>NC_058084.1:356669008-357336508 GCF_014858855.1 Bufo gargarizans | reverse complement strand
TGGTTCAGGACCTGAACTTGACCCTGAACCTGAACTCCATTAAAGTCAATGGGGACCCAAACTTCACTTTATTATTTTCCGTTATAACATGGCGATATTGGAAAATAATTAGACAGAATGCAAAAGAATATGGCCATTTAGGGGTTAAAAAAACAACTCACCTCATCAGACTGCAGCAGTCTCTTTTATCTTCATACAGCAGAACCTGCCAAAGGACCTGCGATGTGCGCAATTATGTCACCGCACTCTCCCATTTTCTGCATTTTCACAGAAATCAAACTTTATACAATCCTGACAGTGTGATAGTGGGTTTAAACACAGCCTAACAGGCTTGAACATTGAGAGAAGGGCATGGGAGAGAGGGCATGTTTCATAGGGAAGACCCTCTGAGCTCACAGCTTGCAGCATCATATGTGGACATATGGAATATAGCTGATCTAGAAAATAATAACAGTAGTACTATATATTGTAACTTGAATTTCTCAACTATATGAAAATAATTTTCCATCACCCACTGTCTTCTGGCAGTAAACGACATCAGTCTGCCGTGAGGTCTTTTGGTGTTGCTGTAGTGGGAAAGGGAGGGGAGGTTAATGGCTCCTGAAGCTCTTCTGCTCCAAGAATGAACTGTAAGTAACAGCTCTGGATCTTAGAGCTGACTCCTGCTCTACACCTTGGATCTGAGTTAGCTTCAATCCCATGTGTTAATGCTTGTGACCATGGCATGATCAAAGTGAACTCCCTCCCTTAATCAGGTCGCTGGTTTTGCCCTAACACCAGCCTGTGTCATTGAGACACAGGGTATAATGTATTATTATACTAAAGTATTCTACTACTACGTCAAATTTTTAAGTAATAATAAAGTAGTGGCATAAAAATAGTTACTTTAATAAAATAATAAAATATCCTTAAACACATACAGTACAGACCAAAAGTTTGGACACACCTTCTCATTCAAAGAGTTTTCTTTATTTTCATGACTATGAAAATTGTAGATTCACACTGAAGGCATCAAAACTATGAATTAACACACGTGGAATTATATACATAACAAAAAATTGTGAAACAACTGAAAATATGTCATATTCTAGGTTCTTCAAAGTAGCCACCTTTTGCTTTGATTACTGCTTTGAACACTCTTGGCATTCTCTTGATGAGCTTCAAGAGGTAGTCACCTGAAATGGTTTTCACTTCACAGGTGTGCCCTGTCAGGTTTAATAAGTGGGATTTCTTGCCTTATAAATGGGGTTGGGACCATCAGTTGCATTGTGGAGAAGTCAGGTGGATACACAGCTGATAGTCCTACTGAATAGACTGTTAGAATTTGTATTATGGCAAGAAAAAAGCAGCTAAGTAAAGAAAAACGAGTGGCCATCATTACTTTAAGAAATGAAGGTCAGTCATTCCGAAAAATTGGGAAACTTTGAAAGTGTCCCCAAGTGCAGTCACAAAAACCATCAAGCGCTACAAAGAAACTGGCTCACATGCAGACCGCCCCAGGAAAGTAAGACCAAGAGTCACCTCTACTGCAGAGGATAAGTTCATCCGAGTCACCAGCCTCAGAAATCGCAGGTTAACAGCAACTCAGATTAGAGACCAGGTCAATGTCACACAGAGTTCTAGCAGCAGACACATCTCTAGAACAACTGTTAAGAGGAGACTGTGTGAATCAGGCAACAAGCAGAAGAGACTTGTTTGGGCTAAAGAACACAAGGAATGGACATTGGACCAGTGGAAATCTGTGCTTTGGTCTGATGAGTCCAAATTTGAAATCTTTGATTCCAACCACCGTGTCTTTGTGCGACGCAGAAAAGGTGAACGGATGGACTCTACATGCTTGGTTCCCACCGTGAAGCATGGAGGAGGAGGTGTGATGGTGTGGGGGTGCTTTGCTGGTGACAATGTTGGGGATTTATTCAAAATTGCAGGCATACTGAACCAGCATGGCTACCACAGCATCTCGCAGTGGCATGCTATTCCATCCGGTTTGCGTTTAGTTGGACCATCATTTATTTTTCAACAGGACAATGACCCCAAACACACCTCCAGGCTGTGTAAGGGCTATTTGACCATGAAGGAGAGTGATGGGGTGCTGCGCCAGATGACCTGGCCTCCACAGTCACCGGACCTGAACCCAATTGAGATGGTTTGGGGTGAGCTGGACCGCAGAGTGAAGGCAAAAGGGCCAACAAGTGCTAAGCATCTCTGGGAACTCCTTCAAGACTGTTGGAAGACCATTTCAGGTGACTACCTCTTGAAGCTCATCAAGAGAATGCCAAGAGTGTGCAAAGCAGTAATCAAAGCAAAAGGTGGCTACTTTGAAGAACCTAGAATATTACATATTTTCAGTTGTTTCACACTTTTTTGTTATGTATATAATTCCACATGTGTTAATTCATAGTTTTGATGCCTTCAGTGTGAATCTACAATTTTCGTAGTCATGAAAATAAAGAAAACTCTTTGAATGAGAAGGTGTGTCCAAACTTTTGGTCTGTACTGTATAGAAAACACAGTTATTCAGTATAAAATACATTTTATTGGGCATTCATGAGAAAATAATAAACCTACACTTAGTGTAAATAACGGATTATTCAGTATGAAACGTCAACGACATAATAAATACATAAATTACACAGTCATTTAAAACAGCATAGAAAAAAATATACAACTTCTCCGCACTGACAAGGCCTCATACAGCCACAGCAAAATGAAAATAAATAAGTTATGGCTGCTAAAATGAAGTGAGGCACACATGACAATATATAGCTGGTCATTAAAGGGACACTGACAGGGCCAATAAGCATATTGAGGTATATATATGGAAGTACAGGTCTTCTAATGAGTATTACAATCATCTAATTATCCCCCCTGTCCACATTATACATACAGTAAAAAGAAGTTTTATAACCTGCTCCAACGGTCTTCAATCTGCCCAAGGGGCGGCGTTTCACCTCTCTTGCGCCCAGCCAGCCTCCCCCAACTGCCGCTTTGAAGCGCCGCCCAGCTCATGAATATTCAGTTTGCTGGGCGGCTTCTGCGGTCGCCGCTCTGAAGCGCTGCGCTGAACAGTGCCCTGCGCATGCGCCGGATCTTGTGAAGTCGGGGACAGTAAGCGCCGCCCAGCGACGTGAATATTGATGAGCTGGGCGGCGCTTACTGTACCGGACTTCACAAGATCCGGCGCATGCGCCGGGCACTGTTAAGCGCAGCGCTTCAGACCGGGGACCGCAGAAGCCGCCCAGCAAACTGAATATTCATGAGCTGGGCGGTGCTTCAAAGCGGCAGTTGCGGGAGGCTGGCTGGGTGCAAGAGAGGTGAAACGCCGCCCCTTGGGCAGATTGAAGACCGTTGGAGCAGGTTATAAAACTTATTTTTACTGTCTGTATAATGTGGACAGGGGGATACTTAGATGATTGTAATGCCCATTATAAGACCTGTACTGCCATATATATTCCTCAATATGCTTATTGGCCCTGTCAGTGTCCCTTTAAGGCCTTTTCAGATCTTTATGGGGTTAAAGCATCCTTCAGTATCTAAAGATGTGATTTAACTTTTTGTTCAGTAAAAGTTTGCCTGATTCTAGAGAACAGGTACAGCTGGACAATGAAAACCTTGTAGATTAGAACGGGAGCATATTAGCAGGATGACAGAGAAGGGATGTCACAAGGTGCAACTATATAGAGAGGAGATATTTAGCATTGTTGCTGCATTGGTTACTGTATAGAATATACAGTAAATCTGTCATAATACAAAAGTAAGTAATGTATTTGTATGTATTTTAAAGGGCTTTCCGAGCGTACGATATTCATGACCTATCCTCAGGATACTGTAGGTCATCAATAGCATTGAGCGGAGCAAAGCATTAGAAGCAGAATTCGGTCCGAAGTTTATGAAAAAAGACTTTGATTCGCAACGAATCCCAGTTTACACAAGGTTCTTGGGAATGAATGAGGTTTTCCTAAAATAGTGGCTGCACGTGTTACAAAGTGAAAGTAAGAAACCCGGGAATGCGAAATCACACATAATGCCGTCCAGCCAGCCAATCCACAGATGGCCATCCCCTCTTATGTCACAGCCCTTTAAAACCCCCATCCCGCGCGGTCTCCGCCATTGTCCTGTGAGCTGAGCATAGGGAGGGACATGGCAATCATGGAGAGGGAGACTGCAGGGAGACATTCTGCGTCAGTTTTATTTACTTATTCCTACATCAGCCATAAACTAAGATGTGTAATTCAGTACCAATAAGATGGAAACCTTTATTATTCTGGTGCCAGCGTGCCAATCAATAGCATCCAGTTTGCACCCCTTGGGGGGGGGGGGGGGGCAGTTCTTAATGATGACCATCCTCATCTTTTGCTGGCTTTACTTCTTCCAAATCATCCTTCAAAGTCTCCATGTCCTAGAAAAGTCAGTGGGGGCACAGAAGTTTGAAGAGGGCCATAGTGCTCTGGTCCTCTTCCTAGACAGTGATGTCACTTTCATCAGTCATATAGCCTAGGCCAGTGTTTCCCAACCAGCGTGCCTCCAGCTGTTGCAAAACTACAACTCCCAGCATGCCTGGACAGCCTTTGGCTGTGCGGGCATGCTGGGAGTTGTAGTTCTGCAACAGCTGGAGGCACGCTGGTTGGGAAACACTGGCCTAGGCACAGCTGAGTATCATTCAAGTAAATGGGCCTGGGCTGCAATACCAAGCACAACCACTATACAATGAATGGCACTGTGCTTGGTATGTTGTGGGAAGGCTGCAGTACTTGGCTGGAGTCCTTTTCAAACAACTGATCAACAGGGATGCCTGGAGCCAAACCCCCACTTATCAGATATTTGTGACCTATCCTGATGATAGGTCATTAATATTTTAATAATATCTTACACCCAAAAATAAAAATATTTAAAAAAGAATCAACTTACATAGATAAATATTCAATATAAACATACATTTTTTATGACTTGCAATTGTTTAGTGCATCAGATTGACATAATTGACAGGTTAGAACAGCAGTGATTAATGCTTTTGTCATACCTGCAATGCTTATCATAGATTCTTAGGTTTCTTTAGAAACTAAATTCTAAATAGTTCATTAGATCCCAATCTACACAGTGACAATATGCTTTTTGTGAGTGGTTAACCGATTGTCTATGAAATAAAAGTTCTGGAAATACCTGACAGTTCTCATTGTCCCGTACTTCTTTGTTTCTTCATGTGCAAAATGCGGAGCTAAAGCTAATCCAGAATGAAGAAAAAGAGAGAGACTGAGTATCGCTGCTCTGAGACAATATGGCCACCTGACTGCATTCGTAAGTGATTAATTATGTTCTTCCTACCCTAAGTTCACACCTGAGCGCTGTAAAACGCATAACCGATGCAAACCAATGCTTCCCTACGGGACTGGTTCACATTTTCGCGTTTTACAGCGCGTTCGAACGAGCTTTTATTTGGGCGTTTGTCGCACGTTTTGGCCCATAGACTTCAATGGGAACGCGCAACGCTTGTATTTTGCGTGTTTTTGACACTGAAAACGCGCGTTCGAACGCGCGTTTTGGATTTTGCAACATGCTGGAAAAGGCCCAACCCCAGGTGCAAAGCACAGTTTTGTAGAGAATCCAGCATGGAGGAGTCTGTGTGTGACACTGAAACCCTCATCAGGCTGGTGCAAGGCAAACGTTGCCTGTATGATACGCAGGATGACAACTACAACTGGCCAGATTGGACAACTTTCACCAAGACAGTGAAACAGGGAAAAGGTATTTCCATGTGTGTTTTAAATGTGAAAAGTAAACTCCTTGTGTGCAGTGGTGTACCAACTATATGTAATAGCCCTGGCCAGCTCTACCTGCAGCCCTCCAGCTGTTGTCAAACGCCACCTCCACAAATGCTGGCCTGTATTTTCCTTGCTGGAGCCTGTGCAGGCATGCATGGACTTGGATTTTAGCAACAGCTAGAGGGACGCAGCATCACCATCCCTGTTCTTGTATATGGGCACTCAGTGGCCTTAGTTTACAAAGAATGATGTGCACATTACATGTTGTATAGTGTCCCCTCACCCCTTTAGTTTTTAGTACTGTCCTGGTTCACCCTCCCCCACATTCTGGTACAATGCAATGGCCCAGTATGTTCAATTTGCAGTGGTTCCACTATCTTGTGCCAGACTGCGCTCTTTCTCAATCCGCAAATGTAGTGGCATTTTGAAATGTAGGCCTAATTTTGGGTTGAGGGATTTGAATCCTAAGTTGTTATTGATATTGTGTACTTTTTCTAATTAGACTGTTTGTGGGCTATGGGTGGGCAGGCATATTTTAGGTGCTTCTGGTTCTAACGTGCCAGTATTGGGCACCTTGATGGGATCCATTATTTCACCCTCCTTGGCTTATATTCTACTGGCTGAGTATTGGCCACTTAAATGGGACACATGATTTCGCCCACATTTTTAACCCTTGTTAATGGGCGACTATTGATGGCCACTATAGGGGCATCCTCAAGGGGCACTATATAGGTGAAAAAAAACGAAATGCACAAAAGATCGTTTCAAATTTTGTAATTTAGCCCTAGTAATAAACAACCAAATTTGAAAATAAAATAATATAGAAACACTATTTTCAGAAGAAAAATATAAATGAACATAAACTTAGATGGCTTCCAATTGCCAGGGTAACGCCCCATGTGGTGACAAAAAATATGCGGTGAAGTGGTCCCGGACAGCCGCACCATGTCTGGTCCCACGCACACCGCTCGGATTAGGACTCTCAAAGGAATGGCTGAGGGAATCTTCAAAATTAAAGCCATCCTGTACACGGACAAAATTATGCAGAGCACACGCTGCCTTCACGGCCGAGATGGCGGTCTCCAATTTTAAATGAATCAGAGAATGGAGAAAGCGCCATTTGTTAGCTAAAATGCCGAAGGCGCACTCCACCACCCTGCGTGCCCTTGTCAGCCGGTAATTAAATACCCGCCTGGCAATGGAGAGTCCCCGGCTGGAGTACGGCCTCATCAGATGCTCCCCCAGCGCAAAGGCCTCGTCCCCCAGAAAAACAAAGGGCATAGCCGGATAAGTGGTCCCAGGCAGTGTGGTGTTCCCCGGGAGGTCCAGCTCATTATTATTGAGCATTTGCCCAAAGGCAGAATGCCCCAAAACAGCTGAGTCTGAGCTGCTGCCGTAGGACCCCACGTCAATGTACCTGAAGCAATAGTTTGCATTACACACCGCAAAAAGAACAAATGAAAAATATTTCTTATAATTAAAAAATTGACTCCTGCTCCTGATGGGCTTCTTAACGCGGATGTGTTTGCCGTCTATTGCGCCGACACAGTTTGGGAAATTGCAGGATTCTAAAAAATGATCCGCAATTTGGAGCCAGTCCTCCTTCTGTGGTTGGGCCATCACAGCAGGATGAAGGACGTCCCAAATTGCCACGCAGGTTTCCCGGACGATCATACTGGCTGTGGACTTCCCGATGAAAAAGGCGAAGTGTAGACTGGCCAATGACTGTCCGGTAGCTAAATACCTGAAACAAATGTAAGAAAATAAAGAGACATTAACGGATGCTTTTTATTTCTTTTTTCATAGTCAACACTATCAAAGGCAAATGGAAAATCCTGAAAGACGCCTTTATCCGCCATCGGCGCAAAGAAAGGGAGCAGAGGAGCGGATCCAGTTATGTGCATGTCGAACAAATGTCATTTTTGATACCGTGCACGGAAATGCGGAGGTGAGTCAAGGGCATACACATTGAGGAGAGGATGTGGTATGACATGACATACATTCAATTTCATATGGGGAACATACTTACCTATATTTTCCACTTCACAGCACCGATAGTAGCTGGGAACACAGCCAGGCGCAAGCTGATGAGGAAGAGGACGAGGGCACAACCATGGACAGTGAGCCCGGACCATCTATGGGGCCAATGAGTCCTCCAGGCCCCCCACCCACTCCGAGTTTCGTGAGCCCCATGCAGACTGTCCAAGCCGTCCCAGAGGCAAGTCGGCAGCCCCGACATAAAAGGAGGAGAACAGAGAGGCATGAGGCAGGCTAATAGGCTGCCTGGATGCCCTGAGCACATCCTGTGCCAAAACTTAGCAGTGATGCCTATTTTCTCCTCAGTCTAGAGGAGAAAATGCTACATGTGCCCAGAAATCTGGTCACAAAAGTAAGGGAGGAGGTGACTAACACCATTGATAAGTATTGCATCCCTTATGAGATAGCAACGTCTATCAGTGCCCCACAGCAGGCCCCACAGCAGGTCCCACAGCAGGCCCCACAGCAGGCCCCACAGCAGGTCCCACAGCAGGCCCCACAGCAGCCAGCACAATATGGGCAACAATATGGGCCACAATATTTCCCCCAATATGGCCCACAATATGGGCCACTACATCCCCAACATGCACAACAACACCCTCACACATACCCAGCACACACATACACACAAAGTAACATACAACACCCTCTTGACACATGGCAGACACAACACACATCATACCCATATCCCTCTACAAGCACGGGCCCAAGCACCTCCACCACCACCACCACCACCACTGAAATGCCACCCGCCAATCAGTCTCACGGAGCCAGAGAGACACGGCGGGATCCCGAGGCGGAGTTTTCAGGGCCGCAATATGAAACCCTTTGAAAATTAGAAGAGGGAAATTCTCAGGCTCAAGGGTTTTGGAGCCAAAAAGGGCATTTATATAGAAAAAGTTTTCTAATATTTTTATGTTATTTATACAAAATTGCTCCTTGGTTTGTAAAACAGAGTTAACACATTTTATTTGGAAATGTATGATGTTAATACATTCACCAAAGATAAAAAATTTGAAGCAAATGTTTGGACTATTTTTGGAAAGTGAGGGGTAAAACATGGCCAAATGTGGATACATGATGCATGTATGGGATATCTATGCCACACGTTGACAACATACACATCACATACCCCCCGCACAAACACTCATACGTCACAAACAACAAGAGAAACACGGCAAAACTCAGATCCTGGCACAACACACTGCAAATGGTTTAAATGGCCACAATAATAGGCTACTTACCGCAAAGTAATGACCAGTCTTTCCACTGGTGGGATGCAGTCCCGCATGAAGGTGTCCTGACGCTGCAAATGAGGGGACAACAGCACCAGGAGCTTGTCAAAGCTGGGAAACAATAAAATGTTCATGGTTAACAATACAAAAAGCACAAAACACTTAGCTTAACCATTGAAAAAACATTGCAACCACGTATACGTACTAACCTGTGGATGGACATCCTGGTGTAGTCAAAAAACTTGTCCTCATGGGCACGGAGGTTGGCATACAGTGCCCAGAACTGGCCCCTCTCCTGTCTATTCGCAATCACAGGATGGACCCAGAAACGTCGCCTGCTGTCCCGCCTTCTCCTCAAGCGTTCCAGGTGGATAGCTGCAACAAGTGCCACAACACGTCGCCATCTATAGCATTCCATGATGACTACAAACCACACACTCTACCAACACACATGGAATTTCACACCTACAATGCCCTTGGATTGGCCAAACTTCATATAGACAGGGATATTTGCTCATTGGACAACACTGCAGTCAATCACACAAACGCGCGTCAAACGCGCGTTTACTATTGTAAAACACGTGCATAAAAACGCGCGTTAAACGCGCGTCTCAGAAACGCTCAGGTCTGAACCCAGGGTAATCTAACACTCAACTTTTCATTCAGGTTGCAAATTGATAGTGAGTCTACTCAACTTTTTTGAATAATAATGCACTGACCTTGCATTTTACTGTCTCATGTGAACAAGTGTCTGTTGTTTTTTAAGATTTAAAGTTGTGGTATGCCTAAAGTTTCAGACAACATTCCAGGTTAAGCTGCCATATGTGTACACAGGAGTTAGAGCACCATATCTGACAATCATATGACTTGCATCTGACACTTTTTAGCAGTTTTCTCTTCTACAGGCAATATCTATAATTCTCAGTTGTCTCTAAGCTATTGGTGGGTGAGCAGTGCACATGTGAATAAAGCAGTTGGGGTGAGATAGAGGACTTACTATTAGCTGCTGAATGTGCTGAATCATTCCTGTGCTGTCTGGTTTCTGTAGATCTCCTGCCTCCCTTTCCCCTTCCTTTCTTAATAGACTTCAATGGTATAGTGTGATGACCCTTCAGTGAGCGGGCAGCCTGTCTAGGCTTCAGAAGACAGATTTCTCATAAATTTAATAGAGAAAGTTAGCTTAAAAGAGGGGGAAGAAGCAGCTGATAACTCTAGAACAAGGTGTTTTTCTCTGATAAGATATATTACAAAGTTTCTTATATTCACCTGTAATATTGATGTATGCTTGGTTTGGTTTAGCAATCAAGTTAGTTGTGGTTTTGGCTACTGTGCACCGAGTCCGTGTTGCGGTGTTAGTTGCCACTAATCCCAGTCTAAGATCAACTGAGACGCTTTATGCGCCATTCTCATAGTGGGTTGATATTTCCATCTCTCCCACCACTCTATATGGCTGTTATTACAACCATTCTCAGCTGGCAGAGTCACCGCGGACGGTGGTACGGTAGTGTTCTGCCCTTACAGTGGTAAGGGTGAAAGATAGTGCACATCTCTTTACCCTGCCTAATTGTCAAAGCAATAGACCTACCAGTGAAGTGGTGTACTGTGTTTTTAACACCCCTTAATTTTCTGGTTCTGTTTAAGTTCAATTAAAGAGTGCACCTCGCACACACTTAGCATTTAGGTTTTACTTGTATTCAAATAAAAGTGAAGTATTAATTTATACCTGGGTCCAGACAGGTTCTATTGCCTGGATAGGCATTTGTAAATAAACTAGTAAAATTACCTTACCTAGGTCAGGTCCTAATTCTATTCAGTTCTCCCCTTTTAACCCTTTGTTTTCCTTTTCTTTCACTCCCCCTCCCCTCTCCCTCTCCCCTCTTCCCTTTTTCCTTCCCCTTTCACCACTTGCGCACCTGCTTTTGAATATTGCTATAATTTTAACTGAATCATAGAAATTAGTTTTGTTTCTCAGTCATATTATACCTTACTTTTAGATTGATTAAATGTGCTTATTCACAGTATATCCATTAGGCTACTTTCACACCTGCGTTTAGGTGCGGATCCGTCTGGTATCTGCACAGACGGATCCGCACCTATAATGCAAACGCTGGTATCCGTTCAGAACGGATCCATCTGCATTACTCAGTAAAACAAAAGTCTAAGTGTAAGTCAAACTGATCCGTCCTGACTTACATTGAAAGTCAATGGGGGACGGATCCGTTTACAATTGCACCATATTGTGTCAATGTAAATGGATCCGGTCCCATTGACTTACATTGTAAGTCAGGACGGATCCGTTTGGCTCTGCATCGCCAGGCGGACACCAAAACGCTGCAAGTAGCGTTTTGGTGTCCGCCTCCAGAGCGGAATGGAGGCGGAATGGAGCCAAATTGATGCATTCTGAACTGATCCTTATGCATTCATAATGCATTGGGGCTAAACTGATCCATTTGGGGCCGCTTGTGAGAGCCTTTAAACGGATCTCACAGGCGGACCCAGAAATGGCGAAAGTAGCCTTACTTTGATTGTAATGGTGAATGGAACCATGTGCACTGTTAATAAAAGTTTTATTTTTCTTGTTTAAAAACTAATAAAAACAAAATTTACAAAGAACATGTTCGATTATTGTCCGCATAACGGATAAGGGTAGTACTGATCTATCAGGGGCCAGCTGTTCCGTTCCGCAAAAAACGGAATGCACACAGACTTCATTCGTATTTTTTGTGGATCCATTTTTTGCAGACCGCATAATACTGGAAAAGCCATACGTTTGTGTGCAAGAGGCCTAAGGCTGAGCCGAACACGTGTCATTGGGTGCTATATAGCACCTGATGATGTTTTCCAGCCAGGCAATCACTGTATTGCCAGTAGCCAGCATGGCTACGGCATTACAGTGAATGGCAGTACTTACCTGCACGTTTATTGGCTGTGTACCAGCCAACAAACGTGCGGGGAGGAGACCCGAGCATTGCGATGCTCGAGTAAAATTTGTGTTTGGCCCAACACTAAAGAGGATGCATGGTTCCCTTTAGGCCTCATTCACACGACCGTTGTGTGCATCCGTGGCCGTTGTGCCGTTTTCCGTTTTTTTTCACGGACCCATTGACTTTCAATGGGTCCGTGGAAAAATCGGAAAATGCACCGTTTGGCAGCCGCATCCGTGATCCGTGTTTCCTGGCTGTGAAAAAAATATGACCTGTCCTATTTTTTTCACTGGCCAACGGTTCACGGACCCATTCAAGTCAATGGGTCCGTGAAAAATCACGGATGCACACAAGATTGTCATCCGTGTCCGTGATCCGTGTCCGTGATCCGTGTCCGTTTTTTCCTATCATTTCAATGGCAAACTTGACTTAGATTTTTTTTTCATTTTTCATGTCCGTGGATCCTCCAAAAATCAAGGAAGACCCACGGACGAAAAAACGGTCACGGATCACGGACCTACGGACCCTGTTTTTGCGGACCGTGAAAAAATACTGTCGTGTGCATGAGGCCTTATCTGATTTTTTTTTTTATAAAGTCTCCTACTAAAATTACACTTCCTGCCCTGTTTGCTTCAAAACATTAGTGGATGTGTAGTGTCCCACTAGGTAAATGTGGACACTACACAAGGGTCAATTGGGCCACGTGGTACTCCTACTCCTAAGGGACAGTGGCAGTGTGTTTTACAGTCCATTTTAATGCATTTTCATATGTATTTATGTGTATTCTTCCCTGTGATGTGTGTAGCAGGCCTATTAGGGTGCAGTTCATCCTCCTAGACACTAGAGGGAGATAGGGAGCCCCTAATATATATATTTAGGCCCAGAAAGGGAGGGGTTAGTCTGTGTAGTAAGGAGTCTGTGGAGAGACAGAAGTGAGAGGGCACCAGCCAGAGACAAGCTTAGGGCCTCCTCCTGACATGCAGCTAGACAGCCCAGGCTTCTAGTTGCCACCAGGAGGCTAGTGAAAGGAGTCTAGCCTGCCTGAGGATATAGAGCCTGAGTTAGCTCAGAAGATTCACCCCAGGAGAAGGGTTTGCCTCCTGGGAGAAACCTGCAGTTCCCACAAAGCAAAGAGCAGAGCAAAAGAGTATTCTAGCCAGACAAGTAAGCTGAAGGGCAGAAGTATTATTAACTCCAAGCAAGGGATATATACCTGAGAAAGTTTGTTACCAAGGATAAAGCCAGTATTAGGGCATGCGGGCCTTGGGATTGAGGCAGCCAGGAGTTCTGAGGAATAGTGCACAGGATTTCTAAGGAAGAGTGCAGCCTGTTCTGTAAGTGTTGTTTTTACCCTCTGAGTATCTTGCAAAGAACATTGACCTGCCATTGATGTGAAAGCCTGCTTATTACTGCTGCATTACCTAGAACTTGCAAAAGACTGTATAAAGTTAACTATTTCCAGTGAAAGAAAGTTTGGTTCAAAACAACACCGTGTTCTTCACTTATTACAACTATAAATCGGTGTGCCACCGTTACAGGCACTGGCATCACAAACCTTAAAGGGACCTTGCCCCAGGCACATTAAACATCTGCAACATCCAGGGCACCTCACCCAACATCAGGCCTGGTCCCTACATACAGAGAGTGCCCCAGAGGACCCCTGAGTCAACCTCTCCATCACTGCTGTACGCCTGCCCAGGGTCTCCCTACAAACTGTGAGTAACCCTCGTTTGCCCATTAACCGTGCCCTCACATCGCAATACCCTGCAGGTCAGCATACTGCAGATGGATGAGTGAAAGATATTTGGGCTAACATTTGGGGCATATGCTGTAGAGAGTAATGGCCATTCCACAGATGGTTCTACACATTATTATATAACAACCCTAAGGATCTGCATTCTTGGTAAAGAGTAGTGAACCACTAAGATGACTACTTCCATTTTTTGTTATACAACATGAAAGTGTAAGACTGAGAGAAGGGGTGATTAGAGTATGCAATCAAAATGTGTCTCTTGTATAAAAGGTATGTCTGCTTTAAGGTAGATAGGTTCCCTCAATGCCAGGTACATTTAGTGTTTGATTAAGCCCCTTGACACTGAGTGATACTACAGGGAGTGCAGAATTATTAGGCAAGTTGTATTTTTGAGGATTAATTTTATTATTGAACAACAACCATGTTCTCAATGAACCCAACAAACTCATTAATATCAAAGCTGAATATTTTTGGAAGTAGTTTTTAGTTTGTTTTTAGTTTTAGCTATTTTAGGGGGATATCTGTGTGTGCAGGTGACTATTACTGTGCATAATTATTAGGCAACTTAACAAAAAACAAATATATACCCATTTCAATTATTTATTTTTACCAGTGAAACCAATATAACATCTCAACATTCACAAATATACATTTCTGACATTCAAAAACAAAACAAAAACAAATCAGTAACCAATATAGCCACCTTTCTTTGCAAGGACACTCAAAAGCCTGCCATCCATGGATTCTGTCAGTGTTTTGATCTGTTCACCATCAACATTGCGTGCAGCAGCAACCACAGCCTCCCAGACACTGTTCAGAGAGGTGTACTGTTTTCCCTCCTTGTAAATCTCACATTTGATGATGGACCACAGGTTCTCAATGGGGTTCAGATCAGGTGAACAAGGAGGCCATGTCATTAGATTTTCTTCTTTTATACCCTTTCTTGCCAGCCACGCTGTGGAGTACTTGGACGCGTGTGATGGAGCATTGTCCTGCATGAAAATCATGTTTTTCTTGAAGGATGCAGACTTCTTCCTGTACCACTGCTTGAAGAAGGTGTCTTCCAGAAACTGGCAGTAGGACTGGGAGTTGAGCTTGACTCCATCCTCAACCCGAAAAGGCCCCACAAGCTCATCTTTGATGATACCAGCCCAAACCAGTACTCCACCTCCACCTTGCTGGCGTCTGAGTCGGACTGGAGCTCTCTGCCCTTTACCAATCCAGCCACAGGCCCATCCATCTGGCCCATCAAGACTCACTCTCATTTCATCAGTCCATAAAACCTTTGAAAAATCAGTCTTGAGATATTTCTTGGCCCAGTCTTGACGTTTCAGCTTGTGTGTCTTGTTCAGTGGTGGTCGTCTTTCAGCCTTTCTTACCTTGGCCATGTCTCTGAGTATTGCACACCTTGTGCTTTTGGGCACTCCAGTGATGTTGCAGCTCTGAAATATGGCCAAACTGGTGGCAAGTGGCATCTTGGCAGCTGCACGCTTGACTTTTCTCAGTTCATGGGCAGTTATTTTGCGCCTTGGTTTTTCCACACGCTTCTTGCGACCCTGTTGACTATTTTGAATGAAACGCTTGATTGTTCGATGATCATGCTTCAGAAGCTTTGCAATTTTAAGAGTGCTGCATCCCTCTGCAAGATATCTCACTATTTTTGACTTTTCTGAGCCTGTCAAGTCCTTCTTTTGACCCATTTTGCCAAAGGAAAGGAAGTTGCCTAATAATTATGCACACCTGATATAGGGTGTTGATGTCATTAGACCACACCCCTTCTCATTACAGAGATGCACATCACCTAATATGCTTAATTGGTAGTAGGCTTTCAAGCCTATACAGCTTGGAGTAAGACAACATGCATAAAGAGGATGATGTGGTCAAAATACTCATTTGCCTAATAATTCTGCACTCCCTGTATAAGCAATGTGGTGAAAAGAAGTGTTGATGGACAAATATGAACTCACTGCCCTCCATTAGTTGTAAAGAGAAGATGTAACAAGGTTGCTCCAAGTGGTTCCCTCAGTCTTTGGAGAGAAATGAGGGTGAAGAGTTAGGTAAAACAGTAAAACACCTAAATATTACCAATTTCAACCACAGTGATAATGCTATAAGATGCAGGAAACAAAAGATAATGTTACTAAAATGAGAAAACTCCTGCACACAGCAGTAGTTCACACAGCCGTAAAGGTTGGCCACCTCTTGTTTGTGTTAGAAAAAAAGGGGCTAAAATCAAAAACTTTGGAGATCTATGAGGTAGAAAAATAAACACTTGGAAAATATATTTTAAGCAAATGTGGCCTGTGGCGATAAGACCATAACCCTACTATACCACGCAACTTCTACTGGGCCCATGTTGAGGGCAGGATGGGGGGTGGGCTAAACTCCTCCTGCTCCCAACATAAATCCAGAACATTTTCTTGCAGTTACTACTAGAAACTGCATAGAGATTGTCCATCTTCCATTGATTTCAATGGTACTGTGTATGAATTATTGAGCACTAGTGTTGATCACGAATATTCGAATTTTGAATTTTTATCGTGAATATAGGTACTTCGAAAATTTGCGAATATTTCGAATATAGTAATATATTCGTAATTTCGAATATTCGATTTTTTTTATTATTATTATTATTTTTATTTTTTTATCAGTACACATGATCTCTCCCTGCTTCTAGCTTGTGGGCCAATAAGAAGGCTGCAATATACTTGACTTTAGGAGTAGTGTTGTTTGAAAATTTTCGTAATGCAAATTTTTGTAATGCGAATGTTTTTTTGCGAATTTTTCAACTTACAACTATTAGACAAAAAAGATTATAGCACTATATTAGCTAAATTGCTCTATATTAGTTTTTTTCCTAATATTCGCTATATTGCTATAACTTTGTTTTTTCTAATATTCATAATATTCTAAAACAAGAATATATAGCAATATAGCGAATATTCGAAAAAAAAGAATATAGAGCAATTTAGCTAATATAGTGCTATAATCTTCTTTGTCTAATAGTTGTAATTTTTTTCTCATCTGAAGTTCAGATTGGAAAAAAATCACAACTATAAAAAAAAAATTACAGCACTATATTAGCTAAATTGCTCTATATTAGTTTTTTCGAATATTCGCTATATTGCTATATATTCTTGTTTTCGAATATTACGAATATTCGAAAAAACAAAGTTATAGCAATATAGCGAACATTCGAAAAAAAACTAATATAGAGCAATTTAGCTAATATAGTGCTAGAATCTTTTTTTTTTTATAGTTTAATAAAAATTACAACTATTAGACAAAGAAGATTATAGCACTATATTAGCTAAATTGCTCTATATTTGTTTTTTTTCGAATATTCGCTATATTGCTATATATTCTTGTTTTAGAATATTCGAAAACAAAAAAAACGAATATAGAGCAATTTAGCTAATATAGTGCTATAATATTCTTTGTCTAAAAGTTGAAAAATTCGCATATTACATGATCATTACCTTGCCGATTTTTCGAGTAAAAAAATCGTAGAATATAACGAATATTCGAATTTGAGAATATTCGACGAATATTCTACAAAATATTTGCAAAATATTTCAAATTCGAATATGACCCCTGCCGCTCATCACTATTGAGCACTGAATTCCTCCGAGAGATGGCTGCAGGAAGCCAATTATATAATATACAAAAGGGAAGTTGGGAAAATGGAGCTGTATGGGAGAAATTTATCATGCAACAAGCATACATTTGAATGAGGGTCTGAAATGTTTTTCAGTTGGTAGTGTTTTTACAGTCTGTTCACATTCTAGTTAGAGGGGCACACCAGGTTAGTGAGGCAGCATACAGGGTGAGCCTTGATTTAGAGAAGAGATTGAGAGATTCACCCTGGACAGGATCCTCAACTTACTGTGGTCCTGCTTCCTGTGAGGGAGCAGGCTGAAATCTGCTTGAACGCTGCTTTTTTATGCTGGTCCTCTAGCACAGTCTGGGTAAAGCTGTCTGGAGCAGGGGATTAAGGAGTTGGTGGGATCATGGTCTCTGGAGGAACAGGGATCAGGTAAGCAGGAGAGCCTGCCGTACTCCTTAATGAGTGGGTCTGGCATTTTATCGCAGCCACCAATAGGGAGAATGTAGTGCATAAAGAATTTTACATCTTTAGGCTACTTTCACATTAGCGTTTTTCTTTTCCGGCATAGAGTTCCTGTCACAGGGGCTCTATACCGGAAAATAACTGATCAGGCATATCCCCATGCATTCTGAATGGAGAGCAATCCGTTCAGGATGCATCAGGATGTCTTCAGTTCAGTCATTTTGACTGATTAGGCAAAAGAGAAAACCGTAGCATGCTACGGTTTTATCGCCGGTGAAAAAAACTGAAGACTTGCCTGAATGCCGGATCAGGCACTTTTTTCCATAGGAATGTATTAGTGCCGGATCCGGCATTCAAAATACCGGAATGCCGGATCCGTCCTTCCGGTCTGCGCATGCACAGACCTTTAAAAATGAGAAGAAAAAAAAACAGATCCGTTTTGCCTGATGACACCGGAAAAATAGATCCGGTATTGCAATGCATTTTTCAGTCAGAAAAAATGACATCCGTTTGCATACTGTTTGCCTGATCAGGCAGTCAGTTCAGGCAACGGAACTGCCTGCCGGAATCAAAAAACGCAAGTGTGAAAGTACCCTTAAGTTCAATATTCAAAAAGAGCTCTATTTTATGAAGTACCTAAAATGGTGATGCAAAGCATGACTTTTTAAAATATAAATTTCCCCTGTATAATAAAACATAATTTCTCACACAACACATTGGAGGAGGCACACTCAGTCCTGTAATGTGCACCCATGAGATCTGTGTACACCCTGCATAGAGGAATCCTGAACATGCAGAGGAGGTGGCAGGAGGTTTCATGGTAGATTTCGTCTGTATAAGGCAATGGGCCCACATATGCCCACACTTGTAGCTGAGGTGGTATGTGGGCTTGGATGTCAAACGTCCAGTACCATCAGCTTCCAGACATCCCCCCAACATAACAGAACATTCTTCAAGCTTAAAGGGAATGTGTTGTCAGAAAATGACCTGCTGTTTAAATCACTTTTTTATTTTTAACATATTTAAAAATAATTTATGTTATTTTTAATTTTCACTTTTTATAGTTAAACTAAAATGAAAAATCTAGCAGTTTTTGCCCTGGCCACTATGTCTAATAATTGGCGCCACCTCTTGGTGTGTACAGATTACTTTACTGCAGTTAACTCATTCTAAAGGTGGATTTAGACGGGCCGACTGAGCGGCCAATTGTCAGCTGCTCATTTATTGAAAGAGACCACACATTTACATGCTGCAATCTCCTTCACTGTATGAGGACGGAGGATCGCTATAGCAGAATCATGGCTTCTGAGCAGCAGATCGCTATTTAGACATCACGATTAGTGATGGCCGAACATCGACTGGGACGATTCGCGAATGCAATCGCGTGAACGCGATCAAATGTTCGCGAACCGCAAGTTTGCGGCGGGCCCCATTTCACTTTACTGGCAGGCAAACCTGAAAAACCTTCAGTTCATATTTGCAGCCAGCAAACACTTACTAAAGGTACACAAATAGTCCCACAACATAGACAGTGATATGCCAGAGGGGGATCATTGGCAAAATTGCATACGTTAATGTAAATTTTTTTCTACCATGGAACTGTATGGTGAACGGAAGCCACTGTACGGCATCAGTCTGAGGCATCTGTTAACGCATACATTTTTGCGTGTGAACCGAGCCCTAGTGTCAGAATAAGCACTAGTACACAGCGGAGCAGCGTGGCGGAGAAGGGAGGCCGCCATGTACTGACAGAGCGATACCTGGTCCTGGTGGTCAGGGATGAGGACTGTGTTTATCAAGGATCATTTTCTACTGGGAAAAACAGGGCACAGTATAATACACTAGAATCTATATAATATAAAGATATTAGCCCTACCCCTGAATAATAAGACAATTAGGTGATCATTTATTATATAGAAATACGTGTATATTAGGCGTATTTCTGACACAGATTGTGGCGCAAAGGTCCTTAGCAGCGCAATCGGCATATTTTTCTCGCTCATGACAGGTCTAAAAAATGGATGGAGTGGGCAGGGAAAGGGATACAGTTATAGCCATCCAGTTATTGGATACCACCGCCATACATTGACCGGATAACACAGAAACATTTCTAACATACAAATTATTGTTTCCAATAGTGTTTGTCACTCTGTGTAGATGCGGTAACACAGCAAAACCGCAGACAAAAGCTGCACTACACAAATGCACTATATAGAAAGTATATTATTGGTATATAACACCCCTGCTTCAATCAGTTTTTTGGGGGGGCAACTGGTAAATCACACCAGTAGAAATTATTTCCTCAAATAGTGTTTTTCACTCTGTGTAGACGCGGTAACACAGCAAAACTGCAGACAAATGCTGAACTACCTATATGCACTATATAGAAAGTATATAATTGGTATATAACACCCCTGCCTCAATCAGTTTTTTTGGGGGGCAACTGGTATATCACACCAGTAGATATTATTTGTTCCAATAGCGTTTGTCACTATCTGTAGCTGAGGTAACGCAGCAAAACCGCAAACAAATGCTGCACTACCTAAATGCACTACATAGAAAGTATATTATTGGTATATAACACCCCTGCTTCAATCAGGTTTTTTTTGGTGGGGGGGCGCAACTAATATATCATACCAGTAGAATGTATTTGTTCCAATAGAGTTCGGCAGTCTGTGTAGCTGCAGTATCACAGCAGAACCGCACACAACTGCTGCACAATACAAATGCCCTATAATATACTTTCTATGTTAGAAAGTATAAGTATGTTACATCTATCAATAGCACACCTATACCAGTCCTTTAAAATGACTTTTGTAGCCCTATTAGCTTGTATTTGGTGTCCCTAACAGTCTGTCCCTGTTCCACACAGCAACCTCTCCCTACACTGGCAAAAGACTGAATGTAAAATGGCGGCCAGATCAGGTTTATCTATAAGGTAGGGGGTATGTTCATGTGCTGAAACGTCTCAATTGGCTGTCCTGTACCACCTGATGGATGTGTCATGGGTCAAAGTTCTTCACAATTTAAAAGAATATGGCGGGCGCGAATATCGCCATATGTTCGCCTGTTCGGGAACAGCGAACGAGCAAAGTTCGCCACTAAACGACCGCCAGGCGAACCGCAATGCCATCTCTAATCACGATCCGCTGCTCAGAAGCTATGATCGGTGGTGCCTGCATGAGCGTCAACTCAGGCAGCCCCCATAATAATGTTTAGGAAATAAAATAAAAAAATCTACATTCAGAAAATAAAAACAGATTTAAAAAAAGGAGTTGTGCAACTATCTGATTTTAACTGGCTGATATAATTTTTCGTGACGCATTTCCTTTAGCAGGGAGTTCTCAGGTCATTAAAGACCATGAGTGCATCGTACTGTTGTTGCCTGAAAAGTGTGGATATGGATCACCTCTTGTAAATTGAATGCAAAAAAAAAGTTTCATATGAAATGTTAAGTAAACACAAACATAAACTCAAGATACCCATTGTGGGTAAGAGTTAGGAAGATTTATATTTAGTTTTAATAATTCACTGTCTCTATAGCATTTAACTATTAAAATCATCAAATAAAATTAAATTAATTTGCTCTCATTTGTTCCTCTCCCATTTTAGCTTATCTGTAGCTTAAAGTCTTAAATCAAAGTCTGCATACTGACAAATTAATAACTATTTGGTGATAAAAAATTCTATTATAATTGCAACCAACTGCATCTTCCGCATCTTAAGAAAACCAAGCCTCCCTTATTATGAATGGATTTCAAAATAATTTTTGTCAATAGCTTACAAGTTATCAAGCTGGTATATAGGAAAACTATACTTTCCACCATTCTGTCAAGAAAAAGGTATTGCACCAATTGCACAATTTTTGTATTTTGGACAAATCATTCAGGGTTGGTTCCAGATTATTTGAGATAACTTGTAGGTCTCTTTAGTGAGTGGCCTTCCTTTCTTTTCATTTTCAAATAAAATTATTCCTGTGTGCATTTTGTGCCTTCCAAGCAATATTTTTTCATTGGTGCATTCCAAGAGCTATAACTTTTTTTTTTTGCCAATATATTCATATTAGAGCATGTTTATTGCAAGATAAGATGTTGTTTTTATTGACACCATTCACTTGTATTAACTGTTTCTGGAGGGGATGGGAAAAAACAGAGTTTTTATGTTGTGGTATAAATAACATAAGTTTATTCTCCAGGTCATTATGATTACAGCAAAATCAAATACATATATATTTTTTTTTAAGTTTTTTTCCCCCTTTTGCACAATAACAACAAAAAAGACCCATAAGTTTTAATTTTTTAAACATTTTTACAGAGCTGTGTATGGGATTTTACATTTTGGGATACATAACGCTTTTTGATCTCTTTTTATTCATTTTTTTTTTGTAGAAATAATAAAAGTAACGGTAATTATGCCATTGTTTTATTATTTTTTCAGTTACAGCATTCACCGTGTGAGAGGTTTTTTTTTAATGATAATTGTATAGTATGGGTTGTTTTGCATATGGCAATATCAAATATGTGGAGGGGATTTTATTTTTGCAGTTTTTTTAACACCTTAACACATAATGCCATAAATGTATGGCATTATGTGCAAGCAATTGTATGGAGGGGGCTGCTGCACTGAACCCCGTCATTTAACCCTTCAGATGCCTCAATTAACTCTGATTGCGGCATCTGTGGAGTAAGTCAGAGGGAAGTGACTCTGCCATCTGACTGAAGCCCTCACAGTGAATTTCCAGGGTGCTGATATGTTACCATGACATGAAGCCTTCTAGGCCTGCCACGGTAAGTTCCCTGCTGTTCTCTACACGAGGCCCAGTGCAGCAGGGACATTGTCAAAATCCTATTCACCCTAATAGATCTCTATTAGGGGGAATAGGACAAGGGATCAATAGTTAACAAGGGCTAATAGTTAATAAATTAAAAGATAAAAAATAAAATAAAATAAAAATAAAACATTTTTAAGTCACCCTCTTTCCCAATTTTACATCGAAAAACATAAAAACTATAAAAAAAAGGTATCGTTGCGTCTTAAAATGTCTGAACTATTAAAATATATTTTTTAAATTTCCTGTGCAGTGAACGCCATAACAGAAAAATAGAAAAACACGTTTTGTCATCTTGTCCCCCAAAAAATGGAATAACTGATCAAAAAGTCGTGCATACAACAAAAATGGTACCAATAAAGACTACAGTTCATTAGTAAAAAAAAAACACGCCCTCATACAGCTGTGTAGACCTAAATATAAAAAAGTTATGACCGTTAGAATATGGCGATGCAAAGAAAATGTAGATTTTATTTAAAAAAATAAAAACCATATATCTTTGATGTCGCAATCATATTGAGCCACAGAAAAAGGATGTCATGTCATTTGGAGTGCACAGTGAACGCCGTGATGTCAAACCTCCAAAAACCTTGGCGGAATTGTGGGTTTTTTCAATTTTACCCCACAAAAAATTGTTTACCTGTTTTCTAATATAGGACATGGTAAATTAAATGGCCGTATTACAAAATGCATACTGTCCCTCAAAAGAAAAGCCTTGATATGGCAATGTAAATAGAAAAAAAGTTATGGTTATTGGAACGTAGGGAGGTAAAATCAAAAATGTAAAAAAAAAACTAACTTTCTTTTAACTCTGAGATTTTTTTTAAATAAAACTTTTTAGCTTATTTTTTTACCATGCAGTCCCACAAAAGGACTTTGATATTCCATCATTTTGATTGCTTCCATAATACACTGTACTAATTATGTAGTACAGTATACTATATACAATGGCATACAAACATTTGGGCACCCTTGGTAAAATGTATTGTTACTGTGAACAGTTAAGCAAGTTGAAGATGAAATGATTTCCAAAAGGTATAAAGTTAAAGATGAAACACACTTTTCAATGTTTTAAGCAATATCAGTGCATTATTTTGGTTTTGTACAATATGAAAAAAGGAAAGGAGTACCTTGCACATGTATGGGATTCCAGGGAGATTTGAGCCCTCAGATAACTTTGGACCTTAAAGAAGAACTCCTGCAAACAATTTTATTCTCTTACATGTTAGAAAGGTACATGATGTAAAATGTAGTGAATGTAATCTTCTCATTAGTTACTGTATTTGTGAGTTATCCTCTCCCTTCTAATTTCTAGCTGTGCCATGTGACCAACTATCTGATCTCCAACTGACACAGGACAGGAAGTCAGTTACTTCTCTATTCATTCCTATGAGAATACATAGAGAAACTGACTTCCTGTCCACAAATGTGAAGCTGTGTTATTTGAAAAGTATGATTGCTTGTCACATGAGACAGCCAAGAAGCTGAAGGAAGGGGAAAACTCACAAATACAGAAACTGATAAGAAGATTACTTTCACTACAGATTACATCATGTACCTTTCTAACATGTCATAGAATAACATTTTTGCAGGAGTTCTGCTTTAACTAGCCTATTAGGGTTAAGGCTAGTTTACAATCATCAGTAGGAAAGGCCAGGTGATGCAAATTTCAAAGGTTTATAAATACCCAGATTCCTCTAACCTTGTCCCTAAAAACAGCAGCTATGGGTTCTTATAAGTAGCTGTCTGAAAATTAAAATGGTTGAGGTCCACAAAGCAGGAGAAGGCTATAAAAAGAGAGTAAAGTGTTTTCAGGTTGCTGTTTCCTCAGTTCAAAATGCAATTAAGAAATAGTAGTTAACAGGAACAGTGGAGGTCTAGAAGAAAAATGTCAGAAACAGCTGCTCTTAGGGTTGCTAGAAAGGCAAATCTGAACCTACGCTTGACTACAAAAGACCTTCAGGAAGATTTAGCAGACTCTGGAGTTGTGGTACATTGTTCTACTGTTCAGTGACACCTGCACAAATATAGCCTTCATTGGAGAGGTATTAGAAGAAAAGCTCTTCTGTGTACTCCTCATCACAAAATTCAGCATCCAAAGTCTGTACAAGAACAAGCCTGATGCATTTTGAAAACATATCCTGTGGATCAATGAGGTTAAAATAGAACTCTTTTGCCACAATGAGCAAAGGTATGTTTGGAGTAAAAAGGGCACAGAATTTCATGAAAAGAACACCTGTCCAACCATTAAGCATGGGGGTGGATCAATCATGCTTTGGAGTTGTGTTGCAGCCAATGGCACAGGAAACAAATCATAGGTAGAGAGAAAAATTGATTCAATGAAAATCCAGCAAATTCTGGAAGCAAACAACAACAACTTTAAAAACATTGAAGTTGAAAAGAGGACAGCTTCTACAAATGAATAATGATCCTAAACACTTCAAAATCCAAAATAGACTACCTCAAAAGGCAGAAGCTAAAGGTTTTACCATGGCCCTCACAGTCCCCTGATCTGAACATCATAAAAAATCAGTGGATAAACCTCAAAAGATGCATGCAAGATACATGCAAAACGGCCCAGAAGAGTATTGCAAGGAAGAATGGATAAAAATCCCTCAAACAAGTATTAAAGGACTCTTGGCTGGCTACAAAAAGCTTTTACAAGCTGTGATACTTGCCAAAGTGGGTGCTACTAACCATGCATGGCGCCCAAAGTTTTGCTTTGGGCCCTTTTCCTTTTTTGTTATTTTTGAAAATGTAAAAGATGAAAAAAAAAATAGTTTTTGCTTAAAATACAAAGGCAATGTCTTATTATTAACTTTATGCCTTTTGGATCATTTCATCTTCAACTTGCTTAACTGTTCACAGTGACAGAAATTTGTACTAGGGGTGCCCAAACCTTTGCATACCACTGTAAAGTCAGTACTAATCTGACAGACTCTATCAGGTGCCTCTGGAGCAGCCTTATAGACATACACTGCAAGCAGGCCTAGGGCCTTCATTAGGCCCCTGGCTGCAGTGTACAGACATCAGCACCCCATGATCTTATTCGCAAGGTGCCTATGCCTGACAGAAAGAGCACCCTCTCTCTAAACCACTTAAATGCTGCGGGTGCTATTGACCACGGCATCTATGCAGTTAAACAGCCTGGATCAGCACTTTTGCCATTCCAGGCCATTAGACCAGAAGCCCAGATCTCATGTGACTTCTGCTTTTCCCTACATGGGAGAGCTGTGCAGCGCTTATTCTAGACCACCGTAAAAAGGCAACAGCCTAGAATAAAGCCCAGTAATGACCTCTGTAAAAACACGTATTGGTGGTCATTAATTGATTAAATATTGCCAGTGACTTTCTAAATAAATTACATTATTATGTTTGTGCTGTTTCTGAGAAACAGACTAAACTATAATGCAGGGCCTGATTGACAGCAGGCATGAGGAGCTGGAATCCCCTAGTATTCCTGACTGGCAATGTCTGCATGAGCTTGCTCAGGAGATTAACAGCTTAATGTTAGTGTAGTGAGCTAATGTAAGACAAGACGACTGACCCACTACATTATAAGAGCTCTTTTAAAGGGTTTCTACCACTTGCATATCACATATTTGGTGATCAGACACTAGCGATCCGCTAGTGTCTGATGTAGCTTACAAGCTAATTATTACCTTAATCCGTTCGGCCCATACCTCAAAAAAAGCACTTATATCTTTATGCAAATGAGCCTCTAGGTGCTATGCAGGCGTTTTTCCAGCACCTAGAGGCTCCGTCTACCTTGCAGTTTGCCGCCCAGCGCCTCGCTCCAGCACGCCCATCTTCAACTCTATTCGATCCTCCCCCTGCTTCTGCCTTCCGAAATCTCGTGCCTGCGCCGTTCGTCGCGGCATTCGGCGCAGGCGCAGTCAATGTCTGACCGCTCCGTGCTCAGACATTTCCACTGCGCCTGCGCTGATGACATCGGCGCAGGCGCAGTGGAAATGTCTGAGCACGGAGCGGTCAGACATTGACTGCGCCTGCGCCGAATGCCTCCGAATGCCGCGACGAACGGCGCAGGCGCGGGATTTCTGAAGGCTGAAGCAGGGGGAGGATCGAATACGGTAAGAGATGGGCGTGCTGGAGCGAGGCGATGGGCGGCAAACTGCAAGGTAGACGGAGCCTCTAGGTGCTGGAAAAACGCCTGCATAGCACCTAGAGGCTCATTTGCATAAAGATATAAGTGCTTTTTTTGAGGTATCGGCCGAACGGATCAATGTAATAATTAGCTTGTAAGCTACATCAGACACTAGCGGATCGCTAGTGTCTGATCACCAAATATGTGATATGCAAGTGGTAGAAACCCTTTAAGCTCATACTTGTCAACTGAAAGATGACCCATCGGAGGTGTGAGAAATTTTTTCTAACATTATCATCTCCTTATTCAGCCCTGTCCCCTTTGGAACAGCACCCTGTACCTTTTGAGAAGCACACCTGACCCCTCAAAATACTTTAATGATGCTGAATCCTGGAACCACATACAGTTACTGTACATGGAGGCCTGCTTTCTGGGAGAAAACAGCCCTCTATGCTGTGTCCAGGAGATTTGACAACTCTTCTGGGAGTCTAGAAGGTATCTCCTTTTTATGGCAAGTATGATTAAAGGGGTTTTTAGCTTTAAAACAAATACCCCACTCCAAATGACCTGTGGAGAGAAGCATATTTACCTGCTTCTCTCTGCTCAGTTCTGGCTAGGTCAGAATGGCCTAGATGGTGGGCAGTTTGTCATAAAGACCAATCTGCTTCTTTCAGTCCAAAGATACGTCTCCTCTCAAAATCTGTCAACTGGGCAAAATGTCTTTGAGTGTGTCAGGGCATGTCTATAGGATAACTATCTTTCACCAAGAGGTACACCACCCAAAAGTAGCCTCTGAGAGATTTTTTATAGGGCAGCAGGGGAAGAATTTTTGTGGCAAGACCCAGTGTCTAATCAAACCACACCGATAAATACCTAAATAGCTACCTGAGACATAACTATGTGACAAGCAATTTGACTTTTCTATCTGGGTCCATTATTTTCTTTTGTAAAGGAGTTTATTTTTAAAATGGGGAAAGGGATGATTTAAATCTTTATATCTTTTCAGATTTAAAAACGTTTTCTTTCCTTTTTTCCTAGTTCCCTGGCTGCCATAGCAACTGAACGGCTCCCATAATCTCGTCTGAGGGGTCAAAAGTCCATAATGACAGACTCTGCTTCTGGGTGTCTGGTGTTTAAAACAGGCACCTGGTAGCTATGGTGCTCACTCAGCTCCTGAGCAGTCACCATCCTTAAAAACCAGGCATGTATTGCAGATGTCAGGAAGGGGTTAAGCTGTAAGGGATGTGTCAATGACCAGCATAACTGCAGCTCATGGAGTGTAACACCAGTTGTTGCAAAATTGGTTGACAATTTCTACAGATTTTACAGATTCTAACCATATATAAGATATAAAGTGGTGCTCAAAGTGAACATATCCTTCAAGGACGTCCATGTGGCTGAGCTCTTCAAGCTTTCTTAACCCTTCCTGTGTTTTCTAGATACTCCCATATTCCTTACTTAGATGGAGGTGCTGCAGCTAAGATCTCTTTCACTTGAATGGAGGTTGAGCTGCAGTATCCAAGTAAAGCCACTACACAGTGTACAGAACCTTGTGCTTTGGGCTCCATTCACTGTATAGACAATGGCTGCCTGAAATAGCTGATTGGTGGAGGTGTTGGACCCCCTCCGGCCTGATATTGATGACCTATCCTGTGGATACTGTAGGTCATTGAAATCTAAGTCCCAGAAAAACACTTTATAAGGTGAGCCAAAAGGATCTGGTACGATGTCCAAAAAAATAGGAATAACTATTAAGTCCCTTCCAGAACAGTTATGTCTGAAAACACACTATGGCATAATACTAAGGGTACGACCTCACAACCACGTCATCCTGATGCAAATTTGAAGCCAAAACCAGGAGTGAATTAAAAAAATAAGAAGTAGTATCCGTCCTTCATACTTTCTCTCCATTTATGATTAAAAGCAGAGGCTTCCGTTTTCACATGGATCTCTGTGTGGATCTTGCACTGAAATTCACGTGAAATCTGCAGCACATTGATTTTAATGGGAATCTGTGTCTCTGTGCATATTTTTGTGAGTTCCACACAGATTTCTCTTCAAATCCACATAATTTTTTCCTGCCTCAAATAATTGTCATGTGGACATGCCCTTATTCTTTTCAAAAAGCAAAACATTTATGTCCAGACAGAAGGAGCGGAAGGACACTCATTCCTGTGTTTTTCTTCCCAGTTTCATTTTCATAGTGGGAGAAATTACAGAGGACAAATATAGGAAATGTTGATCTCTGCTCATCAATGAAAGGTCCACAGGGGACCAATGCCGCAAATTCCTCCAATGATATTAAAGCAGATTAAGATAAGAATGCTAAAGTCTAACACTACCATTCCACCACACCAACTTAGAGTGAAGCCATGGTAAAATAACAGAACACGAAATGTTTCAGTAAATAGTCCACTAAAAATAATCTCAGCATTTGCAAATAGTTTAGCATTTAGCCTTTGCGTGCCTCCAAAAATCAGTAGAATTTCAACTCATTACGCATTAATCTGGCCCTGAATAACCTTTGAAATCTCCATGAGGTGGAAGCAAACCAGCTTTAAGGCACCATGCAATTTGCTCTGCTCGCGTTAAACAGTGTGCTGTATGTTTATCCTGCACACAGACCACAGGAACCGAATAGAGAACAGATGACAGTTTAACATGGTGACTCTGACATGATTCTGTGTCAGACAAATTCATCAGGGAATCCTTCCAGACTCATCTAACGTTCTACCTTAACAGAGAAAGGGTGTGTAATTATTGCACCAGAATACGTATTGCTTGGTGACATAAGCTGCTTCTTTTTTCCCCTTTTTTCTATTTTTTTCTCTCTCCTAATTTAACAATTATTTACTTTCCACTAGCAGTAAAGCTAAAACGAAAAGTGCTTCTAGCCTGAGGCAACCAGATGCCCTAGTTTCATCAGGCCAAACCAATTTTGTTATGGACCTTCCTGTTGTCAGTTAAAAATTGTCATTGTGATAAAATGTTCCAGGTTTCTCTCGCCCCTCCGTTCCCCTTGGGTGGTCAATGCTGGATCCCTCGTTCCTGCTCTTTTTATGCATCACATCTGCACTATTAGACACTGCAAAGGTGGGCAGGTGGCCGAGTGGCAACGAAACTTGTTTCGTTCCCTGGCTGAACACCAACCACCCCGCTGCCCTAACAACTAAACTCATCCAGAACAGTGAAGCTGCAAATCTGGAGTGCTTATTTTAGCCAGCTATTCTATTGAGACTCATGCAATGAACCAAAAAATTATTCTTCTGCTTATGGCAGACAATTTATTTCATTTATGATATGCAACTATTATTTTCAATGATTTTCTTGCAAAATAATATTGTGAATGATGATCATTTGTGTGGTGGTGAGACGGTTATAAAGGGATTAACTAAATACATTACAGGATAAGTGGATGCTTTTTTTTCTTTTCTCAATCCCCTCCCCTGTTCATGACAGCTTTCAAACTCAACCCTCTCTGCATATAAAAGCAAGAGCTGTAGCTAGCCCTGATTTTCCAAGAATAATGTAAATGCCTGACTGTGCCTGGCATCCCTTCCTGATTTTTCCCAAAATATCAGTAGCTTTGCTGAGTTTGACAGGTGGGGTATTATATGTGTAAGATGTCACATTCCAGCAGAGATGAGTTGAAGAATGACAAGCTTGTAATATTGGACATTGGTGTGAACTACAACGTAGTGTTTATTGCATCAAATAGGTTAAAATGCAGTGCTAGAGTCCAGTTCTAAACAAAACTTTGACACTGTAAACTTGAAGAAGGAGAATTATATCTCCGAAACACATATTTTTTGCAATTAAAAGAATCAATTAATGGCATGACAGTTGATGTGGTCCTTTTGTGCCTGGCGGTCCACCATTCTCAACTATACTTATCTCCTTAGACGATGGGGCACCTGTCCTTGAAGCGCGTGTGACTGCGGCTGCATCCCACGCATCTTTTGCGATCCTGATATGCATACATTAGAGTTGTGCCCATTCGAGCACAACCTATACAGGTGAGCCTCCAATTTACAGGGTCTGACCATACATGGCCCTGCCGTACTCACCCTATGGTGCGCTGCTTATTTCTGTTCTAACCTTAACAGATACTTTCTACCTTCCATTTGGGGTCAATTAACAATACAGAAAGGTCAGATAAGCAAGAGAGTCATGTGAAACAAGTCAGTAGAACATCATAGGAGCAGAATCAAGACATAGGAATGGCTTCAGGATAGGGATGAGCGAACTCGAACTGTATAGTTCGGGTTCGTACCGAATTTTGGGGTGTCCGTGACACGGACCCGAACCCGGACATTTTCGTAAAAGTCCGGGTTCGGGTTCGGTGTTCGTCGCTTTCTTGGCGCTTTTGTGACGCTTTCTTGGCGCTTTTTGAAAGGCTGCAAAGCAGCCAATCAACAAGCGTCATACTACTTGCCCCAAGAGGCCGTCACAGCCATGCCTACTATTGGCATGGCTGTGATTGGCCAGAGCACCATGTGACCCGGCCTCTATTTAAGCTGGAGTCACATAGCGCCGCCCGTCACTCTGCTCTGATTAGCGTAGGGAGAGGTTGCGGCTGCGACAGTAGGGCGAGATTAGGCAGATTAACTCCTCCAAAGGACTTGATTAATCGATCGATCTGCAGCTGTGCATCATTGAGCTGCTGAAATTCAATTGCTCACTGTTTTTAGGCTGCCCAGACCGTTTGTCAGTCACTTTTTTCTGGGGTGATCGGCGGCCATTTTGTGTCTTGTGGTGCGCCAGCACAAGCTGCGACCAAGTGCATTTAACCCTCAATGGTGTGGTTGTTTTTTGGCTAAAGCCTACATCAGGGTGAAGCTGTCACACCAAGTGCATTTAACCAGCAATAGTCTGTTTATTTTTTGGCCATATACTACATCAGGGGCAAGCTGCGCCTGTCACCAAGTGCATTTAACCCTCAGTAGTGTGGTTGGTCAAGCTGTCACACCAAGTGCATTTAACCAGCAATAGTCTGTTCATTTTTTGGCCATATACTACATCAGGGGCAAGCTGCGCCCGTCACCAAGTGCATTTAACCCTCAGTAGTGTGGTTGGTCAAGCTGTCACACCAAGTGCATTTAACCAGCAATAGTCTGTTCATTTTTTGGCCATATACTACATCAGGGGCAAGCTGCGCCCGTCACCAAGTGCATTTAACCCTCAGTAGTGTGGTTGGTCAAGCTGTCACACCAAGTGCATTTAACCAGCAATAGTCTGTTCATTTTTTGGCCATATACTACATCAGGGGCAAGCTGCACCTGTCACCAAGTGCATTTAACCCTCAATGGTGTGGTTGTTTTTTGGCTAAAGCCTACATCAGGGTGAAGCTGTCACACCAAGTGCATTTAACCAGCAATAGTCTGTTCATTTTTTGGCCATATACTACATCAGGGGCAAGCTGCGCCCGTCACCAAGTGCATTTAACCCTCAGTAGTGTGGTTGGTCAAGCTGTCACACCAAGTGCATTTAACCAGCAATAGTGTGGTTATTTTTTGGCCATATCCCAGTCTAATTCTGTCACTAAATCCATACCGGTCACCCAGCGCCTAAATACTAGGCCTCAAATTTATATCCCGCTAAATCTGTCGTTACCGCTGTACTGTTGTGGCTGGGCAAGTTATTTAGTGTCCGTTAAAGCACATTTTTTGTTCAGGGTTGAAATACAATTCCCAATTTAGCAATTTCATAATTTAGTGGTTTCTGCTATATCAGAGCTATTTGAAATCTATCCCTAAAAGGGTATATAATATTCAAGGTGCACATAGGGTCATTCAGAATAACTTCACACACACGCTACTGTGCATTTCCAAGTCTAATTCTGTTAGTAAATCCATACCGGTCACCCAGCGCCTAAATACTAGGCCTCAAATTTATATCCCGCTAAATCTGTCGTTACCGCTGTCCTGTTGTGGATGGGCAAGTTATTTAGTGTCCGTCAAAGCACATTTTTTGTTCTGGGTTGAAATACAATTCCCAATTTAGCAATTTCATAATTTAGTGGTTTCTGCTATATCAGAGCTATTTGAAATCTATCCCTAAAAGGGTATATAATATTCAAGGTGCACATAGGGTCATTCAGAATAACTTCACACACACGCTACTGTGCATTTCCAAGTCTAATTCTGTCACTAAATCCATACCGGTCACCCAGCGCCTAAATACTAGGCCTCAAATTTATATTCAGCTGAATTTGAATACAATACATTGGGCCAAATAATATTTTTGTTGTTGTGGTGAACCATAACAATGAGGAAAACATCTAGTAAGGGACGCGGACGTGGACATGGTCGTGGTGGTGTTAGTGGACCCTCTGGTGCTGGGAGAGGACGTGGCCGTTCTGCCACATCCACACGTCCTAGTGTACCAACTACCTCAGGTCCCAGAAGCCGCCAGAATTTACAGCGATATATGGTGGGGCCCAATGCCGTTCTAAGGATGGAAAGGCCTGAGCAGGTACAGGCATTAGTCAATTGGGTGGCCGACAGTGGATCCAGCACATTCACATTATCTCCCACCCAGTCTTCTGCAGAAAGCGCACAGATGGCGCCTGAAAACCAACCCCATCAGTCTGTCACATCACCCCCATGCATACCAGGGAAACTGTCTCAGCCTCAAGTTATGCAGCAGTCTCTGCTGTTTGAAGACTCTGCTGGCAGGGTTTCCAAAGGGCATCCACCTAGCCCTTCCCCAGCGGTGAAAGACATAGAATGCACTGACGCACAACCACTTATGTTTCCTGATGATGAGGACATGGGAATACCACCTCAGCATGTCTCTGATGATGACGAAACACAGGTGCCAACTGCTGCGTCTTTCTGCAGTGTGCAGACTGAACAGGAGATCAGGGATCAAGACTGGGTGGAAGACAATGCAGGGGACGATGAGGTCCTAGACCCCACATGGAATGAAGGTCGTGCCACTGACTTTCACAGTTCGGAGGAAGAGGCAGTGGTGAAACCGAGCCAACAGCGTAGCAAAAGAGGGAGCAGTGGGCAAAAGCAGAACACCCGCCGCCAAGAGACTCCGCCTGCTACTGACCGCCGCCATCTGGGACCGAGCACCCCAAAGGCAGCTTCAAGGAGTTCCCTGGCATGGCACTTCTTCAAACAATGTGCTGACGACAAGATCCGAGTGGTTTGCACGCTGTGCCATCAGAGCCTGAAGCGAGGCATTAACGTTCCTGAGCACAACCTGCATGACCAGGCACCTGCATGCAAAGCATGAACTGCAGTGGAGTAAACACCTTAAAACCAAGGAAGTCACTCAGGCTCCCCCTGCTACCTCTTCTGCTGCTGCCGCCTCGGCCTCTTCTGCTGCTGCCGCCTCGGCCTCTTCCTCCGCCTCTGGAGGAACATTGGCACCTGCCGCCCAGCAAACAGGGGATGTACCACCAACACCACCACCACCTCCGTCACCAAGCGTCTCAACCATGTCACACGCCAGCGTTCAGCTCTCCATCTCACAAACATTTGAGAGAAAGCGTAAATTCCCACCTAGCCACCCTTGATCCCTGGCCCTGAATGCCAGCATTTCTAAACTACTGGCCTATGAAATGCTGTCATTTAGGCTGGTGGACACAGACAGCTTCAAACAGCTCATGTCGCTTGCTGTCCCACAGTATGTTGTTCCCAGCCGCCACTACTTCTCCAAGAGAGCCGTGCCTTCCCTGCACAACCAAGTATCCGATAAAATCAAGTGTGCACTGCGCAACGCCATCTGTAGCAAGGTCCACCTAACCACAGATACGTGGACCAGTAAGCACGGCCAGGGACGCTATATCTCCCTAACTGCACACTGGGTAAATGTAGTGGCAGCTGGGCCCCAGGCGGAGAGCTGTTTGGCGCACGTCCTTCCGCCGCCAAGGATCGCAGGGCACCATTCTTTGCCTCCTGTTGCCACCTCCTCCTTCTCGGCTTCCTCCTCCTCTTTTTCCACCTGCTCATCCAGTCAGCCACACACCTTCACCACCAACTTCAGCACAGCCCGGGGTAAACATCAGCAGGCCATTCTGAAACTCATATGTTTGGGGGACAGGCCCCACACCGCACAGGAGTTGTGGCGGGGTATAGAACAACAGACCGACGAGTGGTTGCTGCCGGTGAGCCTCAAGCCCGGCCTGGTGGTGTGTGATAATGGGCGAAATCTCGTTGCAGCTCTGGGACTAGCCAATTTGACGCACATCCCTTGCTTGGCGCATGTGCTGAATTTGGTGGTGCAGAAGTTCATTCACAACTACCCCGACATGTCAGAGCTGCTGCATAAAGTGCGGGCCGTCTGTTCGCGCTTCCGGCGTTCACATCCTGCTGCTGCTCGCCTGTCTGCGCTACAGCGTAACTTCGGCCTTCCCGCTCACCGCCTCATATGCGACGTGCCCACCAGGTGGAACTCCACCTTGCACATGCTGGACAGACTGTGCGAGCAGCAGCAGGCCATAGTGGAGTTTCAGCTGCAGCACGCACGGGTCAGTCGCACTACAGAACAGCACCACTTCACCACCAATGACTGGGCCTCCATGCGAGACCTGTGTGCCCTGTTGCGCTGTTTCGAGTACTCCACCAACATGGCCAGTGGCGATGACGCCGTTATCAGCGTTACAATACCACTTCTATGTCTCCTTGAGAAAACACTTAGGGCGATGATGGAAGAGGAGGTGGCCCAGGAGGAGGAGGAGGAGGAGGAGGAAGAGGGGTCATTTTTAGCACTTTCAGGCCAGTCTCTTCGAAGTGACTCAGAGGGAGGTTTTTGGCAACAGCAGAGGCCAGGTACAAATGTGGCCAGCCAGGGCCCACTACTGGAGGACGAGGAGGACGAGGAGGAGGTGGAGGAGGATGAGGATGAAGCATGGTCACAGCGGGGTGGCACCCAACGCAGCTCGGGTCCATCACTGGTGCGTGGCTGGGGGGAAAGGCAGGACGATGACGATACGCCTCCCACAGAGGACAGCTTGTCCTTACCCCTGGGCAGCCTGGCACACATGAGCGACTACATGCTGCAGTGCCTGCGCAACGACAGCAGAGTTGCCCACATTTTAACCTGTGCGGACTACTGGGTTGCCACCCTGCTGGATCCACGCTACAAAGACAATGTGCCCACCTTACTTCCTGCACTGGAGCGTGATAGGAAGATGCGCGAGTACAAGCGCACGTTGGTAGACGCGCTACTGAGAGCATTCCCAAATGTCACAGGGGAACAAGTGGAAGCCCAAGGCCAAGGCAGAGGAGGAGCAAGAGGTCGCCAAGGCAGCTGTGTCAATGCCAGCTCCTCTGAGGGCAGGGTTAGCATGGCAGAGATGTGGAAAACTTTTGTCAACACGCCACAGCTAACTGCACCACCACCTGATACGCAACGTGTTAGCAGGAGGCAACATTTCACTAACATGGTGGAACAGTACGTGTGCACACCCCTCCACGTACTGACTGATGGTTCGGCCCCATTCAACTTCTGGGTCTCTAAATTGTCCACGTGGCCAGAGCTAGCCTTTTATGCCTTGGAGGTGCTGGCCTGCCCGGCGGCCAGCGTTTTGTCTGAACGTGTATTCAGCACGGCAGGGGGCGTCATTACAGACAAACGCAGCCGCCTGTCTACAGCCAATGTGGACAAGCTGACGTTCATAAAAATGAACCAGGCATGGATCCCACAGGACCTGTCCGTCCCTTGTCCAGATTAGACATTAACTACCTCCCCTTAACCATATATTATTGGACTCCAGGGCACTTCCTCATTCAATCCTATTTTTATTTTCATTTTACCATTATATTGCGAGGCTACCCAAAGTTGAATGAACCTCTCCTCTGTCTGGGTGCCAGGGCCTAAATATATGCCAATGGACTGTTCCAATGTTGGGTGACGTGAAGCCTGATTCTCTGCTATGACATGCAGACTAATTCTCTGCTGACATGAAGCCAGATCCTCTGTTACGGGACCTCTCTCCTCTGCCTGGGTGCTGGGCCTAAATATCTGACAATGGACTGTTGCAGTGGTGGCTGACGTGAAGCCTGATTCTCTGCTATGACATGCAGACTGATTCTCTGCTGACATGAAGCCAGATTGTCTGTTACGGGACCTCTCTCCTCTGCCTAGGTGCTGGGCCTAAATATCTGACAATGGACTGTTGCATTGGTGGCTGACGTGAAGCCTGATTCTCTGCTATGACATGCAGACTAATTCTCTGCTGACATGAAGCCAGATTGTCTGTTACGGGACCTCTCTCCTCTGCCTGGGTGCTGGGCCTAAATTTATGAAAATGGACTGTTGCAGTGGTGGGTGACGTGAAGCCTGATTCTCTGCTATGATATGAAGACTGATTCTCTGCTGACATGAAGCCAGATCCTCTGTTACGGGACCTCTCTCCTCTGCCTGGGTGCTGGGCCTAAATATCTGACAATGGACTGTTGCATTGGTGGCTGACTTGAAGCCTGATTCTCTGCTATGACATGCAGACTAATTCTCTGCTGACATGAAGCCAGATTGTCTGTTACGGGACCTCTCTCCTCTGCCTGGGTGCTGGGCCTAAATTTATGAAAATGGACTGTTGCAGTGGTGGGTGACGTGAAGCCTGATTCTCTGCTATGACATGAAGACTGATTCTCTGCTGACATGTAGCCAGATTGTCTGTTACGGGACCTCTCTCCTCTGCCTGGGTGCTGGGCCTAAATTTATGAAAATGGACTCTTACAGTGGTGGGTGACGTGAAGCCTGATTCTCTGCTATGACATGAAGACTGATTCTCTGCTGACATGAAGCCAGATTGTCTGTTACGGGACCTCTCTCCTCTGCCTGGGTGCTGGGCCTAAATTTATGAAAATGGACTGTTGCAGTGGTGGGTGACGTGAAGCCTGATTCTCTGCTATGATATGAAGACTGATTCTCTGCTGACATGAAGCCAGATCCTCTGTTACGGGACCTCTCTCCTCTGCCTGGGTGCTGGGCCTAAATATCTGACAATGGACTGTTGCATTGGTGGCTGACGTGAAGCCTGATTCTCTGCTATGACATGCAGACTAATTCTCTGCTGACATGAAGCCAGATTGTCTGTTACGGGACCTCTCTCCTCTGCCTGGGTGCTGGGCCTAAATTTATGAAAATGGACTGTTGCAGTGGTGGGTGACGTGAAGCCTGATTCTCTGCTATGACATGAAGACTGATTCTCTGCTGACATGAAGCCAGATTGTCTGTTACGGGACCTCTCTCCTCTGCCTGGGTGCTGGGCCTAAATTTATGAAAATGGACTCTTACAGTGGTGGGTGACGTGAAGCCTGATTCTCTGCTATGACATGAAGACTGATTTTCTGCTGACATGAAGCCAGATTGTCTGTTACGGGACCTCTCTCCTCTGCCTGGGTGCTGGTCCTAAATTTATGAAAATGGACTGTTGCAGTGGTGGGTGACGTGAAGCCTGATTCTCTGCTATGATATGAAGACTGATTCTCTGCTGACATGAAGCCAGATCCTCTGTTACGGGACCTCTCTCCTCTGCCTGGGTGCTGGGCCTAAATATCTGACAATGGACTGTTGCATTGGTGGCTGACGTGAAGCCTGATTCTCTGCTATGACATGAAGACTGATTCTCTGCTGACATGAAGCCAGATTGTCTGTTACGGGACCTCTCTCCTCTGCCTGGGTGCTGGGCCTAAATTTATGAAAATGGACTCTTACAGTGGTGGGTGACGTGAAGCCTGATTCTCTGCTATGACATGAAGACTGATTCTCTGCTGACATGAAGCCAGATTGTCTGTTACGGGACCTCTCTCCTCTGCCTGGGTGCTGGGCCTAAATTTATGAAAATGGACTGTTCCAGTGGTGGGTGACGTGAAGCCTGATTCTCTGCTATGATATGAAGACTGATTCTCTGCTGACATGAAGCCAGATTCTCTGTTACGGGACCTCTCTCCTCTGTCTGGGTGCCGGGGCCTAAATATCTGAGAATGGACTGTTCCAGTGGTGGGTGACGGGAAGCCAGATTCTCTGCTATGGGACCTCTCTCCAATTGATTTTGGTAAATTTTTATTTATTTAATTTTTATTTTAATTCATTTCCCTATCCACATTTGTTTGCAGGGGATTTACCTACATGTTGTTGCCTTTTGCAGCCCTCTAGCCCTTTCCTGGGCTGTTTTACAGCCGTTTTAGTGCCGAAAAGTTCGGGTCCCCATTGACTTCAATGGGGTTCGGGTTCGGGACGAAGTTTGGATCGGGTTCGGATTCCGAACCCGAACATTTTCGGGAAGTTCGGCCGAACTTCTCGAACCCGAACATCCAGGTGTTCGCTCAACTCTACTTCAGGACATTCCATTTTTTGGGTCACAGGTGACCAAAGGAAGTCACATAAACCAAGATCAAAACACAGGGAATTAACACAGAAGTATAACCAAGTAACACTGGAAATAGGGGAAATATGGTATACCCTTATATTAGCTGGATACAAAAGGAGGTAGTCCTGGTGATCCCCTGCTTTTCACCCTTTAACTTTATACCGGGATCTGGCCTTCTCTGCAGGAGACGTACCAGGCCACTATCTCTAGGAATAGTTCCGGTGTAGTTGGCAGCTGACCCATGGGGGACAGAGAAAACAGTGTGAAGCACCAAGGGGTCAGGCAATACTTTTAGCCGGTAAACAGGCAGAGGTCAGTGCAGGGATAATACATGCAATTCCGTGAAACTATCCAAAATCAAGGCAGGCAGTGGAGAATCGATTGACAGACAGATGTTCAGTACACAGGCAGACAATCAGAATATCAGAATGGTAGTAGTAGTAGTTCAATGAATAATGTTCCTAATAGAAGTAGTGGGGCAGGCACAGATACAGTCTCTGAATTAATTAAATCTAACAAGTTTTGTCTTCCTTGACACCTAACTATATATAGGTATGGTTAATGGAGGAGCTGCATCAAGTTCACAGGCCAGCAAATGCAGCCAACATCAGTTGGACAACAACAACAGAGAAAACAAGGAAAAACAATACAATGGGGCAATGGATATAAAAGGCCTAAATGATTTTGGGTCAATAAATGGAGCTTTAAAAATACAGCCACGGTCATTGACAGGTATGATGATTAGAGATGAGCGAATTTTATAAAGTCCGATTTGGCTGCTTTGCCGAATTTTACCCCAAAATTTGCTTTGTGACTAATAGTTAAGGCTGCGTGCAGCCTGTAATTGTGGGAGGGGCCAGGTCCCCCTTCTTAAACCCCCGCAACCAGCTCACCTCACCACGCCCGCCTACTCGTTCTTCCGGTGACTCCCGTCACTTCCGGTAAGCGTCACCCCAGGTAAGTGTCGCCGCACGCCTCCCACCGTGCACCTCGTGTCTCCGGTCCGTCCTCCCGCTGGTCCGCTCCCCTCCACCGCATCCCGGCACGTCAGGTGTGCTCCTGCACCGCAAGCTTCCTCCACCGCCGTCCGGGCCTCGTCTCCTGTCAGACGCGTCCGTCCTCTCGCGAGAGGTCGGGCACATGCGCAGCCGGGTCCCGATCTCAGCGGCCATCTGCCGCTCTGTGCGCTGGGGGGGGGGGAGCAGAGGGGGAGTTTTGATCGCTGCCTCCGTCCCTCACCCACAGCCGGGCTGCACGCCACAGCCGCGCACGCCTCCCACGCTCCGGTCACTGCGGCTGGCGGCAGGAGCCATGTCCCTGCCACTTCCCCAGTCTGGGTCACAGGGTCACCCCTGGCACCCACCCACCGTCCCCAGCTGTCCACGTCCGGCCTCACCAGGCACAACCCGGCATTATGCTGGCATCCTGCACACTGTGCCGCCGGTGCCCCCAGAGGCCAGGTCCCCCCCACCCGTGGGGTGCAGGTCTGCATTCCTTCATGTCCCACAGCTCCACCCAGTCCGCCCGTTCCTGGCTCCTGCATCCAACCACCCATGCCACCTGCACCTGCCAGGTCAGTACGTGACACAGGCTCCTCCACGCCCTCCCAGGTCCGGACCCGTGGCCCCCAGGCCCTCCCACGCCCCTGCCAGCCACGCACCATCCTGTTGTCCTACGGCCTTCCAGCCTGGCCTCGCGGGGCCCCGGCCCTTGCCGCTCCCTATTCTCACATTTGTGTTCCTTTCCCAGGTGCCAGTAGCGTTCGTGGTCCCCGCCGTGTCTTGTCTCGACGTCCTGACGTCAGGTTTAGGTATTGGGCGGGGGTATTACGTTCTCACCAAAAAAAAAAAAAAGGTATTTATTTTTCTGACAGGTTCTGCAGAAGGTTGCTACCGGCCACTCGCGGGATTTCTCTAGCTTGAGGGTTTTCAGGTAGGTAATGCTGGGCTGCACCCAGCAGTTCCTCTTACCAGCATCCCGTGTTGCCTCCCCGGAGGCATTCAGGGGATGTTTCTCTCCTACTCAACCTGCAACGTTCAGGTGTCCTCCCTGTCCAGGTACCCTGAAGGGTTCAGGTGTCTTCTCTGTCCATCTCAGCCGGAGTCATTCTGGTGTCTTCTCTGTCTAGGTACCCTGAAGCGTTCAGGTGTCTTCTCTGTCCATCTCAGCCAGAGGCATTCTGGTGTCTTCTCTGTCCAGGTACCCTGAAGCGTTCAGGTGTCTTCTCTGTCCATCTCGGCCTGAGACGTTCAGGCGTCTTCTCTGTCCAGGTACCCTGAGGCGTTCAGGTGTCTCCTTTGTCCATCTTAGCCTGAGACGTTCAGGCGTCTTCTCTGTCCAGGTACCCTGAAGCGTTCAGGTGTCTCCTTTGTCCATCTTAGCCTGAGACGTTCAGGCGTCTTCTCTGTCCAGGTACCCTGAAGCGTTCAGGTGTCTTCTCTGTCCATCTTAGCCTGAGGCGTTCAGGCGTCTTCTCTGTCCAGGTACCCTGAAGCGTTCAGGTGTCTTCTCTGTCCATCTTAGCCTGAGGCGTTCAGGTGTCTTCTCTGTCCAGGTACCCTGAAGCGTTCAGGTGTCTCCTTTGTCCATCTTAGCCTGAGACGTTCAGGCGTCTTCTCTGTCCAGGTACCCTGAAGCGTTCAGGTGTCTTCTCTGTCCATCTTAGCCTGAGGCGTTCAGGCGTCTTCTCTGTCCAGGTACCCTGAAGCGTTCAGGTGTCTTCTCTGTCCATCTTAGCCTGAGGCGTTCAGGTGTCTTCTCTGTCCAGGTACCCTGAAGCGTTCAGGTGTCTTCTTTGTCCATTTCAGCCTGAAACGTTCAGGTGTCTTCTCCGTCCAGGTACCCTGAAGCGTTCAGGTGTCTCCCCTGTCCATCTTAGCCTGAGACGTTCAGGTATCTTCTCTGTCCAGGTACCCTGAAGCGTCAGGGGTCTCCTCTGTCCTCTGTTGCCCATAGCACCAGGGTCTCGTTCCTGGTTTCTTCTGCCCACTGCGCTCAGCCCCCATTACTGTCATTAAACCGGTATGTCAGGTGTCTTCCAGTTCCTACGTATCTTGCGGCACCCAGGCAACCCTGCTCGCGTCCCCAACCTGAAACTTTCAGGTCACTCCTCGCCACCCACCCATGAACATCCAGGCCTCCTTCTCACCTCAGTCTTTGACTCTGCCTCCTGGCTCTCCAGATACCCCTCTGTTCTTGGTTCCATGTTTCATCCTCATCTCTTTGATTTTTCAGGTCCCGCTCCGCAATTTTCTCACGTCGCTCCTAACTTTTCCAGTCCTCAGGGCCAGCCGGGTCGTTCCCGTCGATCCTTAGACGGTAAGGCAAGGGTGTTGAATCCACGCTCTCAGGTACGTCCTCAAATACGTTTGCCCACGGCCTCAGTAGTCACGGTACACGGTCCCCATGACCTCTCCAGCTGCCATATTGTTGTCTCTAATTCCAGGTCTCGCATAAGGTCTCTGCTATCTTCGGAGCCATGTCTCAGGTATCAGATGTTGATGACGCATTGTCCCTCCCTGGTACTTTGGTCTCTGGCCAAGGCGGCCCAGAATCCCTCAGAAGATGGACCGTACCAAGGCTGGTTGCGGAGTTGAGCAGAAGGGGCATCAGGCACCCAGCGTCAGCCAGAAAGGCCGAGCTATACAGGCTGTTGATGACCGAACCCGGTCCTCCTGAAAGAGAAGATCCAACCCCATCCATCCAGCAGTCCTTGGTGCAGTTACAGGCCTCCAGGGATTTGCTCGTCTCATCCGTTGCCGACATCAGGTCCAGGGTGGTGGACTTGGAGTCCAGGACACCGGCGTCATCCCAGGCGGTGGTCCCTCTCAACGATCCCCCTCTGTGTCAGCTACCGGCTCCAGGTACGACCCCGGCTGCTCCCGTGGTGGCTCCTGCACACTTCATGCCGGACAACATCAGGAAGGACATCTTGGCGGGCAAGGACGTGAATCTCGCGTCCATCCTGATTGCGTCCCACGATGCCGCCGACAATAAGACCTTTGACTGCGGGAAAATTTCGGTGGTCCTTCGGGCCAAAGATGGCCGTCTCAATCGCAAACTCACGGTACCTGAGTTCGTCTTGGCCTTTAGCCTGTATAGAGACGTGATCTGCTCCGCCTACCCAGCTCGCCGGGAGGAGCTGGACACGTACCTATACAGGGTTACTGATCTGGGGCACAAGTACGGCGGCACGGCCTTTTATGATTACCACCGCTCCTTTTCAGCCAAGGCCGCCGACGCGCTGACCCAGTTTCAGTTCTCCGTCAACTGGGCTACCCTGGACATGGAATTGTTCTGTCGGCATTTCGCCGGTCTCCGGGCCCCCGTCTGTTCGACTTGTCAGTCGATTTTTCATGCCACAGAGTGGTGTCCTCAAACTGCCACGGCCCAACCAGACAGGGTCATCCCAGGCCCTTCCGGGGTCTCCCGCAGCCCCTCCTCCACTGATAAGTTGGGCAGACCCATTGTTTACCTTGGCAACAGCCAAGTGTGCAACAACTTTAACTTCGGTTCCTGTCTCTTCAGTGGTTGCAGGGCCCTGCACATCTGCTCTATCTGCTTCAGGGCTCACCCCAGGTCCACATGTCCTAAGAAGGCGTCCAAGCGCCTATGACTGGCCGACTGCAACATTGACCTCCTGGCCCTCCTGTTACGGGAACATCCGGTTCCGGGATTCGTGGACTTCCTGATCACGGGCCTCTGCTTCGGCTTTGACACAGGGTTGGTGGCACTCCCCCATTCCAACTGGGAGTGCGACAATCTGCAGTCAGCTAGGTCAGATCCTGCCGCTGTTCAGGAACTCCTGAACTCGGAGGTGGAGAAAGGGTTCCTCCTGGGCCCTTTCAACCAGGTTCCTTTTTCTCGCTGGCGGATCAGCCCCATAGGTATCGTGTCCAAAAAAGATTTGAATAAAAAACGTTTAATCTACGACCTCTCCGCCCCCCATGATTCCATCATCCCCAGCATCAACTCACTGATTCCTTCCGAAGAATTTGCCATGTCATATGCATCCATCGACGAGGCCATTGCCCTTATCCTTAGCGCCGGGAAAGGCGCCTGGTTGTCTAAAACTGACATAGCGGACGCCTTCAAACTGCTGCCTATCGCCCCACACCTATGGCAGTTGTATGGTATTCAGTGGGAGGGCAGGTTCTACTTTGTCAACCGGTTGACGTTCGGCTCTAAAAGCAGCCGGTGGTTATTCGACCAACTGGCGCAGGCTTTACACTGGATCCTGCTCCACCACGGCAGCGCCCCAGCGGTCATCCACTACCTGGATGACTTTCTCCTCATAGAACCTCCGCTATGTCAGCCAGCCGGGCTGCACTCCCTCCTGGAGCTCTTTGCCGCCCTTTGCATCCCAATTTCGCAGGGGAAAACCTCGGGGCCAGTCACTTCCATCACCTTTCTGGGTATTGTCCTGGACTCCGACAGGATGGAGGCCAGGCTTCCAGAGGCAAAGCTATCCCAAATCCGGGAAGTCGTGGCAGGGGCCATCACCTCTTCCCAGGTGACCAAGGTCGAGCTACAGTCCATCCTGGGTCGGCTTAACTTTGCCTTGAGGGTGATGCCCCAGGGCAGGGCCTTCATTTCCCGCCTGCTCTTGCTCCTTCCTGCAGCCTCCGAACCCAGCAGCATTGTCCACTTGGACAGGGCTGCCATGGCAGACTTGCGCATGTGGGACAGCTTTCTTTCTACCTGGAATGGGGTCAGCCTGTTCGTCCCCTCATGGACCCAGTCATCCGCCAGGGTGTTCTCCGATGCCGCGGCATCCCGGGGTTTCGCTGCCATCTTCGGGTCCCAGTGGCTAGCTGGTCCATGGCCTCCTCAGGTCAGTTCTGACCCACAGTCCCTCAGTTCGTCTCCGTTTCTGGAATGTTATCCCATTGTGGCAGCCGCGTCTGTCTGGGGTCACCTCTGGGCCAATTCCAGTGTCATGTTCATCACTGACAGTCAGGACCTGGTGGACATCATCTCCAAAGGCCGAGCCAAGTCTGCCAGGGTCATGTCCCCTTTTGCGCAAACTGGTCTGGCTGGCCATGATCAATAATTTTCATTTCTCATGTTCCCATATTCCAGGTGCCAGCAACACGGCGGCCGATGCCTTATCCAGATTCAATTTTCAAACCTTCTTTCAGGTATGTCCCGAAGCAGACCAGACCGGGGCCCGGATTCCCGGCTTCAGCAACCTGATGTTGGATTGAGGTCCCTGCTGGCAACCGCCAAGGACCTCATGCACCGGTCCCTCTCTGTCAACACGGCCCGCAATTACAGCACAGGTTGGAACCTCTTTCAAAAATTTTCCAGGGATCATCCTCAACAGGATACAGCCTTCGTGTCTTACATCATGGCTTTCATGGCCCATTGCCATGTCAACCTCAAGCTGGCACCCAGCACCATCCGTTTGTACCTAGCCGGGGCACAACATTTCTTGGTACTACAAAATCCAGAGATTCGCCCGGCGTTCACTTCCCAAGCCGTTAAGGCCACACTCAGGGGCATTGAGAAAAGCAGCAAGGACTTAAATCCTTCCCGTCGGCCGGTCTCCGGCGAACTTTTCAGGTAGCTGTCTGCATCCCTAGATGGCAACCCTTTTGGCCCTTCCGTTAGTCTGGTCATCAAGGCTGCATTGTATCTAAGCTTCTACGGCTTCCTACGTCCAGGAGAATTCTCAGTTTCTTCCCAGAAGACGATCTTTCTGAAGAAAAAGCAGCTGTCCTGGAACCAGGATCATCTGGTGTTAAGCCTTCCATCCACCAAGACGTCCCAAACCGGTCCTCCCATACAGATCCGCTTCTTCAAGTCCGAAAACGCCTGGTGTCCAGTGGTGGTGCTCCGACGTCTCCTTGATTCCACGCCATCTCCAGATCCAGAGGCTCCTTTGCTCCCATGCCAAGGGAAACCCCTATCCACGCCACAGTTCGTCTCATACATCAGATCCCTGGTCACAGGGTTGGGGGTGGACCCCAAAACTATATCGGGACATTCCTTCCGCATCGGAGCTGCCTCTGCAGCTTCCAAGCACGGGATGCCTCCGCACGTCATTCGTCACATGGGTAGGTGGAGATCTGCCTGTTTTTCCCGGTACATCCCGGATCCGCTGACTGAAACCCGCCAGGTATTCCGTTCCTTGGTTTTGTAAACCTGTTCCAACATGCATTAAACAGCACCTTTCCTACCCAGTGTCTTTTGGCCCTCTTTTAGGCAGGCCCACGTCCCGTGGCTCCAGGCACACACCAGCCACTGTTAGGACCCCCTCCTGTCACATTACTGACCGTGGCCGCGGCCACAAATTAAGCTTTTTTTTTTGTAAGTAGTGGGTGCAATGACAGGGAGCTGTGATAGCACCACCCCCTGTCATTGTACTCCTCAAATGCGGCGTTCATACATGATCACGGGATCTGAGTGTAAAAACTGTGTAAAATTCACATAAACATTTTTTTTATTAGACTTACCACCTCCATATGCTCGCTACGGGCTTGATTAAAGACCTGGCGCGAAATCTCGCTGAGATCTTAAGTCAAGAATTTAATCAAGTAAGATTTTTTTGTTTTTTACACTATTTCAGGTTAAATCGATTCTCTAACACAAAGCACTAGGAAATTCGGCTTTGAGGCGAATCTAATTTATCCTGAAATTCGTATTGAATTGCACTTCGTGGGATTTAATTCGCTCATCTCTAATGATGATATCGGGTATTTTAAAAGGAGTGCATATAGACACAGAAGGGTGACCAAGATGGAGCCCAGAGACATGATGAGCTTCTGCTATATAGTTTGAAAAGGCCAGTTTGTTCTAAAAAAAAATGCCTGTTTCTACTGGATGGACTTTATATGTCCCATCAGTATTGCACAGAACAGGGTTACTGCGCAAGGGTAATTATTATAATGTATTGCTGAGTGAAATCTTCTCATTTACTGTAATTGTATACCTAATAGCATTATATGGATAATCCAGGGTTAACACCTCAACCTAACCCCTTTAGATTACTAGGAGATGGACCAGGGTCCACCCCCTGGTTACATTAATTCTATATAATAACTAAAAGATTAATGGGGATTGTGTCAGCAGTTCAACAAGATGTATGTGGCAATATATTAGACCACCCTTTAATAGTGAGGCAAAGTAATTCTATACATAAAATAAGAGTTTAGCTGCAAATTTCTCAGCAGTTCAAGATGCAAAGGGCAACATATTAAACCCCCCTTAAATACTGCAGCACAATAATTCTATATGTAAACTAAGAAATTAACTGCAAATGCGTCAGCATTTCAACAAGATGCAGACAGCAATATATTAGACTGCCCTATGCTCTCTCAACAGTGTTGAAAAACTCTCCCTATGATCTCCCTACACTGTCCCTGCACTCTCCCTATCCAATATTCTACCATTAAAAGCTTCTTACTTTCACTTTGTAACACGTGCAGAAGCCAGTTTAGAAAAACTTTGGATCAAATTCCACTTCGGATGCTTTGATTCGCTCAAGGCTAATTATATTAAAAAAAACTCTGCATGCAATTACAGTCTTGTAGCATCTTTCCTAGGAGCTTTCCATGGTCTCTTATTGCTTCTGGAGGTGTAAGAATAAATTGACCCAATGGTCGTGCAGTTTGTCCCTACACAGTTATACACTGTCCAATCAGTGCTGACAATGTCACCATGGGAAGGTACATATTGATGAGAGGGATGTATAAATTGATACTCAATTATGAAATTATACATACATGTTTCTATTTTTAATAAAGGGTTCTGCAGAACTGTTTACTCGTGGGGGAGGGAGATGCAAGCATTCACTAAAACAGGGGCGTCAGGAAAGCTATAGAATACATTTTGAAAGAAAAAGTTACTCTGGAAAAGGAAGCATAAGCCGACAGAAAAAAAGGCATCCTGAGGTTTTTAAAAGATTGCCCTTTTAAAATGGCCATTTGGCCATTGTGGCCATAAAAATACATAGTATCTAGATACCAACCTGAAAGCAGATATAAATTAACTATACATCTAATTACAGTACTTTAATAGTTAACAAAATACTATATTCTTACATAATTGGCTTGGAAGCAATGAATGGCAACGAATGTTCATAGGAACGTCTGTTCCCAATCACTGTCCATTCTACTGGTGTAGTCCATGTGAAAGAGCCCATACATGTTGCGGCCTAACCGCTGTAACCAAATTTAAGGTATGCTGATCACTGTGGTTTCACTGCAAGCACAGGTGAAGCCCATGGTTTTTATGTGCTTCACCCACACTTACAGTGAAATCATGTCGGTTGGCGAAAATCCACATGCGGTTGCAGTGGCTCAGCCACAAATTGTATCTCAAGCTTAAAAGCACTTTTTGTGTTCAAGTTCAAAGATCTAATATTAACTGCACAATCAAAGTAATTGTCATTTCAACTGAATTAACATGTATCCTGTTCCTGAGAAAAATAGCTATAAAACTAGCTATAAAACCCTGCTCCACCTCACTTGTCTTGTAAGCATTATAAAAGTAATCTATGGCTTTTTTTATGTTAATGTGAATATCCAAGGAGAATGTTTGATTATCGAGAAGTACCGTAATCACCTTAAAGATAGTGAGATTTCCACAACATGATGAAGTCACACAACATGCTTCTATGTGATAAACCTGTATGTAGACTGTATGTAGGTGTAAACCAGTGGTCCCCAGGCTTTTTTGCACCAGGGACCAGTTTCATGCAAGGCATTTTTCCCACGGACTAGGGGGAGGGTGTTGGGGCGGGCGATGTAGCAGAGGTTAATCACGCACGTAACTCAATACAATATGGCCAACATTGCCAATAATAATACTTTATAAAGGCCAAATAATATCCCTACACCATAAAACAGTCATTAATAATCCAATTTAGGCTCACACTCAGTCACTTACAGGTGATGTCTCTGGCTGGAGTCATTTTTTTTCTCAGTTCTACTCAGATCACGACAGATGACGTCTCCTGACTACAACTTCTTTCTGCATAATTGAACATACCTAATTAGTATTAATGCCTCCTTTTATGCCCCTACTTGGCAATCATCCCTGTTTACTCCTGTTAGATAAAATACCGCACCAGTAGTGCCCTATGTACATACACTCACCTAAAGAATTATTAGGAACACCATACTAATACAGTGTTGGACCCCCTTTTGCCTTCAGAACTGCCTTAATTCTACGTGGCATTGATTCAACAAGATGCTGATAGCATTCTTTAGAAATGTTGGCCCATATTGGTAGGATAGCATCTAGCAGTTGATGGAGATTTGAGGGATGCACATCCAGGGCACGAAGCTCCCATTCCACCATATCCCAAAGATGCTCTATTGGGTTGAGATCTGGTGACTGTGGGGGCCATTTTAGTACAGTGAACTCATTGTCATGTTCAAGAAACCAATTTAAAATGATTTGAGCTTTGTGACATGGTGCATTATCCTGCTAGAAGTAGCCATCAGAGGATGGGTACATGGTGGTCATGAAGGGATGGACATGGTCAGAAACAATGCTCAGGTAGCCCGTGGCATTTAAACTATGGCCAATTGGCACTAAGGGGCCTAAAGTGTGCCCAGAAAACATTTTTCCAGTCTTCAACAGTCCAATTTTGGTGAGCTCGTGCAAATTTTAGCCTCTTTTTCCTATTTGTAGTGGAGATGAGTGGTACCCGGTGCTTCTGCTGTTGTAGCCCACCTTTCTTTCCCATTCTGACATTCAGTTTGGAGTTCAGGAGATTGTCTTGACCAGGACCACAACCCTACATGCATTGAAGCAACTGCCATGTGATTGGTTGACTAGATAATCGCATTAATGAGAAATAGAACAGGTGTTCCTAATAATTCTTTAGGTGAGTGTATAAAGCCCCCCAATAGTGCCCTCTTTACATACAATGCCCCTCAGAAGTTTCCTCTTTACATGTAATGATCCTCAGTAGTGGTCTCTATACATATAATGTCCCCCAGCAGTGGCCTCTTTACATATAATCCCCCAAGTAGTGGCCTCTTTTCATACAATGCCTCTAAGTAGTTTCCTCTTTACATGTAATGATCCTCAGTAGTGGTCTCTATACATATAATGTCCCCCCAGCAGTGGCCTCTTTACATATAATCCCCCTAGTAGTGTGCTCTTTACATATAATGCCCCACAGCAGTGCTCTCTTTACATAAACTACCCCCCCAATTTTGGCCTCTTTACATAAACTGCCCCAAAATTGTGGCCTCTTGAAATATAGTCCCCCCAGTAGTGGTCTCTTTAAAAATTAACTGGCCCCCTAGTAGTGCCTCTTTACAAATAATGCCCCCAGTAGTGTCCATAGTGACCTCCTGCACTTTAACACTGCCTCATAGGCCTCAGGCCTAGCAGCCTATGAGGCTAAATGGCGGGGCACAGGAACCAATAGTTCCCATCCCCACTACCCAACAACAGCACTCCCCAAGGACCAGTACCAGATGGTCCATGACCCGTTAATGGCCCGGTGGTTGGGGACCACTGGTCTAAACCATTAATGACCAGCCTGTTTTGATCCTGATTGACATTATAACTTGTTATTGGAATTCCCCAAAAACCTTTGACTTCTTGTGACTTACAGGGCTGTTTTACACCATTTTTATAGTCATTTTTTCTTGCTTTTGTTTTTATTACTGGTAAGTTTTCAAATTCATAAGTTTAATAAAGTGTTAAAGGGAGTCTGTTATGTTTTTACAATGTTGAATTGCAGACAGCTGTAGGTTAGGGCTGGGAGAGGAGAACAAACATCTTTTGCGGAGCTTTTTTTATCAGGAATATTGGGAATATGAACTTTTATTCTACCAGATTCTGCTCTTGCAAGTACATTGCAGGTGGAGCTTTCTGGGAAGTACTCTCTGTAGTAAGCTACTTTACAGCCCCTCTGCTCTGAGTGACCGCTGTAGCCATTTCCGGGTTGGATGCTACTCTCTTTTAAAAGTCATGCTGATATATAATATACAGTGGGATGCGAAAGTTTTGGCAACCTTGTTAATAGTCATGATTTTCCTGTATAAATCGTTGGTTGTTACGATAAAAAATGTCAGTTAAATATATCATATAGGAGACACACAAAGTGATATTTGAGAAGTGAAATGAAGTATAATTGTTTAAACAAAATTAGGCAGGTGCATAAATTTGGGCACTGTTATCATTTTATTGATTCCAAAACCTTTAGAACTAAATATTGGAACTCAAATTGGCTTGGTAAGCTCAGTGACCCCTGACCTACATACACAGGTGAATCCAATTATAAGAAAGAGTATTTAAAGGGGTCAATTGTAAGTTTCCCTCCTCTTTTACTTTTCTCTGAAGAGTAGCAACATGGGGGTCTAAAAATAACTCTCAAATGACCTAAAGACAAAGATTGTTCACCATCATGGTTTAGGGGAAGGATATAGAAAGCTGTCTCAGAGATTTCAGCTGTCTGTTTCCACAGTTAGGAACATATTGAGGAAATGGAAGACCACAGGCTCAGTTCAAGTTAAGGTTTGAAGTGGCAGACCAAGAAAAATCTCGGATAGACAGAAGCGACGAATGGTGAGAACAGTCAGAGTCAACCCACAGGCCAGCACCAAAGACCTACTAAATCATCTTGCTGCAGATGGAGTCACCGTGCATCGTTCAACCATTCGGCACACTTTACACAAGGAGATGCTGTATGCGAGAGTGATGCAGAGGAAGCCTTTTCTCCGCCCACAGCACAAACAGTGCCGCTTGAGGTGGGCTAAAGCACATTTGGACAAGCCAGCTTCATTTTGGAATAAGGTACTGTGGACTGATGAAACTCAAATTGAGTTATTTGGCCATAACAAGGGGCGTTATGCATGGAGGAAAAAAGAACACAGCATTCCAAGAAAAACACCTGCTACCTACAGTAAAATATGGTGGTGGTTCCATCATGCTGTGGGGCTGTGTGGCCAGTGCAGGGACTGGGAATCTTGTCAAAGTTGAGGGACGCATAGATTCCACTCAGTATCAGCTGATTCTGGAGACCAATGTCCAGGAATCAGTGACAAAGCTGAAGCTGCGCCGGGGCTGGATCTTTCAACAAGACATCGACCCTAAACACTGCTCAAAATCCACTAAGGCATTTATGCAGAAGAAACAAGTACAACGTTCTGGAATGGCCATCTCAGTCCCCAGACTTGAATATAATAGAAAATCTATGGTGTGACTTAAAGAGAGCTGTCCATGCTCGGAAGCCATCAAACCTGAATGAACTAAAGATGTTTTATAAAGAGGAATGGTCCAAAATACCTTCAACCAGAATCCAGACTCTCATTGGAACCTACAGGAAGCGTTTAGAGGCTATAATTTCTGCAAAAGGAGGATCTACTAAATATTGATTTCATTTCTTTTTTGTGGTGCCCAAATTTATGCACCTGCCTAATTTTGTTAAAAAAAATTATAGCACATAAACTTCATTTCACTTCTCAAATATCACTGTGTGTGTCTCCTATATGATATATTTAACTGACATTTTTTATCGTAACAACCAATGATTTATACAGGAAAATCATGACGATTAACAAGGTTGCCCAAACTTTCGCATCCCACTGTATATTTTTATATATATATATATATATATATATATATATATATTCGTAATTTCGAATATTCGAGATTTTTTTTATTAAATCAGTATACATGATCCCTTACTGCTTCTAGCTTGTGGGCCAATGAGAAGGCTGCAATATCTTTGACTTTAGGAGTACTGTTGATTACGAATTTTCGAATCAAGAAAATACTAAATGGAGATAACGAATTCTCGAATTTGCGAATATATGGCGAATATTCGCCCAAATATTTGCGAAATATCACAAATTTGAATATTGCCCCTGCCGCTCATCACTACTATGTACCCCATCTCTCCCTGGAAGCCTTGAAATCTTCTCCCCCTCAAGACATCTGCTTTGTATAGGACTGGATTACTGTACGTTTTTCGTGAACCTATAGAATCTGATTTTCTATGTCAAGTCCACAAAAATGAAGCACAGCTGCATTTGTTTTATGGGGTAAGTTTACCGACTGTTCTATGTAACTTAAGAACACATGGTGCCTTCAAAACAGACTACAAACTTCACTCTGCTGGATGACAGTGTAGGTGCTCCTCAGTGCCTGTCAAACCCCTTCCTGGTGAAGTCTGGCCCGGGCTGTGGGACACTACCCCCGTGTGTAGCCAAGACTCGCAGCTAAAAGCTTATTCAGCAACCTGACCTGCGATCGATGAGCCAGGCTGTGGACTGGAGGCAGCCGTCGATGACCCCGCCAGCAGCCGGGAACCATGACTAAGTCATCACCAAAGGGAGGGGAACTGATCCCGGCGGCAGAGCCAGGGACAAGGCAAGCTGGTTCCTCAGTGGCTTCTGTGCTCAAACAGGCAGAGGACAGCTGGGTGCTGCCGATGGCCGGAGCCCAGCATGTGTGTGACGCTGATCATGTATGGGTCGTGCGAGCGGCGGTAACCATGACTCTTCACAGACAAAAAGAGGATAAGAGAGAGCCACCGCTAAACCCCGCCAGTCCTGCTGCCCTCTGGCTTGGAGGAATCAGCACACAGCAGAGCAGACTGCGTTACAGCAGTGTTCTTCTCCAGGCCCAATGTGCCCGATATGGAAACTGAGAGCAGACCGATGCAGGCAGTGTGTGGAGCGCTGTGTGTCAATTGGTATCTGAGAGGTCTATTCTCCAGTACATCACACAGAGGGCTATGGGTTACACTACACTAGTTCTGAAATGATTAATAAATTGAATCGAATAGTTTGAGATAAAAATCCAATGTGGTTAAGTTCCCTTGCCATTTAAGATAGACTGTTCCTACTAGTGTTTAAGCACTACTGTTCTAGCACCTGTTATTCTAACAGGCTTAATGTGTAATATATACAGTACAGACCAAAAGTTTGGACACACCTTCTCATTCAAAGAGTTTTCTTTATTTTCATGACTATGAAAATTGTAGATTCACACTGAAGGCATCAAAACTATGAATTAACACATGTGAAATTATATACATAACAAAAAAGTGTGAAACAACTGAAAATATGTCATATTCTAGGTTCATTAAAGTAGCCACCTTTTGCTTTGATTACTGCTTTGCATACTCTTGGCATTCTCTTGATGATCTTCAAGAGGTAGTGACCTGAAATGGTCTTCCAACAGTCTTGAAGGAGTTCCCAGAGATGCTTAGCACTTGTTGGCCCTTTTGCCTTCACTCTGCGGTCCAGCTCACCCCAAACCATCTCGATTGGGTTCAGGTCCGGTGACTGTGGAGGCCAGGTCATCTGGCACAGCACCCCATCACTCTCCTTCATGGTCAAATAGCCCTTACACAGCCTGAAGGTGTGTTTGGGGTCATTGTCCTGTTGAAAAATAAATGATGGTCCAACTAAACGCAAATCGGATGGAATAGCATGCCGCTGCAAGATGCTGTGGTAGCCATGCTGGTTCAGTATGCCTTCAATTTTGAATAAATCCCCAACAGTGTCACCAGCAAAGCACCCCCACACCATCACACCTCCTCCTCCATGCTTCACGGTGGGAACCAGGCATGTAGAGTCCATCCATTCACCTTTTCTGCATCGCACAAAGACACAGTGGTTGGTACCAAAGATCTCAAATTTGGACTCATCAGACCAAAGCACAGATTTCCACTGTTCTAATGTCTATTCCTTGTGTTCTTTAGCCCAAACAAGTCTCTTCTGCTTGTTGCCTGTCCTTAGCAGTGGTTTCCTAGTAGATATTCTACCATGAAGGCCTGATTCACACATTCTCCTCTTAACAGTTGTTCTAGAGATGTGTCTGCTGCTAGAACTCTGTGTGGCATTGACCTGGTCTCTAATCTGAGCTGCTGTTAACCTGCGATTTCTGAGGCTGGTGACTCGGATGAACTTATCCTCCGCAGCAGAGGTGACTCTTGGTCTTCCTTTCCTGGGGCGGTCCGCATGTGAGCCAGTTTCTTTGTAGCGTTTGATGGTTTTTGTGACTGCACTTGGGGACACTTTCAAAGACTTCCCAATTTTTCGGACTGACTGATCTTCATTTCTTAAAGTAATTATGGCCACTTGTTTTTCTTTACTTAGCTGCTTTTTTATTGCCATAATACAAAGTCTAACAGTCTATTCAGTAGGACTATCAGCTGTGTATCCACCTGACTTCTCCACAACGCAACTGATGGTCCCAACCCCATTTATAAGGCAAGATATCCCACTTATTAAACCTGACAGGGCACACCTGTGAAGTGAAAACCATTTCAGGTGACTACCTCTTGAAGCTCATCAAGAGAATGCCAAGAGTGTGCAAAGCAGTAATCAAAGCAAAAGATGGCTACTTTGAAGAACCTAGAATATGACATATTTTCAGTTGTTTCAGACTTTTTTGTTACGTATATAATTCCACATGTGTTAATTCATAGTTTTGATGCCTTCAGTGTGAATCTATAATTTTCATAGTCATGAAAATAAAGAAAACTCTTTGAATGAGAAGGTGTGTCCAAACTTTTGGTCTGTACTGTATATATATATATATATATATATATATACGCACTGCACTATTGCAGTTATTTCTTGTTAAAGTGTATAGGGGCGTATTTCAGTACAACAAGAAAAATACATATATGCACTGCACCGTTGCAGTTATTTCTGGTGAAAGCGTATGGGGGTATATTTCAGTAAAAAAGAAAAATATATATGCACTGCACTGTTGCAGTTATTTCTGGTGAAAGCATATAGAGGCGTATTTCAGTAAAAAAAAGAAAATATATATGTACTGCACTGTTGCAGTTATTTCTGGTGAAAGCATATAGGGGTGTATTTTAGTAAAAAGGGGAAATATATACACACTGCAGTGCAGTAGTTATTTCTTTTGAAAGCGTATAGGGGCGTATTTCAGTAAAAAAAGGAAAATATATGCGCACTGCACTGTTGCAGTTATTTTTGGTGAAAGCATATAGGGGCGTATTTCAGCACAAACAAATGCACTTCACCGTTACAGTTATTTCTGGTGAAAGCATATAAAGGTGTATTTCATAAAAAAAATATATATATATACATATATATATGCACTGCACTGTTGCAATTATTTCTGGTAAAATCTTATAGGGGCGTTTTTCAGTAAAAGCAGGAAAATATATACGCACTGCACTGTTACAGTTCACTGTACTGTTGCAGTTATTTCTAGTGAAAGTTTATAGGGGCGTACTTTAGTAAAAAAGTTAAATATATACACACTGCACTACTCCAGTTATTTGTGGTGAAAGCGTATAGGGGCGAATTTCATTAAAAAAAGGAAAATATATACACAATGCATTGTTGCAGTTATTTCTGGTGAAAGAGTATAAGGGCGTATTTCAGCACAACAACAAAAATATATGCAGTGCACTGTTGCAGTTATTTCTGATGAAAGCGTAAAGGGGCGTATTTCAGTAAAACAAGAAAAATATATACGCACTGCATTATTGCAGGTATTTCTGGTGAAAGCGTAAAAATGCCCATTTAAGTAAAAAAAGGAAAATATATACGCACTGCACTGTTGCAGTTATTTCTGGTAAAAGCGTATAGGGGCGTATTTTAGCACAACAACAAAAATGCAGTGCACTACTGCAGTTATTTCTGGTGAAAGCGTATAGGGGCGTATTTCAGTTAAAAAAATAAAAATAAAATAAATATATATATACACACTGCACTGTTGCAGTTATTTCTGGTGAAAGCATATAGAGGCGTATTTCAGTAAAAAAATAAATAAATAAATATATATATATATATATATATATATATAGATACCCACTGCACTGTTGCAGTTAATTCTGGTGAAAGCGAATAGGGGCAAATTTCAGTAAAAAAAGGAAATTATATACGCAATGCACTGTTGCAGTTATTTATGGTGAAAGCATATAAGGGGGTATTTCAGCACAGCAAAAAAAATAAATGCACTGCACTGTTGCAGTTATTTCTGGTAAAAGTAGTATAAGGGCGTATTTCTGTAAAAAAATAAATAAATAAATATATATATATATATATATACGCACTGCACTGTTGCAGTTATTTCTGGTGAAAGCGAATAGGGGTATTTTTCAGTAATAAAAATATATATATACGCACTGCACTGTTACAGTTATTTCTTGTAAAAGCGTATAGAAGCATATTTCAGTAAAAATATATATATATACGCACTGCACTGTTGAAGTTATTTCTGGTGAAAGCATATAGAAGTGTATTTCAGTAAAAAAAAAAATATATATAGATACGCACTGCACTGTTGCAGTTAATTCTGGTGAAAGCGAATAGGGGCGAATTTCAGTAAAAACAGGAAATTATATACGCAATGCACTGTTGCAGTTATTTATGGTGAAAGCATATAAGGGGGTATTTCAGCACAACAAAAAAATAAATGCACTGCACTGTTGCAGTTATTTCTGGTGAAAGTAGTATAAGGGCGTATTTCTGTAAAAAAAAAAAATATATATATATATATATATATGTATATACGCACTGCACTGTTGCAGTTATTTCTGGTGAAAGCGTATAGAGGTGTTTTTCAGTAAAAAAAATATATATATATATACGCACTGCACTGTTACAGTTATTTCTGGTGAAAGCATATAGGGGTGTTTTTCGGCACAACAACAAAAAAAAATGCACTGCACTGTTGCAGTTATTTCTGGTAAAAGCGTATAGGGGCGTATTTTAGCACAACAACAAAAATGCAGTGCACTACTGCAGTTATTTCTGGTGAAAGCGTATAGGGGCGTATTTCAGTTAAAAAAAATTTAATAAAATAAATATATATATACACACTGCACTGTTGCAGTTATTTCTGGTGAAAGTATATAGAGGCGTATTTCAGTAAAAAAAAAAATATATAAATATATATATAGATACCCACTGCACTGTTGCAGTTAATTCTGGTGAAAGCGAATAGGGGCAAATTTCAGTAAAAAAAGGAAATTATATACGCAATGCACTGTTGCAGTTATTTATGGTGAAAGCATATAAGGGGGTATTTCAGCACAGCAAAAAAAATAAATGCACTGCACTGTTGCAGTTTTTTCTGGTAAAAGTAGTATAAGGGCGTATTTCTGTAAAAAAATAAATAAATAAATAAATATATATATATATACGCACTGCACTGTTGCAGTTATTTCTGGTGAAAGCGTATAGGGGTATTTTTCAGTAATAAAAATATATATATACGCACTGCACTGTTACAGTTATTTCTTGTAAAAGCGTATAGAAGCATATTTCAGTAAAAAAATATATATATACGCACTGCACTGTTGAAGTTATTTCTGGTGAAAGCATATAGAAGCGTATTTCAGTAAAAATAAAAATATATATATAGATACGCACTGCACTGTTGCAGTTAATTCTGGTGAAAGCGAATAGGGGCGAATTTCAGTAAAAACAGGAAATTATATACGCAATGCACTGTTGCAGTTATTTATGGTGAAAGCATATAAGGGGGTATTTCAGCACAACAAAAAAATAAATGCACTGCACTGTTGCAGTTATTTCTGGTGAAAGTAGTATAAGGGCGTATTTCTGTAAAAAAAAAAAAAATATATATATATATATATATATATGTATATACGCACTGCACTGTTGCAGTTATTTCTGGTGAAAGCGTATAGAGGTGTTTTTCAGTAAAAAAAATATATATATATATACGCACTGCACTGTTACAGTTATTTCTTGTAAAAGCGTATAGGAGCATATTTCAATAAAAAAATATATATACGCACTGCCCTGTTAAAGTTATTTCTGTTGAAAGCGTATAGGGGCGTATTTCAGTTGAAAAAGGAATTTATATACGCACTGCACTGCTGCAGTTATTTCTGTTGAAAGTGTATAGGGGCGTATTTCAGTAAAAAAAGGAAAATATATACGCACTGCACTGTTGCAGTTATTTCTGGTGAAAGCATATAAGGGTGTTTTTCGGCACAACAACAAAAAAAATGCACTGCACTGTTGCAGTTATTTTTGGTGAAAGCGTATAGGGCATATTTCAGTAAAGGAAAATATATACGCACTGCACTTTTACAGTTATTTCTTGTAAAAGCTTATAGAGGCATATTTCAGTAAAAAATATATATACGCACTACAATGTTGAAGTTATTTCTGGTGAAAGCGTATAAGGGGGTATTTCAGCACAACAAAAAAATAAATGCACTGCACAATTGCAGTTATTTCTGGTGAAAGCATATAGGGGCGTCTTTCAGTAAAATAAGGAAAATATATACGCACTGCAATCTTACAGTTATTTCTTGTAAAAGCTTATAGAGGCATATTTCAGTTAGAAAAAAATATACGCACTGCACTGTTGAAGTTATTTCTGGTGAAAGCATATAGGGGCGTATTTTAGTAAAAAAAGGAAAATATATACGCACTGCATTGTTGCAGGTATTTCTGGTGATAGCGTATAAGGGCGTATTTCAGTAAAAAAATATATATATACATATATACAGTGCACTGTTGCAGTGTTTTCTTCTGAAAGCTTATAGGGGCCTATTTCAGTATAAAAAAAGGGAAAAATATATGCACTGAACTGTTGCAGTTATTTCTGGTGAACGTTTATAGGGGCATATTTTAGTACAACAAGAAAAATACACTGCCTGTCCCAATAAAATGTAGCCACCTGGAGTTAACTAAGCAAATAATAATGAGCCTCCTATTGGATAATTACTGCATGGGCAATTATCTTTCAGCTGGCAACAAGTTATTTCTGGCAACAAGTTATTTAACCCCAACTGATGCAATGAGTTTCTTCTCATTTCTTACACAACCATGTCGAAAGACACATCTCGTGGTTGTGGAAAAGACGTTAGTCTGTTTGAGAAGGGTCAAATCATTGGCATAAATCAAGCAGAGAAAACATCTAAGGAGATTGCAGAAACTACTAAAATTGGGTTAAAAACTGTTCAATGGATTATTAAAAACTGAAAAGATAGTGGGGGACCCATTGTATTCAAGGAAGAAATGTGGCGGAAAAAAAAATCCTGAATGATCGTGATCGGCGATCACTTATACGTTTGGTGAAATCAAATCAAAGAAAAATAATAAAAGAGGTGTATGTTTAATAGTGAAAGTAAGAGCATTTTCACATGCACAATGCAAAGGGAACTCAAGGGATTGGGAGTGAACAGCTGTGTAGCCATAAGAAAACTACTAATTAGTGAGGCAAACCAGAAAAAAAGGCTTCAATTTTCTAGGGAGCATACAGCTTGGACTCTGGAGCAATGGAAGAAGTTAATGTGGTCTGATGAGTCAAGATTTACCCTGTTTCAGAGTGATGGGCGCATCAGGGTAAGAAGAGAGGCAGATGAAGTGATGCACCAATCCTGCCTAGTGCCTACTACTGTACAAGCCTGTGAGGGCAGTTCTATGATCTGGGGTTGCTGCAGTTGGTCAGGTCTAGGTTCAGCAACAGTATGTGCTCCAAGAATGAGGTCAGCTGACTACCTGAACATACTGAATGACCAGGTTTTTCCGATCAATGGATTTTTTCTTCCCTCATGGCACAGGCATACAGGGAGTGCAGAATTATTAGACAAATGAGTATTTTGACCACATCATCCTCTTTATGCATGTTGTCTTACTCCAAGCTGTATAGGCTCGAAAGCCTACTACCAATTAAGCATATTAGGTGATGTGCATCTCTGTAATGAGAAGGGGTGTGGTCTAATGACATCAACACCCTATATCAGGTGTGCATAATTATTAGGCAACTTCCTTTCCTTTGGCAAAATGGGTCAAAAGAAGGACTTGACAGACTCAGAAAAGTCAAAAATAGTGAGATATCTTGCAGAGGGATGCAAAGCTTCTGAAGCGTGATCATCGAACAATCAAGCGTTTCATTCAAAATAGTCAACAGGGTCACAAGAAGCATGTGGAAAAACCAAGGCGCAAAATAACTGCCCATGAACTGAGAAAAGTCAAGCGTGCAGCTGCCAAGATGCCACTTGCCACCAGTTTGGCCATATTTCAGAGCTGCAACATCACTGGAGTGCCCAAAAGCACAAGGTGTGCAATACTCAGAGACATGGCCAAGGTAAGAAAGGCTGAAAGACGACCACCACTGAACAAGACACACAAGCTGAAACGTCAAGACTGGGCCAAGAAATATCTCAAGACTGATTTTTCTAAGGTTTTATGGACTGATGAAATGAGAGTGAGTCTTGATGGGCCAGATGGATGGGCCCGTGGCTGGATTGGTAAAGGGCAGAGAGCTCCAGTCCGACTCAGACGCCAGCAAGGTGGAGGTGGAGTACTGGTTTGGGCTGGTATCATCAAAGATGAGCTTGTGGGGCCTTTTCAGTTGAGGATGGAGTCAAGCTCAACTCCCAGTCCTACTGCCAGTTTCTGGAAGACACCTTCTTCAAGCAGTGGTACAGGAAGAAATCTGCATCCTTCAAGAAAAACATGATTTTCATGCAGGACAATGCTCCATCACACGCGTCCAAGTACTCCACAGCGTGGCTGGCAAGAAAGGGTATAAAAGAAGAAAATCTAATGACATGGCCTCCTTATTCACCTGATCTGAACCCCATTGAGAACATGTGGTCCATCATCAAATGTGAGATTTACAAGGAGGGAAAACAGTACACCTCTCTGAACAGTGTCTAGGAGGCTGTGGTTGCTGCTGCACGCAATGTTGATGGTGAACAGATCAAAACACTGACAGAATCCATGGATGGCAGGCTTTTGAGTGTCCTTGCAAAGAAAGGTGGCTATATTGGTCACTGATTTGTTTTTGTTTTGTTTTTGAATGTCAGAAATGTATATTTGTGAATGTTGAGATGTTATATTGGTTTCACTGGTAAAAATAAATAATTTAAATGGGTATATATTTTTTTTTTTGTTAAGTTGCCTAATAATTATGCACAGTAATAGTCACCTGCACACACAGATATCCCACTAAAATAGCTAAAACTAAAAACAAACTAAAAACTACTTCCAAAAATATTCAGCTTTGATATTAATGAGTTTTTTGGGTTCATTGAGAACATGGTTGTTGTTCAATAATAAAATTAATCCTCAAAAATACAACTTGCCTAATAATTCTGCACTCCCTGTATTCCAAGATGATAATGCCAGAATTCATTGGGCTCAAATTATAAAAGAGGGATTAAAGGAGCATAAGACATCATTTTCGCACATGGATTGGCCAGCACAGAGTCCAGACCTTAACCCCATTGAGAATCTTTGGGATGTGCTGGAGAAGGCTTTGCTCAGTAGTCAGACTCTACTATCATCAATGCAAGATCTTGGTAAAAAAAAATAATGCAACACTGGATCAAAATAAATCTTGTAACATTGCAGAAGCTTATCGAAACAATGCCAAAGTGAATGCGTGCCGTAATCAAAGCTAAAGCCAGTCCAACGAAATATTTTTGGTGGCGACATTTTTGTATATACACTCACCTAAAGAATTATTAGGAACACCATACTAATATAGAAACATAAAATGTGTCAGCAGATAAGAACCATTTGGCCCATCTAGTCTGCCCAATATACTAAATACTATGGATAGCCCCTGGCCCTATCTTATATGAAGGATGGCCTTATGCCTATCCCATGCATGCTAATACAGTGTTGGACCCCCTTTTGCCTTCAGAACTGCCTTAATTCTACGTGGCATTGATTTAACAAGGTGCTGATAGCATTATTTAGAAATGTTGGCACTTATTGATAGGATAGCATCTTGCAGTTGATGGAGTTTTTAGGGATGCACATCCAGGAGACGAAGCTCCCGTTCCATCACATCCCAAAGATGCTCTATTGGGTTGAGATCTGGTGACTGTGGGGGCCATTTTAGTACAGTGAACTCATTATCATGTTCAAGAAACCATCTTTCCCGTCTTCAACAGTCCAATTTTGGTGAGCTCGTGCAAATTGTAGCCTCTTTTTCCTATTTGTAGTGGAGATGAGTGGTACCCGGTGGGGTCTTCTGCTGTTGTAGCCTATCCGCCTCAAGGTTGTGCGTGTTGTGGCTTCACAAATGCTTTGCTGCATACCCCTGTTGTAACGAGTGGTTATTTCAGTCAACGTTGCTCTTCTATCAGCTTTAATCAGTCGGCCCATTCTCCTCTGACCTCTAGCATCGTAAGGCATTTTCGCCCACAGGACTGCCACATACTGGATGTTTTTCCCTTTTCACACCATTCTTTGTAAACCCTAGAAATGGTTGTGTGTGAAAATCCCAGTAACTGAGCAGATTGTGAAATACTCAGACTGGCCCGTCTGGCACCAACAACCATGCCACACTCAAAATTGCTTAAATCACCTTTCTTTCCAATTCTGACATTCAGTTTGGAGTTCAGGAGATTGTCTTGACCAGGACCACAACCCTACATGAAGCAACTGCCATGTGATTGGTTGACTAGATGATCGCATTAATGAGAAATAGAACAGGTGTTCCTAATAATTCTTTAGGTGAGTGTATATGCACTGCAATGTTGCAGTTATTTCTGGTGAAAGCGTATAGGGGCGTATTACAGTAAAAAACAGAAAAAAATATACGCACTGCACTGTTGCAGTTATTTCTTGTGAAAGTGTATAGGGGCCTTTTTCAGTAAAAAAGGAAAATATATACATACTGCACTGTTGCAGTTATTTCTGTTAAAAGCGTATAGGGGCGTATTTTAGTAAAAAAAAGAAAACAATATACGCACTGCTCTGTTGCAGTTATTTCTGGGGAAAGCATATAGGGGCATATTTCAGTACAACAAGAAAAATATATACTCACTGCACTGTTGCAGTTATTTCTTGTGAAAGCGTATAGGTCCGTATTTCAGTGAAAAATGCAAAATACATGCACACTGCACTGCTGCAGTTATTACTGGTGAAAGCGTATAGGGGCGTATTTCAGTACAACAAGAAAAATATATACGCACTGCACTGTTGCAGTTATTTCTGGTGAAAGCGTATAGGGGCTTATTTCAGAAAAAAATTAAAATATATACGCACTGCACTGTTGCAGTTATTTCTGGTGAAAGCGTATAGGGGCGTATTTCAATAAAATATATATACGCACTGCACTGTTGCAGTTATTTCTGGTGAAAGCATATAGTGGGCATATTTCAGTACAAGAAAAATATATACGCACTGCACTGTTGCAGTTATTTCTGGTGAAAGCGTATAGGGGCTTATTTCAGTACAACAAGAAAAATATATATATGCACTGCACTATTGCAGTTATTTCTGGTGAAAGCATATAGGGTGTATCTCAGAAAAAAAGGAACATTTATAAACACTGCCCTGTTGCAGTTATTTCTGGTGAAAGTGTATATGGGCATATTTCAGTGAAAAATAAATACGCATTGCACTGTTGCAGTAATTTCTGGTGAAAGCATATAGGGGTGTATTTCAATAAAATATATATATATATATATATATATATATATACGCACTGCACTGTTGCAGTTATTTCTGGGGAAAGCATATATGGGCGTATTTCAGTAAAAAAAGGAAAATACATACGCACTGCACTGTTGCAGTTATTACTGGTGAAAGCGTATAGGGGCGCATTTCAGTAAAAAAAGAAAAATATATACGCACTGCCCTGTTGCAGTTATTTCTGGTGAAAGTGTATAGGTCCGTATTTCAGTGAAAAATGCAAAATACATGCACACTGCACTGTTGCAGTTATTACTGGTGAAAGCGTATAGGGGCGTATTTCAGTACAACAAGAAAAATATATACGCACTGCACTGTTGCAGTTATTTCGGGTGAAAGCGTATAGGGGCTTATTTCAGAAAAAAATAAAAATATATACGCACTGCACTGTTGCAGTTATTTCTGGTGAAAGCGTATACGGGCGTATTTCAATAAAATATATATACGCACTGCACTGTTGCAGTTATTTCTGGTAAAAGCATACAGGTCCCTCTCAAAAAATTAGCATATTGTGATAAAGTTCATTTTTTTCTGTAATGTACTGATAAACATTAGACTTTCATATATTTTAGATTCATTACACACCAACTGAAGTAGTTCAAGCCTTTTATTGTTTTAATATTGATGATTTTGGCATACAGCTCATGAAAACCCAAAATTCCTATCTAAAAAAATTAGCATATCATGAAAAGGTTCTCTAAACGAGCTATTAACCTTATCATCTGAATCAACTTATTAACTCTAAACACCTGCAAAAGATTCCTGAGTCTTTTAAAAACTCCCAGCCTGGTTCATTACTCAAAACCGCAATCATGGGTAAGACTGCTGACCTGACTGCTGTCCAGAAGGCCATCATTGACACCCTCAAGCAAGAGGGTAAGACACAGAAAGAAATTTCTGAACTAATAGGCTGTTCCCAGAGTGCTGTATCAAGGCACCTCAGTGGGAAGTCTGTGGGAAGGAAAAAGTGTGGCAGAAAACGCTGCACAACGAGAAGAGGTGACCGGACCCTGAGGAAGATTGTGGAGAAGGACCGATTCCAGACCTTGGGGGACCTGCGGAAGCAGTGGACTGAGTCTGGAGTAGAAACATACAGAGCCATCGTGTACAGGCGTGTGCAGGAAATGGGCTACAGGTGCCGCATTCCCCAGGTCAAGACACTTTTGAACCAGAAACAGCGGCAGAAGCACCTGACCTGGGCTACAGAGAAGCAGCACTGGACTGTTGCCTGTCATTCGGAAATCAAGGTGCCAGAGTCTGGAGGAAGACTGGGGAGAGGGAAATGCCAAAATGCCTGAAGTCCAGTGTCAAGTACCCACAGTCAGTGATGGTCTGGGGTGCCATGTCAGCTGCTGGTGTTGGTCCACTGTGTTTTATCAAGGGCAGGGTCAATGCAGTTAGCTATCAGGAGATTTTGGAGCACTTCATGCTTCCATCTGCTGAAAAGCTGTTGCAGTTAATTCTGTTGAAAGCGTATAGGGGCGTATTTCTGTAAAAAAAAAATATATATATACGCACTGCACTGTTGCAGTTCATATACAAAACAGTCACCCTTTCTCCTGGGTGTTACTTCACACCCTGTTGGAAGTTCTGCTTTGTCAAGTCCACAGGCAGGCGTTAGGCGGCCTGTTCGCCCTCACAAGGGTCTGAGCCCTCCATCCCGCCTCAAGCCGCGGATCCCAACACAGCCCTCAGATCACAGCACACACACCTCCTGAGCTCCACTGTCAGACGGAGGTAATCCTCTCCACCTGGCAGTGCTGGCTGTTTTTTATGCCTGGCAAAACCCATCCTGGAACATGGGGAGTAGTCACCCACCCAGCACTTTGACTACTCCCAGTAAGAGCCATCCCAGATCAGCTATAACAGCCATGCTAAATCTTTAGGTGTCAATTAGCAATAGCTGCTGCTGACACATAAAATACCGGCTTTTACTTCACCGAGGCCAGAAACCTTGGTGACACATACCTTCCATCCACGATGATTCCAGGTTTCTTCTTACATACATCAACCCTTTGTTCAACCCTGAGGGGGTGAACACTTGCCATACAGTATACCCGGGACAGGGCATCCGCGTTTCCCTGCAATCGGCCTGCCCTGTGTTCCACAGAGATCTTAAAGTTCTGTAAGGACAGTAACCACCTGGCGACTCGGGCATTTTTCTCTTTGGTCTTGCTCATACACTTGAGAGTAGACACATGGGACACCTGCTCTGGCTTCCGCCGCCCTGGCTGGTGTACCTTGTAGTTTACTTCTCCAACCTTTTCGAGTACCTCGTAGGGTTCCTGCTGCCTAGTATTAAACCTACTGTCCACTGTCGGTACCAGAACCAAAACCCCATCTCCTGAGTTAAAAATCCAGACCCGAGTCTGCCAATTATACACCCGACTTTGAGCTCACTGAGCTGCCTCTATACAGTTGCAAGAAAAAGTATGTGAACCCTTTGGAATAATATGGATTTCTGCACAAATTGGTCATAAAATGTGATCTGATCTTCGTCTAAGTCACAACAATAGACAATCACAGTTTGCTTAAACTAATAACACACAAAGAATTAAATGTTACCATGTTTTTATTGAACACACCATGTAAACATTCACAGTGCAGGTGGAAAAAGTATGTGAACCCCTAGACTAATGACCTACGATTAAGAAATGTTGACTTGCATAAAGCTGGAAAGGGTTATAAAAGTATCTCTAAAAGCCTTGCTGTTCATCAGTCCACTGTAAGACAAATTGTCTATAAATGGAGAAAGTTCAGCACTGCTGCTACTCTCCCTAGGAGTGGCCGTCCTGTAAAGATGACTGCAAGAGCCCAGCGCAGACTGCTCAATGAGGTGAAGAAGAATCCTAGAGTGTTAGCTAAAGACTTACAAAAGTCTCTGGCATATGCTAACATCCCTGTTAGCGAATCAACGATACGTAAAACACTAAACAAGAATGGACTTCATGGGAGGATACCACAGAGGAAGCCACTGCTGTCCAAAAAAAACATTGCTGCACGTTTACAGTTTGCACAAGAGCAACTGGATGTTCCACAGCAGTACTGGCCAAATATTCTGTGGACAGATGAAACCAAAGTTGAGTTGTTTGGAAGAAACACACAACACTATGTGTGGAGAAAAAGAGGCACAGCACACCAACATCAAAACGTCATCCCAACTGTGAAGTATAGTGGTGGGGGCATCATGGTTTGGGGCTTCTATGCTGCGTCAGGGGCTGGACGGATTGCTACCATCGGAGGAAAAATGAATTCCCAAGTTTATCAAGACATTTTGCAGGAGAACTTAAGGCCATCTGTGCACCATCTGAAGCTCAACAGAAGATGGGTGTTGCAACAGGACAACGACCCAAAGCATAGAAGTAAATCAACAACAGAATGGCTTAAACAGAAGAAAATACGCCTTCTGGAGTGGCCCAGTCAGAGTCCTGACCTCAACCTGATTGAGATGCTGTGACATGACCTCAAGAAAACTATTCACACCAGACATCCCAAGAATATTGCTGAACTGAAACAGTTCTGTAAAGAGGAATGGTCAAGAATTACTCCTGACCGTTGTGCACGTCTGATCTGCAACTACAGGAAACGTTTGGTTGAAGTTATTGCTGCCAAAGGAGGTTCAACCAGTTATTAAATCAAAGGGTTCAAATACTTTTTCCACCTGCACTGTGAATGTTTACATGGTATGTTCAATAAAAACATGGTAAGATTTAATTATTTGTGTGTTATTAGTTTAAGCAGACTGTGATTGTCTATTGTTGTGACTTAGATGAAGATCAGATCACATTTTATTATCAATTGTGCAGAAATCCATATCATTCCAAAGGGTTCACATACTTTTTCTTGCAACTGTATGTTCTTTTACCAGCGGAAACGTGGTTTCCATACATTCCTGCATCTGGGTAACATATTCAGTAACGCTTTTATATGGTGTGGGTTGTTGCTCCCATGCCTCTTTGGCTATATCCAACAGACCACGTGGATGTCTGCCATGGGGCATTTCTCGCACTGCAAACATAAGATAGGGCAGAAGGAGGTCTCAGTCTTTCCCATCCTTAGACACTACTCGTTTTAACATGGTTTTTAACGTTTTATTGAACCTTTCTACTAGGCCGTTAGTTTGCGGGTGATAGACGGATGTCCGTATCTGCTTGATGTTCAGCAACTTACAGAGTTCCTGCATGACCTTGGACATAAAAGGGGCCTCCTGGTCAGTCAGAACCTCTTTGGGTAGCCCCACACTGCAGAACATATCCATAAACTCCTTTGCTATGAGTTTAGCTGATGTATGTCGCAGAGGCACCACCTCCGGGTACCGAGTGATGTAGTCTACCAAGATATGTTGGTGCCCTCTAGTGGACTTCGATACTGGGCCTATGAGATCAATAGCGATTCTTTCAAGTGGACTCTCGATAATCGGGAGAGGCACTGAGGGACTACGGAACAGGTGCTGGGGGCTAGTTGTTTGGCAGGTCAGGCTAGACTTACAAAAGTCATCCACATATCTAAACCTGTAAAACCATTGTATTATCCGGTCCTGTGTCTTCTGCAGTCCCAGATGACCCCGAGAACATGTTGGTGGGCTAACTCTAACACGAGATTTTGATATGCCCGGGGCACCACCAACTGTTCAATTGGTTCACCCCACAGCTGGTCAGAAGGAAGGATCCTGTCTGTATAGCAGCTATAAGGAATGTATGGTCCCATCAGAATTGGCTTATGATTTGGAAGCCAAAAGCAGGAGTGGGTACAAAACACAGAATACATGCAAATATTTCATTCATGTGTCATCTCTGTTTTACATTCACTCCAGTTTTTTTGGGGCATTAGCAATACTGGTGGATTATTGAGCAAATGCTGACCGAGTGAAGGCATATGCTCCACAGACAGGATCCGTTTTTTGTGGGTTTTTGTTCTGAGAAAATCAGAGGAAGGGCAAATGAATCAGTGACGTCGACACAAATTTACTGCTGACACCCTCTTTACTCTGTCCGGGGGGCTCTACTTATAAGCCTGTGAAGGTTCTCATTTATCCAGGTCATGGTATATATCTGTAAATAATAAATCAAGGCAACTGGACGTACTGTAGATTTCTTGAAAACGTTTCACTCGTTCTTCCAACGAGCTTTCTCAATTCCAGAATTGAGAAAGCTCGTTGGAAGAACGAGTGAAACATTTTCAAGAAATCGACAGTACGTCCAGTTGCCTTGATTTATTCTTAACAGATATCTACTTATAAGCGTTTAATAGAACAGGTTCTATAGACATCTATGTGGAATCAGCCGACAACGGTGTAAAAGGAGTGCACTTTTTCTTGACGCTAACATCGACCTGTAAGGATGAGTTCATACTTGAGTTATTTGGTCAGTGTTGGCAGCGTGATTGCCGAAATATTCTAAGAGCGACAACTGTCATGTGCTTGTCATATTGACTCACAGCAGACTCCTAATGTGTGATACTGCAAGGTACAGTGTCCTACACCGCTATAAAGGCTCTCTGCAGCCCGAAAATAGACGTTTTTTAACGCAATTCGCCGTGAATACATTCGGATCAAGGCGCATTTTGCCAAAAGCTTAGAGGTGACATTAACCCTACCCATTACATTTTTTGGCAATTTTTGTTCTTGTGCCATGGATCACCAGTGGAGTGCACTATCAACTGTATCCACATTCTTGGGACACACTATTGTTCCCCTGCCCTGCCATTTTCTCTCTTACAGATCACAACAAGAACAGCTAACAATATTAACACATTTATTTATTAGTTTTAATGGTAATATATTTTTGCATATGTGCATGCTCTTTTATTCTGAAAATAAAACAATATCTTATTGTCATTTTCATACAAGATAACGTCTGTGCACAATAGAAATAATTGTAAATAATTGTCTGCTTGTCTTCAATATATAAACATTATTTGTATCTTAATAAATGATGTAATTGTTTTAATGCTGTCCTTGAATGACTTTTGGTTCTGAGGAATTGCTTTTCTCTCATTTAGATTATACATTTTTTACAATCCAGTGATGTAGCTAAAGGCCCCTGGGCCTCAGAGTACAACATAAGTTAGGCCCCCCTAATATATCCCCCTTTCTCGGTTTGAAAATATCTGTATTAGAGCACAGATTGGCAGGCTGAGTCTCATGAGCACAATTACACAGAGTACACATACAGTGAGACAGAATACTGAGATAAATAGACATTATTAAGAGATTAATATGTTATACAGAGGATGCAAGACCAAAGATATTCACACTGAATCCATATACAGTGCAATTCAGAAAGTCTTCAGACCCTTTCAGTTTTTTTCACATTATATTATGTTGCAGCAAAATCAAATTTTCCCCGATCAATCTGCACTCAATAACACATAATGAGAAAATGAAAACAGAATTTGGAAATTAAAATTTTGTAAAATCTTCAGGCAGCATGTAATACAACAGAATGAGCTGAACAGATTGATATATCGTTTTGTGGGGGAAAGATTCAATAAAATGTGTAATTTAGGGTACTTTCACACTAGCGTTTTTCTTTTCCGGCATAGAGTTCCGTCACAGGGGCTCTATACCGGAAAAGAACTGATCAGTTTTATCCCCATGCATTCTGAATGGAGAGTAATCCGTTCAGTTTGCATCAGGATGTCTTCAGTTCAGTCATTTTGACTGATCAGGCAAAAGAGAAAACCGCAGCATGCTACGGTTTTATCTCCGGCGAAAAAAAACTGAAGACTTGCCTGAACGCCGGATCCAGCATTTTTTCCCATAGGGATGTATTAGTGCTGGCTCCGGCATTCAGAATACCGGAATGCCGGATCCATCCTTCCGTTCTGCGCATGCGCAGACTGAAAAAAAAGGTGAAAAAAATAAATGCCGGATCCGTTTTGCCGGATGACACCGGAAAGATGGCTCCGGCATTTCAATGCATTTTTTCGACTGATCAGGCATTTTTAAGACTGATCAAGATCCTGATCAGTCTTACTAATGCCATCAGTTAGCATACATTTTGCCTGATCCGGCAGGCAGTTCCGGTGACGGAACTGCTTGCCGGATCTCTCTGCCGCAAGTGTGAAAGTACCCTAATACATTTAAATATCTGCTCTTTCTGAATTCGGGTGCACACAGGGTGTAAAGAAACAGGGGTAAGACTGTAGGGTCATCATACGGACCACGGCCATCAAACCAAGGTCCTGCTGAAAGGCCGATTGAACTTAACTGACAAGGGGTTAATCCAGAAACTAGCTAAGGTCAATACACAGGAAGGTCCAACAGAAATGCAGCACTGTTCTGAGCACACAAAACTAATAGGAGCTGGGACAAAATCACAGGCAAAACAAACAGCAAATGCTGACTTAAAGGGGACCTGTCACCACAAACTGCAGCGCAATCCACAGGCAGCATGTTATAGAACAGGAGGAGCTGAGCAGATTGATATTAAGTTTTGTGGGTAATCATTCTGTAAAGCTAATAGTTTATACAATTGTACATGGGACTGATCAATGATTCAAAGCAGTCTCTGCATAAATGTGTATACAGAGACTGCTGTAGTCAATTATAGCTGTACAAGGGGGTGGTCTTAGTTACAGAAAAAGCTGAGATATAAATGTATAAATAACATGTTTTACTGAATCATTTTACACAAAATGCCTGTAGATTACACTGCATTTTATGGATTGGACATCAAGCCAGAAACCTGATTGAATAAGCATCCAGGCTCACAGGCTGGCAAGCCAGGGCTTGGCTAGTCGACATAGCAGCCCTCCCCAAATAGCCATGCACTGGATCATAGCTAGGTACTTACCTGACATGGAGGCCACCTTATTAGTGATTGATAGCATTTAGAGTTGAGCGAACACCTGGATGTTCGGGTTCGAGAAGTTCGGCCGAACATCCCGGAAATGTTCGGGTTCGGGATCCGAACCCGATCCGAACTTCGTCCCGAACCCGAACCCCATTGAAGTCAATGGGGACCCGAACTTTTCGGCACTAAAAAGGCTGTAAAACAGCCCAGGAAAGAGCTAGAGGGCTGCAAAAGGCAGCAACATGTAGGTAAATCCCCTGCAAACAAATGTGGATAGGGAAATGAATTAAAATAAAAATTAAATAAATAAAAATTAACCAAAATCAATTGGAGAGAGGTTCCATAGCAGAGAATCTGGCTTCCCGTCACCCACCACTGGAACAATTCTAGTAAGAAGCAGGGCGGCAATACCAGAGGGTTAGACGGATCGTTAGTGATAGGGATATGTGTCAAACAAGATTAGACGATATGACCAATAAATTTAGAGAGCGAGGCTACCCCCCTGATCTATTGAAAATACAGCGTAATAAAGCTGAGATTACACCACCAGATAGAACTAAGAAAGAAACAAGGATCCCCTTAGTGATTAAATACCATCCCTGGTCCCAGCGCCTTAGGACTATTGTTAATCAACATTGGCACATATTATCTAAGTCCTATCCACGGATAGGAGAGTTCCAGAGGCCACCCATGATATGCTATAAACGGGCAGAAAATATTAGGGATAAAATAGTCCGGGCGGATGTGGGAAGTAATAAAATAGAAAGAGGACAGAGTACTTTATCTACACCTAGACGGGGCACTTTTCCTTGTTTAAACTGTGTCAATTGTTCCAGCGTTATAAAGGGTTCATGTTTCTCCCACCCTCACTCAGGTGAAAATATTCCAATAAGGGGCACGTTCACTTGTGATAGTAGATTTGTGGTTTACATTCTTAAATGTCCATGTGGATTACTATATGTGGGGGAAACCTCAATGAGAATGAAGGACAGACTAAGTAAACACAAATCTACTATCCGTAAACAGAATTTATTACTCCCAATACCCCTTCATTTTTATGATAAAAAACACAACATCTCGCAGTTGAGGTATCAGATTATTGAAGGTGTATCATTACCCCGTCGAGGGGGTGACAGAAATAAATTGTTATTGAAAAGGGAGGCTTACTGGATCCATCGTCTTCAGACAATGGAGCCCAGGGGCCTCAATCGTGAGTACAATGTGTCCTGCTTCCTATAAGGCATTCGGCCTTATGCAATCTGATAAATATATTTCTTTTTTTCTTCAGCGTGATTAATCACTGCAAGAATGGACTATGTGACTGAAAATCTTCGCCAGTATAGAGTGGATATGTTTTTTGCGAATTTTCAATTGCGAATTTTCAGTTGCGAATTATTAGTTGCGAATTTTCAATTGCGAATTTTCAATTTTCAATTGCGAATTTTCAGTTGCGAATTTTCAATTGCGAATTTTTCAATGCGAATTTTTCATTGCGATTATTTGATATGCGAATTTTATTTAATGAGGGAGGCGGAGCTTCTTTGATGATGTCAGTTCCTTTGTGTTTCATTTATGTATAAATAGCTGGAGTGTAAGATGTTTTATGCAGTCTGATGAAAGCACATCTGTGCTGAAACGCGTCACTATGCCATTTTGAATATGTGACTGAATAAATCTACATTGTGATCTACATCAGCGAAGTGCCGGTCCTTTCCTTTGAAACCACCACTGGAACAGTTCATTCTCAGATATTTAGGCCCCGGCACCCAGGCAGAGGAGAGAGGTCCCGTAACAGAGAATCTGTCTTCATGTCAGCAGAGAATTAGTCTGCATGTCATAGCAGAGAATGAGGCTTCACGTCAGCCACCACTGCAACAGTCCATTGGCATATATTTAGGCCCAGCACCCAGGCAGAGGAGGGAGGTCCCGTAACAGAGAATCTGTCTTCATGTCAGCAGAGAATTAGTCTGCATGTCATAGCAGAGAATGAGGCTTCACGTCAGCCACCACTGCAACAGTCCATTGGCATATATTTAGGCCCAGCACACACACAGGCAGAGGAGAGAGGTCCCGTAACAGAGAATCTGGCTTCATGTCAGCAGAGAATCAGTCTGCATGTCATAGCAGAGAATGAGGCTTCACGTCAGCCACCACTGCAACAGTCCATTGGCATATATTTAGGCCCAGCACACACACAGGCAGAGGAGAGAGGTCCCGTAACAGAGGATCTGGCTTCATGTCAGCAGAGAATCAGTCTGCATGTCATAGCAGAGAATCAGGCTTCACGTCAGCCACCACTGCAACAGTCCATTGTCATAAATTTAGGCCCAGCACCCAGGCAGAGGAGAGAGGTCCCGTAACAGACAATCTGGCTTCATGTCAGCAGAGAATTAGTCTGCATGTCATAGCAGAGAATGAGGCTTCACGTCAGCCACCACTGCAACAGTCCATTGGCATATATTTAGGCCTAGCACACAGGCAGAGGAGAGAGGTCCCGTAACAGACAATCTGGCTTCATGTCAGCAGAGAATCAGTCTGCATGTCATAGCAGAGAATGAGGCTTCACGTCAGCCACCACTGCAACAGTCCATTGGCATATATTTAGGCCCAGCACACACACAGGCAGAGGAGAGAGGTCCCGTAACAGACAATCTGGCTTCATGTCAGCAGAGAATCAGTCTGCATGTCATAGCAGAGAATGAGGCTTCACGTCACCCACCACTGCAACAGTCCATTGGCATATATTTAGGCCTAGCACACAGGCAGAGCAGAGAGGTCCCGTAACAGACAATCTGGCTTCATGACAGCAGAGAATCAGTCTGCATGTCATAGCAGAGAATGAGGCTTCACGTCACCCACCACTGCAACAGTCCATTGGCATATATTTAGGCCTAGCACACAGGCAGAGCAGAGAGGTCCCGTAACAGACGATCTGGCTTCATGTCAGCAGAGAATCAGTCTGCATGTCATAGCAGAGAATGAGGCTTCACGTCAGCCACCACTGCAACAGTCCATTGGCATATATTTAGGCCCAGCACACACACAGGCAGAGGAGAGAGGTCCCGTAACAGAGGATCTGGCTTCATGTCAGCAGAGAATCAGTCTGCATGTCATAGCAGAGAATCAGGCTTCACGTCAGCCACCACTGCAACAGTCCATTGTCATAAATTTAGGCCCAGCACCCAGGCAGAGGAGAGAGGTCCCGTAACAGACAATCTGGCTTCATGTCAGCAGAGAATTAGTCTGCATGTCATAGCAGAGAATGAGGCTTCACGTCAGCCACCACTGCAACAGTCCATTGGCATATATTTAGGCCTAGCACACAGGCAGAGGAGAGAGGTCCCGTAACAGACAATCTGGCTTCATGTCAGCAGAGAATCAGTCTGCATGTCATAGCAGAGAATGAGGCTTCACGTCAGCCACCACTGCAACAGTCCATTGGCATATATTTAGGCCCAGCACACACACAGGCAGAGGAGAGAGGTCCCGTAACAGACAATCTGGCTTCATGTCAGCAGAGAATCAGTCTGCATGTCATAGCAGAGAATGAGGCTTCACGTCACCCACCACTGCAACAGTCCATTGGCATATATTTAGGCCTAGCACACAGGCAGAGCAGAGAGGTCCCGTAACAGACAATCTGGCTTCATGACAGCAGAGAATCAGTCTGCATGTCATAGCAGAGAATGAGGCTTCACGTCACCCACCACTGCAACAGTCCATTGGCATATATTTAGGCCTAGCACACAGGCAGAGCAGAGAGGTCCCGTAACAGACGATCTGGCTTCATGTCAGCAGAGAATCAGTCTGCATGTCATAGCAGAGAATGAGGCTTCACGTCAGCCACCACTGCAACAGTCCATTGGCATATATTTAGGCCCAGCACACACACAGGCAGAGGAGAGAGGTCCCGTAACAGAGGATCTGGCTTCATGTCAGCAGAGAATCAGTCTGCATGTCATAGCAGAGAATCAGGCTTCACGTCAGCCACCACTGCAACAGTCCATTGTCATAAATTTAGGCCCAGCACCCAGGCAGAGGAGAGAGGTCCCGTAACAGACAATCTGGCTTCATGTCAGCAGAGAATTAGTCTGCATGTCATAGCAGAGAATGAGGCTTCACGTCAGCCACCACTGCAACAGTCCATTGGCATATATTTAGGCCTAGCACACAGGCAGAGGAGAGAGGTCCCGTAACAGACAATCTGGCTTCATGTCAGCAGAGAATCAGTCTGCATGTCATAGCAGAGAATGAGGCTTCACGTCACCCACCACTGCAACAGTCCATTGGCATATATTTAGGCCTAGCACACAGGCAGAGCAGAGAGGTCCCGTAACAGACAATCTGGCTTCATGACAGCAGAGAATCAGTCTGCATGTCATAGCAGAGAATGAGGCTTCACGTCACCCACCACTGCAACAGTCCATTGGCATATATTTAGGCCTAGCACACAGGCAGAGGAGAGGTTCATTCAACTTTGGGTAGCCTCGCAATATAATGGTAAAATGAAAATAAAAATAGGATTGAATGAGGAAGTGCCCTGGAGTCCAATAATATATGGTTAAGGGGAGGTAGTTAATGTCTAATCTGGACAAGGGACGGACAGGTCCTGTGGGATCCATGCCTGGTTCATTTTTATGAACGTCAGCTTGTCCACATTGGCTGTAGACAGGCGGCTGCGTTTGTCTGTAATGACGCCCCCTGCCGTGCTGAATACACGTTCAGACAAAACGCTGGCTGCCGGGCAGGCCAGCACCTCCAAGGCATAAAAGACTAGCTCTGGCCACGTGGACAATTTAGAGACCCAGAAGTTGAATGGGGCCGAACCATCAGTCAGTACGTGGAGGGGTGTGCACACGTACTGTTCCACCATGTTAGTGAAATGTTGCCTCCTGCTAACACGTTGCGTATCAGGTGGTGGTGCAGTTAGCTGTGGCGTGTTGACAAAAGTTTTCCACATCTCTGCCATGCTAACCCTGCCCTCAGAGGAGCTGGCCGTGACACAGCTGCCTTGGCGACCTCTTGCTCCTCCTCTGCCTTGGCCTTGGGCTTCCACTTGTTCCCCTGTGACATTTGGGAATGCTCTCAGTAGCGCGTCTACCAACGTGCGCTTGTACTCGCGCATCTTCCTATCACGCTCCAGTGCAGGAAGTAAGGTGGGCACATTGTCTTTGTAGCGTGGATCCAGCAGGGTGGCAACCCAGTAGTCCGCACAGGTTAAAATGTGGGCAACTCTGCTGTCGTTGCGCAGGCACTGCAGCATGTAGTCGCTCATGTGTGCCAGGCTGCCCAGGGGTAAGGACAAGCTGTCCTCTGTGGGAGGCGTATCGTCATCGTCCTGCCTTTCCCCCCAGCCACGCACCAGTGATGGACCCGAGCTGCGTTGGGTGCCACCCCGCTGTGACCATGCTTCATCCTCATCCTCCTCCACCTCCTCCTCGTCCTCCTCGTCCTCCAGTAGTGGGCCCTGGCTGGCCACATTTGTACCTGGCCTCTGCTGTTGCCAAAAACCTCCCTCTGAGTCACTTCGAAGAGACTGGCCTGAAAGTGCTAAAAATGACCCCTCTTCCTCCTCCTCCTCCTCCTCCTCCTGGGCCACCTCCTCTTCCATCATCGCCCTAAGTGTTTTCTCAAGGAGACATAGAAGTGGTATTGTAACGCTGATAACGGCGTCATCGCCACTGGCCATGTTGGTGGAGTACTCGAAACAGCGCAACAGGGCACACAGGTCTCGCATGGAGGCCCAGTCATTGGTGGTGAAGTGGTGCTGTTCTGTAGTGCGACTGACCCGTGCGTGCTGCAGCTGAAACTCCACTATGGCCTGCTGCTGCTCGCACAGTCTGTCCAGCATGTGCAAGGTGGAGTTCCACCTGGTGGGCACGTCGCATATGAGGCGGTGAGCGGGAAGGCCGAAGTTACGCTGTAGCGCAGACAGGCGAGCAGCAGCAGGATGTGAACGCCGGAAGCGCGAACAGACGGCCCGCACTTTATGCAGCAGCTCTGACATGTCGGGGTAGTTGTGAATGAACTTCTGCACCACCAAATTCAGCACATGCGCCAAGCAAGGGATGTGCGTCAAATTGGCTAGTCCCAGAGCTGCAACGAGATTTCGCCCATTATCACACACCACCAGGCCGGGCTTGAGGCTCACCGGCAGCAACCACTCGTCGGTCTGTTGTTCAATACCCCGCCACAACTCCTGTGCGGTGTGGGGCCTGTCCCCCAAACATATGAGTTTCAGAATGGCCTGCTGACGTTTACCCCGGGCTGTGCTGAAGTTGGTGGTGAAGGTGTGTGGCTGACTGGATGAGCAGGTGGAAGAAGAGGAGGAGGAAGCCGAGAAGGAGGAGGTGGCAACAGGAGGCAAAGAATGTTGCCCTGCGATCCTTGGCGGCGGAAGGACGTGCGCCAAACAGCTCTCCGCCTGGGGCCCAGCTGCCACTACATTTACCCAGTGTGCAGTTAGGGAGATATAGCGTCCCTGGCCGTGCTTACTGGTCCACGTATCTGTGGTTAGGTGGACCTTGCTACAGATGGCGTTGCGCAGTGCACACTTGATTTTATGGGATACTTGGTTGTGCAGGGAAGGCACGGCTCTCTTGGAGAAGTAGTGCCGGCTGGGAACAACATACTGTGGGACAGCAAGCGACATGAGCTGTTTGAAGCTGTCTGTGTCCACCAGCCTAAATGACAGCATTTCATAGGCCAGTAGTTTAGAAATGCTGGCATTCAGGGCCAGGGATCGAGGGTGGCTAGGTGGGAATTTACGCTTTCTCTCAAATGTTTGTGAGATGGAGAGCTGAACGCTGGCGTGTGACATGGTTGAGACGCTTGGTGACGGAGGTGGTGGTGGTGGTGTTGGTGGTACATCCCCTGTTTGCTGGGCGGCAGGTGCCAACGTTCCTCCAGAGGCGGAGGAAGAGGCCGAGGCGGCAGCAGCAGAATAGGCCGAGGCGGCAGCAGCAGAAGAGGTAGCAGGGGGAGCCTGAGTGACTTCCTTGGTTTTAAGGTGTTTACTCCACTGCAGTTCATGCTTTGCATGCAGGTGCCTGGTCATGCAGGTTGTGCTCAGGTTCAGAACGTTAATGCCTCGCTTCAGGCTCTGATGGCACAGCGTGCAAACCACTCGGGTCTTGTCGTCAGCACATTGTTTGAAGAAGTGCCATGCCAGGGAACTCCTTGAAGCTGCCTTTGGGGTGCTCGGTCCCAGATGGCGGCGGTCAGTAGCAGGCGGAGTCTCTTGGCGGCGGGTGTTCTGCTTTTGCCCACTGCTCCCTCTTTTGCTACGCTGTTGGCTCGGTCTCACCACTGCCTCTTCCTCCGAACTGTGAAAGTCAGTGGCACGACCTTCATTCCATGTGGGGTCTAGGACCTCATCGTCCCCTGCATCGTCTTCCACCCAGTCTTGATCCCTGACCTCCTGTTCAGTCTGCACACTGCAGAAAGACGCAGCAGTTGGCACCTGTGTTTCGTCATCATCAGAGACATGCTGAGGTGGTATTCCCATGTCCTCATCATCAGGAAACATAAGTGGTTGTGCGTCAGTGCATTCTATGTCTTTCACCGCTGGGGAAGGGCTAGGTGGATGCCCTTGGGAAACCCTGCCAGCGGAGTCTTCAAACAGCATAAGAGACTGCTGCATAACTTGAGGCTGAGACAGTTTCCCTGGTATGCATGGGGGTGATGTGACAGACTGATGGGGTTGGTTTTCAGGCGCCATCTGTGCGCTTTCTGCAGAAGACTGGGTGGGAGATAATGTGAACGTGCTGGATCCACTGTCGGCCACCCAATTGACTAATGCCTGTACCTGCTCAGGCCTTACCATCCTTAGAACGGCATTGGGCCCCACCATATATCGCTGTAAATTCTGGCGGCTACTGGGACCTGAGGTAGTTGGTACACTAGGACGTGTGGATGTGGCAGAACGGCCACGTCCTCTCCCAGCACCAGAGGGTCCACTAACACCACCACGACCATGTCCACGTCCGCGTCCCTTACTAGATGTTTTTCTCATTGTTATGGTTCACCACAACAACAAATATATTATTTGGCCCAATGTATTGTATTCAAATTCAGCGGGATATAAATTTGAGGCCTAGTATTTAGGCGCTGGGTGACCGGTATGGATTTAGTGACAGAATTAGACTTGGAAATGCACAGAAGCGTGTGTGTGTGAAGTTATTCTGAATGACCCAATGTGCACCTTGAATATTATATACCCTTTTAGGGATAGATTTCAAATAGCTCTGATATAGCAGAAACCACTAAATTATGAAATTGCTAAATTGGGAATTGTATTTCAACCCAGAACAAGAAATGTGCTTGAACGGACACTAAATAACTCGCCCAGCTACAGCACTAACGAGAGATTTAGCAGGATATAAATTTGAGGCCTACTATTTAGGCGCTGGGTGACAGGTATGGGTTTAGTGACAGAATTAGACTTGGAAATACACAGTAGCGGGTGTGTGTGAAGTTATTCTGAATGACCCAATGTGCACCTTGAATATTATATACCCTTTTAGGGATAGATTTCAAATAGCTCTGATATAGCAGAAACCACTAAATTATGAAATTGCTAAATTGGGAATTGTATTTCAACCCAGAACAAGAAATGTGCTTGAACGGACACTAAATAACTCGCCCAGCTACAGCACTAACGAGAGATTTAGCAGGATATAAATTTGAGGCCTAGTATTTAGGCGCTGGGTGACAGGTATGGGTTTAGTGACAGAATTAGACTTGGAAATACACAGTAGCGGGTGTGTGTGAAGTTATTCTGAATGACCCAATGTGCACCTTGAATATTATATACCCTTTTAGGGATAGATTTCAAATAGCTCTGATATAGCAGAAACCACTAAATTATGAAATTGCTAAATTGGGAATTGTATTTCAACCCAGAACAAGAAATGTGCTTGAACGGACACTAAATAACTCGCCCAGCTACAGCACTAACGAGAGATTTAGCAGGATATAAATTTGAGGCCTAGTATTTAGGCGCTGGGTGACAGGTATGGGTTTAGTGACAGAATTAGACTTAGAAATACACAGTAGCGGGTGTGTGTGAAGTTATTCTGAATGACCCAATGTGCACCTTGAATATTATATACCCTTTTAGGGATAGATTTCAAATAGCTCTGATATAGCAGAAACCACTAAATTATGAAATTGCTAAATTGGGAATTGTATTTCAACCCAGAACAAAAAATGTGCTTTGACGGACACTAAATAACTTTCCCAGCCACAACAGGACAGCGTTAACGAGAGATTTAGCAGGATATAAATTTGAGGCCTAGTATTTAGGCGCTGGGTGACAGGTATGGGTTTAGTGACAGAATTAGACTTGGAAATACACAGTAGCGGGTGTGTGTGAAGTTATTCTGAATGACCCAATGTGCACCTTGAATATTATATACCCTTTTAGGGATAGATTTCAAATAGCTCTGATATAGCAGAAACCACTAAGTTATTAAATTGCTAAATTGGGAATTGTATTTCAACCCAGAACAAGAAATGTGCTTGAACGGACACTAAATAACTCGCCCAGCTACAGCACTAAGGACAGATTTAGCTGGATATAAATTTGAGGCCTAGTATTTAGGCGCTGGGTGACAGGTATGGGTTTAGTGACAGAATTAGACTTGGAAATGCACAGTAGCGGGTGTGTGAAGTTATTCTGAATGACCCTATGTGCACCTTGAATATTATATACCCTTTTAGGGATAGATTTCAAATAGATCTGATACAGCAGAAACCACTAAATTTTTAAATTGCTAAATTGGGAATTGTATTTCAACCCAGAACAAAAAATGTGCTTTGACGGACTAAATAACTTTCCCAGCCACAACAGGACAGCGGTAACGAGAGATTTAGCGGGATATAAATTTGAGGCCTAGTATTTAGGCGCTGGGTGACCGGTATGGATTTAGTGACAGAATTAGACTGGGATATGGCCAAAAAATAACCACACTATTGCTGGTTAAATGCACTTGGTGATGGGCGCAGCTTGCCCCTGATGTAGTATATGGCCAAAAAATGAACAGACTATTGCTGGTTAAATGCACTTGGTGTCACAGCTTGACCAACCACACTACTGAGGGTTAAATGCACTTGGTGACAGGCGCAGCTTGCCCCTGATTTAGTATATGGCCAAAAAATGAACAGACTATTGCTGGTTAAATGCACTTGGTGTGATAGCTTGACCAACCACACTACTGAGGGTTAAATGCACTTGGTGTGACAGCTTCACCCTGATGTAGGCTTTAGCCAAAAAACTACCACACCATTGAGGGTTAAATGCACTTGGTCGCAGCTTGTGCTGGCGCACCACAAGACACAAAATGGCCGCCGATCACCCCAGAAAAATGTGACTGACAAACGGTCTGGGCAGCCTAAAAACAGTGAGCAATTGAGGATCAGCAGCTCAATGATCCACAGCTGCAGATCGATCAGTTAATCAAGTCCTTTGGAGGAGTTAATCTGCCTAATCTCGTCCTACTGTCGCAGCCGCAACCTCTCCCTACGCTAATCAGAGCAGAGTGACGGGCGGCGCTATGTGACTCCAGCTTAAATAGAGGCTGGGTCACATGGTGCTCTGGCCAATCACAGCCATGCCAATAGTAGGCATGGCTGTGATGGCCTCTTGGGGCAAGTAGTATGACGCTTGTTGATTGGCTGCTTAGCAGCCTTTCAAAAAGCGCCAAGAAAGCGTCACAAAAGCGCGAAGAAAGCGACGAACACCGAACCCGAACCCGGACTTTTACGAAAATGTCCGGGTTCGGGTCCGTGTCACGGACACCCCAAAATTCGGTACGAACCCGAACTATACAGTTCGAGTTCGCTCATCCCTAATAGCATTCTCTGTGTAAAAGCTCTTTACACTTCCAGATGTTGGGACAGATTAACAAGCAATTAACACTTGTCAGCAATAGTCTTCTCATGTAAATGTGCCGCCAATTAACCAATCAGCGAGTGATTGTTCATCGTTTGTGCAGGCACATAAGTTATCCTTTGCCGGCAGCAGATCATGCCATCTAAACAGCTCTCTGCTGCCGCCAAACAATGATTCTGTATGAGGATGATCGATGGCCTTAGTGATCGCTCCTCCCCATTAGTGTTGGGAGCGAATATTCATATCGTGAATAGAGTTGAGTGGACACCTGGATGTTCGGGTTCGGCCGAACTTCACAAAAAAGTTTGAGTTCAGGGCCCGAACTTGACCCCGAACTTGACCCCGAACCCGAACCCCATTGAAGTCAATGGGAACACAAATTTTTGAGCACTAAAATGGCTGTAAAAATTTCATGGAAATGGCTAGAGGGCTGCAAATGGCATGAAAATGTGGTTAAGAGCATGGCAAGTGCTCTGCAAACAAATGTGGATAGGGAAATGACTTTAAATAACTAAATACGTAAAAAAAAATAATAATAATCTTGATCTAGGAGGACGCGGTCCATATGGAGTAGGAGGTTGAGGAGGTGGTGTAGGTGAAAGCAGCGGTGGAGGAGGAGGTAGCCCACTCTGCTTTTTGGTTTTAAATGTATTTTAATTTTTTTAAATTAGGGTGCACCCAAAACATTGGGAAACATAACCTGTGATAACCCCCTCCAGTCGTGCTAAACACACGTTCAGACAATACATTGGCTGCAGGGCAGGCCAGCACCTCCAAGGTGTAAAGGGCAAGCTCAGGCCATGTGCCCAATTTGGAGACCAAGAAGTTTCAGGGGGCAGACCCATCAGTCAGTTTGTGTAGGCGTGTGAAAACATACTGCCCCACCATGTCACACGTCCCCGTGATGTTCACGATCCAATTGGATATCTGCTCTATCAACTTTCGATGTTCTTTTCTGCGCCTACCATGTTGATCACGGTTAGCGGCAAATCAGTGTTCCACGCTGGAGAGGGAGCGTGAGAAAAAGAGACCACATCCAAGGGAGAAAAATGGATGAAATTTAATTGTGATCGAGTGGAAATGTGGGACAAATTATTAAAGCAGAAGAATTGAAGGAAAGGAGGGGGCGCGCGGCAATTACCCACTCCCGACTCGGGGAGGTAGTGACGATAAATAACAATACAGGATTTTTAAGATGCCCTGTTATTGGAATGATTAATAAAAAATTATAGGGAATGTCACTGGGGTATTTTGGATTTGGAAACGTAAGACAGGAGAGGCCCTGCTGCCGCTTTGTTGACTTCTGCCTGATCGCACGTCCCCGTGATGTCCACGATCCATTTGGATATCTTCTCTATCAACTTTCAATGTTCTTTTCTGCGCCTACCATGTTGATCACAGTAAACAGCGAATCAGAGTTTCATGCCGGAGAGGGAGCGTGAGAAAGAGATACCACATCCAAGGGAGGTCAATGGCTCCAATGTGATCGAGCGGAAATGTGGGACAAGTTGTTAAAGTTGAAGCATCGAATAATACAGAATAGAACAACAGTATCTAACACATGTATCTCACAATGACAGATGCAGACAAGGCTGCAAATTAATATTTTTGCCCGAAATGGTTGTTTTTTAATAGCAGATTAGAACAACAGTATCTAAAGGGTGTATATCACAATGACATGCAGCAAAGGCTGCAAAATTACGATTATTGCCCTAAATGGGTGTTTTTTTAATAGCAGAATAGAACAACAGTATCTAACACGTGTATCCCACACGTACAGATGCAGACAAGGCCGTAAATTTTTATTTTTGCCCAAAATGGGTGTTTTTTTAATACCAGAATAGCACAGCAGTATCTAAAGCGTGTATCTCACACATACAGATGCAGACAAGGCCACAAATGACGTATTTTGCCCTAAATGGGTGTTTATTTAATACCAGAATAGCACAGCAATATGTAAATGGTGCATCTCACAATGACAGATGCAGCAAAGGCTGCAAAATTAAGTTTTTTGCCCTAAATGGGTGTTATTCTAATAGCAGAATAGAACAACAGTATCTAAAGGGTGTATCTCACAATCACATATGCAGCAAAATTATGATTTTTGCCCAAAATGGGTGTTTTTTTTAATACCAGAATAGCACAGCAGTATCTAAAGCGTGTATTTCACACGTACAGATGCAGACAAGGCCGCAATTAAGATTTTTGCCCGAAATTGTGGTTTTTTTTATACCAGAATAGCACAGCAGTATCTAAAGCGTGTATCTCACACGGACAGATGCAGACAAGGCCGCAAATTAAGTATTTTTCCCTAAATGGGTGTTTTTTAAAACCCAGAAAATTAAAGCTGTATTTCAAGCTTAAATTGCACCTGGCTAATGCGGCAGATGCCCCAGATGGAGGGTATTGCAAAAAATTTGTGTTTTTTAAAACCCAGAAAAATTATTGAAGTATTTCAAGCTTGTTTTAACAATAACAGATGCAGCAAAGGCTGAAATATTAAGTACTTTGTCCAAAAAGGGTGTGTTTTTTTTTACAACAGAATATGACAGCAGTATATAACGCTTGAATTTCACACATACAGATGTAGCAAGGGCTGTAAAATGTAGTATTTTTTCCCAAAAAGGGTGTTTATTTTACGAGCAGAATATGACAGCAGTATATAACGCTTCAATTTCACATGTACAGATGTAGCAAGGGCTTTAAAATTAAGTATTTTTCCCAAAAAGGGTGTTTTTTAAAGCCCAGAAAATGATGGCTGTATTTCTAGCTTAAATTGCACACTGATTAATGCGGCAGAGGCCCAAGATGGAGGGTATTGCCAAAAATGGGTGTTTTTTAAAAGCCAGAAAATTATTGAAGTATTTCAAGCTTGTTTTTAACAATCACAGATGCAGCAAAGGCTGCAATATTAAGTACTTTGTCCAAAAAGGGTGTGTTTTTTTTACAACAGAATATGACAGCAGTATATAACGCTTGAATTTCACACATACAGATGTAGCAAGGGCTGTAAAATGTAGTATTTTTTTCCCAAAAAGGGTGTTTTTTAAAGCCCAGAAAATTATAGCTGTATTTCTAGCTTAAATTGCACATTGACTAATGTGGCAGAGGCACCAGATGTAGGATATTGCCAAAAATAGGTGTTTTTTTTAAACCCAGATTATTATTGCAATATTTCAAGCTTGGATTTGAATGTCACAAAAGCACATATGCTGTGCTGGTGCACTGAGCTTGCATAAAATGGCCGCCGCCCACCTAACTAACAGATGGATAAAAGTTTTTTTTTTCTGTCACTGGGCTCAGGGCAGGGTAAAAATATTGTGCACTACACCCACACAACAAAATCTATGTAGATCGCTGAGTACAATTGCAGTTCTGATTAAAGTTTCTTTCCTTTTCTCTCCCTCACAGCATCAGCATCCTTTCCCTATACTAAGCACAACAGAGTGATAAGATAAGATAAGATTCCTTTGTCACTTTACAATACAATGTAATACAATGTACAATACAATGAAATGTTGTTTGAAACAATCCTAGATGCCATGGACAGAGGAACAAGAATTGACATTTAAACTAAAGCATTACAATAGAAAAAAGCAAAACATTGCACTAGAAAGCATTACTATTCACAGTTCACAGCATATATATAGCAAGAGCAAAGTAGGAAGTGCTTATAAATATATACAGTCGTGGCCAGAAGTTTTGAGAATTACATAAATATTGGAAATTGGAAAAGTTGCTGCTTAAGTTTTTATAATAGCAATTTGCATATACTCCAGAATGTTATGAAGAGTGATCAGATGAATTGCATAGTCCTTCTTTGCCATTAAAATTAACTTAATCCAAAAAAAAAACCTTTCCACTGCATTTCATTGCTGTCATTAAAGGACCTGCTGAGATCATTTCAGTAATCGTCTTGTTAACTCAGGTGAGAATGTTGACGAGCACAAGGCTGGAGATCATTATATCAGGCTGATTGGGTTAAAATGGCAGACTTGACCTGTTAAAAGGAGGGTGATGCTTGAAATCATTGTTCTTCCATTGTTAACCATGGTGACCTGCAAATAAACACGTGCAGCCATCATTGCATTGCATAAAAATGGCTTCACAGGCAAGGATATTGTGGCTACTAAGATTGCACCTCAATCAACAATTTATAGGATCATCAAGAACTTCAAGGAAAGAGGTTCAATTCTTGTTAAGAAGGCTTCAGGGCGTCCAAGAAAGTCCAGCAAGCGCCAGGATCGTCTCCTAAAGAGGATTCGGCTGCGGGATCGGAGTGCCACCAGTGCAGAGCTTGCTCAGGAATGGCAGCAGGCAGGTGTGAGCGCATCTGCACGCACAGTGAGGCGAAGACTTTTGGAAGATGGCCTAGTGTCAAGAAGGCCAGCAAAGAAGCCACTTCTTTCCCAAAACAACATCAGGGACAGATTGATTTTCTGCAGAAAATATGGTGAATGGACTGCTGAGGACTGGGGCAAAGTCATATTCTCCAATGAAGCCTCTTTCCGATTGTTTGGGGCATCAGGAAAAAGGCTTGTCCGGAGAAGAAAAGGTGAGCGCTACCATCAGTCCTGTGTCATGCCAACAGTACAGCATCCTGAGACCATTCATGTGTGGGGTTGCTTCTCATCTAAGGGAGTGGGCTCACTCACAATTTTGCCCCAAAACACAGCCATGAATAAAGAATGGTACCAAAACACCCTCCAACAGCAACTTCTTCCAACAATCCAACAACAGTTTGGTGAAGAACAATGCATTTTCCAGCACGATGGAGCAACGTGCCATAAGGCAAAAGTGATAACTAAGTGGCTCGGGGACCAAAACGTTGACATTTTGGGTCCATGGCCTGGAAACTCCCCAGATCTTAATCCCATTGAGAACTTGTGGTCAATCCTCAAGAGCCGGGTGGACAAACAAAAACCCACTAATTCTGACAAACTCCAAGAAGTGATTATGAAAGAATGGGTTTCTATCAGTCAGGAATTGGCCCAGAAGTTGATTGAGAGCATGCCCAGTCGAATTGCAGAGGTCCTGAAAAAGAAGGGCCAACACTGCAAATACTGACTCTTTGCATAAATGTCATGTAATTGTCGATAAAAGGCTTTGAAACATATCAAGTGCGTGTAATTATATTTCACTACATCACAGAAACAACCGAAACAAAGATCTAAAAGCAGTTTAGCAGCAAACTTTGTGAAAACTAATATTTGTGTAATTCTCAAAACTTTTGGCCATGACTGTATATACAAACTGATTCAGACACCACTGCAGACAAGAGATCATTTTGGGGTCAAGAATAGGGATGAGCGAACTCGAACTGTATAGTTCGGGTTCGTACCGAATTTTGGGGTGTCCGTGACACGGACCCGAACCCGGACATTTTCGTAAAAGTCCGGGTTCGGGTTCGGTGTTCGTCGCTTTCTTGGCGCTTTTGTGACGCTTTCTTGGCGCTTTTTGAAAGGCTGCAAAGCAGCCAATCAACAAGCGTCATACTACTTGCCCCAAGAGGCCGTCACAGCCATGCCTACTATTGGCATGGCTGTGATTGGCCAGAGCACCATGTGACCCAGCCTCTATTTAAGCTGGAGTCACATAGCGCCGCCCGTCACTCTGCTCTGATTAGCGTAGGGAGAGGTTGCGGCTGCGACAGTAGGGTGAGATTAGGCAGATTAACTCCTCCAAAGGACTTCACTTGATTAATCGATCGATCTGCAGCTGTGCATCATTGAGCTGCTGAAATTCAAATGCTCACTCACTGTTTTTAGGCTGCCCAGACCGTTTGTCAGTCACTTTTTTCTGGGGTGATCGGCGGCCATTTTGTGTCTTGTGCGGTGCTGCGACCAAGTGCATCCAAGCTGCGACCAAGTGCATTTAACCCTCAATGGTGTGGTTGTTTTTTGGCTAAAGCCTACATCAGGGTGAAGCTGTCACACCAAGTGCATTTAACCAGCAATAGTCTGTTCATTTTTTGGCCATATACTAAATCAGGGGCAAGCTGCGCCTGTCACGAAGTGCATTTAACCCTCAATGGTGTGGTTGTTTTTTGGCTAAAGCCTACATCAGGGTGAAGCTGTCACACCAAGTGCATTTAACCAGCAATAGTCTGTTTATTTTTTGGCCATATACTACATCAGGGGCAAGCTGCGCCCGTCACCAAGTGCATTTAACCCTCAGTAGTGTGGTTCGTCAAGCTGTGACACCAAGTGCATTTAACCAGCAATAGTCTGTTCATTTTTTGGCCATATACTACATCAGGGGCAAGCTTCGCCCGTCACCAAGTGCATTTAACCCTCAGTAGTGTGGTTGGTCAAGCTATCACACCAAGTGCATTTAACCAGCAATAGTCTGTTCATTTTTTGGCCATATACTAAATCAGGGGCAAGCTGCGCCCGTCACCAAGTGCATTTAACCAGCAATAGTCTGTTCATTTTTTGGCCATATACTACATCAGGGGCAAGCTGCGCCCGTCACCAAGTGCATTTAACCCTCAGTAGTGTGGTTGGTCAAGCTATCACACCAAGTGCATTTAACCAGCAATAGTCTGTTCATTTTTTGGCCATATACTAAATCAGGGGCAAGCTGCGCCCGTCACCAAGTGCATTTAACCAGCAATAGTCTGTTCATTTTTTGGCCATATACTACATCAGGGGCAAGCTGCGCCCGTCACCAAGTGCATTTAACCCTCAGTAGTGTGGTTGGTCAAGCTATCACACCAAGTGCATTTAACCAGCAATAGTCTGTTCATTTTTTGGCCATATACTAAATCAGGGGCAAGCTGCGCCCGTCACCAAGTGCATTTAACCAGCAATAGTCTGTTCATTTTTTGGCCATATACTACATCAGGGGCAAGCTGCGCCCGTCACCAAGTGCATTTAACCCTCAGTAGTGTGGTTGGTCAAGCTATCACACCAAGTGCATTTAACCAGCAATAGTCTGTTCATTTTTTGGCCATATACTAAATCAGGGGCAAGCTGCGCCCGTCACCAAGTGCATTTAACCAGCAATAGTCTGTTCATTTTTTGGCCATATACTACATCAGGGGCAAGCTGCGCCCGTCACCAAGTGCATTTAACCCTCAGTAGTGTGGTTGGTCAAGCTATCACACCAAGTGCATTTAACCAGCAATAGTCTGTTCATTTTTTGGCCATATACTAAATCAGGGGCAAGCTGCGCCCGTCACCAAGTGCATTTAACCAGCAATAGTCTGTTCATTTTTTGGCCATATACTACATCAGGGGCAAGCTGCGCCCGTCACCAAGTGCATTTAACCCTCAGTAGTGTGGTTCTTCAAGCTGTGACACCAAGTGCATTTAACCAGCAATAGTCTGTTCATTTTTTGGCCATATACTACATCAGGGGCAAGCTGCGCCCGTCACCAAGTGCATTTAACCAGCAATAGTGTGGTTATTTTTTGGCCATATCCCAGTCTAATTCTGTCACTAAATCCATACCGGTCACCCAGCGCCTAAATACTAGGCCTCAAATTTATATCCCGCTAAATCTCTCGTTACCGCTGTCCTGTTGTGGCTGGTCCAAAGAAAGAAGATGGAGGCAGCATGACCGGTAAAACATCCCTTTATTAGGGGAACCGCCAAGTGAACAGCGTGCAGGGGTTGTGACGTTTCGGCTGCTTCACAGCCTTTATCAAACACAAAATGCCATTAACAAGTGCCTGTTTAAATATCTTAAAACACACCCACTCATAAGAGAGTGGCCAATGATAGTGTGACTAAGGTGCTGAGGTCATCACAGATGCGTCCTCAGGTGCTCCTACTACATGTGTCAAACAATCATACATATTAGATCCTTATCGCCCACATACCTGACAGGCACACATGTGCCTCGGCGTTCACAAGCGCCAGGCGCGCATGACAGGAAAGAGAGGGTCACGTCACTGCCTGTTTCCTTAGGATCAGCTGCTCGCAGTGCGGCTCCGCCCACCCGATCTCACGTCATCCTATCTCCCCCGTCGTGCGCGCCGTTGTCAGGGACGCCTCCGGGCTGGTCCGCCCCTATCCCACAAGACGGGTGCGATAACTCCACCCCACCGCATCCGCAGTATTCACGATCCAAACCTAGATCGGATTAGGCTGCAATGCTGTTCTGCATTCCCTTCACAGCTTAAGGCAACGATGGGGGACGTCCACAAAGGAGGCGGTGTCATCACGTCATCAGCCGAAACCCGGCCCTGATGACATCACAGTCCCGCCTCTCCAGTGTCTGATCCACCCCGCATTGCCGAAGCTGCAACCTCGGTCTAGCCCCATCCTTTGCTGCGGTGCGTGAAGGGAGAAATCCACACTCATCTAGGGGTCACGGATTGGACCCAAGCCTTAGTTCTATGGCATGCCGTACTCCATGTGGGCTAGGAAAAAGTGAGAAACGTGCCTTAATAAAAAAACAAACTACAGTTAAAAACATTACACAGAGAACCAGTTCGAAGGTCACTCAGGCTCATTACACATTCGTTATCGGAAAATCTATGTTCATCCCATAAGGTTGGAGGGCTCTCATTTCAAAAATCCACCTAAGTTCTTTCTTCTGTAGAATCCGATCCTTGTCCCCCCCCACGTCTCAGAGGGCCAACCGAATCAATGATTCTGAATCGGAGTTGGTTGACCGAGTGCCCACGCTCCAGGAAATGTTTTGCCACCGGCTTGTCAATCTGGGCCCTACGGATGTTACTCTTGTGGGAATTGATGCGTTCCCTGGCTTCCATAGTGGTCTCCCCAATGTAGATGAGGCCACATGGGCACGTGATCATGTATATCACGTCCCGTGACCTGCATGTGAAAAAGTTTTTGATCTTATAAGGCTTGCCGCTATAGGGATGGGCAGGGGCGGTGGTGGTGATGGACACAACAAGCTACGAACGGGAGGTACATAGACAGCTGGGTGACCGGGAGGTATATATTGAGCTTCAGAATGATCCCAAATGGGACATCAAACGTGACTTAGAAACAATTATCGGTGAAGCCCTGGTGGAGGGTATCATCGATAAGGATGTCAGGGACTTTCTCCTGGTCACACACCCGGTCACTCCCCTGTTCTATGTACTTCCCAAGATACATAAAAGCTTGGTCGACCCCCCTGGTCGGCCGATTGTGTCGGGCAGGGATTCGATTTTTAGCAATATAGCCATATTCCTTGACAGGGTTTTGCGAATCCATGCCACCAGCGCCCCTTCCTATATCAGGGATACGAGTCATTTTTTGTTGAAACTCAGAGAACTGAGTTTACCTGCCGATCCCATCCTTGTCAGTTTCGATGTAGTCTCTCTATATACCTCCATAGAGCACACTTACGGGTTGAATGTCGTCGATGTGGCCCTGGCCAGCACCGGGCTCTCCCTGGGCGGCCGTGACTTTGTCCTCCATCTCCTAGAGGTGGTCCTGAGGCGGAACTACTTCCGTTTCGGGAGCACCTATTATCAACAATTGCGCGGAGTGGCCATGGGTTCGAACGTGGCGCCCACGTATGCCAACATGTTTATGGCGGAGGTGGAGGACAGACTCATTTACCAAGCGGCTCTGTTCGGGAAAGCCCGGTGCTGGTGGCGCTACATCGACGACATTTTCGTGGTGTGGGGAGGCTCTCAAGGTGAATTAGAGCACTTTTTTGGGTATCTCAATGGTATGGTGCCCGGGCTCGGGTTCACCATGACAATGTCCACAGTATCTTTGCAATTTCTCGATGTGATGGTATATGTCAGGGATGGGGGTATCGAGACTGACATTTTCCACAAACCTACAGATAGGAATAATTTGTTAGATTTTAGGAGCAGTCATCCACGACGGATGGTTGAGTCGTTACCGTGGAGTCAGATGTTGAGGGTGAGACGGGTGGTATCGGGGGAAGAGCAATTTGGGATAAGGGTGGAGGAGATGGGGAAGAAATTCCTTGAGAGGGGGTACCCACGACGGTTGGTAGAGAAGATCTCACAAAAAGTGGGGGAGGTTGACCGGGAGTCCACGTTCCAGGGAAAGAAGAAGGAGAGGGATTCTAAACAGATTCCGTTTGTCTCGACATATGGATCCAAAAGTGGTGATATAGCGCGTATTATACGCAAAGAATGGCACATTTTACAAAAAGGCTTGCCCATGGTAGAGGAATTTGTGGGTTTCCCCATGATGGCATACAAGAGAGGGACCAACCTGCGTGACAGATTGGTGAAGACCGAGGTTGGGGAGCCGCATGGGGATGGGCAAAGGTATCTGGCACCAAGGAAGTTGGGATGTTTTCCCTGCCTTGGGTGTTGTAACTGTGGCAATATGCTGAAGGGTGATACCTTTGCCCATCCCTATAGCGGCAAGCCTTATAAGATCAAAAACTTTTTCACATGCAGGTCACGGGACGTGATATACATGATCACGTGCCCATGTGGCCTCATCTACATTGGGGAGACCACTATGGAAGCCAGGGAACGCATCAATTCCCACAAGAGTAACATCCGTAGGGCCCAGATTGACAAGCCGGTGGCAAAACATTTCCTGGAGCGTGGGCACTCGGTCAACCAACTCCGATTCAGAATCATTGATTCGGTTGGCCCTCTGAGACGTGGGGGGGACAAGGATCGGATTCTACAGAAGAAAGAACTTAGGTGGATTTTTGAAATGAGAGCCCTCCAACCTTATGGGATGAACATAGATTTTCCGATAACGAATGTGTAATGAGCCTGAGTGACCTTCGAACTGGTTCTCTGTGTAATGTTTTTAACTGTAGTTTGTTTTTTATTAAGGCACGTTTCTCACTTTTTCCTAGCCCACATGGAGTACGGCATGCCATAGAACTAAGGCTTGGGTCCAATCCGTGACCCCTAGATGAGTGTGGATTTCTCCCTTCACGCACCGCAGCAAAGGATGGGGCTAGACCGAGGTTGCAGCTTCGGCAATGCGGGGTGGATCGGACACTGGAGAGGCGGGACTGTGATGTCATCAGGGCCGGGTTTCGGCTGATGACGTGATGACACCGCCTCCTTTGTGGACGTCCCCCATCGTTGCCTTAAGCTGTGAAGGGAATGCAGAACAGCATTGCAGCCTAATCCGATCTAGGTTTGGATCGTGAATACTGCGGATGCGGTGGGGTGGAGTTATCGCACCCGTCTTGTGGGATAGGGGCGGACCAGCCCGGAGGCGTCCCTGACAACGGCGCGCACGACGGGGGAGATAGGATGACGTGAGATCGGGTGGGCGGAGCCGCACTGCGAGCAGCTGATCCTAAGGAAACAGGCAGTGACGTGACCCTCTCTTTCCTGTCATGCGCGCCTGGCGCTTGTGAACGCCGAGGCACATGTGTGCCTGTCAGGTATGTGGGCGATAAGGATCTAATATGTATGATTGTTTGACACATGTAGTAGGAGCACCTGAGGACGCATCTGTGATGACCTCAGCACCTTAGTCACACTATCATTGGCCACTCTCTTATGAGTGGGTGTGTTTTAAGATATTTAAACAGGCACTTGTTAATGGCATTTTGTGTTTGATAAAGGCTGTGAAGCAGCCGAAACGTCACAACCCCTGCACGCTGTTCACTTGGCGGTTCCCCTAATAAAGGGATGTTTTACCGGTCATGCTGCCTCCATCTTCTTTCTTTGGACTGTTCATGAAGGAGCCCTGATGAATCTTGGACTCCAGGTAGGCTGCTGCATACCGGATGACCTCAAGCTCTGGTGAGTGCGATTCCAATACTAATTTTTCTGTTACTGTTGTGGCTGGGAAAGTTATTTAGTGTCCGTCAAAGCACATTTTTTGTTCTGGGTTGAAGTACAATTCCCAATTTAGCAATTTCATAATTTAGTGGTTCCTGCTATATCAGAGCTATTTGAAATCTATCCCTAAAAGGGTATATAATATTCAAGGTGCACATAGGGTCATTCAGAATAACTTCACACACACGCTACTGTGCATTTCCAAGTCTAATTCTGTCGCTAAATCCATACCGGTCACCCAGCGCCTAAATACTAGGCCTCAAATTTATATCCCGCTAAATCTCTCGTTACCGCTGTCCTGTTGTGGCTGGGAAAGTTATTTAGTGTCCGTCAAAGCACATTTTTTGTTCTGGGTTGAAGTACAATTCCCAATTTAGCAAATTCATAATTTAGTGGTTCCTGCTATATCAGAGCTATTTGAAATCTTTCCCTAAAAGGGTATATAATATTCAAGGTGCACATAGGGTCATTCAGAATAACTTCACACACACGCTACTGTGCATTTCCAAGTCTAATTCTGTCGCTAAATCCATACCGGTCACCCAGCGCCTAAATACTAGGCCTCAAATTTATATCCCGCTGAATTTGAATCCAATACATTGGGCCAAATAATATTTTTGTTGTTGTGGTGAACCATAACAATGAGAAAAACATCTAGTAAGGGACGCGGACGTGGACATGGTCGTGGTGGTGTTAGTGGACCCTCTGGTGCTGGGAGAGGACGTGGCCGTTCTGCCACATCCACACGTCCTAGTGTACCAACTACCTCAGGTCCCAGTAGCCGCCAGAATTTACAGCGATATATGGTGGGGCCCAATGCCGTTCTAAGGATGGTAAGGCCTGAGCAGGTACAGGCATTAGTCAATTGGGTGGCCGACAGTGGATCCAGCACGTTCACATTATCTCCCACCCAGTCTTCTGCAGAAAGCGCACAGATGGCGCCTGAAAACCAACCCCATCAGTCTGTCACATCACCCCCATGCATACCAGGGAAACTGTCTCAGCCTCAAGTTATGCAGCAGTCTCTTATGCTGTTTGAAGACTCCGCTGGCAGGGTTTCCCAAGGGCATCCACCTAGCCCTTCCCCAGCGGTGAAAGATATAGAATGCACTGACGCACAACCACTTATGTTTCCTGATGATGAGGACATGGGAATACCACCTCAGCATGTCTCTGATGATGACGAAACACAGGTGCCAACTGCTGCGTCTTTCTGCAGTGTGCAGACTGAACAGGAGGTCAGGGATCAAGACTGGGTGGAAGACGATGCAGGGGACTGATGAGGTCCTAGACCCCACATGGAATGAAGGTCGTGCCACTGACTTTCACAGTTCGGAGGAAGAGGCAGTGGTGAGACCGAGCCAACAGCTGTAGCAAAAGAGGGAGCAGTGGGCAAAAGCAGAACACCCGCCGCCAAGAGACTCCGCCTGCTACTGCCCGCCGCCATCTGGGACCGAGCACCCCAAAGGCAGCTTCAAGGAGTTCCCTGGCATGGCACTTCTTCAAACAATGTGCTGACGACAAGACCCGAGTGGTTTGCACGCTGTGCCATCAGAGCCTTAAGCGAGGCATTAACGTTCTGAACCTGAGCACAACCTGCATGACCAGGCACCTGCATGCAAAGCATGAACTGCAGTGGAGTAAACACCTTAAAACCAAGGAAGTCACTCAGGCTCCCCCTGCTACCTCTTCTGCTGCTGCCGCCTCGGCCTATTCTGCTGCTGCCGCCTCGGCCTCTTCCTCCGCCTCTGGAGGAACGTTGGCACCTGCCGCCCAGCAAACAGGGGATGTACCACCAACACCACCACCACCACCTCCGTCACCAAGCGTCTCAACCATGTCACACGCCAGCGTTCAGCTCTCCATCTCACAAACATTTGATAGAAAGCGTAAATTCCCACCTAGCCACCCTCGATCCCTGGCCCTGAATGCCAGCATTTCTAAACTACTGGCCTATGAAATGCTGTCATTTAGGCTGGTGGACACAGACAGCTTCAAACAGCTCATGTCGCTTGCTGTCCCACAGTATGTTGTTCCCCGCCGGCACTACTTCTCCAAGAGAGCCGTGCCTTCCCTGCACAACCAAGTATCCGATAAAATCAAGTGTGCACTGCGCAACGCCATCTGTAGCAAGGTCCACCTAACCACAGATACGTGGACCAGTAAGCACGGCCAGGGACGCTATATCTCCCTAACTGCACACTGGGTAAATGTAGTGGCAGCTGGGCCCCAGGCGGAGAGCTGTTTGGCGCACGTCCTTCCGCCGCCAAGGATCGCAGGGCAACATTCTTTGCCTCCTGTTGCCACCTCCTCCTTCTCGGCTTCCTCCTCCTCTTCTTCCACCTGCTCATCCAGTCAGCCACACACCTTCACCACCAACTTCAGCACAGCCCGGGGTAAACGTCAGCAGGCCATTCTGAAACTCATATGTTTGGGGGACAGGCCCCACACTGCACAGGAGTTGTGGCGGGGTATAGAACAACAGACCGACGAGTGGTTGCTGCCGGTGAGCCTCAAGCCCGGCCTGGTGGTGTGTGATAATGGGCGAAATCTCGTTGCAGCTCTGGGACTAGCCAATTTGACGCACATCCCTTGCTTGGCGCATGTGCTGAATTTGGTGGTGCAGAAGTTCATTACACAACTACCCCGACATGTCAGAGCTGCTGCATAAAGTGCGGGCCGTCTGTTCGCGCTTCCGGCGTTCACATCCTGCTGCTGCTCGCCTGTCTGCGCTACAGCGTAACTTCGGCCTGCCCGCTCACCGCCTCATATGCGACGTGCCCACCAGGTGGAACTCCACCTTGCACATGCTGGACAGACTGTGCGAGCAGCAGCAGGCCATAGTGGAGTTTCAGCTGCAGCACGCACGGGTCAGTCGCACTACAGAACAGCACCACTTCACCACCAATGACTGGGCCTCCATGCGAGACCTGTGTGCCCTGTTGCGCTGTTTCGAGTACTCCACCAACATGGCCAGTGGCGATGACGCCGTTATCAGCGTTACAATACCACTTCTATGTCTCCTTGAGAAAACACTTAGGGCGATGATGGAAGAGGAGGTGGCCCAGGAGGAGGAGGAGGAGGAGGAAGAGGGGTCATTTTTAGCACTTTCAGGCCAGTCTCTTCGAAGTGACTCAGAGGGAGGTTTTTGGCAACAGCAGAGGCCAGGTACAAATGTGGCCAGACAGGGCCCACTACTGGAGGACGAGGAGGACGAGGATGAGGAGGAGGTGGAGGAGGATGAGGATGAAGCATGGTCACAGCGGGGTGGCACCCAACGCAGCTCGGGTCCATCACTGGTGCGTGGCTGGGGGGAAAGGCAGGACGATGACGATACGCCTCCCACAGAGGACAGCTTGTCCTTACCCCTGGGCAGCCTGGCACACATGAGCGACTACATGCTGCAGTGCCTGCGCAACGACAGCAGAGTTGCCCACATTTTAACCTGTGCGGACTACTGGGTTGCCACCCTGCTGGATCCACGCTACAAAGACAATGTGCCCACCTTACTTCCTGCACTGGAGCGTGATAGGAAGATGCACGAGTACAAGCGCACGTTGGTAGACGCGCTACCGAGAGCATTCCCAAATGTCACAGGGGAACAAGTGGAAGCCCAAGGCCAAGGCAGAGGAGGAGCAAGAGGTCGCCAAGGCAGCTGTGTCAATGCCAGCTCCTTTGAGGGCAGGGTTAGCATGGCAGAGATGTGGAAAACTTTTGTCAACACGCCACAGCTAACTGCACCACCACCTGATACGCAACGTGTTAGCAGGAGGCAACATTTCACTAACATGGTGGAACAGTACGTGTGCACACCCCTCCACGTACTGACTGATGGTTCGGCCCCATTCAACTTCTGGGTCTCTAAATTGTCCACGTGGCCAGAGCTAGCCTTTTATGCCTTGGAGGTGCTGGCCTGCCCGGCGGCCAGCGTTTTGTCTGAACGTGTATTCAGCACGGCAGGGGGCGTCATTACAGACAAACGCAGCCGCCTGTCTACAGCCAATGTGGACAAGCTGACGTTCATAAAAATGAACCAGGCATGGATCCCACAGGATCTGTCCGTCCCTTGTCCAGATTAGACATTAACTACCTCCCCTTAACCATATATTATTGGACTCCAGGGCACTTCCTCATTCAATCCTATTTTTATTTTCATTTTACCATTATATTGCGAGGCTACCCAAAGTTGAATGAACCTCTCCTGTGTCTGGGTGCCGGGGCCTAAATATATGCCAATGGACTGTTCCAATGTTGGGTGACGTGAAGCCTGATTCTCTGCTATGACATGCAGAATGATTCTCTGCTGACATGAAGCCAGATTGTCTGTTACGGGACCTCTCTCCTCTGCCTGTGTGCTGGGCCTAAATATATGCCAATGGACTGTTGCAGTGGTGGCTGACGTGAAGCCTCATTCTCTGCTATGACATGCAGACTGATTCTCTGCTGACATGAAGCCAGATTCTCTGTTACGGGACCTCCCTCCTCTGCCTGGGTGCTGGGCCTAAATATATGCCAATGGACTGTTGCAGTGGTGGCTGACGTGAAGCCTCATTCTCTGCTATGACATGCAGACTGATTCTCTGCTGACATGAAGCCAGATTCTCTGTTACGGGACCTCCCTCCTCTGCCTGGGTGCTGGGCCTAAATATATGCCAATGGACTGTTGCAGTGGTGGCTGACGTGAAGCCTCATTCTCTGCTATGACATGCAGACTAATTCTCTGCTGACATGAAGACAGATTCTCTGTTACGGGAACTCTCTCCTCTGCCTGTGTGTGCTGGGCCTAAATATATGCCAATGGACTGTTGCAGTGGTGGCTGACGTGAAGCCTCATTCTCTGCTATGACATGCAGACTAATTCTCTGCTGACATGAAGACAGATTCTCTGTTACGGGACCTCTCTCCTCTGCCTGTGTGTGTGCTGGGCCTAAATATATGCCAATGGACTGTTGCAGTGGTGGCTGACGTGAAGCCTCATTCTCTGCTATGACATGCAGACTGATTCTCTGCTGACATGAAGCCAGATTGTCTGTTACGGGACCTCCCTCCTCTGCCTGGGTGCTGGGCCTAAATTTATGACAATGGACTGTTGCAGTGGTGGCTGACGTGAAGCCTGATTCTCTGCTATGACATGCAGACTGATTCTCTGCTGACATGAAGCCAGATTGTCTGTTACGGGACCTCCCTCCTCTGCCTGGGTGCTGGGCCTAAATATATGCCAATGGACTGTTGCAGTGGTGGCTGACGTGAAGCCTCATTCTCTGCTATGACATGCAGACTGATTCTCTGCTGACATGAAGCCAGATTCTCTGTTACGGGACCTCCCTCCTCTGCCTGGGTGCTGGGCCTAAATATATGCCAATGGACTGTTGCAGTGGTGGCTGACGTGAAGCCTCATTCTCTGCTATGACATGCAGACTGATTCTCTGCTGACATGAAGCCAGATTCTCTGTTACGGGACCTCCCTCCTCTGCCTGGGTGCTGGGCCTAAATATATGCCAATGGACTGTTGCAGTGGTGGCTGACGTGAAGCCTCATTCTCTGCTATGACATGCAGACTAATTCTCTGCTGACATGAAGACAGATTCTCTGTTACGGGAACTCTCTCCTCTGCCTGTGTGTGTGCTGGGCCTAAATATATGCCAATGGACTGTTGCAGTGGTGGCTGACGTGAAGCCTCATTCTCTGCTATGACATGCAGACTAATTCTCTGCTGACATGAAGACAGATTCTCTGTTACGGGACCTCTCTCCTCTGCCTGTGTGTGTGCTGGGCCTAAATATATGCCAATGGACTGTTGCAGTGGTGGCTGACGTGAAGCCTCATTCTCTGCTATGACATGCAGACTGATTCTCTGCTGACATGAAGCCAGATTGTCTGTTACGGGACCTCCCTCCTCTGCCTGGGTGCTGGGCCTAAATTTATGACAATGGACTGTTGCAGTGGTGGCTGACGTGAAGCCTGATTCTCTGCTATGACATGCAGACTGATTCTCTGCTGACATGAAGCCAGATTGTCTGTTACGGGACCTCCCTCCTCTGCCTGGGTGCTGGGCCTAAATATATGCCAATGGACTGTTGCAGTGGTGGCTGACGTGAAGCCTCATTCTCTGCTATGACATGCAGACTAATTCTCTGCTGACATGAAGACAGATTCTCTGTTACGGGACCTCCCTCCTCTGCCGGGGTGCTGGGCCTAAATATATGCCAATGGACTGTTGCAGTGGTGGCTGACGTGAAGCCTCATTCTCTGCTATGACATGCAGACTAATTCTCTGCTGACATGAAGACAGATTCTCTGTTACGGGACCTCCCTCCTCTGCCTGGGTGCTGGGCCTAAATATATGCCAATGGACTGTTGCAGTGGTGGCTGACGTGAAGCCTGATTCTCTGCTATGACATGCAGACTGATTCTCTGCTGACATGAAGCCAGATTGTCTGTTACGGGACCTCTCTCCTCTGCCTGTGTGCTGGGCCTAAATATATGCCAATGGACTGTTGCAGTGGTGGCTGACGTGAAGCCTCATTCTCTGCTATGACATGCAGACTAATTCTCTGCTGACATGAAGACAGATTCTCTGTTACGGGACCTCTCTCCTCTGCCTGTGTGTGTGCTGGGCCTAAATATATGCCAATGGACTGTTGCAGTGGTGGCTGACGTGAAGCCTCATTCTCTGCTATGACATGCAGACTAATTCTCTGCTGACATGAAGACAGATTCTCTGTTACGGGACCTCTCTCCTCTGCCTGTGTGTGTGCTGGGCCTAAATATATGCCAATGGACTGTTGCAGTGGTGGCTGACGTGAAGCCTCATTCTCTGCTATGACATGCAGACTGATTCTCTGCTGACATGAAGCCAGATTCTCTGTTACGGGACCTCCCTCCTCTGCCTGGGTGCTGGGCCTAAATTTATGACAATGGACTGTTGCAGTGGTGGCTGACGTGAAGCCTGATTCTCTGCTATGACATGCAGACTGATTCTCTGCTGACATGAAGCCAGATTGTCTGTTACGGGACCTCCCTCCTCTGCCTGGGTGCTGGGCCTAAATATATGCCAATGGACTGTTGCAGTGGTGGCTGACGTGAAGCCTCATTCTCTGCTATGACATGCAGACTGATTCTCTGCTGACATGAAGCCAGATTCTCTGTTACGGGACCTCCCTCCTCTGCCTGGGTGCTGGGCCTAAATATATGCCAATGGACTGTTGCAGTGGTGGCTGACGTGAAGCCTCATTCTCTGCTATGACATGCAGACTGATTCTCTGCTGACATGAAGACAGATTCTCTGTTACGGGACCTCCCTCCTCTGCCTGGGTGCTGGGCCTAAATATATGCCAATGGACTGTTGCAGTGGTGGCTGACGTGAAGCCTGATTCTCTGCTATGACATGCAGACTGATTCTCTGCTGACATGAAGCCAGATTGTCTGTTACGGGACCTCTCTCCTCTGCCTGTGTGCTGGGCCTAAATATATGCCAATGGACTGTTGCAGTGGTGGCTGACGTGAAACCTCATTCTCTGCTATGACATGCAGACTGATTCTCTGCTGACATGAAGCCAGATTCTCTGTTACGGGACCTCCCTCCTCTGCCTGGGTGCTGGGCCTAAATATATGCCAATGGACTGTTGCAGTGGTGGCTGACGTGAAGCCTCATTCTCTGCTATGACATGCAGACTAATTCTCTGCTGACATGAAGCCAGATTCTCTGTTACGGGACCTCTCTCCTCTGCCTGGGTGCTGGGCCTAAATATATGCCAATGGACTGTTGCAGTGGTGGCTGACGTGAAGCCTCATTCTCTGCTATGACATGCAGAATGATTCTCTGCTGACATGAAGCCAGATTCTCTGTTACGGGACCTCCCTCCTCTGCCTGGGTGCTAGGCCTAAATTTATGACAATGGACTGTTGCAGTGGTGGCTGACGTGAAGCCTGATTCTCTGCTATGACATGCAGACTGATTCTCTGCTGACATGAAGCCAGATTGTCTGTTACGGGACCTCTCTCCTCTGCCTGGGTGCTGGGCCTAAATATATGCCAATGGACTGTTGCAGTGGTGGCTGACGTGAAGCCTCATTCTCTGCTATGACATGCAGACTAATTCTCTGCTGACATGAAGACAGATTCTCTGTTACGGGACCTCTCTCCTCTGCCTGTGTGTGTGCTGGGCCTAAATATATGCCAATGGACTGTTGCAGTGGTGGCTGACGTGAAGCCTCATTCTCTGCTATGACATGCAGACTGATTCTCTGCTGACATGAAGCCAGATTCTCTGTTACGGGACCTCCCTTCTCTGCCTGGGTTCTGGGCCTAAATTTATGCCAATGGACTGTTGCAGTGGTGGCTGACGTGAAGCCTGATTCTCTGCTATGACATGCAGACTGATTCTCTGCTGACATGAAGCCAGATTGTCTGTTACGGGACCTCTCTACTCTGCCTGGGTGCTGGGCCTAAATATATGCCAATGGACTGTTGCAGTGGTGGCTGACGTGAAGCCTCATTCTCTGCTATGACATGCAGACTGATTCTCTGCTGACATGAAGACAGATTCTCTGTTACGGGACCTCCCTCCTCTGCCTGGGTGCTGGGCCTAAATATATGCCAATGGACTGTTGCAGTGGTGGCTGACGTGAAGCCTCATTCTCTGCTATGACATGCAGACTGATTCTCTGCTGACATGAAGACAGATTCTCTGTTACGGGACCTCCCTCCTCTGCCTGGGTGCTGGGCCTAAATATATGCCAATGGACTGTTGCAGTGGTGGCTGACGTGAAGCCTCATTCTCTGCTATGACATGCAGACTAATTCTCTGCTGACATGAAGCCAGATTCTCTGTTACGGGACCTCTCTCCTTTGCCTGGGTGCTGGGCCTAAATTGATGAAAATGGACTCTTACAGTGGTGGGTGACGTGAAGCCAGATTCTCTGCTATGGGACCTCTCTCCAATTGATTTTGGTTAATTTTTATTTATTTAATTTTTATTTTAATTCATTTCCCTATCCACATTTGTTTGCAGGGGATTTACCTACATGTTGCTGCCTTTTGCAGCCCTCTAGCTCTTTCCTGGGCTGTTTTACAGCCTTTTTAGTGCCGAAAAGTTCGGGTCCCCATTGACTTCAATGGGGTTCGGGTTCGGGACGAAGTTCGGATCAGGTTCGGATCCCGAACCCGAACATTTCCGGGATGTTCGGCCGAACTTCTCGAACCCGAACATCCAGGTGTTCGCTCAACTCTAGTCAAGAATGCAGCAGTAACTTTCAGTCTTTGGTAGTTTCTATCCTAGGAAGGGGCAATAGTCTCTGAGCATTTAGGAGACTGATTGCTTTGGGGTAAAAGCTGTTCTTCAGCCTAGTGGTGCGGGCATGTAGGGCTCTAAGACGCCTATCGGAGGGTAGTAGAGTGAAAAGGCTGTAGTCAGGGTGAGTTGGATCCCCGTAGATAATCTTTGCCCTGTTTCTGCCATGTCATCCAGTGATGGTAACATAGTACCAGTGATTCTTCCAGCCATTCTGATGATGCGCTTGAGGGTCTTCTTGTCCTCAGAAGAGCAGCCAGAGTGCCTCACTGTAATGCAGTATGTGATAACAGATTCTATGGTGCACTTGTAAAAATTTACTAGCAGCTATTTTGGGAGTTGTGCTTTCTTCAGACTCCTCAGAAAATGATGCCTCTGAAGGCCTTTTCTGGTAATTTCTGTTGTGTTTTTTTTTATCCATGACAGGTCCTGACTAAAATGAACTCCCAAAAATCTGAAACTTGGAACTATCTCCAAGTTTCCACCATTAATGCAATTGGGATGGTGTCCATTTTGTTTCTTCTTCCTAAAATCCAGAATTAGCTCCTTTGTTTTCTTGGTATTGAGTATGAGGTTGTTGTTCTTACTCCATCTCTCTAGGTTCTCAACCTCTTTCCTATAGGCTGTTTCATCATTGTTGGAGATTAGGCCCATCACGGTCGTGTCATCTGCAAATTTTATAATGGTATTGGTATTGTGAATAGGTTTACAGTCATTTGTGAAGAGGGAGTAAAGGAGAGGGCTCAACACACAGCCTTGCGGTATCCCAGTGTTTAGTGTTAAGGATGAAGAAAAGTGCTTGCCCATGCGTACGATTTGTGGTATTTTTGTAAGAAAATCCAGTATCCAGTTGCACAGGTGTGAGCTGAGACCCAAGTTGTTCAGTTTCGTTGCCAACTTGTTTGGAGGGATGGTGTTAAAGGCATGGCTGTGATGGCTTCTAAAAGCACAGAGTTAAACGCTTGTTGATTGGCTTTGCAGCCTTTCAAAAAGCGCCATTAACTTGCCGAACACCGAACCCGAACCCAGACTTGCTTCCGGATGCAATGCGTTTTTCACTGAAGCCCCATTCAGCTAGGGCTGCGTGAAAAACGTGGCATATAGAACATGCTGCATATTTCAAGCAACGCAGAACTGGTGTGTGAAAAAACGCTCATGTACACAAACACATTTAAATTAATGGGACAAGATATAGTGCGGATGCTATACGTTTACAGCACTCATTGGACGAGCGCGGAAAACTCGCTCGTGTGAAAGGGGCCTAATAGCAGTGGTCTCCTTCACTGATGAGCAGGCGATTGTCAGAAGGGAATGCTTTGTCAGCCTCATCTGTCAGTGTAAAGGGGCCTTTAGTGTGTATATAGAGATAGCTGTCAATTACTGATAAGACAGCCTCTGTGTACAGCCGAACTTAGAGAGAAAAAATATTACATGGATAACTTATAGGTTTTGTTGAATCTTTTCCCATAAAACTATATATCAATTTGCTCAGCTTCTCCTGCTCTACAGGGTGGGCCATTTATATGGATACACCTTAATAAAATGGGAAGGGTTGGTGATATCAACTTCCTGTTTGTGGCACATTAGTATATGTGAGGGGGGAAACTTTACAAGATGGGTGGTGACCATGGCGGCCATTTTAAAGTTGGCCATTTTGAATCCAACTTTTGTTTTTTCAATAGGAAGAGGGTCATGTGACACATCAAAATTATTGGGAATTTCACAAGAAAAACAATGGTGTGCTTGGTTTTAACGTAACTTTATTCTTTCATCAGTTATTTACAAGTTTCTGACCACTTATAAAATGTGTTCAATGTGCTGCCCATTGTGTTGGATTGTCAATGCAACCCTCTTCTCCCACTCTTCACACACTTATAGCAACACCGCAGGACAAATGCTAGCACAGGCTTCCAGTATCCGTAGTTTCAGGTGCTGCACATCTTGTATCTTCACAGCATATGCAAAATGGCCACCATGGTCACCACCCATCTTGAAAAGTTTCCCCCCTCGCATATACTAATGTGCCACAAACAAGAAGTTAATATCACCAACCATTCCCATTTTATTAAGGTGTCTCCATATAAATGGCCCACCCTGTATAACATGCTGCCTGCATAGTCCACTGCATTTCATGGTGACAGGTTCTCTTTAACCACTTCACTACTGTAGACCCGCAGGGATGTTACCTTGTACCCTTTTACCATCCTAAATTCACATTACCACCAAGTATTATGTAGTAGTTTATAGTATGGTGGTAATGCTCATTGACTGACGGTATTATGTGGGAAGACAATTACTATCTAAATATCTAGAATTTAGTATCCATCAGATATACAGAAGCTGGCATCTTATTTGTACATATTGATATATTGATAATGCACATTAATAATAATAATAATATTTGATAATCACATTTCCTCCAAATAAAGCAGGGTCAGATATATCATAATCCAGTCTTTTATGCTATTTTTGAGTTCTAGATAAGAACTTTATCAACGTAAAAAAAGAAAATAATGAATGGAGACAGCATGTGAGGCCGTCCAAACATTATTGAACATATAACATAATACATTCATTGTTTGCTGTTCTTTTGGCAGCAATAATAAGTATCTAATCATTATTCATTTTGTAATATTGTTATCTGTGATGAACTCATTTTAGTATGAGTGCAAATCTATTCTTAAATCAATAGGAATCCCATTGCTCTATGGAGCGCCGCAGAATTAACAGCCATTATTTGAAAGTGGCACTGTATTTTAACGCAGCCTGGTCCTAATACGTTTGGAAGAGAAGTGGTCAGTGCAAATTATTTTTAGTGGACAGGATTTTCAGTCAAACAAAAATATGTAGTATAATATAATGACTAACTACTGTGAAAGCACTGTATTAGACAATTTCTAAAGCTAATTTTATTTATGCACAGTAGATTTCTTGGCTGTATCCCAATTTAAATGGAATCTGTCAGCTAGTCTTACCATATATAACCCAAGCCAAGGCTATATAGCGCTGCCTAACAATGAAAACATACCTTTGCTAGTATTATCTGTACTTCTGAACTGCTGAAAAATAACTTACATTCGTATACAAATGAGGCCTCAAAGTCGCCAGTGGGGCTTGTATAACTGTATGTCACGGAAGGTGTGCAGGAAACTAGAAAACACAAAATGAATATACGACTGACTGGATCCAAAACTAAGAAACAAAAAGGGAGAGCCCTGCATCAGACCTGGCTCTCTCCCTTACTGCTCAGCCTATGCGAAAATCCCAATGGTAGATGATCGCATATCCTCGTACCTCGACTGTATAACACCTGAACACCCTATAATAGTGAGGGGACACGACCACCGGCTCCCTACATTAGATACGGAGGGAGTAAGGGTCACCTGGGATCCAGCAAACAGAAAAACACAAATGAATGAACAAAACTTATCTTGTAGAAGACTCAGAAGTAGGAACAGCATGCACACACTCCAGGAAGGAATATAAACCGCAAAGTGATGCACTATGGGAAAGGATTTAAAGGGATGCAATCAGTGCAACTACATTACAGCTGAGAGAGGCTAACGAGATGAGAAAATGAAAGCAAAACAAAGGAATCTCAAGGAGGAGGTTCTAGACGTCTGTCAGAGCTTCTCAGATGTCTGGTGGTGACACTGTAATAGGAGCCCAGGTACGCCTTCTGCCAGAGCTGCCTACATTGAGAGCCCAAGCCAACCTTCATGTTGGGGAGCAAATCTGAGGCTGATGGGGGCTGGAGTCCAATATGAGGCTGACTGGGGATTTGATCTGAGTCTGATGGGGGCTGGGGGAGGGGCTGATGAGGGGGCTGGTCTGAGGCTAATGGAGGCAGTGGGGTCTGATTTGAGGCTGATTTGCATTCTGATCTGAGGCTAATGGAGGTTGTGGGGATCTGATCTGAGGCTGATGTAGGCTGGGGGTCTGATTTAAGGCTGATTCGAGACTTATAGAGGTTAAGGGGGACTGATTTGAGCCTGATGAAGGTTGGGGGGTCTAATCTGAGACTGATGGAGCTTAAGGCTCTGATTTTGAGTCTGATCTGAGATCCAATGAAGAATGGGGAGCTGATTTGGGGGTCTGCTCTAAAGTCTGAACGAAAATGTTTTTTCCCCCTCATTTTCCTCCTGCGTCTTATAGTCTGATGCATCTTATTTTCCAAAAATATGGTACTTTGCTGTCAGTGAATGAGAACATTCATTTACATAAGCCCATACAAACAGTGTATACAGTAGTCCTGCTCTCAGCTGAGAAGCAGATAAAATTCCTTTCTGGGAATCGCATCCCCACCCATCACTTGGTTGAACTAGATTTTTTCTTTCAACTGTATTAACTATGTAACTATGTAAATTGCATCCAGTCTAGTCAATTCACGGTGAAATAAACAGCCTGGCCTCCAGACTGAGCTTGAGACCATATAGCTGAATCTATGTGGCCAACCCACAGCTACGTGTAGTTTAGAAAGGCCTTGTGATATTGAGGATATTGGATGTGTTTGTTCACCTGCAGCATGTAGTCACACATAGCGTGGTCGTGTCGAGGTCGCGACGCAGCAGTGCTGCGGTCAAGTACCTCGCAGCCGGCTTGTCAACTAATGAAGACTGCACTGTTTAGATGGTCTGCATTGTTAATGGCCCCTTGAATCCCATGCGCCCATTAACAATGCAGACAGACTAAAAAGTGCAGTCTGTACGGCCGCTCCGTACTTGAATGCAGAGAGGCCGCATCGCAACCATGACATGACCACGCCGTGTGCTCGTACCATGATACCCTGGTTATCAGACCTTCTTTAGGATGTATTGCCCAGACAGTGAGCTATGATGGTGAGCCTAAATTTTAAAATATTCAGACTAACCACACCGATTACATTGCCATTTTTTTCCTTTTGTTGTTTCCAGGTTGTTGTTGGCACCATACAGTATAATAAATCCTAAATAACAAGCATAGCACAATTTATAATAAAACATAACAGAATTTACAGGCATGTTATATGTCGACTGCAATATGACCCAATCTTTTTAAATGAGTATTAAATGACATTTTGATGAGTAAACTATTAACAGAAAAGAAAATCAAAAGACGAGACTTAAACTTGTTAGATGAGTAGAATTTAGATGTGATCTGTTCTGCCAAAGAAAGGAATTGATTTAAGAATAAGGTATGAGAAGCAGATGGCAAACAAATGTACGTCTTCTCAATTTATCTGTCAAACAATTAATTGGGAGCTATTTTTAGCAAACTTATATAAATTCATGATTCTTCTTCCAGCAAAACACAATAGACTCCCTATCAGTAGTTAAAGGGATATTCCCATCTAAGACATTGATGGCATATCGCCAGGATATGCCACTAATGTCACATAGGTGTAGGTCCTATGTCTGGGACCTTCTCCTGTCTCCAGAACAGGAACCCTAAAGTGAACAGAGAGCACACTAAGCAAGCATGGCCACCCGCTGTTCATAGCTAAGGGAGTTCTAAAAATAGCTGTGCATGCTCGCTCTACTATTTTCGGGAATCCCATAGCAATGAATAGAGAGCATGCAGTGAATGCAGGGCATGCTCTCTTTCCATTTTCAGGGGCACCGTTCTCTAGATAGGAGCGAGTCAAGAGGTGGAACCCACACCTATCTGACACTAATGGCATATCCTAGTGATATGCCATCAATGTCTAGATAGGCCAACCCCTTTAAATACAGAAGTTCGATGGCTAGCCATACCGTATATAGCCTTCTTTTGTGGAAAAATGCAGGAGGAACATTTACACATGACCTGTCACCTCTCCTGACACATCTGTTTTAGTAACTATTTGCATTCCCATGTAATAACAATTCTGTAGCATCTATTCCTATGACTCTATGTTGTGCCATTTCCATATTATTCCTCCTAGAAATTAATGAATCAATTGCCTGCAAAATTGGTCCACATGGATGTTACCAGTTAGGCTGCGTTCATACTTCAGTTATTTCGATCAGTTATTGTGAGCCAAAACCAGTAGTGAAGCCTCCACAGAGATCAGGGGTAATTATTTGATTTGCACCTGTTCTGTGTTTTTGACCAGCACCTGGTTTTGGCTCACAATAACTGATGGAAATAACTGATCAGATAACTGAAGTGTGAACTCAGCCTTAGCGGTGTGTCCTTGCACAGTCTGCCATTCATAATACTGATTGGACACTGTCAGAATTCTCAGTGATACTCTCCCAACTTGTATCACCAGGATGGACTTTTATTGCAGGCAATTCATTCATAAAATTCTAGAGAAAAAATTTGGCCTCATGCACACGACCGTTCCATTTTTTTGCGGTATGCAAACCGTGTGCCTTTTTGCGGAACGGAACAGGCGGCCCAATGTAGAAATGCCTATTCTTGTCCGCAAAACGGACAAGAATAGGACATGCTATATATTTTTTGCAGGGCCACAAAACGGTGCAACGGATGCGGACAGCACACGGAGTGCTGTCCGCATCTTTTGCGGCCCCATTGAAGTGAATGGGTCCGCATCCGAGCCGCAAAAACTGTGGCTCAGGTGAGGACCCGAACAACGGTCGTGTACATGAGGCCTTAGAGGAATGGCACAACATAGAATTATGTGAAAAAATGCCCTAAAATGGTTATTACATGGGTAATGCAAGTAGTTACTAAAACAGACATCTCAGAAGAAGAGAGCGGTCCTTTATAAATACAGGGCTTACAAGGTCAGACTAGCCCACCAGAGTACCATGGGATCCTCCGGTGGGTTCAGCCTCTAATAAAATAGTGGGCCCCAAAAGTCCAGGAGAAAAAATATATATATGGCTTGCCACCAGGGACTATTTCTTTGATTCAAAGCCTGTTAGACCTTTTTGATGATATGGGGGTTGGTGCTCAGAAATAATTTCCTCTGGTGGGCCCAAGAGACCCCAGTCTAACACTGATGGCTTACTGGTGAATTTCTCACGGTTGTGTTCACAGCACAATACAGTACAATATAACTTGCATTCAGGCTTGGACTGGCCCACAGGGGTACAGGGGAATCCCCCCAGTGGGCCCCTGGGCAAAGTGGGCCCCTAGTCTCCCACCCACTGCACAAGTGGCAGATAACACATTAGACTTACTGCACTACATACATATATTCAATGTACAGCAATTATATTTGAATGTATCTGTACGGTGGGCCCCCAAAATCAATTTTACTGGTGGGCCCTAAGTACCCCAGTCCGACACTGCTTGCATTATATAATGATGGGGGTGCATGTTACTGCATGTGTACTTCCAATGTCATATAACTGTGATATTCTTGGATTATTGTGAATCGCATACAATTTCTGTCCAATGTAATTTCTATTGATATTGCATGCAGTCACCATTTTCTGTAGTATCACTACGGCATTCTGTTCAGTTAAACCTTACAAAAAGCAGGCGCCCTCTTATGTTGCAAAAATGTATTGTATGCAGGTTTGTGGTGTGAACTAATGCAAGAATGCATTGCAAACATAACATTAAATATTTCGCCATGCAGCGCCTGCCTTAAGGAACCTGTCACATTGAATTGCAGTCCAATCTTCAGGCACAATTGGGGTCATTTATCAAACTGGTGTAAAGTAGAACTGGCTTAGTTGCCCATAGCAACCAATCAGATTTCACCTTTCATTTTCCAAAGGAGCTGTCAAAACTAAAAGGTGGAATCTGATTGGTTGCTAAGGGCAACTAAGCCAGTTCTACTTTACACCAGTTTAATAAATGACCCCAAATGTTTTAGTGAGAGATGAGCTGAGCAGAATTATTTATTCTTTATTAGGAAACATTCAGTATAACTAGTAACCTAGTAACATGTAAAGCTATGATGATTTTGGGCTTCTTCATACCAATCAATTACATGTAAGGTTGACTCCATCTACTGAGCTTCTTAGTCCAAAATGAACAGACATTTAATTGACTAAATTACAAGTTCTACTGAATCTTTTCCCATAAATATGTTGATCGAACTGTTCAGCTCCTCCTGTTTTATAACTGGCTGCCCACAGATTAGACTGCTTTTATAACATGATGGGTTCCCTTTAAGGGTATATGCATGCATTGATTCAAACATTTATGAGATTGGAAATACAGTACATATCTTCAATGTTCATCATAGACCTCATTGAGGTTGATCCTGGTACCCTCTAAAGCAGGGATGCTCAACCTACGGCCCTCCAGCTGTTGTAAAACTACAACTCCCACCATGCCCTGCTGTAGGCTGATAGCTGTAGGTTGTCCGGGCATGATGGGAGTTGTAGTTTTGCAACATCTGGAGGGCCACAGGTTGAGCATCCCTGCTCTAAAGCATCGGGATTCCAGAACATGAGCTGTTAACTGAATTGCGGAACATGTCAGGAAAAACTGATATAATGTGTTATGCCTAGTGCAGGGCTTGTGGGGGAGGCGTTTGACTCAGAGATTCAAAAAACAGCAGAGATAGATGTCATCAATGTTACAGCAGTGCGTGTGGAACCACTCTGTCAACTAACAGATATGACTCTAGGCTAATCCTACAGTAACAGTGTTATCCTGGCAGTCCCCTGTTATTCACCATTTAAACCCTGTACAAAGAATTAAACTTTGATGCAGGGGAACCACCATGTCGCTACCACCTGGAGTAGTCTCGATCTCTGTAACAATCACCCCTTCATTATCAGCTTTTCCTCGAGTGTCCCTTTAACAAAAATCCTACCATTACTGAAGAAGTACAAGAGTTTAAGCACATTAGAGGCCATTGGGACCACCTTCTTCTATCCAGAGAATATTAACTTGGGAAGGGAACTTTTCCTAATCTTAAAGGTGTTTTCTGGTCTATATCAACACTCTTTAAAATAATCACTTATGAAGGTAGCTGTAATTGTGTATTGTATTTTACCTTTGTTCCTATCTTCTGTTCTCTGCGCTCACATGACCATGTCCATGCTGCTCTTTTCTAATTCCTGTGAGGTTATGTCCGTGGGCCTGTCAAAGCAGCACCAGGGGTGGTAATAAGGGAGTGTCTTTGTAACTACCTGGGTGGGGGGAGCTAATAGCTATTAACTAGATGGGCATTGTTAGTTGTGGTGACAAAGCTGAGGCAGAGAAAGGAGAAGTTTGTCATGGGTTTGCTTGGATACAGCAGCAGGAAGTGCTACATACATGGTGGAAAGAAACCAGAGTGATTTCTATACATGGTGAAAACTGAAATAAAAAGTATGGGGAAGATGTACATAAGGTAGACAACATGTCTGCTAAAGACCGTAGTTTTCCTGAAAAATCCCTTTAACTTTTTTACAGTTACATAGATATATAAGATATATATTTAAAAGATATTAGGATATTTATACATAGCATAATATTAGTGAGATATAGTGGTCATTTAATGTCTCTTCAATTCCCCTTAAACAAGCAAGAATGGCAGCACTGTTCACATCAGACCAGAAAAAGCGTTTGGTTGTTTTGCCTTTGCTTTTCTTCCTACACAGGGCACGCACCAGTGAAGATTAGGTTTTTATTTCCAGGTAGATCATCAATGATTTTATCTCAGCTTGGAAGAGAAAGAAATGTTCTGATACTAATACTGATAAAAAGCATAAATGTTCATGCCATCTGCCATGGCAGCTATCAAGATGGCAGCTGCTTTTAATCAGCTGTATCTGAACTTTGCTTTAATGGGAAATTCAGACACTCTGGTTATGTTTTTCAAACAAAGCAATACACATTTTAGCATGCCACAGAATAGAATGTGCTATTTCTGTTTGTTCCAAAAAAAAAATAATAAAAAAATCAAATATACTATATTAAATACTAATAAATAAATAAATAAAAATATATATATATATAATCTGCAAGGGTAATAGCCATTTCCGTGTGTCAATGACATTCGGGACTGGCAGTCAAGCAGCAACAGAAGGTCTTTAACCCTGAGATTCTCTGCGTTTAAATCTTTGTTTGTCTGCTGCGAATGGGAATCAAATTTGCGGTCTCTGGAGACTGTGCAATCAACAGAATAGTGTATTACTGTTCTCTGTTACTACTCCAGCTAATAGAGACATTTTTCCAACAAATGAATCATATCAGAGAAATAATGCTTTTCTTCTTCAGTAAGTGTGAAGCCAAGTAGGCATCCGTTAACAAGAACACCTTTCTCTTGTTCATTAGGAGAACATTGCAGCTCACTACAGGGAAGGAGGAAAACATGTTAATTACAATACATGAGCTTTATCTTTTAGGAAACTCTAGGAAAGCAAGAAGTAAGTGAGCAAAAGTAGGTCATACGACAGCACCAGAGATATCACTCAATGATTGTTCAGCTAAATAAAGTCCTTTAGATACATGCACGCTCATTGTTTATTTCCATCTAAAGTTCTAAAACAGTCTCCTAACGGCTGTGCTGGTATGTCTGAAATGTGCCACCCTCCAGGGACGATCATGTCCCAGGTTTATAGGCTGTCGAGTGGTGTGGTGCAGCCTTAATAGTCTCTGTGTGTGTCATGGTGCTCCTACCTGGATTCTGTCACTCCCCAGGCTTAGGCTCCAAAGCAATAAAGGGGAGAGTAATGGTGGAGGTGGAGAAATAGTCGACTTTTCTAAAGTTCAACAGCTTTATTTGAATCAACTGCATCTATACAAGAAGTAGTGCTTCTCTTAGTACCAACAGGTTTTGGCATAAACTGGCAGGAAAATTTTAATATTCTGCTTTCTTTTCCTGCTGTGCTAAACTCGACTTTAGTCTGCTCGCTCGACTTGAGGGCTGTTCTGGTACCTTTGGAGTGGGGTGCCTTTGGCTGTTGACCCCCTCCAAACACTCTGTCAGTTAATCTGTAAGGAGTCAGGGTGATTCCTTCTAACTCTGGACTAGACAATAACTAACTGAAAACTTCCTGCAGCCCCTCTCTTGGTAGGAAAGGAGACTGTCCCACTCCTGCCCAAAGGGGGGAGAATGGAATGGTAAGTTCCATTCTATCTAAAGATCTCTCTGCCATATACACTGCCACCTGCTGGTGAACCAGGCATATAACATGTATTACAACAAATAGTTAAATAGCAGAACAATTGATGCACAGTGTAAGAGGACCTGGAAAAAGTACACAGATGACATTATGGTTAGCCCACTAAAGACAGTAGCAGGGTGTTGGAATGGTAATATCACTCTGGGGTATTACATGTCTGAGCAGGTACACCCACTGACAAAAAATAAAATAACGAACCAAGGAGTTCAAATAAAACTTTCTGTGTGTGACTGTAATTACATAGTTACTGTACATGTTGTGAAGGTTAGAAAAAGGCAAAAGCCCATCAAGTCCAACCTGTTAGGGAAGACAAAAAAAAAAAAAACTCTATGAGGGAAAAAAAATCCTTCCCGACTCCAGATGTGGCAATCAGAACAAATCCCTGGATCAATGTCCATCTTCCTTTTCAAGGAGGAGTTGAGCCAAAGGGAAAGGGTGTGTACAACAAGATTTATATACATTGTCATAAGCCTCAGTGTTATTTTGAAATAAAATATCATCTAAACCTTTTTTGAAGCCATCTACTGTATTTGCAGTGACCAGCTCCTACGGCTATTCCAGAGATTCACAGCCTTACTATAAAGGTCCCTTTACACAGAACGATATTACAGCAGATAGACGGGAAGGAAGCGTTAATTCCCGACAATGTGCTGATTTACATGCAACGATTTCCACCACAGTATGGGGAGGAGTGATCGCTAATGTCATCACTCTTCCCCATACTGACTCGTTGTTTGCCGGCAGGAGATCGTGTTTACACAGCACAATCTGCTGGCGGTAAACAATCATTTTTGTGTGCCCACAAATAATCTGAATACCCAATAAACAACCGTTTTGCTCATTCATTGGGCAATCTGCGGCACATTTACACTGCACGATCATTGCTAATGAGCATTACTAGAAACGTTCGTTAGCGATAATCTAGGCGATTCATGACCTTTTAGACTGCTTATCGCCTTTAATGGCTGAATTGTTTTTCTCCAGGCGTAGGGAGTGACCCCTTGTTTCAACACAGAAAAGGGGGTTTCAACACAGAAAAGCTTTTCATAATATTTTATGTGTGGCAGTGGCATAGCATGGGTTTCCAGAACCTGGGACAAGCCAAATATTGTGCACTCCCCCAACCTGTGAACATGCCCCTTTTTACAGATAATGTAGTACATGTCACCTGCAGTCCTTTGTAACACCACAGATAACACAGTGTAGTAGATGGGTGGGAGGCCCTAGAATTCAGAACATCCCCAGTGTGACCTTAAGTCTTGGGCCGGGCTGCAGCAGTGTGGGACAAATTCTCAATTTACCTTCCTCCCCCCAACCCATACATCGCTACGAAATATACAGGAGAATACAGCTTCACTTACCTCTTAACATCCAGTGATGTCTCCTCTGATGTAGACTTTTTCCTCAACGTCTCCATTTGGAGATAAAACTGCCATGATACCTTCTTTCAGCCACGTCTTGCCTCTGAGTTTATCACAGAAAAAAAAAATTGATTCCTCACTTTACTGTCCTCTCTCTCCTGGTGCCTCAACACCGTCATCCTGCTGCTATTCCCCAAACTGTGCTAGTCATACAGATAGTCCCCTATAATAATATGCTCCCAAACTGTCCTCAATGGTAATAGTGTTCCCTACTGTACATCCAATAGCAACCTAGCCGTCCCATTAGTAGTAGTGTCCTCCATATTGTGCTCAAAAATAATGCCCCCTAGGCAGACATTAGGATATTAGTAGAAATAAGTAGTAATAAGCTCCCCTATAGTGTCTGCAGTAGTTATAATGCCTCTATAGAGGTCCAAGTATTTATAAAGATCCACTGCAGCACCCAATGTAGTCATAATGTAGTGTACCCTGTATTATAATGTACCCTGTAGTGCCACAACATAAAAGACCCCCTGTAGTGCCAATATATATAATGCACTCTGTATGAATGGTATATATAATGTCCCCTTTGTATTATAAAAATTGCCATCACACAGCTCCGTAGACATTAATATGGTGATGCAATATAGTTTTTTTCAAACTTTTTAATGAACAGGTCAGTCTTACTGCAACACCTTAAAATTGAAACCATAAAACTATGGTGTCATTGCAATTTTTACCAATTCCACCCTATTTGGAATTTTTTTTTGTAGCTCCCTACTACTTTGTATGCAATATTATATGGCGCTAATATGAGGTACAACTTGTCCCACAAAAAATACCCTCATAAAACATGTGAATGGAAAAAAAGTTATGGTTTCTTGGATGGCTGGGAGTAAAAAAATTGAAAGACAAAGAAAATCACCTGGTCCTGATGGGGTTAGCACAAACTTGTTTGAGTATATACTGTTATCTGTCTGTTCCATGTTATATTATGAAAAGTAATAGTAATACTAATTTACCATTTAAAACACAGAATTTCTTATCCCATGTAACAACAGAAAACTGTTGCAAAACAAGTTCCAAAGTCCAGGAAGAGCAATGGAATTCAGGAGTGGCGACGACGTCCGGAGCAGGAGAGGTAAGATTTTTTTTTACTGCTTTGAGCTCTGATTAACACGGGGGTCTGATCTGAGGTCTGATTGGGGGTTATTCAGATTGAGGGTCTGATCTGAGGTCTTAATGGTATCTTTCACATTGGAGTTGGAGTTTGATTGGGTGACTACATTGGAGTTTGATTGGTGACTAAAATAATAGATGGAGGAGGTACAGTAGACATCGCTTATCTAGACTTTAGTAAGGCTTTTGATACTGTCCCACATAGAAGGCTTATCAATAAATTGCAGTCTTTGGGCTTGGACTCCCATATTGTTGAATGGATTAGGCAGTGGCTGAGGGACAGACAACAGAGGGTTGTAGTCAATGGAGTATATTCAGACCAAGGTCTTGTTACCAGTGGGGTACCTCAGGGATCTGTTCTGGGACCCATATTATTTAATATCTTTATCAGCCAAAATGTTGATAAGTGCAAGATAATGCACCTGGGACGTAAAAACCCAAGAGCAGAATATAAAATCAGTGATACAGTCCTAACCTCAGTATCTGAGGAAAGGGATTTAGGGGTCATTATTTCAGAAGACTTAAAGGTAGGCAGACAATGTCATAGAGCAGCAGGAAATGCTAGCAGAATGCTTGGGTGTATAGGAAGAGGCATTACCAGTAGAAAGAGGGAGGTGCTCATGCCGCTCTGCAGAGCACTAGTGAGACCTCATTTGGAGTATTGTGCTCAGTACTGAAGACCATATCTCCAGAAGGATATTGATACTTTGGAGAGAGTTCAGAGAAGAGCTACTAAACTGGTACATGGATTGCAGGATAAAACTTACCAGGAAAGATTAAAGGACCTTAACATGTATAGCTTGGAAGAAAGACGAGACAGAGGGGATATGATTGAAACTTTTAAATACATAAAGGGAATCAACAAGGTAAAAGCGAGAATATTTAAAAGAAGAAAAACTGCTACAAGAGGACATAGTTTTAAATTAGAGGGGCAAAGGTTTAAAAGTAATATCAGGAAGTATCACTTTACTGAGAGAGTAGTGGATGCATGAAATAGCCTTCCTGCAGAAGTGGTAGCTGCAAATACAGTGGAGGAGTTTAAGCATGCATGGGATAGGCATAAGGCCATCCTTCATACAAGATAGGGCTAAGGGCTATTCATAGTATTCAGTATATTGGGCAGACTAGATGGGCCAAATGGTTCTTATCTGCCGACACATTATATGTTTCTATGTTTCTATATAAGTTCTGATCTGAGGTCTGATTGGGGTTCTTATTAATATTGGGCATCTGATTTGAGATCTGATTAACATTAAGGGTTTCACTGGTGTCTGATCTGAGGTCTAATTAAAAATATTTTTTTTTCTTATTCTCCTCCTCTAAAACTTAGGTTCATCTTATGGGCAGGTTTGTCTTATAGTGCAAAAAACACAGTAATTTTATAGGAAAAGAGTCTGTGTAATTTATATATTTAAATTCCTGCTCATTCTGCTCTTTGAAGTCAAGGAGGTGGTCCTATCAGTGACTGACAGCTCTCTCTGCATACTCAATCATAAAGGGAAGGGTGTCAATCACTCTTAGGACCATCTCCTTGACTTCAAAACTCAAAATGAAAATGAACTTAAATGTATATAAAGGTTTTACTTAATCTTTTCCCATAAAGTATGTATCAATCTGCTCAGCTCCTCCAGCTCTATAACATGCTGCCTGCAGCTTAGAAACCATGTTTAATGTCACAGGTTCCTTTTTAAGGTATTACTATATAACAAGGTTTAAATACATTGTATTCATTTGAAACATGCAGGATATAATATAGAGAACCTGTATAACATGTCATACTGTATATGTTAGGGTCCATTCACACGTCCGTTTTTTCTTTCCTGATCTGTTCCGTTTTTTCAGGAACAGATCAGGACCAGATCTGGACCCATTCATTTTCAATGGGTCCTGGAAAAAATCGGACAGCACAATGTGTGCTGTCCGTTTCCGTTGTTCCGTTCCGCATGTCCGTTTAAATATAAAACATGTCCTATTCTTGTCCTGAAAAATCGGATCCTGGTACAATACAAAGTCAATGGATCCGCAAAAAACGGATGACATTCGGATGTCATTCCGTATGTCATCCGTTTTTTGCAGATTCCGTTCCTGGAAACACATACCAATTTATTTATTTTTTTTTTCAATTTTTTTTCAAAGAAATCCAAACAACTTTATTTGATTATTGAAATGTATACATGTTCCCGTTTTTTGCGGATCCGCAAAAAACGGATGACATACGGATGACATACGGAAACATTTTCAGGAACAACAGATCCGCAAAAAACGGACCGTTTTTCAGGATGAAAAAAAACAGGACGAGTGAATGGACCCAAAGGAGTTGTCTCACTTCAGCAAGTGGCATTTATCCTGTAGAGGAGGAGTACTCAAGTACTTTTTGTAAAAGTCCACATACCTGAGTCTGCTGTAGGATGAATGTCCGAGCTACAAAGCAAAAAAAATATATAAGGAGGGACAACGCCATTGGCGTGTAGCGCTACCTTATTATTATTATTTTTTTTACAATAATCCACACCTCCAAGCCCACCCAATGTCACGCTCGTGTGTGGGAGAAAAACACCCCGCCAAGCATAGGAGGGAAAGGGGATACCGGAATAAGGCCTGGAAATTAGGTAAGGAATAGTGATGAGCGGCAGTTGCAATATTCGAATTCGCAATATTTCGCGAATATTTGGGCAAATATTCGCCATATATTCGATAATTCGCGAATTCATGATCTCCAGGCATTATTTTCTTGATTGCGAAAATTCGCATAAAATTTGCATACAAATTTTCACATAAAAATTTGCATGAACTGGTATTTTCCCAAAAATCGAATATTCGCAATTACGAATATATTTTGCGATATTCGAAATATTCGCAAATTCTCAAAGTGCCGATATTCGCAAGTAAAATTTGCAATTTGAATATTCGTGATCAACACTAGTAAGGAAGATGGACACCTCCTAGAGAAAACCCTAACTCCAGTCCTGACAGACGACCAGTATGACGAGGCTGCAAAGGTAGGAAAGTTCATACACCGGATACCTATCTCACCCTATAGGTTCCTGGGCTGGAACTAATGTCAGGACTGAGTATACCTGTTCCTCCAAAGGGAAAGACGAAAACTGGAGTCTCCCTCAGGCCTAATGACAAACAACAGGGAAAAGCAACACATATATATATATATATATATATATATATATATATATAAATACAAAAGGGAAATGAAACACTTATTTTCAATTAAGCTTTGGTAGCACCAGGAACTCAGCCGGCAACCAAACACAAGCTAACCACAAGTCCAACAGAAGCTATAAACTGCATAGCATAGTGGGAACAGCAAATAGAGAAGTTTAAATAACCACAATAGCCACACCTGGGGAAAGAAGGTGTGGCAAGCACCAGAAACAACACAGACGTCATTTGATCCAAAATGAAAACATGTCAGATCAAACCACATGTTGCCACTCTAACAGATTTTCTGCCACCTCGGGAAAGTCTGTATGCCTCAGTACATCCGCGACAGTCCCTTCCCTTCTACGGGTGACTTCCAGGCACCCAGGACCAACCTTATCCGGATGAGATGTATGAAAGGCTTTCACCAAACGAATGGCATTCATGTCAGATGCCCTTACACATCCTCTCCTCTGGTACATAACTCTTCCAGTGAACAAGATACTGAAGAGTAGAGATGGCCTTGCAGTTTGCCCGGCGGTCGTTTTGCGGTGAACTTTGCACGTTTACGATTCGCCAAACATGGGAACATATGGCGATGTCAGTCGTGCCATATTCTTTTGCATTGCGCCCAACTTTGACTCATGACACACACATCAGATGGGACAGGACAGCCAATTGAGATGTTTCAGCACATGGACACACGCCCACCCTAAAACATAACCCGATCTGGCACCCATTTTACATTATGTGTTTTGGCAGTGTAGGGAGAGGTTGCTTTGTGGAGCAGGGACAGACTGTTACGTAAACCAAACACTAACTAATAGGGCAACAAAAGTCCTATTAAACACTGGTATAGGTGGGCTATCGATAGGTTATAAACTGAAGGGTGTGATATACTTATAATATACTTTCTAACATAGAATTATAGTGCATTTATATTGTGCAGCAGTTGTGTGCGGTTCTGCTGCGATACCGTAGCTATATAGAAGGACAAACGCTATTGGAATAACTAATTGCAACTGGTGTGATATACCTGTTGCACCAGAAAAAACTGATTGAGGGTTGTGATATACCTATAATATACTTTCTAACATAGAAAGTATATAGTGTATTTGTATTGTGCAGTAGTTGTGTGCGGTTCTGCTGCGATACCGCAGGTATATAGAGGGACAAGTGCTATTGAAACAACTATTTGCAACGGGTGTGATATACCTGTTGCCCCCCAAAACAATGATTGAGGGGTGCAATATACCTGCTTCCACAAAATACTGATTAAGGGGTGCGATATACCTGCTTCCAATAAATATTGATTGTGGCCTGCGATATACCTGCATCCACAAAATACTGATTGAGGGGTGCGATATACCTGTCTCTACCAAATATTGATTCAAGGGTTCTATATACCTGTCTACACAAAATACTGGATGAGGGGTGCAATATCCCTGCTTCTACAAAATACTGATTAAGGGGTTTGATATTCCTGCTTCCACAAAATGCAGATTGAGGGATGCAATATACCTGCTTCCACCAAATATTGATTCAGGGGTTCTATATACCTGTCTCTACAAAATGCTGATTGAAGGGTGCGATATCCCTGCTTCTACAAATACTGATTAAGGGGTTTGATATACCTGCTTCCACAAAATACTACTTAAGGGGTGTGATATACCTGCTTCCACAAAATATTGATTTAGGTGTACTATATACCTGTTTCCACAAAATACTGATTGAGGGGGTGCGATGTACCTACTTCTACAAAATACTGATTAAGGGGTTCTATATACCCGCTTCCACTAAATATTGATTGAGGGGTGCGATATACCTGCTTCAACAAAATACTGATTAAGGGGTGCAATATACCTGCTTCCAACAAATATTGATTGAGGCCTGCAATACACCGGCTTCCACAAAATACTGATTGAGGGGTGCGATATACCTGCTTACACAAAATATTGATTGAAGCCTACGATACACCGACTTCCACAAAATACTGATTGAGGGGTGCGATATACCTGCTTACACAAAATATTCATTCAGGGGTTCTATATACCTATTTCCACAAAATACTGATTATGGGGTGCGATATACCTGCTTCCACAAAATACTGCTTAAAGGGTTCTCTATACCTGCTTCCACAAGATACAGATTGAGGGGAGCGATATACTTGCTTCCACAAAATACTGATTAAGGGGTTTGATATGCCTGTTTCCACAAAATACTGATTAAGGGGTGCGATATACCTGCTTCTACAAAATAGTGATTAAGGGGTTCTATATACCTGCTTCCACAAAATACTGATTGAGGGGTGTGATATACCTGCTTCCACAAAATATTGATTCAGGTGTTCTATTTACCTGTTTCCTCAAAATACTGATTAAGGGGTTTGATTAACCTGCTTCCACAAAATACTCATTGAGGGGTGCGATATACCTGCTTCTACAAAATACTGATTAAGGGGTTCTATATACCTGCTTCCACAAAATAGTGATTGAGGGGTGCGATGTACCTACTTCTACAAAATACTGATTAAGGGGTTCTATATACCCGCTTCCACTAAATATTGATTGAGGGGTGCGATATACCTGCTTCAACAAAATACTGATTAAGGGGTGCAATATACCTGCTTCCAACAAATATTGATTGAGGCCTGCAATACACCGGCTTCCACAAAATACTGATTGAGGGGTGCGATATACCTGCTTACACAAAATATTGATTGAAGCCTACGATACACCGGCTTCCACAAAATACTGATTGAGGGGTGCGATATACCTGCTTACACAAAATATTCATTCAGGGGTTCTATATACCTATTTCCACAAAATACTGATTATGGGGTGCGATATACCTGCTTCCACAAAATACTGCTTAAAGGGTTCTCTATACCTGCTTCCACAAGATACAGATTGAGGGGAGCGATATACTTGCTTCCACAAAATACTGATTAAGGGGTTTGATATGCCTGTTTCCACAAAATACTGATTGAGGGGTGTGATATATCTGCTTCTACAAAATAGTGATTAAGGGGTTCTATATACCTGCTTCCACAAAATACTGATTGAGGGGTGTGATATACCTGCTTCCACAAAATATTGATTCAGGTGTTCTATTTACCTGTTTCCTCAAAATACTGATTAAGGGGTTTGATTAACCTGCTTCCACAAAATACTCATTGAGGGGTGCGATATGCCTGCTTCTACAAAATACTGATTAAGGGGTTCTATATACCTGCTTCCACAAAATAGTGATTGAGGGGTGCGATATGCCTGCTTCCACAAAATACTGATTGAGGAGTGCTTTATATCTGCTGCCACAAAATACTGATTAAGGGGTTTCATATTCCTGCTTCCTCAAAATACAGATTAAGGGGTGCGATATACCTGCTTCCACAAAATTTTGATTAAGGGGCTTTCATATATCTGTTTCCACAAAATACTGATTGAGGGGTGCGATATACCTGCTTCTACAAAATAGTGATTAAGGGGTTCTATAAACCTGCTTCCACAAAATACTGATTGAGGGGTGCAATATTCCTGCTACCACAAAATATTGATTGAGGGGTGCGATATACCTGCTTCCACAAAATACTGATTAAGGGGCTTGATATACCTGCTTCCACAAAATACAAAATGAGGAGTGAGATATACCTGCTTCCACAAAATACTGATTAAGGGGTTTGATATACCTGCTTCCACAAAATACAGATTGAGGGGTGTGATATACCTGCTTCCACAAAATACTGATTCAGGTGTTCTATTTACCTGCTTCCACAAAATACTGATTGAGGGGTGGGATATATCTGCTTCTTCAAACTCCTGATTAAGTGATTCTACAGGGAGTGCAGAATTATTAGGCAAATGAGTATTTTGACCACATCATCCTCTTTATGCACGTTGTCTTACTCCAAGCTGTATAGGCTCGAAAGCCTACTACCAATTAAGCATTTTAGGTGATGTGCATCTCTGTAATGAGAAGGGGTGTGGTCTAATAACATCAACACCCTATATCAGGTGTGCATAATTATTAGGCAACTTCCTTTCCTTTGGCAAAATGGGTCAAAAGAAGGACTTGACAGGCTCAGAAAAGTCAAAAATAGTGAGATATCTTGCAGAGGGATGCAGCACTCTTAAAATTGCAAAGCTTCTGAAGCGTGATCATCGAACAATCAAGCGTTTCATTCAAAATAGTCAACAGGGTCGCAAGAAGCGTGTGGAAAAACCAAGGCGCAAAATAACTGCCCATGAACTGAGAAAAGTCAAGCGTGCAGCTGCCAAGATGCCACTTGCCACCAGTTTGGCCATATTTCAGAGCTGCAACATCACTGGAGTGCCCAAAAGCACAAGGTGTGCAATACTCAGAGACATGGCCAAGGTAAGAAAGGCTGAAAGATGACCACCACTGAACAAGACACACAAGCTGAAACGTCAAGACTGGGCCAAGAAATATCTCAAGACTGATTTTTCTAAGGTTTTATGGACTGATGAAATGAGAGTGAGTCTTGATGGGCCAGATGGATGGTTCCGTGGCTGGATTGGTAAAGGGCAGAGAGCTCCAGTCCGACTCAGACGCCAGCAAGGTGGAGGTGGAGTATTGGTTTGGGCTGGTATCATCAAAGATGAGCTTGTGGGGCCTTTTTGGGTTGAGGATGGAGTCAAGCTCTACTCCCAGTCCTACTGCCAGTTTCTGGAAGACACCTTCTTCAAGCAGTGGTACACGAAGAAGTCTGCATCCTTCAAGAAAAACATGATTTTCATGCAGGACAATGCTCCATCACACGCGTCCAAGTACTCCACAGCGTGGCTGGCAAGAAAGGGTATAAAAGAAGAAAATCTAATGACATGGCCTCCTTGTTTACCTGATCTGAACCCCATTGAGAACCTGTGGTCCATCATCAAATGTGAGATTTACAAGGAGGGAAAACAGTACACCTCTCTGAATAGTGTCTGGGAGGCTGTGGTTGCTGCTGCACACAATGTTGATGGTGAACAGATCAAAACACTGACAGAATACATGGATGGCAGGCTTTTGAGTGTCCTTGCAAAGAAAGGTGGCTATATTGATCACTGATTTGTTTTTGTTTTGTTTTTGAATGTCAGAAATGTATATTTGTGAATGTTGAGATGTTATATTGGTTTCACTGGTAAAAATAAATAATTGAAATGGGTATATATTTGTTTTTTGTTAAGTTGCCTAATAATTATGCACAGTAATAGTCACCTGCACACACAGATATCCCCCTAAAATAGCTAAAACTAAAAACAAACTAAAAACTACTTCCAAAAATATTCAGCTTTGATATTAATGAGTTTTTTGGGTTCATTGGGAACATGGTTGTTGTTCAATAATAAAATTAATCCTCAAAAATACAACGTGCCTAATAATTCTGCACTCCCTGTATATACCTGCTTCCACAAAATACTGATCGAGGGGTGCAATATACCTGCTTTCATCAAATATTGATTGAGCTTTTACTGCCTGAATAAACGCTTAAAAAGAAAACTTTATTATTGTATTTATTAAAATAGTGGCGACGAACTCATCAGGCTAAGTCTGGATGAATGGCTTACACCACAATTGTATGGGTACAGCCTCTGCCTCCACACTTATTGAAACAGTATATTTATCTGGATGTATCAGGATTTTATTCTCTCTGTGATATCCTGCCCAATTATCCAAACACACTGTGGATAATTGCTAAGTACGCTGAATACATTTATTTTGTTTTGGTAATTTATAGCAACAGCCATACACCAAGTTTCAACTGTTGAATTTGTTGCAACAGTGTATTGTACTAGCAAAATTATGCAAATGGCGGAGTAGGATGGACACACTGCAGGTGAGAGCTATTTTATTAAAGCTCTACCCTATAACCTGATTCTCCTATCCTCTTAGATCCCATCGCCATTTACATAAATGTTGGACTGTCCCTGCCAATTCATGCGTCTGTTCAACGCGTTTCTATATCACTATTTATGTCCTCAGGAGCAGAGTCTTATATTGGCATGAGTGCAGTTCACCCCATCGATTTATCGAAACTGACACTCTGCCTGCAGGTAAAGGACACTGCACGCTCCTGTTAGCGCGCGTGCAGCACACAATGACACAGCCTCTGGCTCTGTTTAAGGCCGCCGCTCGGCCGCTTGACCACCGGTCTCATATTAAGATAGCCACTGCCACTAGGCAGAGCTTATCGGCATGCGGATACGTCACTTGAAAGGGTGACATCATCTTCCTCCGCTATGCCTATTCTAATTATGCTAACCGCTATTGTGGATGTTCTTTAATTGGCAGAAAGGATTGCCTACCATATCAGGGGATGTATTGAAAGGTATATCATAGCCCTAGAGGTAAATAGAAAGGGAATGGCAACAACCTAACACTTCTAATGGCCACATCCCCAGTCCAACACAAAGTCACTCAGATCACTGGTGACATATTTGATGGAAATATAATCTGCCCGAGGATGTAGTTATCTGTATCTCATATACCACATATAGACTAAAATACAGCATACATATAGGATCACCATTAGGAACCAGCTCTACCATAGGGATTTATATAAGCTATAAAAGTTTTTAAACTATATATATGCACCTCAGCATCTGTGTGGAGTCACTATCAGCAACCATTAGGTCACTATGGTATAGATCCCTATAGCATTGGGATATTCAATTTGATAAATCCTTGGAATTATCCTTTTTAGATGAAACATGTATAAGAGATATAGTCGTTCAGACCAAAAGGTTTTACAGTTTTTGATGTAAATGTCCATTGCGCCTCTTTCCTCAGCAGCAAGTTGTCTATGTCCCCACCTTTCGGAGAGCCTCAAATATTGATTGAGGCCTGCGATCCCACAAAATGCTGATTGAGGGTTGCAATATAACTGCTTCTACAAAATACTGATTAAAGGGTTCTATTTACCTGCTTCTACAAAATACTGATTGAGGGGTGTGATATACCTGCTTCCACAAAATACTGATTAAGGGGTGCGATATACTTGCTTCCACTGAATATAGATTCAGGTGTTCTATATACCTGTTTCCACAAAATACTGATTGAGGGGTGAGGTATACCTGCTTCTACAAAATACTGATTATGGGGTTCTATATACCTGATTCCACAAAATACTGATTTAGGGGTGCGATACACCTGCTTCCACAAAATACTGATTAAGGGGAATAATATACCTGTTTTCACAATTACTGCTCTTTTCTAGGGACTTTGGCACAGGGTCATTTTGAAAATGACAGGTAGAAGAGGCAGGCCGTTCTGCAGGAGTGGTAGGGGTTGGGAAGGTGCCTAAGTGGGAAGTCGGAGAAGGTGCATGGGATTACGTCAAAGGACACACCAGAGTTGGTTGAGTGGCTCACTCAGCCTTCCTCTTCTGCACCCTCCTCACTCTCTGCTGTGTGCACCCCCAAAGTGGCTGGGGAGAAGAGGAGGAGGAGCAAGAAGAGCAGGCTTTGAGGGGGACTTTAAACTTTTACGGGATCCCTGGTGTTGTCCGTGGCTTGGGGGAGGACACCGAGGACAACATTCTCCTGGGCAAAGAGCAGGAGCCAGGGCGCTCCACTGCTTCCAATTTATTTCAAATGGAGGCCTTCATGCTCCAGTGTTTGAAGAGGGACCCCCGTATAAAAAGCATAAAGGGCAAGAACCAGTACTGGGTGGCAATGTACTTACACAAAATGGCGGACACCTGAAAGAAGAGGGTGATTTTAAGATATGTTGGTCACTTCGGATATGAGATCATTCTTGCAGCCAACCCTCGACAGCCGCCCTCCGAATCCAGCCTCAGGGAACACCTAGACCGACAGGTGTCCGACTACATTGGGTTAAAGGCTGATGTGGATGCTCTGAGACGTGAGGAACCCCTGGACCACTGGGTGTGCAGGCTTGACCTATGGCCAGAGCTGGCAAAATTTGCCATGGGGCTCTTGGCTTGCCCCTCGTCGAGTGTTCTGTCTGAAAGGACGTTCAGTGCAGCAGGGGGGATCGAGACCGATAAGCGCACTCGCCTAGCTCACGACAGTGTGGACTACCTCACATTTCTAAAAATGAAGGCATGGATCTCGGAGGAATTCAACACCTGTGACGACCATGTGTAATTAAATTTCCTCATTCCAGCCCACACATTCCAGCCCACACAACCCAGAACAAAGAATGGTCCTTGTCTTATGTATATACAGGCGCATAAAAGGCCTTTTCTGTCAGGTGAATGCCTCATTTTTGGGGCCTCTACTCCAGTGGCCTACAGTAAAATTGTGATCCAGTTACCGCGTAATGTACCTCCAGCCACATAATCACTTGTTCTTTTCTGTGAGGAGAATGCCTAATATCTGGGTCCTGTACTCCTCTGGCCTACAGTAAAATTGTTATCCATTGACCGTCTAATATACCTCCAGCCTCATAATCACTTGTTCTTTTCTGTCAGGTGAATGCCTAATACTTGGGGCCTGTACTGGCCTACATTAAAAAAGTTATCTAGTGACCGTCTAACATACCTCCAGCCACATAATAACTTGTTCTTTTCTGTCAGGTGAATGCCTAATACTTGGGGCCTGTACTGGCCTACAATAAAATAGTTATCTAGTGACCGTCTAACATACCTCCAGCCACATTATCACTTGTTCCTTTCTGTCAGGTGAATGACAAATTTTTGGGGCCTGTACTGGCCTACAGAAAAATTGTTATCCAGTGACCGTCTAATATATCTCCAACCACATAATCACTTGTTCTTTTCTGTCAGGTGAATGCCTAATATTTGGGGCCTGTACTCCACTGGCCTACAGTAAAATTGTTATCCAGTGACAGCCTAATGTACCTCCAGCCACAAAATCACTTGTTCCTTTCATTTAGAGGAATGACTCATTTTGGGGGCCTGTACTGGCCTTCAGTAAAATTGTTATCCAGTGACCGCCTCATGTACCTCCAGCCACATAATCATTTGTTCTTTTCTGTCAGGTGAATTTTTAATTTTTGGGGCCTGTACTCCACTGGCTTACAGTAAAATTGTTATCCAGTGACCACCTAATTTACCTCCAGGCACATAATCACTTGTTCTTTTCTGTCAGTTGAATGCCTAATTTTTGGGGCCTGTACTCCCGTGGCCTAAAATAAAATTTTTCTAGGCTCCAGCAGGGCACATTTTTGAGAGTTTGCCTTTAAGATGCATAAAATTTGCCCCTGATTAAAATACATATTATTTGTGGGAATTTTTTCCATTGATCCTCATCTGGTATGTCACTGTCAATGTTTTGGGACTATTTGTGCACTTCTAGTAAGTATTTGGTGGCTGCAAATATGACCTGAAGATTTTTCAGGTTCGTCTCCCATTAAAGTCAATGGGGTCCGCTGCGAACACGCGTTCGTGAATCGTCTCAGCCAATGTTCTTCCATCACTACTGAAGAAATCTACGGAGAACTCGAGAGTCAATAATCTTGGCGATACGGAATTCCAAACTGCTGTCCACCATGACAGGAGCGAGTGGCAAGGTGGACGACTCCAAAAGTTCCACATATCTCTTTAACAAAGATTTGTGAAACACATTATGAATTTTCAGAGCCTGAGGAAGTTCAAGACGAAAAGGTACAGGATTAATAATTGCAGTGATCTTATAAACCTTGGACCCAACTTCCATGAAGGAACCTTTAACTTAATATTTCTTGTGGACAGCCACACAAAATCACCCACACTTAGGTCCAGACCATTCATACGTTTCCTGTCAGCCACATGGAATTTTTTGCCATATGGAAGACAATGATGATGAAAAACATTCTTCCTCCGGGATACCGTAAGTATCCGAACCAGAGAATGTGCCAAATTGCGGATGAATATGCCCCTGTCTACGATTGTTTATGGCAAACTCTGCCAAAGACAAAAACGAGGACCATTCCTCCTGGTTCTCAGAGACAAAACATCTAAAGTAAGTCTCCAGACTCTGATTAGCGGGCGCTGTCTGTCCATTTGTCTAAGGATGAAAAGCAGAAGAAAAAGACAGTTGCACCCCCAACCGAGTACAGAACGCCTTCCAAAATCTGGAAACAAACTGAGTCTCACGATCCGAGACCACGGCCAGGCAATGCTATAAAGTGCACCATTTTACTAAAACAATCAACTACCACCAGAAGAAATGTCTTTCCAGACAAATTAGGAAGCGAATTAGGAAGATCAGTAACAAAATCCATAGACAAGTGAGTCCATGGTCTGGACGGGATGGGCAACGGAAGTAGAGATCCGGACGGTTGAGTATGTGTCACCTTAGCACGTGCACAGATACTACAGGCCGACACATAGTCCTCAACACACTTACGCAACCCTGGCCACCAGAATCTATGAGAGATGAGGCCGGCAGTGGATGTACTCCCAGGGTGTCCCATAAGAACCATACAGTGATGTTCCTCAAACACCTTATGACCAAATTCTGATTCAACAAACAATTTCACAGAGAGGCAAGACTCCGGTGCGTCTCCCTGAGCCTCTAACACCTTCACCTCTAGGTCAGGGTATAGAGCAGATATCGGACAGTATCGGACTCGGATTTTCAAAATCCCCACCTCCAGGAAAACATTCTGCCTTGACATTCTTAACCCCAGGATGATAAGTGACAATGAAATTGAATCTGTTGAAAAACAAAGACCATCTGGCCTGCCTCGGGTTCAGTCATTTAGCCGACTCCAGGTAAGCCAGATTTTTGTGATCTGTGAACACCGTGATTGGATGAATTGCCCCTTCCAACCAATGATGCCACTCCTGAAAGGCCAACTTAATGGAAAAAAAGTAGCAGGCACACTCATAGATGGGATTAGATAAAATAGTTTTATTTTAAATACTTAATTAAAATTATGTATGGGGTTTTTCTTAGACATAGGATGAATGAGTGAATTTTTTTATTAAAGCCTGGTACTAGCCATTTACCATATACCTTTTTATCTGGCACACAGAATCAGTGCCCAGAGCTTCAACTCATTCAACCTATGTCTAAGAAAAACCCCATACATCATTTTAATTAAGTTTTTAAAATAAAACTATTTTATCTAATCCCATCTATGAGTGTGCCTGCTACTTTTTTACCATACTTTTTTAACCATATATTGCTCCTTCTTTGACTGGGTGAGTCAAACCAGCAGTTCAGCACCTGTGCCATTCAATTGAGCAGTTGAGCCACCTTATTGTACTCTTTTTTTTTTTTCAACTTAATGGCAGCCAACTTTCTGTTACCCACATTGTAATTTCTCTCTGCGGCAGAGAGTTTTTTTTAGAAAAAAATGAACATGGGCGCCATTTACCAGGTGACGGGCCCTGCGATAAAACTGCTCCTACCCCCACCTCGGACGCGTCAACTCCCACAATGAAAGGTTGTGATACATCCGGCTGCACCAATATAGGGGCAGAAGAGAAGCACTCCTTAAGCGTAGAAAAGGCTTGCAACACCGAATCAGACCACACTGAGACATCCGTCCCTTTCTTATTTATGTCAGTTAAGGGTTTCATCACTGTCGAATAGTTCTGAATACATTTTCAGTATTAGTTGGTGAACCCCAAAAACCGTATAAGAGCCTTCAGATTTTTGGGTCAATCCCAGTCCAATACAGCACGGAATTTCTCAGGATCCTTTCGAAAACCTGAAGCTGACAGCAGGTAGCCCAAGAATTGCACCTTGTGTACAGCAAAAACACACTTCTCAAATTTTGCATACAATTTATTATCTCTTAGGAACTGTAACACCTGTCTAACATGATCCTGATGAGTCTCCACGTCTGGAGAATAAATTTGTATGTCATCCAAATACATGACAACAAACCTCCCCACCAGGTGATGAAAAATGCAATTCACAAAAAGATGGAAAACCACAAGAGCATTGGTCAACCCAAAAGGCATGACCAGATTCTCTGGGGTATTAAAAACCGTCTTCCATTCATCCCATTCCTTGATCCTGACCAGATTATATGCCCTTCTTAAGTCCAACTTGGAGAACACCTTGGCATCCACAATCTGGTTAAACAAATCAGGAACCAAAGGAAGGGGGTAAGGATCACGAACAATAATCAAATTGAGCTCACGGAAATCCAGACATGGCCGTGGTCCGTAAAAATCCATGTATGTGTGAATGAGGCCTTAATCGGATGTCATGCACCATCTGAGATAAACACTTCTGAGTTAGAGGTGCAGAATCTATAGGCAAAAATGGAAATGTTTTTCTCTAATGCACTTGGAGACAACCCATGCATACGGATGAACTGAGCATCAATCAGGTTCACCCCTGCCCCACTGTCGATAAACACCTCAATCTCCACAGTCTTGGACTCTAGAGCCACCTCAGCAGTCAGGAGAAATCGGGTACTACCAGGCAAAGACAAATGCACATTGTCTGACTCATCTCCCACCGTTCCAAGAGTCAGATGGGAATTAAACGTCCCTTTTTTTTCTTTTTGAGGCTGAATGCATGGACATACATCTATAAAATGTCCTTTCTTTCCGCTGATAAAAACACACTCCCTTCATACGACCAGAATGCTTAAAAGTGGATCCGGGAGTAGCTCCCCCTAACTGCATGGGTTCGTCCCCAGACATAAACCCAGGAGTATCTTCACCCAAAGTGTCAGAGGAAGACGATACGTTATGTGATAGTACGTCCTGAGAGTGGGGGCCCCTAGATCTCTCTCTCAGGTGTCTATCAATGCATACTGCAAGAGACATAGTGGCTTCCACAGACTCAAGATTCTCCTGAAAGGCCAAAGCGTCCTTCACCCTCTGATAATCCCTGACAAAACTGACTACGGAGAGCAGGATCGCTCCAATCAGTATTCGTAGCCCACCTCCTAAACTCAGAGCAATAGATCTCAGCAGAACGCTCTTCCTGACGAAGGACACTTAGCTTAGTCTCGGCCAGGGAGGTCCGATCAGGATCATCATAGATGAGACCCAGAGCTTTGAAAAATTCATCCACCGACCAGAGAGGTTGCAATCCGGTCGGCAGAGAAAAAGCCAATGACTGAGCGTTCCCCTTAAGCAACCAAATAATCACAACAACTCTCTGATTCTCATCCCCAGATAAGTGTGGACGTAGCCTAAAATACAATTTGCGCGCCTCCCTAAACAAAATGAAATTATCACTTCCCCCAGAGAATCTGTCTGAGCAACCTTAGGCTCAAGACAGGCCTGGTAACCACCACTAGGACCAGCAGCCTGTGGTCTCTGGATCTGTGAGAAGGTTGTGCGTAGGTCAGCTACCTCCAAAGACAGCCCCTGCAGCTGTCCGGCCAGTGCAGCAATAGGATCCATGGCTGTACTGAAACAAGCAAAAATGATGGTTTTGGGTGTTTATAATGTCACGCTCATGTGTGGGAGGAAAACACCACACCAAGCATAGGAGGGAAAAGGGAAACCGGAATAATGCCTGGAAACTAGGGAAGGAAGATGGACACCTCCTAGAGAAAACCCTAGCTCCAGTATGACAGACTACCAGTATGAACAGGCCCCAAAGGTAGGCAAGTTCATCAACCAGATACCTAGAATCCTATCTCATCCTATAGGACTCTGAAACTAATGTCCAGACTAAGTCTACCTGTTCCTCCAAAGGGAAGGATGAACAGGAGTCTCCCTCAGGCCTAATTACAAACAACAGGGAAAGGCAACAACCACACATACAGTCCTGATCAAAAGTTTAAGACCACTTAAAAAATGGCAAAAAAAATCATATTTAGCATGGCTGGATCTTAACAAGTTTCCGAGTAGAGCTTCAACATGCAACAAGAAGAAATGGTAGTGAGACAAAATATTTTTTGAGCATTCAATTTAATAAAAACAACAAATAAACTGAAACAGGCTGTTTTTCAGCTGATCAAAAGTTTAGGACCACACCTCCCAAAAAAAACTAAACCCCCGCAAAACAGAAATCCAACTTCCAAACATGAACTCAGTAATGAGTAGCTCCGCCGTTATTGTTTATCACTTCAAAAATTTGTTTCGGCATGCTTGATGCAAGCGTTTCCATGAGGTGAGTGGGAACATTTCTCCAAGTGGTGAAGACAGCAGGACGAAGGCCATCTACTCTCTGGAACTGTTGTCCATTTTTGTAAACTTCCCTTGCCATCCATCCCCAAAGGTTCTCAATTGGATTTAGATCAGGGGAACACGCAGGATGGGCCAAAAGAGTGATGTTATTCTCCTGAAAGAAGTCCCTTGTCCTGCGGGCATTGTATACTGCTGCGTTGTCCTGTTGAAAAACCCAGTTGTTACCACACAGACGAGGGCCCTCAGTCATGAGGAATGCTCTCTGCAACATCTGGACATAGCCAGCGGCCGTTTGACGCCCCTGCACTTCCTGAAGCTCCATTGTTCCACTGAAGGAAAAAGCACCCCAGACCATTATGGCGCCCCCTCCACTGTGGCGCGTACAAAACATCTCAGGTGGGATCTGCTTGTCATGCCAGTAACGTTGGAAACCATCAGGACAATCAAGGTTAAGTTTTTTCTCATCAGAGAATAAAACTTTCTTCCACCTTTGAATGTACCATGTTTGGTGCTCTCTTGCAAAGTCCAAATGAGCAGTTCTGTGGCATTCAAGGAGACGAGGTGTTTGAAGACGTTTTTTGTTTTTGAAGCCCTTCAGTCTCAGGTGCCATCTGATGGTTATAGGGCTGTAGTTAGCACTAGTAAGGGCCTTAATTTGGGTCGAGGATCGTCCGGTGTCTTGACGGACAGCCAATTGGATCCTCCGGCTCAGTGCTGATGAATTTTTTTTGGGTCTTCCACTTGACTTTTTTGTTCCATAACCCTCAGGGCCATTTAAGAAATTCCAAATGACTGTCTTACTGCGTTCCACCTCAGCAGCGATGGCACGCTGTGAGAGACCCTGCTTATGCAGTTCAACAAGCCGACCACGTTCAAAAAGGGAGAGTTTTTTTTGCCTTTGCCATCACAACGTGTAAACGTGTGACTACCTGACAGATAGTGACAATGAATCCACATCTTTGCACAGATTTAGCCTTTTAAAGGCATGTGGTCCTAAACTTTTGATCAGCTGAAAAACAGCCTGTTTCAGTTTAATCGTTATTTTCAATGAATTGAATACTCAAAAAATGTTTTGTCTCACTTTCATTTCTTCTTGTTGCATGTTGAAGCTCTACTTGGAACCTTGTTAAGATACAACAATTTAAAATAAGATTTTTTGCCATTTTTCAAGTGGTCTTAAACTTTTGATCAGGACTGTATATATATATAACAAAATACAAAAGGGAAAGGAAACACTTATCTTCAATAAAGCTTTGGTAGCACCAGGAACTCAGCCGAGAACCAAACACAAGCTAACCACAAGTCCAACAGAAGCTATAAACCGCTTAGCATAGTGGGAGAAACAACAATAAATAGAGAAGGTTAAATGACCACAATAGCCACACCTGGGGAAAGAAGGTGTGGCAAGCACCAGAAACAACATAGACGTCATTTGATCCAAAAGGAAAACATGTTAGATCAAACCACGTGCTGCCAGTCTTACAGATCTCCTGACACATGTCGCGGGAACGTCTGTATGTCTTGGTACGTCCGCATACTGTAGGCACGCATGTGCAGCAGCTCCTGTACTGGCCACGTTGTATCTCTGCTGCAGCGGTGGACATAATCCCTGTAAACAAGCAGTGTATAATGTGATGGAAAAATGAATCCAGCCAGCAAAGGAAGCAATATGGGCAATCACAATACATTAGTAAGTGGCTTGTATTAACTTTCTCTACATAATAAATGTCATTTGCTGACGTGAGACAACCCCTTTAATTCTATTTGTGGGACATATAACTGCCAATATGAGTGATAAGTTAGTTGAAATATTATGACTTCCTGTCCACACCCTGCCTGCCTATCTATGTATTTATACTTTCAAAAATGACATATACGATTTCTCAAAGATCATTTTCTACAAGTTCTCATTATGATTTGTTATACAGTGACAGTGTAGCAGAGGTCATAGATCTTGTTTATTTTATTATCTGGTTATCAGATTAAGGCCTCATACACACGAACGTATTTTCTTTCCATGTCGTATTTTTTTTCTTTGTGGACCATATATGGAACCATTCGTTTCAATGGGTCCGCAAAAAAAATGGACATTTCCGTTCCGCAAAAAAATTGAACATGTCCTATTATTGTCCACATTATGGACAAGGATAGAACTGTTCTATTAGGGGCCAGCTGCTCCGTTCCAGAAAATATGGAATGAACACGGACCACAAAATACATACGGTCGTGTGCATGAGCCCTAATTGTGTAAATGTTTTTTATGGCCTCTCACTGGTTATTTCCAGGGCTTATGCTTATTGCAGTGAATTCTTTTGTATCCATTCATTTATTTTTTTGTTTGCACAATGCATAACATAGCTTAAATCCGTATACTTGTTGTGTGTCTGTTTTTTGTTGCCCCTTCGTAGCTATGTTAAGCCTTTTCAGACCTTTTTATTCTAAGGAGATTTGTATACACAGCTCCATGCACACAGCAGATAATTGAGATAATTACAGCTGCTGTAATTACGAATAGTCCTGCTACTTGCTTCACTATCTATTCCATTGTTTTCCCTACCATTGCTCTGCCCTGTACACATAAATAGCCTAAAAGTGTGACACACATAAAATCACAAGCCTCTTCCACCGAGCAAGTAAATGAGGTTATTATCAAATTATCTGACAGAGTTGCTGTCCCTGATCCAACATCATAACTAGATCCCACTCCAGTTACTAGCATTATAACAGTCGTACCCTGAACCGTGGTCACCGGGATTATGAGAATAACAAGCAGCGGCACAGTACAGTCGTCAGTGAAATTACTCTTGTCACTTCTGTAGAAAGCTTGTGTGTGACCTGGATTGAACTATCTTACTCTTCATTAAGTATATCAGAAAATGAACCCTCAGAATAGTAGGGCTGCTAATATCTAAAGCTAGGCAGGTGCAATAAAAAGATAATGTGAGAGTTATTTAAAGGGGTTGTGTCACTTCAGCGAATGGCATTTATCATGTAGAGAAAGTTAATACAAGGTACTTACTAATGTATTGTGATTCTCCATATTGCCTCCTTTGCTGGCTGGATTCATTTTTCTATCACATTATACACAGCTCGTTTCCATGGCTACGACCACCCTATAATCCAGCAGCGTTGGTCGTGCTTGCACACTGTAGGAAAAAGCACTGGCCTCTGTGGTGGAGGGGACCATGGGAGCACACATAAGCTGGCGTTTTTTCCTATATTGTGAAAGCATGACCACCACAGCTGGATTGCAGAGTGGTCGTAACCATGGAAATGAGCAGTGTATAATGTGATGGAAAAATGAATCCAGCCTGCAAAGGAGACAATATGGAGAATCACAGTACATTAGTAAGTGGCTTATATTCCTTTCTCTACATGATACATGCCATTTACTAAAGTGAAACAACCCCTTTAAGGGCCAACCATACACATTGGTGTCAAAAAACGCAGGTTTGGGCTATAATCTAATGTGTATAGGGAGATCCCAAATCTCCCCCAGCAGATGATGTCTAGGAGAAGAATTGAGCAAATTGAATTTTTTTGTCTGATTCTTTTGTTCTTGGATATATGATAGCGGCTTTCGCCCCTCTCCTCATCAACCACACATACATGCTCGACTCATCCAAGTGTGAATGCATATAGGGGAACCGGGAGAGAGTTTGGAGACAGAGCTTCATTCGACCGCTTTATGGACACCTTTTCAGTCTTACAATTTCCCAGACAATCCCTTTAATGGATAAAAGTCTATTACATAGTAACATATGGGGGTGGTTTATCAAACTGGTGTAAAGTAGAACTGGTTAGTTGCCCATAGCAACCAATCAGATTCCACCTTTCATTTTCCAAAGGAGCTGTCAAAAATTAAAGGTGGACTCTGATTGGTTGCTATAGGCAACTAAGCCAATTTATAAGGTTGAAAAAATACATCTATCCATCCATTTCAGCCTGTTATCCTGCAAGTTTTTGACATTCAAGTGGCAATAGTTTAGTCTCTATTCACATCTGCAGTGTGGCTTTTGTTTGTAGTATAACCCACAACACAGTGACAAATTCATCTTACAATTGATATCACCACCATCCTACAGATTACATTGAGTTAGGCCTCATGCACATGAACGTCTTCCTATTTTGGTCTACAAACAATAGTATGTGGTGCTATTCTTCAATGCAAACATTTACATAGCTTTAAGGCCCTTTTACATAGAACAATGTAGCAGACGGTGGTCGAGAAGGAAGCATTCCATCCAGGCAATCGCTTGCTTATCAGTGGAGGAGACACCCACATTTACATCCTCCACAGTATGGGGAAGAATGATCGCTAATGACATCGCTTGTCCCCATACTGAATCATTGTTTTCCGGCAGTAGAGGCTCAATCTGATGCCAGCAAACAATGATTAGGTGACCACACCAATTATCCTATTACCTAATTTCACTCGTCCATGGAGTAATCGGCGGCACCTTTACACTGGCAGATTATCGCTAACAAGCACTCCTAGGAACGCTCGTTAACTATAATCTTCCAGAACATCGGGCAATGTAAAGGGGCCTTAAATGGGTTCATTCACATCCGCAAATAGCATGTATTATGTGGAGAAAATTAATACAAGCCACTTACCAATGTATTGTTATTGTCCATATTGTGGTTACAACCACCCTGCAATGAAGCAGTGGTGGTCAAACACCCTCACCAATGATGGATTGCAGGGTGGTTGTAAATGCATGGACACAAGCAGTTTATAATGTTATGGAAAAATGAATCTAGCCAGCAAAGGAAACAATATGGACTATGACAATACATTAGTAGGTGCCTTGTATGAACTTTATCTGCATGATAAATGCCACTTGTCTGAATGCATCTTGGACTCCGCTGCTGGGAACGATGTTGTCCGAGTAGTACGCCAATTTTACAGACTAACAATAATACGCACAAAACCAAAGATAAAATATGGTTGAGGGTCTGCTGCTAGGGTGACCATTTAAATTTTTTGGAAAGATTACCTGCTGCTTAACTGACCATTGAAAAAATGTACAGTGTTCAAAGAATGCCAGTTCACCTGAATATTTCATCTAGGAATAATGGAATAGGACTCCGGCGGCGTTATTCCCATGATCCGCCAAGCAGCTTCTGGGAAACCAAAGTCTTTGGGTTCCGGGGGGAGTATGGTTGCAAAGCTGTAACTTAAAGGAATTGATGGAAGGGCACCACCAGGAGTGGAGCCTGCGGCTTAATTTGACTCAACGCAAGAAACCTCACCCGGACCGGACACGGAAAGGATTGACAGATTGATAGCACTATCTCTATTCTGTGGGTGGTGGTGCATGGACGTTCTTAGTTGGTGGAGCAATTTGTCTGGTTAATTCCGATAACGAACAAGACTCCTCCGTGATAACTAGTTACCGACTCCTGGCGGTAAGGATTGTGTTGATAAGACTCTTGGATAGTGAGACTGGACTTGTAGGTGAGTTTTGCCCTAATGCATTCTGAATAGATAAGGATCCGTTCAGAATGCATCAGTTTGCCTCCGTTCTGCCTCAATTCCTCGCTGAAGGAAAACACCAAAACGCTGCTTGCAGCGTTTTGGTGTACGCCTGACGATGCGGAGGCAAACGGATCTGTCCTTACACACAATGTAAGTCAATGGGGACGTATCCGTTTTCAGTGACACAATATGGCACAATAGAAAACGGATCCGCCCCTCATTGACTTTCAATGGTGTTCAAGACGGATCAGTTTTGGCAATGTTAAAGATAATACAAATGGATCCGTTCTGAACAGATGTATGCGGTTATATTATCGGTGCGGATCAGTCTGTGCAGATCCATGACGTATCCGCAGCAAACGCAAGTGTGAAAGTAGCCTTACACTGGAGATATGGCGCAGCAAATGTCACTGTCAGAAGCAGACACTGTCTACGGAAAAAGTACACTGGATGTCACAGATATTTTTGGGATGCGCACACTTTACTCTGGAGATGTGACGCAGCTAATGTCACTGTCCGCAGCGGACACTGTCTACGGAAAAAGTACACAGGATGTCAGATATTTTTGGGATGAGCACACTTTACACTGGAGATGTGGCAAAGCTAATGTCACTGTCAGAAGCGGACACCGTCTATTGAAAAAGTACATTGGATGTCACAGATAAATTTTGGTATGCGGGCACTTTACATTGGAGATGTGGCGCAGCTAATGTCACTATCCGCAGCGGACACCGTCTATTGAAAAAGTACAGTGGATATCATGTCACAGATATTTTGGGATGCGCACACTTTACACTAGAGATCTGGCGCAGCTAATGTCTCTGCCACAAGTGGACACTGTCTATTGAAAAAGTACACTGGATGTCACAGATATTTTTGGGTTGCGCACACGTTACACTGGAGATGTGGCGCAGCTACTGTCTGCTTCCACACACAATAGTCTTTAAAAGAACGTTTGGGTCTCTAAAAAGTTTGGGTGTAAAAATATTCTTAAATCACTCCCTACACTGTCTGTCCCTTCCTTAGCACAGCTCTCCCTGACTAAGAATGAGCTAAACATGCATCATCGGGTGCTATATAGCACCCGATAACGCGTTCCGACCAGCCAATTACTGTAATGCCAGCAGCCAACATGGCTATGGCATTACAGTGAGGGCAGTACTTACCTGCGCATTTATTGGCTGCGTAGCAGACAAGAAATGTGTGGGGCGGAGACTCGAGCATTGCGCTCGAGCACATGCGGTATTCGGCCACATATTGCCATGTGCCGACCATCGAGATGCTCGAGCCGAGCTGGTGTTCGGCCAAGCATGCTCGATCATCACTAGTGACAATTCATTAAGGGACGCAGGATCAAATGCCAGACCCCCGGAAGGACTTCTGACATGAAATTTGATATTGCTCATCTACCCAAAGGTTTTGGCAATAATTTGATACATCGTCTCAGGTAGGTCACTAACACTCCCAATATTTTGAGAGGGAATTTTGTGTCACCCAAGTGAGACCACTGAATTATGACATTGCCTGAATGTCTCAGAAATCATTGCTCAATCAAAAAGATTAGAGAATTCCATGACCTCAGATGCCTTCTTGATCAAATATTACAGGGACGCCTCCATCAGAAAGGGATATTTTTCTTAACAAAATATTCATCAGAAATAATTTGTTTAGAATTTTTTTTAAATGTTAGCAGTACTATAAAACTGAAAATGAAATGCCAAATATTTCTCTTCTATAGCTGTCACCACAGAGAGATACATACTCCCATACGGATAGGTAATCCATTGTCAGTTACAGCTGCTGTGAGAGGCAAATATTATCTGTTAGTATAATAGTAAATGTAGATTTGGGATAACAGTATGATAGCTCTTGATAGTCCTAGATAAAGATGCTCACAGAAGAACATTGTAATTAACAGTGTAATGTGTGATGCTGTAATTGGGTCACTAATCCCTCTTTTTCCTCTTTGGTCAGAGTGAGAAAGTCAAGAGAGACTTTGCAAAAATTCCAAACAAAGGTGGAAGTTAATCAGTCAGGACAGGAAGTAGAATACAAACTTAAAAAAATGATATGCAGAAAACCATATTTTCGTTAATAAAAAGATTATATAGAATATTCACATATAGGCTGCTAATGTGTGTGAACAAAAACATTGATGGGAGTGCCCTTTTAAGAGATGCAACATTGGTGTCATGTAATATCTTCGTATTCAATATCTTACCTTAGTCCATGGTGTTAGCCGTGTTCCAAGTAATGGGTGTTGCAAAGCAATTTTTGCTATAGAGTGGTCTCTCAGGTTACAATATTAATTGGTTCCAGGATGACAATTGTATGTTGAAACCATTGTTATTTGAGTAATTGGTTCCAAAGCCCCAAAATGTCATCCAAGATAAGACAAAATGAGGATTTAAGAAAATTAAGCAGATAACTAAGACAGATAAAACTAGTTCTTACATATAACAGTCAGGAATAGCTGCTAACTAGCAACTAAGGGTGGGTTCACACTAACGGAATCCATAGGATGGATGGAATGCAAAACGGAAGCCTTTAAAAGGCATTCCGTTTTGCTCCGTCCTAATTGAAGTCTATGGGAAAGCATAACGTATTCGTCTGGGTCCCGTTATGCAAGACGGAAAACAAAGTCCTGACAGGACTTTGTTTTCTGTCTTGCATAACGGGACCCAGACGGATCCGTTATGCATTCCCATAGACTTCTATTAGGACGGAGAGCAAATGGAATGCCTTTTAAAGGCTTCCGTTTTGCATTCCGTCATAATGCAAGTCTATAGGCAGCAAAACAGATCCGTCCTTCCGTCTTATGGATTCCATTATTTTCCATTATAACCAAGTTATGACGAAAATCCATAATGGACTCCTTAACGCTAGTGTAAACCCACCCTAATACAGCTATTTTACTAGAGAAGTGGCCTTAATTAATTGGATCTGAGTCTGTTGAATCTGGTTTCAACTTACGATGGGTCAGAGAAGACAATTGTATCCTGAGGCCATTGTATCTTGAGGAACCACTGTATTTGATTTTGTCTGATTTTATTGTCTTAAGAAAGAAAACATTTAGTAAGCATATGATTTAAAATAACAGGTAGCATGACAAATCTATACTGATAGGAGACATCTGGGAATATATCTGTTAACCATGTGGGTAGTGCAATCCCTTAGGATGTAGTCACCATTCAGACTTGAACTCGCTGCTTCCAAAAGTTTTGAAAACATTAAAAAATAGCAGCAGCAGACTGGCAGTAATAATGTACACAATGTACTGAAACGGATGGTTCATGGGCACATTTCATTTCAGCAGCCACAATAATAACTGCTCTAGCAAGATAGAATAATAAACAGATAATAAATTCATGCCCTGAAGATCAACAATATTCAGTGTAAACTATCATACGGGAGAAACAGATGGAGTATTTCCGTAAGCCAGTATCTCCACCACCTCGAGCTCGCTCTTCTATAACCTTGCCATCAGCTTTTACGGTGCAGTTTTGCATACCAGATATATAACAGTATAACTGTTTTTAGCTCTTGTATCTTATAATAGCAGTTTTGCACTTTCTTTACTCTGATCAACATTGAGATGCTTGAACAGACTGACGTTCAATCAGAATTTCTTTCATTCCGCTGCAAGATTTTATTATAATTAGCAAAAACTATAGTGTTCCCCTTAATAATACATCAAAAACTGTATTTGTAACTTCCCATAACCCCTTCACAGCCCTCTTAAAATTAGTTCATGGAAAGTCCATTATATTGTTTACTATTCTGATATTTTTTTTATATATTCTGCAGCACCTTGTTTCATGGAACAGATGCATAGGAAGCCCTCTGCTCAATTATGCAAATCAAAAGTCTGGTTTATATGCAAAATACTGACATTGCCTTCAATACATTCCAGTTTTGCCTCCAAGACGACATTATTTCTTAAAATATTTTTTTTTCATATGATTTTGGCATTTCAATTGGCAAGGATTTAATCCTAAAGGCTACGACTTTGAATCCCTCTACTGCTTCTACCTATGGGATTTAAAGTTTGAAATCTAAATGCTGAATCCTAGCATCTGCAGTGTAACATCATGGTGTCATACAAAGCAATGGAGTGGCAGAGCTGAATTGAATTATGGACATAAAAAAAAACATTGCAAGTGTTTGTGTGCATGTTCAGTACTGAAAATTCCAATCAGATTTACAAGTGATTTGTTCGGGATAATTCCCATGTCACTGAATATTGAATACAGAATAGAACACTGTGACATGTTGTTTTACTGCGCAAGCGATAATGTTGTTAACAATAGACAATAATCAGCATGCTACAAAATGGGAATATATATACACGAGTTGGTAAATTGCTTGAGATCACAAGTCCATTTTTCAGCACATGACAGAGGCCCAGTTAACAGTAATATGATGGCTTTATACTTGCATTTGTTTTTTTACAAATAACTGGAATGGATAGCAGAGAAGAATGAGGGATAAAGCTTCCGAAACTAGGAAATAATGTGGAAATTATTCTAATATGAAGGCTTAAAGGGGTATTCAGGTTCTGACAATTTATCCTCTATCATTAGGATAGGGGATAACTATTAGATTTATGGGGGTTCTACCACTGGTGGACCCCATAGTCCTCAGGGTGGCCTGAAAAAAAAAGAGCGGCAGGTCTACCACTCCATTCAACTCTATGGAAGTTCGGGAGAAGTTTGACTATTACCAGAACTCCCATAGAGATTAATTGAGTGGCACTGCGCATGCCCCACCTCCAATCAATTGTGGGGCCACAAGGAGCACATGGTGTTCATTCTTGAGTTAAGTGGCTGTCCCAGCATAGAACCCCCACCAATCTCATAGTTATCCTCTATCCTGTGTATAAGGGATAGTTTGTCACAACAACAATATCCCTTTAATTTCTATGCTCGTTCGAATTTAAAGGCTTATTCCAGCCCCCCAAAAAAACGTCTCATGCCCTGAAAATGGTAAGAAATAAAATAGCTTATACTCATCTCCTGCCACTGCTATTCCAATGATGCCCAAGTCCCTGCTGTACTCCACTAACTGCAGACGTCCCAACACAACAGGAAATGGCTGAGAATGCAGTGCAGCCAATCACAGGAATTGGCTGGTCATCACTACAGGCAGTGATTGGACAAGCAGCTAATATGAGTAAGCTACTTTAATTTTTTTTTACCATTTTCAGGCAATTGGGCATCTTTTTATTGAGCTGAAAATACCTATAAATTACTACCAGACCGCTTATCAATCAATATCAATATCAATTTATTACATGATTGCAAAAACATATATAACATACATAATTAAAAAGGGGTATAAGTGCAGGAAAAAGGCAGTCCTATACTATGCGACATGCCTATGCCCGAAAATGTATGTGGGTTTGACCACAAGAGAATTAAATGTTAGGGTATGTGAACATGTTAGAGACATAATGTCAGCTACTGATGAAATAGCATATACTTGAAAAAGAGAAAAAAAAGTCCAGCCAGACTCAAGGGCACCAACCGTGGTATATGAATAAAAATAATAATAAAAAATTGGAGAATATAGTATTGTCTAATAAGAATCCAAATGCATAGTGGGTATAAGATAACACCTTAAAACATATCAAAAGATAAAAACAAGGTAAAACTAAGAAAATCTGTGTTATGTATAAGGTAGACCAGGCACTCAAAATATGCAGTCAAAAATAGAGCTTATTAAATGTCATTTATTTCAACTTTCTAAAATATCATTAATAAAGATAGCAATGTTAAAAATTAACTTAAATGGCAGCAATAATTCATAAAAATAACAACATATTCATCTAAATGAAAACGGTAGATATTAGAACAAGTGGTACAATTTACAGCCGCAATGGTCACAATCCAAATTGATAAGCAGCCGCAATGTGGTACAGTGCAATAGTGAAGTAGCACATAATTTAAGCAGCGATTGTGCAAAAAACGCATCTGAATGAAAAAACGCATAATAAACGCAGAGGAATCGCACCATGGAAAATCCGGGTTTTAGAGATCGCTTTGGAATAATGAAAGGCTAGGCCAGGTTTTGACAATCACCCTAATCAGGCCATAAAAGGAGGAGGGGAAACATTGCAAGGTTACCACTGAGGAAGGGGTCATTTGTAATATCCCCGAAACGCGTATGGGTTATACCTTGCACCGGCATGCTGGTTAAAGAAGTCCCTCTGGATCCGAAGTAAAGGACCGTCATACCGGAGAACCGACAACCTTTGGAAAAGAAGCTCCGATAACAGATGATTCAAACAAGCGCATGACCAGCTGAGACCAGCGCGCAGTCAGCTGATCCTCGGTTCATTGCGAACCACCAAGCCCGGACAGAAACAGGGGGAACATCAACAAGACTAAGGTAATTGCCGACATAGTAACAACAAGAGGTGGGACGCCACCACGATATGTCATCATACTGTGTTACTTAGGCTAGGTCTACACAACGACATTTGTTGCGCGACAAAAAGTCGCGCGACAAATAGGGCGCAACATTTGTCGCGCGACATTTTGTTGCACTAATGTCGCGCGACAATTTTTATAATGGCAGTCTATGGTGTCGCACTGCAACATGCGACATGCTGCGACTGCGACGCGACAGTCGCAGAAAAATCCATCTTGAATGGATTTTCTGCGACTGTCGCGTCGCAGTCGCAGCATGTCGCATGTTGCAGTGCGACACCATAGACTGCCATTATAAAAATTGTCGCGCGACATTAGTGCAACATAATGTCGCGCGACAAATGTCGTCATGTAGACCTAGCCTTAGTCTTCCCTGTCTTGAAGGACTTGCAACATTTATGTATGCGCTTATTTGGAACTAAGAATAATCGACAGTATAACTATTGAAAAGTAATAATCAGAATAGTATAAGAACAATCAACAGTATAATTACTGAAAATTAATAATCGGATTAAGTACTGAGAAAATTCCAATATTCAGATTGCGGTTGTATATGGATTGAACTTTGATGATTTGCCATCTAAATCGCACTGTCGCACCTTACTTTGCCTAGCGCATGGATTGCGGTCATCCATAGGTTGGATTTTGGAACGAGTGCTACTTCACTATTGCACTGTACCACATTGCGGCTGCTTATCAATTTGGATTGTGACCATTGCGGCTGTAAATTGTACCACTTGTTCTAATATCTACCGTTTTCATTTAGATGAATATTTTGTTATTTTTATGAATTATTGCTGCCATTTAAGTTAATTTTTAACATTGCTATCTTTATTAATGATATTTTAGGAAGTTGAAATAAATGACATTTAATTCATCTCTATTTTTGACTGCATATTTTGAGTGCCTGGCTTACCTTATACATATTGATTATTTCCTTGTGGCTAGGTGGGTCACTAAGACCAAGAGCACCTGATCCAAATTATTCAGCTGTAGTGATCCACAGATATCTTGTTTGAAAATCTGTGTTATGACTCACTTCACGAGGGGAGATAGTCTGTGGGATAAACTCAAGACACACATAGGCTTAACTCCCCCGCCAGGATCGCATGTAGAATCACAGGAAGAGGCCGCAGTCACCAAGTAGGTATGTCAGGAAACTTCCCTTTTATAGGAATCGAGGCTCAACACGTTTCGGGAGCTATACAGTGCACTGCCTTCTTCAGGAACAATAACATAGGACAAACATAAAGGGTAGGTATTTACATGTAGGTATTTATAGTAGTCCATGGTATGAGTCTTGCACATGGTGGGGAGAAACTGAATGGTGATGTCACTTCCTGTGAGTATTCACCAAAAATGTCCAAAGATGATCAAAATATGGAGGGATATTATTATGAACAATGTATATTAAATACAAGTTGAGGTTATGGTCAATAATATCGAAAATAAAGTTCCTATGATCTTCAAAATAGACATGTTGACGTCCACTTCCTGTAAGTGGAACGCACATGGAGTGCAAAGGTCAAGGGTACTACTTCCGGTTTGGTTTTAATCAAGATTGTCAATAGTGGAAATGAAATAGAAAACCCTGATATAGCTGACTGGATAGTGTACTGGTTAAGGGCTCTGCCTTTAACATGGGAGACCAGGGTTCAAATCCTTCATGTGCCTTCCACTTTTATACCGGAGGTGGAAGTGACTATGAAAAAGATAAAATCATACAAGTGCAATAGACTAAATGAACACTAAAACACGTGTGTATATAAAAAACTATTGTGTGTGGATATCTAAAAGGACATTTCTTCATAAAGGCAAAACCAAATAAGAGAAATATAAAATGCATTTGGATTCTTATTAGACAATACTATATTCTCCTATTTATTATTATTATTTTTATTCATACACCTCGTTCTAGGGTTGGCGCCCTCGAGCCTGGCTGCACTTTTCTTTCTCTTTTTCCAAGTATACGCTATTTCTACTATCAGTGGCCTTCCCCTGCAGTTCCAGCCACTCTCAGGCAGCCTCTCACTACTCTAGTCCCCATTCTGTCCTACATCTCCCTTTGTTGGCGCCTGGTAGTTTTTCAAAGACTCTTCCTTTAAAAGTCTGTGATTAAGGCCTCATGCACACGGCCGTGCCGATTTTGCGGTCCGATGTTGCCTTCCTCAATTTACGAAACGAACGGGCACCGGCAATATAAATGCCGATTCTTGTCTGCAAAGCACGGACAAGAATAGGACAAGAATAGGACATGCGGAATGGAGCAACGGATGCGGACAGCACACGGAGTGCTGTCCACATCTTTTGTGGCCATATTGAAGTGAATGGGTCCGCATCCGAGCTGCCAAAATGGCGGCTTGGATGCGGACCCAAACAACATGTGTGCATGAGGCCTAACACTCTTTTTTTTCGGGCGGGGGTCTCTTTTGTCCCCCCCTTCCTTCTTTCAGCTACTGATGAGAAACATTTGACTAATTTGAAACCTGTAGCTAGACATTTTAAGTCCCGTCATGCCTGCAATTTTAGGGATTTGAAAGTTCGAGCTATTGATTGTTTTGAAAAATGTTCGTGGTGGGGATATTTAAAAAAGATTGGTGCAGTTGGAATGTAAATGGATCTGGAAATTAAACACCTTAAACCCAACGGATTAAATTAATCCACCGGTTTTTCATAATTTTTTTAGGCTTACTTCACAGGGAACTTCCCCGAGTCTCCATTTTCCACAGATTTAGATTTTATTTAATTTTAGTCTATGTGTGCTTTTTAATCAATGAATGATCTTTTCATGGGTCATCTATGGGGTTCACATTTTTGTATATGTCCCACTTATAGTACCTCTTTGGTTAATTTTTAATGTTGTGGCTCTCTGAATTGTACAAGTCAAAGGCAATGTATAGCTTAAGTGATATGGATTTAATAATTAGGGGAGATAGGATATAGGGGTAACAGCAAGAGAATATGCGTTTTTGCATATAATTTCATTTCTTTTATTTATTTATCTTTACTTATTATTTATTATTTTCTTTTCATTATTTTTATTTTTAGTATGCATCATGTATTATTTATTATGTCTGAATATTTATTCACTTTTTATTTACAATTAATTATGCTGTATTTATAATGATTTCTATGAATTTTAGATTTTTGCACATATTCACACATTTTAGTTTACATGATTTTTTTTCATATAATTGTTTATTTATATAATCACTATTGTCATATTAATTGATCACATATATCTTCACATTATATTAGTCACCTTCTATATCATGTGTTTATTGAGGTATTTATTATGTAATTTATTTATTTACTCATGATTTGTTAATTTGAATTTTGTTCACCGTCACATGATTCAACCACACGATATCTATCTATCACATTAGTTCACATTTTGCATTGATTACTTCAATTCATTTTGTAATTATCATGCTTTCCATTATGCAACTAAATGTTATTATTATTTTTTAATAATTATCTTGTTTCTTTTTTTATTTAGTCTATTTCTGGGTGGCCTCCCCTCTTCCTCTCTCCTTTCTTCATGCTCTCGCCTCTTTCCTATTCCTCTCACATAATAGCCCTCACAACATGCGGTGGATTTTAACAGGCATCAGGCTTGACATGCGCAATGTAACTGTTGATGCCAAGGGCATGGTTTTCGCAACTGTATCATGTGATACTTACGATTATGTGACTCTCCAGCGTCCTTGGAAATATCATTTGGCGCATCTGCACACTAGATTGCAGAGAGCTATGGGTTTTATATATCATGATAATCACTGGATTTATGGTGATTGGTTGGTTGGTGTATTTAATCTGTGCTCCCCAGTGATGACACCACCCCCAGATAAAGGTTTGCCCGGAACGCACATCGAGGCTGGCGCCATCCTGGAGGAAGCACAGCATGGGTAACTGTTTGTCTATTTTTATTGTTATGTGATATAATTGCACTTGCACTTTATTGTGAATTTATGCTTTTGTGTATATTGACATATATATGAACTCTGTATCCGCTATGTCCTTCTCCCAGATGATGCCGCCTTTTCCCTGCACTTATACCCCTTTTTAATTATGTATGTTATATATGTTTTTGCAATCATGTAATAAATTGATATTGATTTAAAAGCGGTCTGGTAGTAATTTATAAGTCTTTACTTATGTGTAGTCCTACTTATGACAGTGACTACCTAATGAACATAGATTCTTGTAGTTGGGGCAAAAATTGGTTCTATACATTTTTTTTATTGAGTTGGAATACCTCTTTAAAATGTAAAGCCCAGGTGCAGATTGACATGTTGTGAATGCTGTCCTGCTGATTTACCCATTCCTGGCTATAAAGACAGTGCTAATTCAGCTTAGGTTGGAACATCTGAGCCAGACTGGTTTCTATGGATACACTGCTTGGCAACCACAGTCTAGTTTGGAGCAGCAGCCAGACTGGTTGCCATGGATACACTGCGGTTGATACACCAAATAGGTTCTACAGCAAATGAACATGGGACCCTGTGTTTATTTGCTAGAAAACCTATTTGTTGTGGTTGCAGCACCTTACCCTGTTTTCTTTCTTTTTTGCCTCACTTATTACACTTTGTAGTTTTTCTATCTGGTGTTATAAATCAAGATAATGGGTATGTTTTAAAGGGCATCTGTCAGCAGATTTGGCTGACCTGTTGCATGTGTGCTTGGAAGCTGAAGGCATCTGTGTTGGTCCCATGTTCATATATGCCCACATTGCTGAAAAAAATGTTTTAATATATGCAAATTAGCCTCTAGGAGCAACAGGGGCATATATACACAAACACTCGCATACTAACACACACAGATAAACACATGTACACACAAACACACATATACATACGCAAAAAGATATACACACACATATAAATATATATATATATTCACCGAATGAAGAGGCAGCACTTCCAGTTATTGGTGATAGGGTGACGACCCCAAATTTTATTCCCAGCAACGTTTCGACCTTTTCACTGAGGCCTTTGTCAAGCTACAACAGTGCTAAAATGTGGGATCTATATACCCACAATTCATTACAAAATCAGTGCAATCAGTGAAATCAAATGTTAACAATTAAGTCACATGACCATCAAACATCATAATGTCACATGACTATACAAGTGCGTATCTTGTTTATATCAAACAGTAAAACCATCATAAAACATCATGTGGCATGAATCCATAGTGTGGGTCTTACATCATAAGTATCATATATCAGTGAACAGATATCAGTGTTCCAGAACATTACATCCAGAATCCACTATAACCTAAGTGATCAAAAAGTGCTCTAACCATTAAGAGTTAAAAACAACAATTCCTTGTACAGCTGTATCATATTACTTATTAAAAACTGGTGGGACCAACCGTCATGGAGTAGCCAAGTGTGCCTGCTTCAGCGTCTCCCCTTCTGCCCGGCGCATGCGCCGCACCGTGCGTCATCCATCACCCTCCCCACGTGGCCGCGTCATCACGCACGCACCCTGGAGCGCAACGTCGCCCAGTGGAACGCATCGCAAGTACAGCGGCCCAGGAGGGCAGGGAAAGGGAGGACACACGCCCGGATCGCATCACCAGGCATCTAGGGGGCGTGCCAGTGGCCATGGTGACGGCATGGATTACAATCCTAGAGGGGAACGAGACAGTGACACTCCGCACAATCATCAAACCGACCAATGTCAAGATATGCTGATGTATCCAGTGGGGGCCACCACCAAACCATCGGTAAAAAACCGAAGCTAATTGTCAACATTAGCTTATACGCAGATACAATGGGGGGAATCCTTCCCATCTCCCTGCATTAATAGTTTGATATACATAAAGACGCCGTCTGGCATACAGATTCCAGGCCAGGATTCGCTTCTCATATCATCTCAGAAAAAAATCGATATCGGTCGGATTTTCAAGACGTGCGGTGTGTGACTTGTCGTTGTTGCCCCTCCTAAACACCAACCAATGGTCACCATCAAGCCTGCACACTGGGGTAGTCCATATACGTCCATATATATCTAAAGGTCTATCGTATTGCCCTTCAGTGGCTATAGACTGGTTCCAGCTTGAGGTCGATCTACAAAAATTCTTTAGGAATATTAAGTTGAAAGTGTGGTTTGCTGACAAACAGTTGATCAATATGAATGAGGCAAAGGGTTGTGAACTCTCTCTTCACGGTGTTGGTTTACACATGAAGAGTGACTTCACGCCGCAGATTAAATGTCCAGCTATTGACACGTACATCAATGCAGTGAGGGTTGAGATCGAGGGGCTAAAGAACACCCTACAAAGTGGTGGTCTGAAGCACCCAAACATGACATCTGCTGAGATACAGGCCTTGGATGAGCTATGCAACAATGGCTCTCTCACTGTGAAACCCGCTGATAAGGGGGGAGCCGTTGTTGTAATGGATACCGCCTGGTATGTCTCAGAGATACAGAGACAATTGGGGGATACCCTTGTATACAGACGTCTGAATCATGACCCAAAATTTGAGGTGATTAAAACCATCACCAGGGTATTGGATGAAGCTAAAACAGGGGGTCTGATTGATGAGTCTCTATACAACTTTTTACTGGTCCCACATCCTAATACACTATTGATGATTGATGTACGTCTTACCAAAAATTCACAAGAGCATGTGTAACCCCCCGGGGAGACCTATAGTTTCCGGGAGGGAGTCAGTATTCTCCAATTTGGCGATTTTTTGGGACAAAATCCTTCGACAGTTTGCCAGTTCAGCTAAGTCCTACATTCGGGACACTGGTCATTTTTTTTCGATAAAATTGCCGATGTAGTTGCAACGCCTATGACCATATTGGCGTCGTTTGATGTGGTCAGCCTCTACACCTCTATCAATCATGATAGGGGTGTGGAGGCTGTCAGAAAGTGTCTGGTTGCAACACAATATACAGATGAATGTAAGGAGTTCATAATTGACCTGCTCGGTTTAGTGCTCAGATACAACTACTTTGCTTTCCAAAATGGCTACTACCTTCAACTGCGTGGAACTGCAATGGTGTCTAATATGGCGCCCACGTACGCCAACATCTTCATGGCGGGCCTGGAGACTGAACACATTTATGTGTCCCACCACTTCAGCCATGTGCTGGGGTGGTGGAGATACATAGATGACGTGTTCGTCATCTGGGAGGGCACTGAAGACGAACTTGCCCAATTCCACATATTCCTGAATAATATGGATCCAGAAATCCAGTTTAATCTGACGCACTCCACCGAGCAGGTCCAATTTTTGGACACTATGGTGATGAAGCAGGACACTAGGTTGGTGACAGACCTTTTCATTAAAGGGGTATTCCCATCTTCATGATCAGGTTTCAAATGTTTACACTGATCCCATACTTCATTTTTCTAAATTGCTTCTATTATTTATAATGCACCCATTTAGCTAAATTGCCTTCCCACCGATCCATTGTTTACACTTGGCAACCCATAGATACGGCCACCGCTCCAGGGCCGCATCTATGTGCCGCGCTTGCGCAGACCGCACTTACTTTTCACCCAGGCAGCCGATCATTCCCACGAGAGCGCGCACGTCTGCTACAGAGCCACGCATGCGCTCCCCATCTTTCTTCAGGGGAGAGAATTGAGGAAAATTAGCGGAGGAGCAGGGGCTTTGTGATCTATTGGCAGCTCCCAGCGCAGCCCTGATGTCCTCTGTGAGTGGTGAAGAGATCGGGGGTGCGCTGCTGTTTATAACTATGAACTTTGTATCGGGTGAGGGCAGCTGGCAGCTGAGCCGGAGAGGCGGGGGAGGGTAGTGCAGAGAGGAGATCCCGGGGAGAGAAGTCCTGCTGCTGCCGCTGCTGCCGCTGCTGCCACAGTCCGGGATTTTGACCCTGAAACACAGGTGTCAGTGACAAACAATCATGATAATGGGCAGGAGAGGCTGTGAGTAATGGACTGTTCATATTTATGAGGTCTCCGTACAGATAGCGAACTCAGTCAATGCAGCAAGAACCCCCCCCCCCCCCCCATAAGGATTATAAAAGTGCAGTTTAACCCCTTAAAGGGTTTCTACCATCTCATTTGGACCTGCTAGTGTCTGCTCTACCTAACCATGCTATTCTAAGACCTCTGTATTCTGCCCGCTCATCAGTCAAGCCCGTCCATCTCCTTTAGATTGCCAGCCTCCATCTCATTCGTTCGCCGAATTCTCGCGCCTGCGTCTGTATTCAGCGCAGGCGCAGTGACTGTCTGAACGCTCCCTGCGCCGACATCTCCACTGCGCCGATTACGTCCGAGTGCTCCGAGGAACAGATGGCGCAGACGCAGTGGAGATGCCGGCGCAGGGAGCATTCAGACAGTCACTGCGCCTGCGCTGAATACAGACGCACACGGCGCAGGCGCGATAATTCGGCGAATGAATGAGATGGAGGCTGGCAATCTAAAGGAGATGGGCGGGCTTGACGGACGAGCGGGGCGGAATACAGGGTGAGTAGACAGAGCCTCTAGGTGCTGAAAAGACGCCCCCATAGCACCTAGAGGCTCATTTGCATAGCAATAAAAGTAGGTTTTTTTGTGTAACGGCTGCACACAAAGGTCTTAGAATAGCATGGTTAGGTAGAGCAGACATAGGTCCAAATGAGGTGGTAGAAACTAGGGATCGACCGATATTGATTTTTTAGGGCCGATACCGATAATTTGTGAACTTTCAGGCCGATAGCCGATAATTTATACCGATATTCTGGGAATTTTCATTTTTGAAAAAAAATTAAAATTCCCACAAATCTGCTGAAAATTAATGTTTATTGTTAAGGTGTATTTTTTTTTTTTTTGTAAATCTTTCTTTTTCATTTATATTTAATATTTTGGTGTTTTTATTTTTATTACTTTTTTTTTTTTTTAAACTAACTTTTAGCCCCCTTAGGGACTAGAACCCTTGTCCTATTCACCCTGATAGAGATCTATCAGGGTGAATAGGAGCTCACACTGTCCCTGCTGCTGTGTGCTTTGTGCACACAGCAGCATGGAGCTTACCATGACAGCCAGGGCTTCAATAGCGTCCTGGCTGCCATGGTAACCGATCGGAGCCCCAGCATTAGGCCTCATGCACACGACCGTTGTGTGCATCCGTGGCCGTTGTGCCGTTTTCCGTTTTTTTTCACGGACCCATTGACTTTCAATGGGTCCGTGGAAAAATCGGAAAATGCACCGTTTGGCAGCCGCATCCGTGAGCCGTGTTTCCTGGCCGTGAAAAAAATATGACCTGTCCTATTTTTTTCACGGCCAACGGTTCACGGACCCATTCAAGTCAATGGGTCCGTGAAAGAACACGGATGCACACAAGATTGGCATCCGTGTCCGTGATCCGTGGCCGTAGGTTAGTTTCATACAGACGGATCCGAAGATCCGTCTGCATAAAAGCTTTTTCAGAGCTGAGTTTTCACTTCGTGAAAACTCAGATCCGACAGTATATTCTAACACAGAGGCGTTCCCATGGTGATGGGACGCTTCTAGTTAGAATACACTACAAACTGTGTACAAGACTGCCCCCTGCTGCCTGGCAGCACCCGATCTCTTACAGGGGGATATGATAGTACAATTAACCCCATCATATCCCCCTGTAAGAGATCAGGGCTGCCAGGCAGCAGGGGGCAGACCCCCCCCCCCTCCCCAGTTTGAATATCATTGTGCGGCCCCCCCCTCCCCTGTTGTTAACTGTTGGTGGCACAGTGTGCGCACCCCCCTCCCTCCCTCCCTCTATTGTTTTAATACATTGGGGCCAGTGTGCGCGCGCCCCCCAACCCCCCCTCCCTCCCTCTATTGTTTTAATACATTGGGGCCAGTGTGCGCGCGCCCCCCCAACCCCCCCTCCCTCCCTCTATTGTTTTAATACATTGGGGCCAGTGTGCGCACCCCCCCCAACCCCCCCCCCCCCTCCCTCCCTCTATTGTAATCATCATCGGTGGCAGCGGAGTAGAAGATTTTCATACTTACCTGGCTGCTGGCTGCTGCGATGTCTGCGTCCGGCCGGGAGCTCCTCCTACTGGTAAGTGACAGGTCTGTGCGGCGCATTGCTGTCACTTACCAGTAGGAGGAGCTCCCGGCCGGACGCAGACATCGCAGCAGCCAGCAGCCAGGTAAGTATGAAAATCTTCTACTCCGCTGCCACCGATGATGATTACAATGGGGGGAGGGAGGGGGGTGGGGGGGTGCGCACACTGGCCCCAATGTATTAAAACAATAGAGGGAGGGAGGGGGGGTTGGGGGGGCGCGCGCACACTGGCCCCAATGTATTAAAACAATAGAGGGAGGGAGGGGGGTTGGGGGGGCGCGCGCACACTGGCCCCAATGTATTAAAACAAGAGAGGGAGGGAGGGGGGGTTGGGGGGCGCGCGCACACTGGCCCCAATGTATTAAAACAATAGAGGGAGGGAGGGAGGGGGGTGCGCACACTGGCCACCAACGAGTTAACAACAGGGGAGGGGGGGCCCACTGGCCACCAATGAGTTAAAAACAGGGGGGGGGGGTCTGCCCCCTGCTGCCTGGCAGCACCTGCCAGGCAGCAGGGGGCAGTCATGTACACAGTTTTTTTGTATATTCTAACCTGAAGCGTCTCCATCACCATGGGAACGCCTCTGTGTTAGAATATACTGTCGGAAATGAGTTTCACGATGTAGCTCATATCCGACAGTATATTCTAACATAGAGGCGTTCCCATGGTGATGGGGACGCTACAAGTTAAAATATACCATCGGATTGGAGAAAACTCCAATCCGATGGTATAACAGAACTCCAGACTTTACATTGAAAGTCAATGGGGACGGATCCGTTTGAAATGGCACCATATTGTGTCAACATCAAACGGATCCGTCCCCATTGACTTGCATTGTAATTCAGGACGGATCCGTTTGGCTCCGCAAGGCCAGGCGGACACCAAAATGACTTTTTTTTCATGTCCGTGGATCCTCCAAAAATCAAGGAAGACCCACGGACGGAAAAAACGGTCACGGATCACGGACCAACGGAACCCCGTTTTGCGGACCGTGAAAAAAAACGTCCGTGTGCATGAGGCCTTACACTGCTGGGGCTCCGATCGGAGGAGCAGGGGAGAGGGGATCCTGTGGGGGGGTGCACTGCGACTGGGGTGGGGGAGCGCACCACTGCTTAATACTGGGGGGGAGGGGGGGCGCACTGCGCCACCAATGCTTAATACTTGGGGGGCTTGGGGGGGGGAGGCGCACTGCGCCACCAATGCCTAATATTGGGGGGGAGGGGGGGCGCACTGCGCCACCAATGTCTGATACTGGGGGGCTTGGGGGGGCGCACTGCGCCACCAATGAAGCTTAATCTCTAATTTATTCATATACAGGAGGCGGGAGCTGGCTGCAGGATCACATAGCCGGCTCCCGACCTCTATGAGCTGTAGCTGCGATCCGCGGCACCTGAGGAGTTAACTACCACAGATCGCAGCTACAGCTCATAGAGGCCGGGAGCCGGCAATGTGATCCTGCCGCTCCCGCCTCCTGTATATGAATTAATGTGAGATTAAGCTTCATTGGTGGCGCAGTGGCCATAGCTCCTCCCCTCTTGTCCCCTGTCCTCCCATTGGCTGGAGCGGCAGCAGCAGCACAGGGGGAGGAGACACTGCTCCTTCTCCCCTGTGCTGCTGCTGAGGGAGCACGGAGAGCGCTGTCAGCAGCGCGATCTGTGTTCCCAGTACGCTATCGGAATATCGGCAAAATAAATGCCGATACCGATAACGTTCAAAATCCTGAATATCGGCCGATAATATCGGTAAATCCGATAATCGGTCGATCCCTAGTAGAAACCCTTTAACCACCGACACGCCAGTGAAGACTAGAACCAGTAATAATTAATCGGGCCAAACAGTGCGGCTATAGGCTGAACGCTGTGTATAGGGGAGGCCGCAGGATCCTCGCCATGGGATCCAACTACAGATTAGGGGATTGCATTCTAAGCAATTTCCTTGTATAATAAGGGTGGAGGAGTAATAGCAGAGCAGCTGGCAAAGCCGTCCTGCCGGCCATTTACAGAATACAGGCTGCCCTAAACAGCACTCGCTAGACGGTGAAGGGCACAATGCCACCCGGTTCTGTGCTGGTATTATTCCTGCGTGTAAAGGGGCCACTCTGATAATAATGTTCTATGAGGCAACTACTCAGAAACAGGTTTTTTTTAATTTTTTATTTGGGTTGGGGGGGGAGGCATTTTTATAACTTTTGGTGCGTTTTTTTGAGTCCATGCCATTTTTTTCAAGCCTTTTCCCATAAACTTTCCTACTGGAATAAAATGACTAAAAGAAAAGTATAAAAAAAATGTGAACAAAAACTGCGGCAACAATAAGCTGCTGTTCAGCCACAGTACTAATGGTGAAGGAAATGGACGGAATTAGCAGAGATGTGTATGTGGCGGTTTAGAATCAATGCATGTGAAAAATAGAATCAGATGTAGCAGAGCTGAATGAGCTGCTGTTCAGCCACAGTACTAATGGTGAAGGAAATGGACGGAATTAGCAGAGATGTGTATGTGGCGGTTTAGAATCAATGCATGTGAAAGATAGATTCAGATGTAGCAGAGCTGAATCAGCGGCTGTTCAGCCACAGTACTAATGGTGAAGGAAATAGACGGAATTAGCAGAGATGTGTATGTGGCGGTTTAGAATCAATGCTGGTGAAAGAGACACAGATGAAGCAGAGCTGTATATGTCGCAGGTCAGCATCAATGCTGGTGAAAGAGAAACAGATGTAGCAGAGCTGAATATGCGGATGTTCTGACACAGTGCTGTTTGAAGAGAGAAACAGATGTAGTAGAGCTGAATATGCGGCTGTTCTGACGCAGTGCTGGTTGAATAGAAAAACAGATGTAGTAGAGCTGAATATGCGGCTGTTCTGATACAGTGCTGGTTGAAGAGATAAACAGACAGATGTAGCAGAGCTGTATATGAAGCTTTTCAGACACTGGAGAAGACACATGTAGCTGAGCTGTATATGCATCTATAAAGATACATAGTGTGAGGTTTATACACAACTGGAGTACAGCTGTAATGGAAACAAATCTGCCTAAGTGCTGGTGGGTGGGGGTTGGTCACGCTTTTGAGCTAATGTATAATATTGAATTATAGTTTTTAATGCACAGAATGGGTTTGTAAAAGATCAGACAGATATTTTATGTGTAAAACTGTGCACTGAGCTCACTTCACATGGCTCTCTGAGTGACCATTCCCCTCAGACACTGCAGCCTGATGAGTCATACTCTTCACATGAACTAGCACGCAGGACTCAGCTCTCAGTGTGATGTCATAAGGAGGTGTGGCCGGCCGTCACTCTAGCTGCCTAAGCCCGCCCAGCCTTATCTGCAGAAAAGCAGGAAGTTACCAGCTAGCTGGCAGCAATTGAGAATGAAGTAGCAAGATGGGAATACCCCTTTAAGCAGACAGATTGCAATAAGCTTCTAAGATTTGAAAGCTGCCATCCACGGCCCATGGTAAGGTCCTTACCACGGAGTCAGTTTCTTCGTATCCAACGTATAGTGAAGGACCCAGCATTGAAAAACAAAAGATTGTCAGAGATGGCCGATAAGTTCTTAACCACCTCCGGACCGCCTAACGCAGATGTGCGGTCCGGAGGTGGCAGCCCTGCGCACGACGACGCATATACGCGTCATCTCGCGAGGGCCGGGATTTCCTGTGAACGCGCGCACACAGGCGCGCGCGCTCACAGGAACGGAAGGTAAGCGAGTGGATCTCCAGCCTGCCAGCGGCGATCGCTCGCTGGCAGGCTGGAGATCCGAATTTTTTAACCCCTAACAGGTATATTAGACTCTGTTTTCATAACAGCGTCTAATATACCTCCTACCTGGTCCTCTGGTGGTCCCTTTTGTTAGGATCGACCACCAGAGGACTCAGGTAGGTCAGTACAGTCGCACCAAACACCACACTACACTACACTACACCCCCCCCCCCCCGGTCACTTATTAACCCCTTATAAACCCCTGATCACCCCATATAAACTCCCTGATCACCCCCCTGTCATTGATCACCGCCCTGTCATTGATCACCCCCCTGTCAGGCTCCGTTCAGACGTCCGTATGATTTTTACGGATCCACGGATACATGGATCCGATCCGCAAAAAGCATACGGACGTCTGAATGGAGCCTTACAGGGGGGTGATCAATGACAGGCGGGTGATCACCCATATACACTCCCTGATCACCCCCTGTCATTGATCACCCCCGTCATTGATCACCCCCCTGTAAGGCACCATTCAGACGTCCGCATGATTTTTACGGATCCATGGATACATGGATCGGATCCGCAAAACACATGCGGACGTCTAAATGGAGCCTTACAGGGGGTGATCAATGACAGGCGGGTGATCACCCATATACACTCCCTGATCACCCCCCTGTCATTGATAACCCCCCTGTAAGGCTCCATTCAGACGTCCGCATGCGTTTTGTGGATCCGATCCATGTATCCATGGATCCGTAAAAATCATGCGGATGTCTGAATGGAGCCTTACAGGGGGGGTGATCAGTGACAGGGGGGTGATCACCCTGATTACCCTGATCACCCCCTGTCATTGATAACCCCCCTGTAAGGCTCCATTCAGACGTCCGCATGCATTTTGTGGATCCGATCCATGTATCCATGGATCCGTAAAAAATCATGCGGATGTCTGAATGGAGCCTTACAGGGGGGGTGGTCAGTGACAGGGGGGTGATCACCCTGATTACCCTGATCACCCCCTGTCATTGATAACCCCCCTGTAAGGCTCCATTCAGACGTCCGCATGCATTTTGTGGATCCGATCCATGTATCCATGGATCCGTAAAAAATCATGCAGATGTCTGAATGGAGCCTTACAGGGGGGGTGGTCAGTGACAGGGGGGTGATTACCCTGATCACCCCCTGTCATTGATAACCCCCCTGTAAGGCTCCATTCAGACGTCCGCATGCGTTTTGTGGATCCGATCCATGTATCCATGGATCCGTAAAAAATCATGCGGATGTCTGAATGGAGCCTTACAGGGGGGGTGATCAGTGACAGGGGGGTGATCACCCTGATTACCCTGATCACCCCCTGTCATTGATAACCCCCCTGTAAGGCTCCATTCAGACGTCCGCATGCGTTCTGTGGATCCGATCCATGTATCCATGGATCCGTAAAAAATCATGCGGACGTCTGAATGGAGCCTTACAGGGGGGGTGATCAGTGACAGGGGGGTGATCACCCTGATTACCCTGATCACCCCCTGTCATTGATAACCCCCCTGTAAGGCTCCATTCAGACGTCCGCATGCATTTTGTGGATCCGATCCATGTATCCATGGATCCGTAAAAAATCATGCGGATGTCTGAATGGAGCCTTACAGGGGGGGTGATCAGTGACAGGGGGGTGATCACCCTGATTACCCTGATCACCCCCTGTCATTGATAACCCCCCTGTAAGGCTCCATTCAGACGTCCGCATGCGTTTTGTGGATCCGATCCATGTATCCATGGATCCGTAAAAAATCATGCGGATGTCTGAATGGAGCCTTACAGGGGGGGTGATCAGTGACAGGGGGGTGATCACCCTGATTACCCTGATCACCCCCTGTCATTGATAACCCCCCTGTAAGGCTCCATTCAGACGTCCGCATGCGTTTTGTGGATCCGATCCATGTATCCATGGATCCGTAAAAAATCATGCGGATGTCTGAATGGAGCCTTACAGGGGGGGTGATCAGTGACAGGGGGGTGATCACCCTGATTACCCTGATCACCCCCTGTCATTGATAACCCCCCTGTAAGGCTCCATTCAGACGTCCACATGCGTTCTGTGGATCCGATCCATGTATCCATGGATCCGTAAAAAATCATGCGGATGTCTGAATGGAGCCTTACAGGGGGGGTGATCAGTGACAGGGGGGTGATCACCCTGATTACCCTGATCACCCCCTGTCATTGATAACCCCCCTGTAAGGCTCCATTCAGACGTCCGCATGCGTTCTGTGGATCCGATCCATGTATCCATGGATCCGTAAAAAATCATGCGGATGTCTGAATGGAGCCTTACAGGGGGGGTGATCAGTGACAGGGGGGTGATCACCCTGATTACCCTGATCACCCCCTGTCATTGATAACCCCCCTGTAAGGCTCCATTCAGACGTCCGCATGCGTTCTGTGGATCCGATCCATGTATCCATGGATCCGTAAAAAATCATGCGGGTGTCTGAATGGAGCCTTACAGGGGGGGTGATCAATGACAGGGGGGTGATCAGGGAGTCTATATGGGTGATCACCCCCCTGTCATTGATCACCCCCCTGTCATTGATCACTCCCCCCCTGGTGAGGCTCCATTCAGCCATTTTTTTTGGCACAAGTTAGCGGAAATTTTTTGTTTGTTTTTGTTTTTTCTTACAAAGTCTCATATTCCACTAACTTGTGTCAAAAAATAAAATCTCACATGGACGCACCATACCCCTCACGGAATCCAAATGCGTAAACATTTTTAGACATTTATATTCCAGACTTCTTCTCACGCTTTAGGGCCCCTAAAAAGCCAGGGCAGTATAAATACCCCACATGTGACCCCATTTCGGAAAGAAGACACCCCAAGGTATTCCGTGAGGGGCATATTGAGTCCATGAAAGATTGAAATTTTTGTCCTAAGTTAGCGGAAAGTGAGACTTTGTGAGAAAAAAAACAAAAAAAAATCAATATCCGCTAACTTATGCAAAAAAAAAAAAATTCTAGGAACTCGCCAGGCCCCTCATTGAATACCTTGGGGTGTCTTCTTTCCAAAGTGGGGTCACATGTGGGGTATTTATACTGCCCTGGATTTTTAGGGGCCCTAAAGCGTGAGAAGAAGTCTGGGATCCAAATGTCTAAAAATGCCCTCCTAAAAGGAATTTGGGCCCCTTTGCGCATCTAGGCTGCAAAAAAGTGTCACACATGTGGTATCGCCGTACTCAGGAGAAGTTGGGGAATGTGTTTTGGGGTGTCATTTTACATATACCCATGCTGGGTGAGAAAAATATCTTGGTCAAATGCCAACTTTGTATAAAAAAATGGGAAAAGTTGTCTTTTGCCAAGATATTTCTCTCACCCAGCATGGGTATATGTAAAATGACCCCCCAAAACACATTGCCCAACTTCTCCTGAGTACGGCGATACCACATGTGTGACACTTTTTTGCAGCCAAGGTGGGCAAAGGGGCACCTTTCGGATTTCGCAGGCCATTTTTTACACATTTTGATTGCAAGGTACTTCTTACACATTTGGGCCCCTAAATTGCCAGGGCAGTATAACTACGCCACAAGTGACCTCATTTTGGAAAGAAGACACCCCAAGGTATTCCGTGGGGGGCACGGCGAGTTCCTAGAATTTTTTATTTTTTGTCACAATTTAGCGGAAAATGATGATTTTTCTTTTTTTTTTCTTTTTTCCTTACAAAGTCTCATATTCCACTAACTTGCGACAAAAAATTAAAAATTCTAGGAACTCGCCATGCCCCTCACGGAATACCTTGGGGTGTCTTCTTTCCAAAATGGGGTCACTTGTTGGGTAGTTATACTGCCCTGGCAATTTAGGGGCCCAAATGTGTGAGAAGAACTTTGCAATCAAAATGTGTAAAAAATGCCCTGCAAAATCCGAAAGGTGCACTTTGGAATATGTGCCCCTTTGCCCACCTTGGCAGCAAAAAAGTGTGACACATCTGGTATCGCCGTACTCAGGAGAAGTTGGGCAATGTGTTTTGGGGTGTCATTTTACATATACCCATGCTGGGTGAGAAAAATATCTTGGTCAAATGCCAACTTTGTATAAAAAAATGGGAAAAGTTGTCTTTTGCCAAGATATTTCTCTCACCCAGCATGGGTATATGTAAAATGACAGCCCAAAACACATTCCCCAACTTCTCCTGAGTACGGCGATACCAGATGTGTGACACTTTTTTGATGCCAAGGTGGGCAAAGGGGCACATATTCCAAAGTGCACCTTTCGGATTTCACCGGTCATTTTTTACAGATTTTGATTGCAAAGTACTTCTCACACATATGGGCCCCTAAATTGCCAGGGCAGTATAACTACGCCACAAGTGACCCCATTTTGGAAAGAAGACACCCCAAGGTATTCCGTGAGGGGCACGGCGAGTTCCTAGAATTTTTTATTTTTTGTCGCAAGTTAGTGGAATATGAGACTTTGTAAGGAAAAAAGAGAAAAAAATAAAAATCATCATTTTCCGCTAACTTGTGACAAAAAATAAAAAATTCTAGGAACTCGCCATGCCCCTCACGGAATACCTTGGGGTGTCTTCTTTCCAAAATGGGGTCACTTGTGGGGTAGTTATACTGCCCTGGCAATTTAGGGGCCCAAATGTGTGAGAAGTACCTTGCAATCAAAATGTGTAAAAAATGGCCTGCAAAATCTGAAAGGTGCACTTTGGAATATGTGCCCCTTTGCCCACCTTGGCTGCAAAAAAGTGTGACACATCTGGTATCGCCGTACTCAGGAGAAGTTGGGGAATGTGTTTTGGGGGGTCATTTTACATATACCCATGCTGGATGAGAGAAATATCTTGGCAAAAGACAACTTTTCCCATTTTTTTATACAAAGTTGGCATTTGACCAAGATATTTTTCTCACCCAGCATGGGTATATGTAAAATGACACCCCAAAACACATTCCCCAACTTCTCCTGAGTACGGCGATACCAGATGTGTCATACTTTTTTGCTGCCAAGGTGGGCAAAGGGGCGCATATTCCAAAGTGCACCTTTTGGATTTCACCGGTCATTTCTTACACATTTTGATTGCAAAGTTCTTCTCACACATTTGGGCCCCTAAATTGCCAGGGCAGTATAACTACCCCACAAGTGACCCCATTTTGGAAATAAGACACCCCAAGGTATTCTGTGAGGGGCATGGTGAGTTCCTAAAATTTTTTATTTTTTGTCGCAAGTTAGTGGAATATGAGACTTTGTAAGAAAAAAATAAAATAAAAAAATAATCATCATTTTCCGCTAACTTGTGACAAAAAATAAAAAGTTCTATGAACTCACTATGCCCATCAGCGAATACCTTAGGGTGTCTACTTTCCGAAATGGGGTTATTTGTGGGGTAGTTATACTGTTTGGGCATTGTAGAACCTCAGGAAACATGACAGGTGCTCAGAAAGTCAGAGCTGTTTCAAAAAGCGGAAATTCACATTTTTGTACCATAGTTTGTAAATGCTATAACTTTTACCCAAACCATTTTTTTTTTGCCCAAACATTTTTTTTTTATCAAAGACATGTAGAACAATAAATTTGGTGAAAAATTTATATATGGATGTCGTTTTTTTTGCAAAATTTTACAGCTGAAAGTGAAAAATGTCATTTTTTTGCAAAAAAATCGTTACATTTTGATTAATAACAAAAAAAGTAAAAATGCCAGCAGCAATGAAATACCACCAAATGAAAGCTCCATTAGTGAGAAGAAAAGGAGGTAAAATTCATTTGGGTGGTAAGTTGCATGATCGAGCGATAAACGGTGAAAGTAGTGTAGTGCCGAAGTGTAAAAAGTGCTCTGGTCATGAAGGGGGTTTCACCTAGCGGGGCTGAAGTGGTTAAATAGAGGGTATCCAAAGAAACTAGTCCAGAAACACTTGGACAATTTAGAGTCCAGGAATCCCAAGAAAGTGATAGATCAAGCCAGAATACCATTCATCTCTACCTACACAGAGGGCAGTGACCGGGTGGCTAAGGCCATTAAGAAACATTGGCCTATACTAAACAGTAATTTTGGTCATGTTAATGAATTTACTATGCCCCCATTAATGTCCTACAGGAGAACTGAGAGCCTACGAGATAAATTGGTTAAAGCAGAGGTGGCAGGTGATAAAACCACAGTCCAGACATATATAGGCCGTAGAAAATATGGAAGCTATCCATGTCTGAACTGTGTAAACTGCAGTTATATGCTAAAGGGAGACACATTTACGCACCCAGCCACTCACAAGGTGTTTGAAATCAGGCACTACCTGACCTGTGATAGTTCATTCGTCATCTATCTGTTGTCATGCCCTTGTAGTCTCCTGTACGTTGGGGAGACTACCTGTGACGTTAAGACGAGAATAAACTATCACAGGTATTCCATTCGCCAAAAACGAAGGGACCTCCCGGTGCCCAAACATTTTGTTGAGGCTGGACACAGGGAAAAGGACCTTAAGTTTAGGGTGATTGATCATATCCCCCACTTAAAAGGGGAGGCAATAGGGAGAAAAATTTGAAACAGTGTGAGATTATGTGGATACACAAGTTATGTACTCTTAGGCCTGAAGGTCTTAATGCTGAGTGCAGATGGGAACTATGTGGATAGGTAGTGTGCCATTTGTTCACCAGGCGTGGAGGCGACACTGTTTATCTAGCTAAGTGGGGAGGATAAACAACAGTGCTATTTTTATAGAGTGTAGTAGGAGTTTACTCATATCCTCTCTTTATATCTACAGATAGAAACATGAAAAAGAGATGATCCTTTGTCTTACGATTGGACCTGACCATATATGGACTACCCCAGTGTGCAGGCTTGATGGTGACCATTGGTTGGTGTTTAGGAGGGGCAACAACGACAAGTCACACACCGCACGTCTTGAAAATCCGACCGATATCGATTTTTTTCTGAGATGATATGAGAAGCGAATCCTGGCCTGGAATCTGTATGCCAGACGGTGTCTCTATGTATATCAAACTATTAATGCAGGGAGATGGGAAGGATTCCCCCCATTGTATCTGCATATAAGCTAATGTTGACAATGTTGATGTGGACTTAGGGGAACGCACCGCTTCGGTTTTTTACCGTTGGTTTGGTGGTGGCCCCCACTGGACACATCAGCATATCTTGACATTGGTCGGTTTGCTGATTGTGCGGAGTGTCACTGTCTCGTTCCCCTCTAGGATTGTAATCCATGCCGTCACCATGGCCACTGGCACGCCCCCTATTGGATTCATGCCACATGATGTTTTATGATGGTTTTACTGTTTGATATAAACAAGATACGCACTTGTATAGTCATGTGACATTATGATGTTTGATGGTCATGTGACTTAATTGTTAACATTTGATTTCACTGATTGCACTGATTTTGTAATGAATTGTGGGTATATATTTCCCACATTTTAGCACTGTTGTAGCTTGACAAAGGCCTTAAGTGAGAAGGTCGAAACGTTGCTGGGAATAAAATTTGGGGTCGTCACCCTATCACCAATAACTGGAAGTGCTGCCTCTTCATTCGGTGAATATATGTGTTGGAGGAGAAGCCAGCCTCTCTGAGGAATCTTGCACCCAGTGCACAACATCTGACTGTGCTGCTGCACTATTTGCGGTATTATATATATAAATATATATATACCGTATTTTTCGCCCCATAAGACGCACTTTTTCTTCCCCCAAAATGGGGGAGAAATGCCCCTGCGTCTTATGGGGCGAATGCTTGCTGTTTTACATCGCAAGCTGCGATGTACGAGCGAGCGGGGACTCGGGGAGGGACTGGGAGGAGGATCTGGGGGCTGGCAATAGCGGCGGGGCGGTGCAGTCAGTGTAGTATAGCCCCACCCCGCCACTCCGGTATACTAAAATAAGAGGTCATATTAAATTAATGGTTATTAAACATGCCCCCTCAGTCCTATTACTACCTTACATCCTAATCGCATCTGTAGAATTCAGGCCGGGCTGGCGGGCGGCAGCGTAGCTCTTGTCACATGCCTGCGCCGCATACTTTATGAATGAAGCAGGCGGCGCAGGCAAGTGACGTCAGTAAGAGACGCGCCGGCCGCCCGGCCTGCCTGAATTCTAGTGCGATCTGTGGATGGCACAGTTATGGTGGGCTGGGGGGGTCTGTGGATGGCACTGTTATGGGCTGGGGGGTCTGTGGATGGCACTGTTATGGGCTGGGAGGTCTGTGGATGGCACATATATAACAGTGCCACCCACAGATCCCCCCAGCCCATAACAGTGCCATCCACAGATCCCCCCTGTAACAGTGCCAGCCACAGATCCCCCCCCTGTAACAGTGCCAGCCACAGATGCCCCCCATAACAGTGTCCGTCATCCACAGATGCCCCCATAACAGTGTCCGTCATCCACAGATGCCCCCATAACAGTGTCCATCATCCACAGATGCCCCCATAACAGTGTCCGTCATCCACAGATGCCCCCCATAACAGTGTCCGACATCCACAGATGCCCCCCATAACAGTGTCCGTCATCCACAGATGCCCCCCATAACAGTGTCCGTCATCCACAGATGCCCCCATAACAGTGTCTGTCATCCACAGATGCCCCCCATAACAGTGTCCGTCATCCACAGATCCCCCCATAACAGTGTCCGTCATCCACAGATCCCCCCCAAAACAGTGTCAGTCATCCACAGATCCCCCCATAACAGTGTCAGTCATCCACAGATCCCCAGTAATGGTGCCATCCACAGACCACCATTAGTTCCAAACCCACCAAACACACAGCACACCTTTTGGTTAAAATTTTTTTCTTATTTTCCTCCCCAAAAACCTAGGTGCGTCTTATGGGCAGGTGCGTCTTAAAGGGTGAAAAATACGGTATATACATACAGTCCTGATTAAAAGTTTAAGACCACTTGAAAAATGGCAAAAAAATGAGATTTAGCATGGCTGGATCTTAACAAGGTTCCAAGTAGAGCTTCAACATGCAACAAGAAGAAATGGGAGTGAGACAAAACATTTGAGCATTCAATTTAATGAAAACAATTAATAAACTGAAACAGGCTGTTTTTCAGCTGATCAAAAGTTTAGGACCACACCTCCAAAAAAAACTAAACCACCCCAAAACAGAAATCCAACTCCCAAACATGAACTCAGTAATGAGTAGCTCCGTCATTATTGTTTATTACTTCAAAAATTTGTTTCGGCATGCTTGATGCAAGCGTTTCCATGAGGTGAGTGGGAACATTTCTCCAAGTGGTGAAGACGGCCACATGAAGGCCATCTACTGTCTGAAACTGTTGTCCATTTTTGTAAACTTCCCTTGCCATCCATCCCCAAAGGTTCTCTATTGGATTTAGATCAGGGGAACACGCAGGATGGGCCAAAAGAGTGATATTATTCTCCTGGAAGAAGTCCCTTGTCCTACGGGCATTGTGTACTGTAGTGTTGTCCTGTTGAAAAACCCAGTCGTTACCACACAGGCGAGGGCCCTCAGTCATGAGGAATGCTCTCTGCAACATCTGGACATAGCCAGCGGCCGTTTGACGCCCCTGCACTTCCTGAAGCTCCATTGTTCCACTGAAGGAAAAAGCACCCCAGACCATTATGGCGCCCACTCCACTGTGGCGTGTAGAAAACATCCCAGGTGGGATCTGCTTGTCATGCCAGTAATGTTGGAAACCATCAGGTTAAATTTTTTCTCATCAGAGAATAAAACTTTCTCCCACCTTTAAATGTCCCATGTTTGGTGCTCTCTTGCAAAGTCCAAACGAGCAGTTCTGTGCCATTCAAGGAGACGAGGTCTTTGAAGACGTTTTTTTGGTTTTGAAGCCCTTCAGTCTCAGATGCCGTCTGATGGTTATGGGGCTGCAGTCAGCACCAGTAAGGGCCTTAATTTGGGTCGAGGATCGTCCAGTGTCTTGACGGACAGCCAATTGGATCCTCCGGCTCAGTGCTGATTAATTTTTTTGGGGTCTTCCACTTGACTTTTTTGTTCCATAACCCTCAGGATCATTTAAGAAATTCCAAATGACTGTCTTACTGTGTCCCACCTCAGCAGCAATGGCGCACTGTGAGAGACCCTTCTTATGCAGTTCAACGACCCAACCACGTTCAAAAAGGGAGAGTTTTTCTGCCTTTGCCATCACAACGTGTGACTACCTGACAGAAAATGACAATAAATCCACATCTTTGCACAGATTTGGCCTTTTAAAGGCATGTGGCCCTAAAATTTAGATCATCTGAAAAACAGCCTGTTTCAGTTTAATCGTTATTTTCAATTAATTGAATGCTCAAAAAATGTTTTGTCTCACTCTTATTTCTTCCTGTTGCATGTTGAAGCTCTACTTGGAACCTTGTTAAGATCCAACAATGTAAAATATGTTTTTTTGCCATTTTTCAAGTGGTCTTAAACTTTTGATCAGGACTGTATATACACAGGTACTCATTGGCAGAGTGCCACGAAGTTCTACGTCAGAATTTATCCTCCCAGACCGAGTGAAGCACCTGCTGCAACATCATGGTCAGTTTGGAACCCTGTCCTTTGAACAAAAAGAAATCTCACTGATGCTATATCAGATCAATATTTCAGGTGAATTCTTAAAAACACCACAATCAGAGTTCAAGTCAAGGGACCTAGAAAGGGAAACCCGGAGGCTTTTGAACTACGAACTGCACTGTGTTACACTGCCACTACACCTATAGACTCTGCTCTCTCTACAAATGCACCATGATTGACAGGGCCAGGCAGTAAAAACTTCATCATGCCTGGCCCTGTCAATAGAAGGGCAGAGGGTGCAGCAGTTGCAGGGAGAGCTGAGCCTCTAGGTGTAACGGTAATGCCCCCGTTGCTCCTAGATGCTCATTTGCATATATTAAAACATAATATTTCTCAGAAGTTCAGGCACATGTGAACATGGGACCAACACAGATTCCTTCAGCTGTCAAGTGCACATGCAACAGGTCAGCCAGTTTCATACAGTAGGTACAAAGTTATAAGTGATAGCACTGCAGCAGGGATGGGGACCTCAGCTCTGGAAGGGAGTCTTTGAAAAGGTGAGTGGGTTTCTTTATTTTCCAGTTTCCTGTCACTCAGTAATTTTGAGGGGAGAGGACGACCCTTACCACTGGAAAATCTCTAAAAAAGTGTTTTGTTTTCATAATGCTATGAATTTGCTAACATACCTTGGTTTCCTAAAATAAATGGACACTGAATATAGTTGTGACTTGAGTCTACGCTTTGCCAGTTGTGCCAGTTTTATAGAATAGACATTGACAGCTTGACATGTTGCCAGAGCAATTCAACAAACCACCGTTCCCCATTCAGCTGACCAGAACAAAATTCAGTCCGGCAGTTTCAATGGTCGTACAAGTCTTCTGGCAAGTTCACCGAATAAACTGAATTACAAGATGTCTATTATGTGTTAAGGTATTAAGTTAAAGGGATTGTGTCATGACTAATGTAAAATATAAAAAAGAGAAATCATATACTACATGGCAACCTTTTTCTAACAAAACCAACCCGTACCTCACATGGATCCAGAACGCCATTAATTGGTCAAAATGCTCTGCTAGATTTTGTAGCTGGGGGTGGGGGGGCATATCCTTTCTGCTGCAGCGCATGGGGGCATGTCGTTTCTACTACAGCTCAGGGGAAATGTCCTCTCTGCTGCAGCTCAAGGGTATCTGCTTTCTGCAGCCTCTCTTCCTCCTATCACAGCTCTGGAGGCAGTTGAAGAATGGAACTGAGCATGTGTGTCAACCTCAGTGAGGTGGACAGAGAAATAACAAAAAAGAAAAAAGAACAAATAGCAGGTGGCGTTATGCAGATAGATTTTATAGGTGGCTATAAAAAATGTTTAATTACATGCAATTACAAAAGTATTCAGATCCGGGTGCTTGTCTGAAAACTGATGTTTCAATGAATATGCTTCATGGGGCAACCGCTTTAAGTATTGTAACTGTTGCCGGGATGTTGTCTTTTTCAATTTTTACCCCAGCCTGGAATACTCATGGAAAAATCCATACTCACCTGCTCACCGATGCAGCCAATGATTACTCTTAGCGATGACATGCCCCCCAACAGTACATGACCCAGCAGTGATGTGCCACTGCACAGGTGCATTTGAACACGTATGTGTGAAAGCTGACAGATAAGGACCTGGAGACAGTGAAGAGACCAAGGGAGCCGGAACAAAGCTGCGGGGTGAGTATGGATTTCTCCACAGGTATTCCAGGATGAAGTGCAAATTAAACAAAAAAGCTGCACAACCCCTTTAAGGTAAGTGATGCTTACCCCACCCCTTATTGCAACCTTATATAGGACTTACAGAGGGTAGTTAAAAATTCCTTTAGACCTCCATGGACCACAATGGGAATGTTTGGCTATCACTCCACCTCTGCTTACAATACCTATGTAAGCAGTTCCCATAAAATACTTCAGAGGACCCCTTTCCAGATAAATACTGAGTCAGGAAAAACCCTCTTATCTAAAGAGAATCGGTCCCCACTCCTGACCCGTCTACTTACTAAATAATTGTATTCCTCATAATATAACAATTTTGAAGCATCTTTTCTCAGAACCTATTGTTGTGCCATTTTTGTATTATACCGCCTAGAAATTCAAAACAACATTGACAACTGGGTGTTACCAATTGGTGGGTGTCCGTATACACGCTGACATTATCCAGAAAATGTATAAACACACCTCTTTGACTTTGAATGGCAACACCCTTTGAATGGCAACACCCAGTTGTCAATCTAGCCCTAAACTGTTGTTTCATGGGAAATACATGAGGATTTCAGAAGCGGAGTGTAGCTAGAACTGACTGGGCCCACTGCAAATTTTCTACAGTGCCCCCCACCCCTGCTCTCTGATATTGATACCTATTATAAGGACAGGTCATCAATAGTAAAAAGCTTTTTTTTCTTCAACAAGTATCAGTGTCCTAAATATTTGGATAGGAGTAGTAGTGCTCAAATTCTCTCTCTCTCTATAAATATATATATATATATATATATATATATATACACACTGCTACCAATATCCAGATATTGCCTATATACAGAATAAGCAGAGGTTGACATAGATACACAAACACTCACATACTAACACACACAGATAAACACATGTATGTACACACAAACACACATATACATATGCAAACAAATACACACACACACACATATATATATCATTGGCAGAGTGCCACGAAGTTCTACGTCAGAATTTATCCTCCCAGACCGAGTGAAGCACCTGCTGCAACATCATGGCCAGTGGAACCCTGTCCTTTGAACAAGAAGAAATCTCACTGATGCTATCTCAGATCAATTTTTCCAGTGAATTCTTAAAAACACCACAATCAGAGTTCAAGTCAAGAGACCTACTGTAGAAAGGGAAACGCAGAGGCTTTTGAAATACGAACTGCACTGTGTTACACTGGTGGAATACCTGAAGGTACAGCGAATCCCCCGTGGACTACGCATCCGCACAAGACCAGCGTTTTTCAAGGACAATGTGGGAATTCTGTGACAAATTTGAGCAGATCTTGAATAAGTGCTCATTTAATCTAATGTCACTTACCTTGTCTTACCTACAGGAGGCCATAAACAAAACTAAAATCGAGATCAAGGCAATTGAAGAACAACTTACCATCATCTTCCCCAATGAGGAATACCACCAACTAAAAGAAAAAATTAACTCAACTCTCCTACAACATCGAAAAGAGGTGGAAGCCATCAAGAGGAGTACATTTCTCTGCGACATCGAAGATTATAGATTTAACTGCGTTTATAGATGGGCTGATTCCACTACTTTCCAATCAGGGAGATCACGACGACGATCCCAATCAAGGGAATTATCCCTGTCTGGATCCTACAACGATTCTTACATCCAATGAGGATCAGACACACAACATAATACAAGAGGGAGAAGAGGACAGAGAGGAGGACCGGCCACAACGTCACATGGACAGTCAAGCATAACTACCAGATCCCAGGTACATTCACTGGTAGTTAATATTTCATCCCACACATTGGGACTAGCTGAAATGTCTATACTTGAGAAAGGACTATCATACTGTCCATCTGGCCAATTGGATACTTTCCAACTTGACCTGGACATCCAAAGACTATTCAGAAATATCTGTCTTAAAGCATACTTTCTAATGGCCCCATTACCCCTGATAAAGATATATGTGTACTCGGATGACAAGTCTCGATACATGACTTTGGTCTGCGGAATAAAAGTCACTTCATGCCACCCAAAAATCAACCAGCGATAGAAACATTCGTCTCCCTGGTACAACGAGACATAATACAATTTAGAAAGGATCTTGCAAGGGGCAAATACAGATTTATACACAATGTAGAAACAAACCCCCTTCTCCCTTCTTAAGAGAAAATACTTAATAGTCAAACCAGCTGACAAAGGGGGATCCCTTGTCCTTATGGACAAAAAACAATATAGGGATGAAATATACTGCCAACTGAATGATGATGCAGTTTATCGTAAACTTACTGGTGATCTGACCAAACAGATAAGAGATAAAATACAGACAACACTTTTAACCTTACCATACCCTGAATGTGATTATTAACGCTACATTAACTCTCCAAAAACAATCCCATCACACTGGTCCTCTACACACTACCATAAATACATAAGGACTTGCACAACCCTCCAGGCCGCCCAATTGTGGCATCCACCAACTCTATCTTATCTCCGCTTTCCATTCCCCTTGAGAAAGTCCTAACCCCGATTATTAAAAAGACAAGATCATTTATAGTTGACACTTCTGCATTTATGAACATCATTCACAATCTACCCCCACCTCCACCAGATACACCATTAGTCACATGGGATGTAACGAGCCTCTATACATCCATACAACATTAAAAAGGCCTCACTGCAGTACGTGCCTTCTCTCCACCAACATGGCACCAATCACTGTAGCCTTTTATATAGATTTATTAGAACTGGTATTGACTAATAATTTCTTTCTGCTCGAAGATAATTTCTATTTACAACAAGAAGGGACCGCGATGGAATCTAATGTGGCGCCTCCATATGCAAACTGCTATATGGCCGACTTCGAGGAAACTTATATCTATCCTGACAGCCATTTCAACACACATTGGTGTGGAAACACTACATTGATGACATTTTTTGCATATGGAGAGGTCCATTAGATTCTCTACTCGAATTCCATACCTTTCTCAATTCCATCTATCCGGAATAGCAATTTACCATCCACTTCTATTCCCAGTCCATCAATTTTCTTGATACGATGGTCACAAATGAATCAACAGGAACCCTCTCTGCAGACCTTTACAGAAAACCCACTGATCGCAATAACTTACTCCACTACTCGAGCTTTGACTCACAAAATACGAAAAAATCCTTACCACATTTCTAGTATACACGCCTTAGGCAGATAGTCACATCAGTACATACATGACAATTGAGACTAACTGAAATAAAACAAATATTTCTGGATAGAGGTTATCCTGAACATCTTAAGGATCGAACAAGACCAAAGAATCCCCCATCTACTGTAGGGTCCGGATAGTCACATCAGTACATACACGACAATTGAGACTAACTGAAATGAAACAAATATTTCTGGATAGAGGTTATCCTGAACATTTTAAGGATCAAACAAGACCAAAGAATCCCCCATCTACTGTGGGGTCTACACGCATTCCCTTTGTACACACCTATCATCCCAGCGTTAAAAAAAATCCTCAACAGTATCAGGAATCATTGGCCCATTTAACAGAAGGCATACCCTAACATAATTAAATTCCAAAATCCTATTTTAACCTGCACGAGGCGACCAAAGAATCTACGCAACCTTCTGGTAAAAGCTGATATAGGATCGGCCCACAAGATTCCCAGATAGACATTCCTGACTACATAGAAAACCGGTACCTTCCCATGTGTACATTGTCTACAGTGTTCTAACGTGCAAAAAGGTGCACATTTCTATCACCCACAAACATGGAAGAGCTATGCCATTAAAGGATATTTCACATGTGTATATTTACTCAAATGCACCTGTGGTAAAATCTACGTTGGTGAAACCACACAAAAAATCTGTGATCACGCCAGCATAAATCGAGTATTAGACAGAAAAATCTTTTATTACCTGTCCCGTCCCATTTTGACAAGGCAGGAAACAATCTCTCACAACTGAAATACCAGGTAATTGAACAAATAACGCCACATAGGAGAGGAGGAGATCGTATCACACAACTTAAAAGGAGAGAGGCTTTTTGGATTCACAAACTAGATAGCTTGGAACCCAAGGGATTAAATAGGGAATATGAGATACAAAATCTCATATAAGATGGTTATTCCTACTGTATACTATACATGCCATTGTCGACCGGATGTCGTTGCTCTATTGACACCCATTGTTCCATTGACATGCATTGTAACTGCACTGTATCAGATATCATTTTATATCTCTTACCTTTTGTCTATGGTACCTTTGAATGTGTCTATTTACTAATGGATTATATACTTTTCTTCCTATTTTAGATCAATTAGCTGGAATACTTTATGCCATAAAAAGTATCCTTTTTTCAACATATACCTAGTATTACTATAATCTGGTTTTATTTATTGCATGTCATTCTTTTTTTTTACTATTTCTTCCCTTCTTCCTCATTTCTTTTTTATATCCCTACTTTTAATCCTTATCTCCTTTCTTTTATTGTATCATCAATACCACTACCTATAGTAATTGTGCCCTTAGTTACTATATAATTAAGCTTACAGCGCTCCCTGAGCTATCATGCATGCACCACCCAGAGGACACGCACATCCCTAACATAGGACCGGTGTAACATTACATTACCCTACTTTGTGCGATTTCCCTACCTCCTAACTTCCGGTCGCACCGGAAATGACGTGAGGAGGCGTGCCGAAGTTGTGCCGATCTGCGCATGTGCAAAACGACAGTTTAGGGAAAATCTCACAGCGGAGTTCAGCTGCACACCGGGACACTGAGCATGTGCCAGAGAGCCTCAGTAGGGAAATATAACGGCCCAGTGCGCAAGCTCGGCTAACTCCAGAATATCCATCCGATCTCCCGACCCCCATACTGCGCAGTATGCACCCCCATATGCACCCCCATATATATACATAATAAAGGTTCACTTACTTTTATCCATTGGAGTGCCGCCCGTTTTTCTGGATTTTATATATATATATATATATATATATATATATACAGTACAAACCAAAAGTTTGGACACACCTTCTCATTCAAAGAGTTTTCTTTATTTTCATGACTATGAAAATTGTAGATTCACACTGAAGGCATCAAAACTATGAATTAACACATGTGGAATTATATACAAAAAAGTGTGAAACAACTGAAAATATGTCATATTCTAGGTTCTTCAAAGTAGCCACCTTTTGCTTTGATTACTGCTTTGCACACTCTTGGCATTCTCTTGATGAGCTTCAAGAAGTAGTCACCTGAAATGGTTTTCACTTCACAGGTGTGCCCTGTCAGGTTTAATAAGTGGGATTTCTTGCCTTATAAATGGGGTTGGGACCATCAGTTGCGTTGTGGAGAAGTCAGGTGGATACACAGCTGATAGTCCTACTGAATAGACTGTTAGAATTTGTATTATGGCAAGAAAAAAGCAGCTAAGTAAAGAAAAAGGAGTGGCCATCATTACTTTAAGAAATGAAGGTCAGTCAGTCCGAAAAATTGGGAAAACTTTGAAAGTGTCCCCAAGTGCAGTCACAAAAACCATCAAGCGCGACAAAGAAACTGGCTCACATGCGGACCGCCCCAGGAAAGTAAGACCAAGAGTCACCTCTGCTGCGGAGGATAAGTTCATCCGAGTCACCAGCCTCAGAAATTGCAGGTTAACAGCAGCTCAGATTAGAGACCAGGTCAATGCCACACAGAGTTCTAGCAGCAGACACATCTCTAGAACAACTGTTAAGAGGAGACTGTGTGAATCAGGCCTTTATGGTAGAATATCTGCTAGGAAACCACTGCTAAGGACAGGCAACAAGCAAAAGAGACTTGTTTGGGCTAGAGAACACAAGGAATGGACATTAGACCAGTGGAAATCTGTGCTTTGGTCTGATGAGTCCAAATTTGAGATCTTTGGTTCCAACCACTGTCTCTTTGTGCGACGCAGAAAAGGTGAACGGATGGACTCTACATGCCTGGTTCCCACCGTGAAGCATGGAGGAGGAGGTGTGATGGTGTGGGGGTGCTTTGCTGGTGACACTGTTGTGGATTTATTAAAAATTGAGGGCATACTGAACCAGCGTGGCTACCACAGCATCTTGCAGCGGCATGCTATTCCATCCGGTTTGCGTTTAGTTGGACCATCATTTATTTTTCAACAGGACAATGACCCCAAACACACCTCCAGGCTGTGTAAGGGCTATTTGACCATGAAGGAGAGTGATGGGGTGCTGCGCCAGATGACCTGGCCTCCACAGTCACTGGACCTGAACCCAATCGAGATAGTTTGGGGTGAGATGGACCGCAGAGTGAAGGCAAAAGGGCCAACAAGTGCTAAGCATCTCTGGGAACTCCTTCAAGACTGTCGGAGGACCATTTCAGGTGACTACCTTTTGAAGCTCATCAAGAGAATGCCAAGAGTGTGCAAAGCAGTAATCAAAGCAAAATGTGGCTACTTTGAAGAACCTAGAATATGACATATTTTCAGCTGTTTCACACTTTTTTGTTATGTATATAATTCCACATGTGTTAATTCATAGTTTTGATGCCTTCAGTGTGAATCTACAATTTTCATAGTCATGAAAATAAAGAAAACTCTTTGAATGAGAAGGTGTGTCCAAACTTTTGGTCTGTACTGTATATATGTATTTATTTAACAGAAAAAATGGCCATCAGATTTCCCTACCCCCACACTTCGCAGGCGCAGAGATCGGATGTTCTGGAGTTAGCCACTGGGCCGTTATATTTCCCTACTGAGGCTCTCCAGCGCATGCGCAGTGTCCCGATGTGCAGCTGAACTCCACTGGGATTTTCCCTAAACTGTAATTTTGCACATGCGCAGATCGGCACAACTCCGGCACGCCTCCTCACGTCATTTCCGGTGCGATCGGAAGTTAGGAGGTAAAGAAATCTCACAGAGTAGGGTAATGTAACGTTACACCGGACGTATGAGCCTCTGCTGATATGAAAACGAGGCTTGAAACGCTCCTCCTCCAACCACGCTGCTGTTGACATGCACACTTCTGGGACATACTGCGCACACGCCCTTACCTGATGCGCGCATCTCCCTGTCAATAGGCGCCTTCTCCTCTGCACGTGGCGCTACCATCAATTGCACGCTACCTACATTCTCTAAGTGCAGCCATCCATTACACCTTGCTATCCCTTCCAGCGGCACCAGGTAATTATATTATGTGGAATTATTTAAGTTCAGCTTCTCTATCAACCTGTATTGCACTCCTCCTGATCTATCAGATACTATCTCAATCTCTCTCATCTCCTCTCTACTGGGTAGAATTACTCTCAGACCTGGACATGGTACCTTAGTCCAATGTAACTCACAGTGTAGTTGAGCTTGTAGACCGGACTGTATATATTGTATATACCTTACATTTTGTATATATCTCACTTTATATGATATATTGTTGATTTTGGGCTCAAATATTTTTCTTATGTGCAATGTTAGATATATCATATGGATCTCACAATCCGGACATAATTTGATTTTGACTTATTTTTCTATGATTGTATTTTATTGTCCTACTGACCATGAGTTGATTATATATTAATACACTGTTCTTCTATTACTTTTTATCACAGTTTGATAGAGGCCATATCCAGCCGAAACGTCACTGATTGTAAAATCCACACTTCAATAAAAGTTCACCATTCTGCATCATTACTGCTGGAGTTTTCTTCATTTTTATACAGGGGTGGGAACCCGACTCCATACACTCACTGGCAAAGTGCTACGAACAAACACACACACACACTTATTTACTTACAGGACTCAGGTTCTCCATTCTCCTCCTTCCCTCTAATGTCTCTTGGTAGGCTACAGGACCTTCGATCATGTGACATGATGACATTATCAAAGGTCCTTTAGCCTACGGTTACTGCATTCTAAAGGTCCTTCATTCTGCTATTTACACCATTTCTAGTACATTTAGCCCAGTCTGGGCCCCCTTTAGATATAGTCACAATGGGGGCCTGGCCTGGCCTGAATAGTACTAGAAAAGACATGGCTCCAGGGCCCCTTATCCTCTCGGCCCCGAAGCAGCTGATTCCCTTGTAGTTACGCCACTAAGTTCTGACACATGAAGTGTGGACTATATGACACTACAGATTCCAGAGTGGTTTGGACAATGGTAGAGTACAGTATATTGGGAGTTGTAATTTTACAAACCAAACCACACTTTGCGATGCTCGGGTGCTCTACAGAGCACCCGAACACAATGGAAGTCAATGGGAAAAACCAAGCATTAAACCAGGCACTCTCTGCTGTGAAGAGGGAAGGGTGCCGGGTCCCACTGAGGTCTATGCAGAAGATCGCTGTACAGTGAGGGAATTCCCCAGTATGAGTCTGCGGCTTAGGAGTCCCTGCTCTGACTCCATATATAGCTATGTCCATATATGGAGTCAGTGCTTGGGGACACCCGGTGTATTTAAATCAAATTTAGCCTCTATTTCTGAAAAGTTTCTGCTTGGATTTGAACTCACAACCTTCTACATTGGAGGCAAGGACTTTAACCACTCAGTTGTAAAGCTGAATGATCAACTACGACAGAAAAAACTCATAGTAGTTTGCCATGTAGTAAGTTTTCCTATACAGCAGAAGTATCATTCATATTTCAGTGCAGGTTAACATGTAGCTGTATAGCGTAGTGGTTAAACATCTTGGCTCTAATGTAGAAGGTTGTGAGTTCAAATTTTTATTTAATATTTCTTTTTAGTATTTGTAAAAAATGTATGGCACAAAATAAATGTGTAATTACTAATATATATATATATATATATATATATATATATATAAAATCATACTTCTGATATACAGTCATAAGAAAAAGTATGTGAACCCTTTGGAATGATATGGATTTCTGCACAAATTGATCATAAAATGTGATCTAATCTTCATCTAAGTCGCAACAATAGCAAGTCTGCTTAAACTAATAACACACAAAGAATTAAATGTCACCATGTTTTTTTTTTAAACACACCATGTAAACATTCACAGTGCAGGTGGAAAAAGTATGTGAACCCCTATACTAATGACATCTCCAAGAGCTAATTGGAGTGAGGTGTCAGCCAACTGGAGTCCAATCAATAAGATGAGATTGGAGGTGTTGGTTACAGCTGCCCTGCCTTATAAAAAACACACACCTGTTCTGGGTTTGCTTTTCACAAGAAGCATTGCCTGATGTGAATGATGCCTCGCACAAAAGAGCTCTCAGAAGACCTACAATTAAGAATTGTTGACTTGCATTAAGCTGGAAAGGGTTATAAAAGTATCTCCAAAAGCCTTGCTGTTCATCAGTCCACGGTAAGACAAATTGTCTATAAATGGAGAAAGCTCAGCACTGCTGCCACTCTCCCTAGGAGTGTCTTTCCTGTAAAGATGACTGCAAGAGCACAACGCAGACTGCTTAGTGAGGTGAAGAGGAATCCTAGAATGTCAGCTAAAGACTTACAAAAGTCTCTGGCATATGCTAACATCCCTGTTAGCGAACCTATGATACGTAAAACACTAAACAAGAATGGATTTCATGGGAGGATACCACAGAGGAAGCCACTGCTGTCCAAAAAAAACATTGCTACACGTTTACAGTTTGCACAAGAGCACCTGGATGTTCCACAGCAGTACTGGCAAAATATTCTGTGGACAGGTGAAACCAAAGTTGAGTTGTTTGGAAGAAACACACAACACTATGTGTGGAGAAAAAGAGGCACAGCACAACAACATCAAAACCTCATCCTAACTGTGAAGTATGGTGGTGGGGGCATCATGGTTTGGGGCTGCTTTGCTGCATCAGGGCCTATATGGATTGCTATAATCGAAGGAAAAATTAATTCCCAAGTTTATCAAGACATTTTGCAGGAGAACTTAAGGCATAGAAGTAAATCAACAACAGAATGACATCCCAAGAATATTGCCATACTGAAACAGTTCTGTAAAGAGGAATGATCAAGAATTACTACTGACCGTTGTGCACGTCTGATCTGCAACTACAGGGAACGTTTGGTTGAAGTTATTGCTGCCAAAGGAGGTTCAACCAGTTATTAAATCCAAGGGTTCACATACTTTTTCCATCTGCACTGTGAATTTACTGTTTACATGGTGTGTTCAATAAAAACATGGTAACATTTAATTATTTATGTGTTATTAGTTTAAGCAGACTGTGATTGTCTATTGTTGTGACTTAGATGAAGATTAGATCACATTTTATGACCAATTTGTGCAGAAATCCATATCATTCCAAAGGGTTCACATACTTTTTCTTGCAACTGTATATGAATGCATAATATGTGGGAAACTACTACTGATGTTTTTAGCCATAATATATTTACATATATTATAATATATATTCTAAATATATAAAAATATATGTAAAAATATTATGGCTAAAAACTTATAAATATATATGTATGTTTAAATGAAATGTTGCCTATATTTCTAAAAAGTTTGTGCCTGGATTTGAACTCACAACCTTCTACATTAAAGCCAAGAACCTTAAACACTACGCTATATAGCTACATTTTAACCTGCAGTGAAATATTAAATGATACTTCTGCTGTATAGGAATACTTACTACATGACAAACTACTATGACGTTTTTCTGACATAGTTTATCATTCAGCTTTATAGCGGAGTGGTTAAAGTCCTTCCCTCTAATGTAGAATGTTGTGAGTTCAAATCCTGGCAGAAACTTTTCAGAAATAGAGGCTAGATTGAATTTAAATACCCTGACTCGAGCACACAAGCTATTTGGCCAAACACTGTGATGTGCCGAGCATCGCGATGCTCGAGCCGAACTGGTGTGCAGCCGCGCATGCTCGCTCAACACTACCGTCTAGGTTACCAAGTAGGGGTTGGTGGATGACCCATAATACTGCCTGCTTGTCATTGTAAAGTGATGTGTTAACGTTCTTCCTAGTTTGACATAATGTGAAAGCAACAAGTCCTCTCAGTCCTATTTCCCTCAGCGTGCTATACATGTTTTTGATGTGTGATCTGTTCTAGGACAGACGTGTTGCATACATATAGTGATCAATGAATTGACATTTATGCTGTAAGTATACCACATAGTCAGTAACAAAACTAATTACACCAGATACACAGCTTCATTTTCCTCCAGTTGAGCTGACTTTGAGAGTTAATCTACATTTTATTCTGCCCAAGTTTGGTTCCACATCTGAGGAAACAGTTTACATGGGGTGCCATCCTAATTCAGTTAGATATGGTGTTTAGCTTCTATCCGTCTATAGAAGGTAGATTCATATTAGTTCTACAGATCGGATTTTGCTGCCACTCACCACTTAAGAACTGAAATGTTTCGAGTAGATTGGGTATCTTAAGGAGACATCCACACGATTATACTGTCATCAAAAAAATGCCTCCTTTAACCAAGATTGATCCACATGGCAGCCGTTTATCACGGCAAAGTCATATTTACAACATTATTCTTTCTCTTCCTACATTTCATAAATCCTTAACTGGGTTCATGCAGCTTGATTCACGCAAAATATTGGCAACATGTTGTCTCTAATGAAGAAAGGGAATAACATCAAGCATAAACCTGATTTGATTTACTCATGTCAACTAAATGTGTTGTCAAAATTCCCTAGCCACTGAGCCCGTCAACCCAAACAGCTGTGCCACCTACATATAACAGTTGTAGATTTAGCACAAGGCACAGGTGGGAGGAGCTGAACACTGAATGTCTACAGAGTATAACATACTTAGCAATTAAATACTGTGTTCCGGGGAATATGACATTCCCTATGGGATAAGTGAATGTCAGGCTTTATGAATATTTACATTTACATTTATTTTCTGTAATTGAAAAATTGTTACATCTAAAACAGAGAAAAAGAGGACAAAACATAGAGTTTTACGTTTAAAGTGGACATTCAGAAAACTTTTTCAGACATTACTTAGGCAGAGACGTAGCTAGGCTTTCCTTTACCTGAGCCAAAGATTCAATTTGCTTCCCTTGCCCTGTATCTTAAATGCTTGGTCAATGCATTGGCTTTTTGGTACCTCTCTGAGGATATGTTCACATCTCCTTTCAGGAAAATCTGGTAGTCTGTTCTGGCAGAGAAGCAGATTACTCGAACTACCGCATTTGGCATAGTCAGATACCACCAGCACAATGGAATCCCCATTCACTATAATGGAATCTGGTGGGCATCCATCAGGTTGGTGGTATAAATGCTGGCTTTCTGCTGAAATCCAGCATTTATGTTGGAAACCCACTGGATGCCATTATAGTGAAATAGGGGTTTGGTGGTGCCCAGCAGTGTCCGGCTATGCTGAATCAAGGTTGCCAATCAGAATTTAACTTTTCTCTGGACAAGTTTATAGCTCAAAATACTGATCAGAACTCGTTACCAGCATTTACCGTGATCTGTAAAATGATCCTAATTATCACCAAAATAATCTACGCAAGAACCACCAGCCTAAAAAAAAAATCACAGACACATCAATTTTTTTTTCAAGGACACAGAAAAAAGTCAGCAAATCAGAAATTTCTGGACCATTAGGAACCCTGTCTGCTAAGATTTACAAAACAGATATGTTAACCTACCCTAAGGCACCAGAACCTAGAGCACATGATATGCCACTTAGCTATGCCCATGTGCTCAGCTTTTCTATTATCTTTGTATGGTGTTGATAAGTTCTGTTCACATTTCCATTCATTTATTTTCAGCTGGTCAGCAGCTGGTCTTTGATGACTTGAATTATGTAGCATCTTGCACAAATTTATCCACAAGAAGAAAGTAAGAAACTTGATGGAAAAGTGGAAACATATTATAGGCCAATGGTTAGGAGCCACCGGAAAATGGCTTACAATATCACACCCATATTGGACCTGGTTTAACCTGTTAGTAACCGTCAATATATCTTTTTACAGCAGTCACTAAGGGGCATAGACTAGGCTGCATCCACTTAGTCTCAGCGCTGCACGGGCCTCCAGTATAGCGCAGAGCAGGAGCATGGCTCTCACATGAGAACTGGGCTCCTGCTCTAATGGCCTGAATGGGCAGAAGCACCAGTCTGTGCAATTTAACCACTTAGATGCCAATAACAACCATGACATCCAAGTGGTTTAGAGGAAGGGAGCTCCTTCTGTCAGGCATCGGCACCCAATGTGTTAGCATGGCAGCCGGGGGTCTAATGGCTGTGTATTATAGACAGTGTATTATAGAAGCGATCAGCAGATCACTGGTACAATTTCACCTTGTGGGACTAATAAATTGTAAAAATAAAAGATAACATTTTATTAAATAAAAACAATATCCAAGTAAAAAAAAAATGCACACTTTGAAAGGCATTTTTCCAATGGAAAAAATTGTAAAAAAAATAAAAAACCCTCATCATATTTAGTATCATCATGTCTGTAATGACCTCTACTACACAATTATCACTCAATTTATCCTGCATGGTGAACGCTGTTTAACCACTTCAGCCCCGCTAGGTGAAACCCCCTTCATGACCAGAGCACTTTTTACACTTCGGCACTACACTCCTTTCACCGTTTATCGCTCGGTCATGCAACTTACCACCCAAATGAATTTTACCTCCTTTTCTTCTCACTAATGGAGCTTTCATTTGGTGGTATTTCATTGCTGCTGACATTTTTACTTTTTTTGTTATTAATCAAAATGTAACGATTTTTTTGCAAAAAAATGACATTTTTCACTTTCAGCTGTAAAATTTTGCAAAAAAAACGACATCCATATATAAATTTTTCGCCAAATTTATTGTTCTACATGTCTTTGATAAAAAAAAAATGTTTGGGCAAAAAAAAAATGGTTTGGGTAAAAGTTATAGCATTTACAAACTATGGTACAAAAATGTGAATTTCCGCTTTTTGAAACAGCTCTGACTTTCTGAGCACCTGTCATGATTCCTGAGGTTCTACAATGCCCAAACAGTAGAAAACCCCCACAAATGACCCCATTTCGGAAAGTAGACACCCTAAGGTATTCGCTGATGGGCATAGTGAGTTCATAGAACTTTTTATTTTTTGTCACAAGTTAGCGGAAAATGATAATGATTTTATTTATTTTATTTTTTTCTTACAAAGTCTCATATTCCACTAACTTGCGACAAAAAATAAAAAATTCTAGGAACTCGCCATGCCCCTTACGGAATACCTTGGGGTGTCTTCTTTCCAAAATGGGGTCACTTGTGGCGTAGTTATACTGCCCTGGCAATTTAGGGGCCCAAATGTGTGAGAAGAACTTTGCAATCAAAATGTGTAAAAAATGACCGGTGAAATCCAAAAGGTGCACTTTGGAATATGTGCCCCTTTGCCCACCTTGGCAGCAAAAAAGTGTCACACATCTGGTATCGCCGTACTCAGGAGAAGTTGGGGAATGTGTTTTGGGGTGTCATTTTACATATACCCATGCTGGGTGAGAAAAATATCTTGGTCAAATGCCAACTTTGTATAAAAAAATTGGAAAAGTTGTCTTTTGCCAAGATATTTCTCTCATCCAGCATGGGTATATGTAAAATGACACCCCAAAACACATTCCCCAACTTCTCCTGAGTACGGCGATACCAGATGTGTCACACTTTTTTGCTGCCAAGGTGGGCAAAGGGGCACATATTCCAAAGTGCACCTTTCAGATTTTGCAGGCCATTTTTTACACATTTTGATTGCAAGGTACTTCTCACACATTTGGGCCCCTAAATTGCCAGGGCAGTATAACTACGTCACAAGTGACCCCATTTTGGAAAGAAGACACCCCAAGGTATTCCGTGAGGGGCATGGCGAGTTCCTAGAAATTTTTTTTTTTTGTCACAAGTTAGCGGAAAATGATGATTTTTTTTTTTTCTCTTTTTTCCACTAACTTGTGACAAAAAATAAAAAATTCTAGGAACTCGCCATGCCCCTCACGGAATACCTTGGGGTGTCTTCTTTCCAAAATGGGGTCACTTGTGGCGTAGTTATACTGCCCTGGCAATTTAGGGGCCCAAATGTGTGAGAAGTACCTTGCAATCAAAATGTGTAAAAAATGGCCTGCAAAATCTGAAAGGTGCACTTTGGAATATGTGCCCCTTTGCCCACCTTGGCAGCAAAAAAGTGTGACACATCTGGTATCGCCGTACTCAGGAGAAGTTGGGGAATGTGTTTTGGGGTGCCATTTTACATATAACCATGCTGGGTGAGAGAAATATCTTGGCAAAAGACAACTTTTCCTATTTTTTTATACAAAGTTGGCATTTGACCAAGATATTTTTCTCACCCAGCATGGGTATATGTAAAATGACACCCCAAAACACATTCCCCAACTTCTCCTCAGTACGGCGATGCCAGATGTGTGACACTTTTTTGCAGCCTAGATGCGCAAAGGTGCCCAAATTCCTTTTAGGAGGGCATTTTTAGACATTTGGATCCCAGACTTCTTCTCACACTTTCGGGCCCCTAAAAAGCCAGGGCAGTATAAATACCCCACATGTGACCCCACTTTGGAAAGAAGACACCTCAAGGTATTCAATGAGGGGCCTGGCGAGTTCCTAGAAATTTTTTATTTTTTGCATAAGTTAGCGGAAATTGATTTTTTTGGTTTTTTTCTCACAAAGTCTCACTTTCCACTAACTTAGGACAAAAATTTCAATCTTTCATGGACTCAATATGCTCCTCAGCGAATACCTTGGGGTGTCTTCTTTCCGAAATGGGGTCACATGTGGGGTATTTATACTGCCCTGGCTTTTTAGGGGCCCTAAAGCGTGAGAAGAAGTCTGGAATATAAATGTCTAAAAATGTTTACGCATTTGGATTCCGTGAGGGGTATGGTGCGTCCATGTGAGATTTTATTTTTTGACACAAGTTAGTAGAATATGAGACTTAGTAAGAAAAAACAAAAACAAACAAAAAATTTCCGCTAACTTGTGCCAAAAAAAATGTCTGAATGGAGCCTTCCAGGGGGGGGGGGGTGATCAATGACAGGGGGGGTGATCAATGACAGGTGGGTGATCAATGACAGGGGGGTGATCAATGACAGGGGGGTGATCAATGACAGGGGGGTAATCACCCATATAGACTCCCGGATCACCCCCCTGTCACTGATCACCCCCCCTGTAAGGCTCCATTCAGACATCCGCATGATTTTTTACGGATCGATGGATACATGGATTGGATCCACAAAACACATGCGGACGTCTGAATGGAGCCTTACAGGGGGGTTATCAATGACAGGGGGTGATCAGGGTGATCACCCCCCTGTCACTGATCACCCCCCCTGTAAGGCTCCATTCAGACATCCGCATGATTTTTTACGGATCCATGGATCGGATCCACAAAACACATGCGGACGTCTGAATGGAGCCTTACAGGGGGGTTATCAATGACAGGGGGTGATCAGGGTGATCACCCCCCTGTCACTGATCACCCCCCCTGTAAGGATCTATTCAGACATCCGCATGATTTTTTACGGATCCACGGATACATGGATCGGATCCACAAAACACATGCGGACGTCTGAATGGAGCCTTACAGGGGGGTTATCAATGACAGGGGGTGATCAATGACAGGGGGTGATCAGGGAGTGTATATGGGTGATCACCCGCCTGTCATTGATCACCCCCCTGTAAGGCTCCATTTAGACGTCCGTATGCGTTTTGCGGATCCGATCCATGTATCCGTGGATCCGTAAAAATCATACGGACGTCTGAACGGAGCCTGACAGGGGGGTGATCAATGACAGGGCGGTGATCAATGACAGGGGGGTGATCAGGGAGTTTATATGGGGTGATCATGGGTGATCAGGGGTTTATAAGGGGTTAATAAGTGACCGGGGGGGGGGGTGTGGTGTAGTGTGGTGTTTGGTGCGACTGTACTGACCTACCTGAGTCCTCTGGTGGTCGATCCTAACAAAAGGGACCACCAGAGGACCAGGTAGGAGGTATATTAGACGCTGTTATGAAAACAGCGTCTAATATACCTGTTAGGGGTTAAAAAATTCGGATCTCCAGCCTGCCAGCGAGCGATCGCCGCTGGCAGGCTGGAGATCCACTCGCTTACCTTCCGTTCCTGTGAGCGCGCGCGCCTGTGTGCGCGCGTTCACAGGAAATCTCGCATCTCGCGAGATGACGCATATATGCGTGACTGTGCGCAGGGCTGCCACCTCCGGACCGCACATCTGCGTTAGTGATCAAAAAAAAATTTTTTTTTGTCACTGCGGTGGGGCGGGTGTGGGCGAACACACGTGTGGGCGACCGATCAGGCCTGATCGGGCAAACACTGCATTTTGGGTGGAGGGCGAACTAAAGTGACACTAGTACTATTATAGATCTGACCGTGATCAGTTTTGATCACTTCCAGATACTATAAAAGTACAAATGCTGATTAGCGATACGCTAATTAGCAAATAACGGACTGCGGTGCGGTGGGCTGGGCGCTAACTGATCGCTAACTACCTAACCAAGGGACCTAAACTATACCTAAAACCTAACGATCAATAACAGTGAAAAAAAAAAGTGACAGTTTGCACTGATCACTTTTTTCTTTTCACTTGTGATTGACAGGGGTGATCAAAGGGGTGATCAAAGGGTTAATTGGGGTTCAGGGGGGGTGATCAGGGGCTATAGTGTGGTGTTTGGTGTACTCACTGTGAAGCCTGCTCCTCTGCTGGATCCAACCGACGAAAAGAACCAGCAGAGGAGCAGGCAGCCATATAACAGATCATATTTACTAATATGATCTGCTATCTGGCACTTTGATTGGATTTTTTAAAAATCAGCAACCTGCCAGCCGCGATCATTGGCTGGCAGGTTGCTGACGAAATACCTCTGTGCGAAATGCCGGCGCGAACTGCGCATGCGCGCGCGCATAGTCGCGTCATGTGCGTTAGGCGGTCCGGAGGTGGTTAAAAAAATAAATAAATACATTTTACTACAAACATTCCATTATTTAACCCTGTTATTGAACGCATTACTGCATCAGACCATGTAGTTAAGGCTACTTTTACACTAGCGTTCGGGGCTACGCTTGTGAGTTCCGTTCAAAGGCTCTCACAAGCAGCCCCGAATGCATCCGTCCAGCATTAATGCATTCTGAGTGGATGCGGATCCGCTCAGAATGCCTCAGTCTGGCACCATTTGCCCTCCGCTCCGCTCAGCAGGCGGACACCCGAACACTGCTTGCAGCGTTCGGGTGTCCGCCTGGCCGTGCGGAGGCAAACGGATCCGTCCAGACTTACAATGTAAGTCAATGGTGACGGATCCGTTTGAATATGACACACTATGGCTCAATTTTCAAATGGATCTGTCCCCCATTGACTTTCAATGTAAAGTCTGGCCGGATCCGTCTGAGGCTACTTTCACACTTAGAATTTTTTTTACAATATAATGCAGACGGATCCGTTCTGAACGGATCCACCGTCTGCATTATATGAGCGGATCCGTCTCAGACGGATCCGCTCTGAACGCAAGTGTGAAAGTAGCCTAAAAGACATTTTACTACAAAAATAACATTCTTATACTTGTCTTAGATAAATGACATCCTCAGATATATGAGTAAAATTCTTGATAGCTCCTATATGAAGAGGTGAGTCAATTGAAGGTGCTTGTCACAAAAGTATCCACGCAATTGGATGATACAAATTGGGCGTTGGGAAATCTATTAGAATTTGCACCACATGTATTGGAATGTATTGAAGACCCAATGTCTGTATATACACAGAAACTAAAGGGGGAAAAACATTTGCCGAACAATAATACTCTGTTTGTATAGTGCAGTACTTTACAGCTCCTGCGTTTGCTGCTGGAGGTCCACTTGCACGGCGTAGAGTGTTGATCTCTGCTGTGACCTGCAAGGACCTGTGTGGCGTCCCACGTGGTTCTCAGGTAGGTCACGTGATTAGGAATTCAGACGGAGCTTCATTCCATATAAGGATGCAAATAGTCTCTTTCAAATATTTAAAGTCAATTTTTATTAAATTTCCCGGGTGTATGTCCATGCAATCCAAAGCACTCTTTCTTGTTGATCCCTCACTGTTATTGCCAAACGCGGTTCGGGGTAAAAGGACCCCTTCCTCAGTGGCTTAAACAGTGGTGGTCAGATCTCTTCCTTTTATATGGTGTCCATAGCTGGTGCCGTGTATGCTGGGACAGTGAGGGATTCTTGGAAAGCATGGATATGGATCCCGATTTTATTGTGCCAGGACGCGGATATAGGTTGGCAGGGGAATTTTATTTATCATGTTGAATTATCACAGTGACATTATTCAGCACCTATTCCCATATGGTCTTTATGGTCCCCATCATATCATCCAAAGGACAATTAATGTTATATCCACCTAATATTCTGACAGCATAAGTAATATGTATACCAGCTATCCATTTTCGGTATGTTTTCCTTACCATAAAAAACATCAAAAAAACATTAAAAAACCATGAACCATTCTTTAAAATTCATATAAAATAGAATTTATGTTGGAAATAATGAATTTGAAATTTGAAAGAATGGATTATCTTAATGCAACTAGGCTATGTGACTGAGGTACATACAATGACATGACATGGCCTAGGAAGAGGCTGCAGCCTGTTATAACAGCTAATCGTCGGGGGTCCTTATCTGATATTATAGGATAGGTCATCAATATTATTTCCAGGATAACCCCTTTAAATTACAGAAATATCATTTTAAATTTTGCTACCACTGATTATTAATCGTTGTACCATTTATAGGCCTCATGATAAAAAACCTGGAAAAAGGAAGAGTGCAAAATGAAAGACCCAGACCTAATAATCGGAGAGTGAGAATATGGACAGTAGCAGCGGTAGCAGCACTAGCCACAGTGGTGGCGATAGAGGCAGTTGTAGCAATAGTGGCACTCAAGGCAAATATAGAGCTGGGAATCGGAAGGAGGGCCAAGGAGCCCACAATGAGATATCATACTTTAGTAAAACAGAGATCACCAAATCCACCATATTAAGTGGCCCCTATGTCAAGATCCCGCTCTTTTACAAGCTTTTTGTCACGGAAGGTGTACAGGAAACTAGAAGACACAAAATGAATATCCGACTCACTGGATCCAAAACTAAGGAACAAAATATCCACGTACCTCGACTGTATAACACCCTATAATAGTGAGGGGACACGGCCACCGGCTCCCTACACTTGATACGGAGGGAGTCAGGGTCACCTGGGATCCAGCAAACAGAAAACACAAATGAATGAACAAAACTTATCTGTAGAAGACTCAGAAGTAGGATCAGCATGCACACACTCCAGGAAGGAATATAAACCGCAAAGTGAAGCAGTCTGGGAAGGGATTTAAAGGGATGCAATCAGTGCAACTACATGACAGCTGAGAGAGGCTAACGAGATGAGAAAATGAAAGCAAAACAAAAGGAAGCTCAAGGAGGAGGTTCTAAAATACATCTGTCAGAGCTTCTCAGATGTCTGGTGGTGACACTTTTCCACAAAATACTGATTAAGGGGATTGATATACCTGCTTCCACCAAATATTGATTGAGGTCTGCGATACACCTGCTTCCACAAAATACTGATTGAGGGGTGCAATATATCTGCTGCCACCAAATATTCATTGAGTGGTTCTATATACCTGCTTCCACAAAATACATATCAAGGGGTGCGATATACCTGCTTCCACAAAATACTGATTGAGGGTGCAATATACCTGCTCCCACAAAATACTGATTGAGGGGTGCGATATACCTACTTCCACAAAATACTGATTAGGGTTTTTTATATACCTGCTTCCACAAAATACTGATTGATGAGTGCGATATACCTGCTTCCACCAAATATTGATTAAGGGGTTCTATATACCTGCTTCCACAAAATACTGATTAAGGGGTTTGATATACCTGCTTCCACCAAATATTGATTGAGGCCTGCAATACACTTGCTTCCACAAAATACTGATTAAGGGGTTTGATGTGCCTGTTTCTACAAAATACAGATTGAGGGGTGTGATATACCTGCTTCCACAAAATAACGATTAAGGGGTTCTATATACCTGCTTCCAGCAAATACAGATTGAGGGGTGCAATATACCTGCTTCCACAAAATACAGATTAAGGGGTGTGAAATACCTGCTTCTACCAAATATTGATTGAGGCCTGCGATACACCTGCTTCCACAAATACTGCTTTTCTCTAGAGACTTTGGCACAGGGTCATTTAGAAAATGACAGGCAGAGGAAAAGGCACGACATTGCGCAGGGGTGGTAGGGGTCAGGCAGGTGCACCAGGCCGGAGCCTAAGTGTGAAGTTGGAGAAGGTTTGTGCAATTACTTCAAAGAACGCACCAGAGTTGGTTAAATGGCTCACTCAGCCTTCCGCTTCTGCACCCTCCTCATCCTCTGTATCAGCACCCTCTTCACTCTCTGCTGTGTGCAGCCCCAAAGACACCACCACCATAGCCCCTCCACTCAAGTCAGAGCCATTATTTTCCCATCCATTTCCAGACCTTACCAATGCGCAGCCATTCATGGCATTGGATGAGGAAGAGGAGGTAGCAACAGCAGTCTGACGACAGTACCAGCAGTCTGACGACAGTACCCAGATCAGCCCAAGGAGGGAGGTCCCCGCTGTTGCTGCCTACTCCGATATCTTTAATGTCAGCAGATAGGGAGGAGAAGGAGGAGAAGCAGACAAAACTCGCAGTGCACAGGAGGCAAAAAGCAGACTGAAAATGTATCTAGAGCGAGCCATCTACCATGCACGGTCGCATCTTGCGCTCCCAGGATGCCGGCACATGGCTCTGCAGTGTGGGCTTTTTTAAACATGTCAGCTGCTAACAATAGTGTTGCCTGTACTTTCAACCATAAGTCGTGGTAAGCCAAATGCTCACCTAGGGACGACCGCCTTAAGAAGGCACCTGGCCTCCAATCACCGAGCCCAGTGGGAGCAATGCCGTCAGAACCCACAAAGTCACACTCCCAGCGCTCCACATCCTACCTCTTCTCCTTCTCCTCTCTCCTCCCATTTGTCCTTCACTCCACCTTCCACTGTGCCGTTGTTGCGTTCATTTGGCAAAAGGCAGGCTTCCGCGGCCCAAATGTTCGAGCGTAAAAGTTGATTTCTCCCAGAAGGGCATCCAAAAGCTATATGGCCATGTTCAGCGGCAAGTGAATATATCTCTGTCACACAGTGTCAGTGCCAAGATTCATCTGACCACAGAAACACGGTCTAAAAAACAGTGAGCCTTCTGATGGCCGTCAAGCATGTAACCCATGGCACCCGTGTGGATTTAGTGTTACCGCCAAGGAATGCATGCAGGCCTGCCTCTTCTGCTTTGAGCTCTGCGGTCACAGGCCGATCAGTGGATAACCCCGCTCAATTTGACAGTTGGTAAAGTGGTGTGCGACAACAGTGCTAATCTGCTGAGTGCGTTGAAACAGGGCAAAATGTCACATGCGCCATGCATGGCACACGTCCTAAACTTAGTCGTGCAGCAATTCTTTTGCCAAATACCCCGGGGTCCTGACATCTTGCGGCAACCCATGGCTCGCCTTGCTGGCGTTCAGTGACGACGCCACTTGCCAGTCAAACGTCTGATTTGTGACAGCCCGACGCGCTGAAACTTCACCTTGTATATGCTTGATGCGCTGCTCCAGCAGCAACGTGCTGTTAATGACTACCTGTACGAACTCTGCAGCAGGAAAGGTTCTGGGGAGCTTGTATACTTTTCACCGCGCCAGTGGCTGCTCATGCGCGATGCATGCAGACTTCTGCGGCCATTTGATGAGATCACCAAACTGGTCAGTTGCAGCCAGGGCGCCATCAATGACATTGTACCTTACGCCTTCTTTCTGGAACGTGCATTGCGTTGTATCATTAATCAAGCCATCGAGGAGCAGGAGCAGGGAGATGAGGATGTCGCAATGCTGAATAAATTCCCAGGGGGGCTACTCCATCTGAGACAAGTCAGCAGAAGTCTGAAGAGGAGTCAGAGGAGGATGGTGCCTTGGGGGAGGAGGAGCAAGAAGAGCAGGCTTTGAAGGGTACTTTAAACTTTTCAGGGATCCCTGGAGTTGTCTGTGGCTGGGGGGAGGAGACAAAGGACATCATTCTCCTGGGCGATAGGCAGGAGCCAGTGTGCTCCACCGCTTCCAATTTAGTGCAAATGGGGGCCTTCATGCTCCAGTGTTTGAAGAGGGACCCCCTTATAAAATCATAAAGGGCAAGGACCAGTACTAGGTGGCAACGTACTTAGACTCCCGGTACAAACACAAAATGGCAGACATGTTGCCAGCATCACAGAGGGCTGGCAGAATGCAGCATTTCCAGGCCTTGGTGCGAGAGATGCTGCATTCTGCTGTTGCAGGTGCTGGCAGAGGAATTTCCACCCACAGTGAAACAGGTGCGGGTACCAATCTTACCGCACCTGCAAGAGGAGGGCAATTTGAAGATGTGTTGGTCACTTCAGATATGAGATCATTCTTGCAGCGAACCCATTGACAAACGCCCTCTGGATCCAGCCTCAGGGTACACCTAGACCGACAGGTGTCCGACTACATCGGATTAACGGACGATGTGGACGCTCTGAGAAGCAAGGAACCCCTGTGCTACTGGTTGTGCAGGCTTGACCTGTGGCCAGAGCTGGCTCAATTTGTCATGGAACTCTTGGGTTGCCCCTCATCGAGTGTCCTGTCCGAAAGGACATTCAGCTTAGCAGGGGAGATCGTGACCGAAAAGCACATTCGCCTAGCTCACGACAGTGTGGACTACCTCACATTTCTAAAAATGAATAAGGGCCTGGATCTCGGAGGAATGCAACCACGTGTAATTGAATTTTCTCATGTCAGCCCACACATATCCGCCACTACCCGGCCAGAACAAAGAATGGTCCTTGTCTTATGTATATACAGTGGCATAAAGGCCTTTTCTGTCAGGTGAATGCCTAATATTTAGGGCCTGTACTGGCCTACAGTAAAATTTGGATCCAGTGACCACCTAATGTAACTCCAGCCACATAATTACAAGTTCTTTTCCGTCAGGTGAATGCATCATTTTTGGGGCCTGTACTCCTATGGCCTAAAGTAAAATTTTTCTAGGTTCTAGCAGGGCACATTTTTGAGAGTTTCCCTTTAAGACACATAAAAGTGGCCCCTGATTAAAATACATATTATTTGTGGGAATTTTTGCCAATGATCCCCCTCTGGTATGTCACTGTCCATGTTGTGGGACTATTTGTGCACTTCTAGTAAGTATTTGGTGGCTGCAAATATGACCTGAAGGTTTTCCTGGTTCGCCTGCCATTGAAGTCAATGGGGCCTGCCGCGAATGAGCAGTTCGCGAACATTTGATCGCGAACACGCGTTCGCGTACGTGAACAGTCCTGGCCGATGTTAGTCCATCACTAACAGGCGCTCTACACCTTAAACCTTTTAGAGAAAGTATGACCCAAAGTATATATTTATAATATCGTACATCCACATTACTGATAAATTAAAAATAAATGATTAACAATGGACCATAGATAAAAATAGGATAAAAACAGAATAGAAGATATTGCATATAATACAGTGGCGACATTATACCAAAAACTGTATGTGTAGTAAATCTGCTGGTGTATTGGCTAGGATTGATAGTTACCATCCATACAGCTGTAGAAAATCGCCACAGTAAAGTACCTCAATTATATGTGTATGAATTGCAGACAAAACCTTTGAAAATAACACATCTTAAAATAACACTATTTTTTAAACACGAGACTGCTATTTTACTTATAGAGATAATGTCTCCTTTGAAATAGTTCACTCTTAATGATACTTGTGAGACTATTAGCTAATTCATCAGATTAGATACATCTAGGTGTTCATATTGTATACATTATACTTTGCAACAATTAGCCTTGTTAATAACTGTGCATCATTCAATCTCGTGAATAACAGTACTGTCTCTCAATGATTAATATTGAATACTTACAGTCAGTTACTGACATCTGCCAACCGTGGCGTCCCACGTGGCGATCGGTAAACTGACCCTTATTTCTTCTTTCCCATAGCTGAATCACCTGCTCCCAACGCAAGCTGAAAACATCTATATGCAGTTGATACCAGAAGTTTACATAAACTAAATAAAAAGACACATATGCATGTTTTTCTCAATATCTGACATGAAATCAACATAAACCTTTCCTGTTTTTGGTCAATTAGGATTGCCACAATTATTATTATTTGCCAAATGCCAGAATAATGAGAGAGAGAATGTTTTAAGGCATTTGTATTACTTTTTGCAATGTCAAAAGTTTACATACTGTACACTAAGATTACTATGCCTTTAAACAATTCTGGACTGCCCATATGATGATGTCATGTGTTTGGAAGCTTCTGGTTTGTTGGCAACATCTGAGTCAATTAGAGACACACCTGTGGATTTATTTAAACACCTGAAACACACTGCTTATTCGTGTAGCATCATGGGAAAGTCTAAAGAAATCAGCCAAGATATCAGGAAGAGATTTGTGGACTTGCACAAGTCTGGCTCAACCTTGGGTGCAATTTCAAGATACCTGAAGGTGCCTTGTTCATCTGTACAAACAAGATGAGAATGTCCAGCCATCATACTGCTCAGGAAGGAGTCGGGTTATGTGTCCCAGAGATGAACGTGATTTGGTCTGACATGTGCATATCAACCCAAGAACATAAGCAAAAGACCTTGTGAAGATGATGGCAGAAGCTGGTAAGATTGTGTTAGTATCCACAGTGAAATGAGTACTGTATCAACATGGGTTGAAAGGCCACTCTGCCAGGAAGAAGCCATTACTCCAAAAGAAACATGAAACAGCCAGATTAATGTTTGCTAATGCACACAGAAACAAAGACCTATATTTTTGGAGACATGTCCTGTGGCCTGACGAATCTAAAATTATTTTTTTTGGGGCCATAATGACCTTCGTTACGTTTGGAGGAAAAAGGGAGAAGGTTGGAAGCCTAAGAACACCATCCCAACTGTGAAACATGGGAGGTGGCGCATCATGTTGTGGGGTTGTTTTGCTGCAAAAGGGACTGGTGCACTTCACAAAATAGATAGCATCATGAGGAAAGAAGATTATGTGAAAATACTGAAGCAACATCTCAAGACATCAGCCAGATAGTTAAAGCTTGGGCGGAAATGAGTCTTCCAAATGGACAGTGACCAGAAGCATACTGCCAAACTGGTTAAAAAGTAGCTTAAGTATAAGGAGTGGCCATCACAAAGATCTCAATTCTATTGAAAATTTATGGGCAAAGCTGAAAAGGCAGGTGCGAGCTAGGCAACCAAAAAACATGGCTCAGTTACACCAGTTTTGTCAGAAGGAATAAGCCCAAATTCCGACCAACTATTGTGAGAAGCTTGTGGAAGGATATCCAAAACGTTTAACCCAAGTCATACAGTTTAAGAGCAATGGTACCAAATATTCATGAAATGTATGTAAATTTTTGACTTTGCAGAAAGTAATAAAAATGCCTTAAAACATTCTCTCTCTCATTAATCTGACATTTGGCAAATAATAATAATTATTGTAATCCAAATTGACCAAAAACAGGAAAGGTTTATTCTGATTTCATGTCAGATATTGAGAAAAACATGCATGTGTGTCTTTTTATATAGTGTATGTAAACTTCTGGTTTCAACTGTACATGATAACTGCACGGGTCATTTGCAGATAGCGCACATATACCGTAGTCGTATAGCAGTCATCATAGATCCATCAAAGGAAACCAGGCAGGACAAAGTAGTGACAGGAGAAGACTGTCAATCATCAAAAGGTGGACCTAGAGAGCAAGAGCTCATGAATAACCATGACTTTTCGTAGGTAGCCCGTGACTCTTTTCCGTGCAGGCTGTGATCATATAGCAGGCTCACGGTAACCATCTAGCTTATGAGTGACAGACCGCTGGAATCAGCAGACTGTTAAACACTTGTACGATACACCAATATGAATTTGACCTTATACAAGGATTAATTTTGTATTGCAATACTAATCTAATCAGATACATGGAAAGATTAAAAGAGTGGAAAACAAAATGTCCCAGTCAGACAATTGCTGCAGGGGATAACATAATATACTGTAAGGGAATATTTAAACGCTGCAGTACAAAAAAAGAAGTACTCATCCCTTGGCAGACATGATGCATTTCAAACATGTATATCCGTGTATATGGAAACATAAAATAAATTTGACTTTGGTATCTCCATATGTAGAGATAAGTGCAGACGGTGGTTATTTAGGTACAAATGTCTCATTATATAGACAGTGTAATTACACAAATAATGGAGGTTACACCGTTTCAAGGTCAAATAAACAATGAATGTATCTATATTCATGGAAGCCAAGATATGCTATAAATCCATCAGCAATTATCATTATACATGAGCAGTGCAAGACTAATGAGAGCACTGTATATTGTAAATGATACCTGGCCAAAATGAGATGGCACTCAGGAGAACCACATACCCAGAAAGTACTGGGTTATATTTGGAAATCAGAAAAACAATGTGCTTGATATCGTCATAGCCCCAGCAGTTATTAATACAATATTTTAAACTGCAAACACAGAAGCTGTAAAGGAAATTATTGCCTTTTCGTCAAATGTACAAGGAATAGTGCCCAGGTAGTTAATGTCTAGATCTGGGCTAAATTAATGGCTGAAACAATTTAAGCAAATTACTGTAGAAGCCGTGGAACAAGCAGGATCAACTGTCCACATAATAATTACATTAAATGTAATCTGGAATGCTGAGACTTTGCTATAAACATAATAGGCTCTTTTTCAATTGAACAGGCGGCTAGTAAAACGGTTAAGGAAAATAATGTATCAATATGGACAAAATATTACATTTCAACATATTTACTATCTTAAGCAATTTACCATGCATTACTTTTTTAAATTAGTTAAGGATGAAAAGTAAGGACACTTTAAAAAACAACCTCTTGTTGCTTTAAGGGAGTCTGTCAGCATTTTTGACTACACAGAGGTAGATAGGTTTGAGGTAAGGCTGTTTAAATATACCTTGGTTAGTATTCATACTTACTGTATGACCAAGGAGGAGATATTTTAATCCCATCAGAGCCCTGATCACGAGTGCCACAGGGGCGGTCAATTGAAGTGCTTGGCTCTCTGCACTGAAGACTTCCCAATCCTTCCCCTCTACTCCTAGTAATGGCTATACCATCCAACCCAGAGACTGCAAGAGCTGTCACTAAGAGATGTTGGGAAGCCTTTGGTGAAGAAAGCCTGGAACTCTGCACATGAGATCACCCCCATGGCTCTTGTCAGCATAGTTCTTCCTCCTGGACTGTGGAAGAAGAATGAACACCCACTGAGATATGTTTAAACAGCTTTATTAGGGTGTTTCTTTTTATAATGGAAAAAATAAAATGTAAAATTTTTGAAGAATTTGATTACGCCCCTAGTCTCAGTGACATAAAATATACAGTTGCACGAAAAAGTATGTGAACCCTTTGGAATGATATGAATTTCTGCACAAATTGGTCATAAAATGTGATCTGAACTTCATCTAAGTCACAACAATAGACAATCACAGTCTGCTTAAACTAATAACAGACAAAGAATGAAATGTTACCATGATTTTTATTGAACACACAATGTAAACATTCACAGTGCAGGTGGAAAAAGTATGTGAACCCTTGTATTTAATAACTGGTTGAACCTCCTTTGGCAGCAATAACTTCAACTAAACGTTTCCTGTAGTTGCAGATCAGACGTGCACAACGGTCAGGAGTAATTCTTGACCATTCCTCTTTACAGAACTGTTTCAGTTCAGCAATATTCTTGGGATATCTGGTGTGAATCGCTTTCTTGAGGTCATGCCACAGCAACTCAATCAGGTTGAGGTCAGGACCCTGACTGGGCCACTCCAGAAGGTGTATTTTCTTCTGTTTAAGCCATTCTATTGTTTATTTATTGTTGTCCTGTTGCAACACCCATCTTCTCTTGAGCTTCAGCTGGTGGACAGATGCCCTTAAGTTCTCCTGTAAAATGTCTTGATAAACTTGGGAATTCATTTTATCTTCGATGATAGCAACTGGCCAACAGTAAAATTGCTATACGGTGACCGCCTAATATACCTCCAGCCACATTATCAATTGCTCTTTTCTGTACGGTGAATGAATAATTTTTGGGGCCTGTAGTCCACTTGCCTGCAATAAAATTGATATCCAATGACCGTCTAATATACCTCCAGCCACATAATCACTTGATGTTTTCTGTCCTGTGAATGCCTAATGTTTGGGGCCTGTACTCCACTGGCCTGCAGTAAAATTGTTATCCATTGACCATCTAATATACCTCCAGACACATAATAACTTGATGTTTTCTGGCCAGTGAATGAATAATTTTTTGGGCCTGTAGTTCACTGGCCTGCAGTAAAATTGATACCCATTGACCGTCTAATATGCCTCCAGCCACATAATCACTTGAACTTTCATGTGCGTTGAATGCATCATTTTTGGGGTCTGTAATCTAACTGGCCAACAGTAAAATTGTTATATGGTGACCGCCTAATGTACCTCCAGCCACATAATCACTTGATATTTTCTGTACGGTGAATGCCTAATGTTTGGGGCCTGTACTCCACTGGCCTGCAGTAAAATTGATATCCAGTGACCGTCTAATATACAGATGTAGCAGGGGTATAACACACACTCTTAACTCTAAATTTTTTTAACTCATTGCGTTATCTTGAAACAAAAACCATTGAAAAACAAATGCTTAACGTATTTAGTTGCATTTAGTTTAGATAACATGTCTTATAAAGCATGTGTGTTAACCCTGCTACATCTGTACCTCCAGCCACATAATCACTTGATGTTTTCTGTCAGGTGAATGCCTAATGTTTGGTGCCTGTACTCCCATGGCCTAAAATATAAATTTTCTAGGCTCCAAGAGGGCACATTTTTTAGCGTTTTCCTTTAAGACGCATAACAATGGCCCCTGATTAAAATATATATTTTTGTGGGAATTTTTGCCATTGATCCCACTCTGGTATATCACTGTCCATGTTGTGGGATGATTTGTGCACTTCTAGTAAGTATTTGGTGTCTGCAAATATGACCTGAAGGTTTTTCAGGTTCGCCTGCCATTAAAGTGAATGGGGCCCGCCGCAAACTTGCGGTTCGCAAACATTTGACCACGTTCACGCGATTGCGTCCGCAAATCGTCCTGGCTGATGTTCGTCCATCACTATTAATTAATTTTGAACAATGCAATCCCTTCTTTTGTTAGCTTGGTGACGACTTTTCTGTGATACTTGACTACCCTCAACAAGAATAGTTTTTGTTGTTCATCCCTGACCGATTTGTTAAACTTTTTTATCAGAGCAATTCCTCTTTCTGCAGTATCATTGACCACCTTAAGACAGTGGCGGATCCAGAGCCTGGTCTCGGGAGGGGCACTTTCAGATTATTTTCTGTCCGCCGCCACAAAACAATGGTGCTTATAGAACAGACTACACAGTGTAGGCTATATGTGTATAACAAACATATTCCACATGAACACTTACAGTCACTTGGCCCTTGGGGATCTCGGACGCCACTTCCACACTTTGGCCGGGGGCTCGGCGGAGCTGATGTGTTTTATCCTAATGAGAAAGATTTCATAATAAGTATTTGGAGAAGGGGCAGAGGGAGAGCAGAGCAGGGAGAGGCCGGTGCCGCTACTAGGGGGTCATACCATGGGGGAGTAATAAAGCCCACCATAATGCCCCCCCCAGTAGTAATAATTCTCCTTATAATATGACAGTGCAAAAAATACCCCCTTGTAATGCCCCCAGTTAAGCTAATGTCCCCATAGTGCCCCCATAATGTGCCAGTATAAAATACCCCTATATAGTGCCCCTAGTAAATGACCCCATAGTGCTCCACACCCTCCTTCCTCCTAGTGCCCCCCATAATGTACCAGTATAAAATGCTCCAGTAGATGCCCTCAGTGTCCCCCATAATTTGCAAGTATAAAATACCCCTTCTTAGTGCCCCCCGTAGATGACCCCATAGTACTCCTCTCCCCCCTTCCCCATAGTACCCACCATAATGTGTCCCAGTATAAAATTGTACTGTACAGAGAGCCCATATAAAATACCCCTTCTTTGTGGCCTCAGTAGATGCCCCTATAGTGCCCCCAATCATGTGCCAGTAATAATAGCCCCCTGTGCCAGTAATAGCAGCCCCCCTGTGCCAGTAATAGCAGCCCCCAGTAATAACAGCCCCCCTTTGCCAGTAATAATAGCCCCCCTGTACCAGTAATAGCAGCCCCCCTGTGCCAGTAATAGCAGCCCCCAGTAATAACAGCCCCCCCTGTGCCAGTAATAACAGCCCCCCCTGTGCCAGTAATAACAGCCCCCAGTAATAAGAGCCCCTCTGTGCCAGTAATAACAGCCCCCAGTAATAAGAGCCCCTCTGTGCCAGTAATAACAGCCCCCCCCCTTTGCCAGAAATAAGAGCCCCCCCCTTTGCCAATAATAAGAGCCCCCCTTTGCCAGTAATAGGCCCCCTTTGCCAGTAATAGGCCCCCCCTTTGCCAGTAATAGCCCCCCTTTGCCAGTAATAGCCCCCCTTTGCCAGTAATTGCCCCCCTTTGCCAGTAATTGCCCCCCTTTGCCAGTAATAGCCCCCCTTTGCCAGTAATAGCCCCCCCTTTGCCAGTAATAGCCCCCCTTTGCCAGTAATAGCCCCCCTTTGCCAGTAATAACCGCCCCCAGGTGCCAGTAAAAGTATTGTATATAATGAAAAAAAAAAAAACACACAAACTTACCTCCATGTCAGCGATGCGATGCAGGCCTCTTCTCGCCTGTGTCCCACGCTGCCTGGCTCAGGCAGCGCGATGACGTCATCGCGCCACCTGCGCCGGCCTCTGATAGGCTGCAGGCACTAGGCCGGCAGCCTATCAGAGGAAGGGAAAGGGACACGCCTCTCCCTTCCCTGCCGCAGCACAGGCAGGCATCTGTATCGCTGTCCTGAGGACAGCGATACAGATGCCTGGAGATGAGCGCTTCCACAATGGAAGCGCTCATCTCCCTGTGCCCAGCCGCCGCCGCCGCCGCCCGCCGCCAGCTCGGGGGGGGGGCAATTGCCCCGTTGCCCCCCCCTGGATCCGCCACTGCCTTAAGAGTGTTCACATAGCTTCTTATTAAATCACTTCAGTATTCTGTGACATTGTAAATCCCAAACAATTCAAAGAACATCTTTGTTTTATTAGTAACAAAATGGCTCAGGTCTTTTCCTTCAAAAACTAGGTTTTTACCCTCTAATCGTTTCATTTCCTTTTTCTTTGCAGGTTTGGTTTCTAAATTTTCCTTAACAGCCTGAGTAATATGTTTGTCAAAAAAAGCCAATCCTACGTTTGTTTCTGACAGATATCAAAGGTGTCTGTTAGAAACTGTGAGAGCAGTTTTTTTTATGTCTGCATCTGAGTAAGTGCTCAGAAGCTGTAGCATATCCAAATCATTCTTTGGAGCCCTTAAACTTAAAATTGCCTCGTGCAAAAAGCGAACATATATGAGGCTGACAAAATGTGCAACCCGTTTCATTCCGTTCAATTCTTGTTGAGGAATATTCAAATGTTTAGTGAACAGGACAATTTTAAGTGCATATATACAGAGACCCTAGGACCCGTTTTTAGACCAACCTCCTAGGTACAGGAGTGGGAGTAGTAATAAAAGTGATCAATGTGTGCAACACCTCAATATTATCCAATCTTCTTGAAAATTGACATATGTATCTTTTGCATCACTGAGACTCAGGACGTAAGCAAAGTCGAAAAAATCACATCTTTGGAAAAATGAAACACCCTAAGCTTCATCCTTCACCTATCTACCTCTATCAGCAGTTTTAAGTGGTCAAAACTGCTGACAGGCCTATTGTAAACATGAATCGTAAAGGATGAAGCAATAATAGTCCCACAAGTCTACAGGAAATATCAAAGTAGCCAATTCTGTCGGTAGGCACTGGCATTTTCCCGCAGTTTTTAGACTGATGATTAGTGATGATTGAGCATGCTCGGCCAAACTCCTGTTTGGCTCGAGCATGTCGATGCTCGGCACATGGCGGTACTCGGCGCCATGCTCAAGTCTCCTCCGTGCACGTGCAGGTAAGTACTGCCCTCACTGTAATGCCAGTAGCCATGTTAACTACTGGCATTACAGTGATTGACTGGCCAGAACGCATCATCGGGTGCTATATAGCCCTTGTAAGGACTATTGTGTGTGACAGCAGCAATACCTGCTCTGAAAAACGCTGGCGGCAGGGCAGGCTAGCACCTCCAAGGCATAGAGCGCCAGTTTGTGCCACGTGTCCAGCCTGGACACACAGTAGTTTTAAGGCACTGAGTGATCATTGAGGACGCTGACACGGTCTGCTATGTACTCCTTCACCATCTTCCCCAAATTTTTCCTCCTTGTCACAGTAGGCCGCGCATCAGGGTAAGGGTGCTGACGGGGTGTCATGAAACTGTCCCAGGCTTTGGAGAGTGTTGCCCTGCCTCTGTTGGAATTGCTGTGTGTTTTCCTTGTCTCCCCTTCTCGGTTACCCAAAGAACTACGGACTCTGCCGCCAGAGTTGTCAGATGGAAATTTTTGGAGCAATTTTTCTACAAGGACCTTCTGGTATTGCACCGTTTTGCTCGTCCTCTCCACCAGAGGAATAAGAGATGAGAAGTTCTCTTTGTAGCGGAGGTCGAGAAGGGTGAAAAACCAGTAATCTGTGTTGTCTAAAATGCATATAACGCCCGGGTCGTGGGAAAGGCAGCCTAACATGAAGTCAGCCATGTGTGCCAGAGTACCAACAGGCAAGACTTCGCTGTCATCATCAGGAGGATGACTCTCAATCTCCTCATCCTCTTCCTCCTCTTCTGCCCATCCATGCAGAACAGATAGAATTAAACTTCTATGGGTACTACCCTCTTTAGTGGAGGCAACCGTCTCATGCTCCTCCTCCTCTTCATTGTCCAATTCGTGCTGAGAAGATGAACTGATGTTGGTCTGGCTATCACCCTATGTAAAGTCTTCCCCCATATCCACCTCTTCCACATGCAAAGCGTTGTCCTTAATTGTGAGCAGCGAGCGTTTCAGTAGACACAGAAGGTGGATGGTTATGCTCACCATCTGTGTTGATTCCTCAAACTTTCTTGAAACCTCGCAGAGGTCAGACATCCATGCCCACTCCTTGCTTGTTAATAGTAGAAAGCTGACTGGAAAGGTGATGACCATGTTGCAGCTGGTATTCCACTACTGTCCTCTGCTGCTCACAAAGCCTGGCTAACATGTGGAACATGGAGTTCCAGCGCGTGCTCACATCACACAACAGCCGGTGAGCTGGCAATTTCCAGCGCTGCTGCAGCATTGACAGATCGGCTGAAGCTGTCGATGACTTGCAAAAATGTGAACACACATGGCGCACCTTTACCAGTAGCTCAGGCAAATTGGGGTAGGTTTTGAGAAATCCCTAAACCACTAAGTTTAAGATGTGGGCTAGGCATGGTATGTGTGTGAGCTTGCCGAGCTCCAAAGCCGCAACCAAGTTACGGACATTATCAGACACAACCATGCCTGGTTCTAGGTTCAGTTGCGAGTCTGGTCTCTTATCCCCTGCCACAGCTCTGCGGCGGTGTGCTGTTTGGCACCTAAGCAGATCAGCTTCAGCACGGCCTGTTGACGCTTACCCACTGCAGTGCTACACTGCTTCCAGCTACCGACTCATGGCTGACTGGTACTGCAAGAGGATAATTCTAAGGTGGAAGTGGAAAAGGAGGCGGAGGAGGAAAAGTGGGGGTTGGAGCCACTAACGTAGGTGGTGGGGGAAACCCTGATGGAATTAGGGCCCGCAATCCTTGGCGTCGGTAGCACCTGTGTCAACCTCTTTATGGCCCAGTTTGGAGAGGATCATGTTTATCCACATTCACTATTTCGAGCCCATGCACTAACATGGCGCTGATTTATTGATGATATTTTTAGTATCTGGACTGGAGATAGGGACTCTTTCCAAACTTTCTATACGCATATTAATCATGTGGTTAAAGATCTCCAATTTACCGCTCATATTGATGAAACCATAATTAACTTTCTTGACACCTCTGTAACCAAGGATTCCACTGTTTCCTTGAAAATAGACATCTACACTAAACCAACAGATCGAAATACGCTACTTTTATATTCAAGTTGTCATCCTAGGAACACGAAAGCATCATTACCTCAGTCACAGTTTATTAGGGTGTCAAGAATAGTTAGTGATCCAATAGTGCAACAACAACGTTTGATGGAGATGTCGGATAAGTTTAAAGCACGTGGGTATCCTCGTAGTCTCCTAGAGAAGGAGATCAAATTGATTACCCAGGGGACCCAGGAATTGAGACCTCAAAGAACACAACATTGCACACCTAGAATTCCACTGGTAGTGACATATCATCCGTTTGTACCGTAAATCCAGCGGATCATACAGAAACACTGGCCACTATTGGGTAAATTTTACCCTGATATTAAGGAATTCAATAATCCATTTAGAATGTGTTACAAGCGTCCAAAAAACTTACGCGATACTCTTATTAAAGCGGACATTGGCCCTGAGAAGAAGCCATTAGGACAGACTATGTTGTCCAGTCCAAAAATGGGCACTTTTCCCTGTCTAAATTGTGCACAGTGTACACATGTCATGAAAGGGAGTACCTTCACGCATCCACATACGGGCAAGACATACAAGATAACAGGCTTTTTCACATGTGCTACATCCTTCGTTATTTATCTCATTAAATGCCCATGCGGCCTCGCTTACATTGGGGGACTTCCCAGTGTGCGAGAGACCGCATCAGCAAACATAAATCTGATATTCGTTGTAGAAAAACAGAACTCCCAATACCTCATCATTTTATTCAAGCCGGTCATCACATAAGTCAACTCAGATTCCAAATTATCGAACATATTCCCCTATCATGTCGAGGCGGAAATCGTAAACTGACACTTCAAAACCGTGAATCATATTGGATTCACGAATTAAAGACACTAGCTCCCCTAGGTTTAAATCGTGATTTTGAATTTTATATACAATGAACTCTAACATTCTCCTTTTTTTTTCTTTTCTATATGACTATTACAGACTAAATGATAATGTCCAAAGGTAGGATTATCATTATTATTATTATTTTTTATGGAACTACAGTATCCTGTTCATGTCCGTTAGATTTAATTAACTAATCTATTAATGTCAACTAATATATTTCAAATATGAACATCTAATATACTAATATAACTATATGTCTGTAATCATTATTTGTTTATTGACTTATTGATTTTGTCTGTAGTCTGCCCTCCGATACTGAGATGATATTTAATGTAAATACATATATTCTGACCTAGTGTTCTAAATGAACTTTGTGTAATTTTCGCATTAGGAATCGATGGTCTTGTTTTTTGATCCGATTCCTCACTCTTTCGGATTTTCCCCAATTCTTTTTTTGTATTTGTGATTTTTTTATTTCTTGCGACTTTTTACCATTTGCGATTTTTTACAGATTGCGATTTTTTTCTCACTTGCGAATTTTGTACAGTTGCGAAAATTTCTTCACTTGCAAATCTTTTTGCGCATTTTTTCCGATTACCGGACTTCCGCTATTCCGATAGCGAATGCGGACATCCGGTTCTATGACGTCCTCCCAGTATCGCGAGACCAGACTCAGTATAAATACCGGACATGCGCAGGCCACTTAGCGCAACGCCACCATCCTCTAATCAGCTTGTCTCAAGGTATGTAAGTGACATGAATGTATGAAGTTTACTTTACGCATTATTCTCTATGTGTGTTCAGTACTTTCTCTATCTTAAACCATTAACTGATTTAGACTCATCCAGTAAGTTAAACTATTTTTGTACTGACACCCATATAGACTCAATGATCAAACTGTCTGCAGCCCTTCTCTTTTTCTTTATATACAAATGTTCAGATTGCGACTGTTCCATGGAGCTCTTACACCTAATATCATACTCAATATACTCATTATACCCATAATCATACTATATCTCTATTGTGAGTATTTCTGATGTAAACTCTTGTGTTTTCATGTACTTGCTTTCACCACTTTGATATTCCTGTTTTTGAAATAGACCATTTATTGATTAATTTCTGTGACTACTATCCCATTATCAGTATATTTATTGATTTTTTTTATGTACATTTGCAGCTTTGATTATCATAGTAGCATTGTATTATACTATATATATAGATACATGTAAGACTTGCCCCTAGATGTTTGTATATTTTCTTTTTTGTTAAAAGTTCTTATTATTATTTTTTCATATTATTTTTGCATTGTACTGATTGTATGCTATTATAATTAATAGGCCGTGACCAAGGTCCGGGAGGACCGAAACGTTGGCCCTTGTAACTGACGTCTATCGGTGGCATTTCAATACAATAAAAATTATTAAGAAAAGAAGTTGAGAAAATCCAGCTCCACTTAAAAAGGAATAGGCGTTTATTCAGCTTGCGGTTAAAAACTCATCCGAGGATACAAAATAACAGTCTTGTCTAAGCTTTTCGGGCTACTAGAAACAATTCCAGCCACTTGTGTCATGAAGAAGGGCTGGAATTGTTTCTAGTAGCCCGAAAAGCTTAGACAAGACTGTTATTTTGTATCCTCGGATGAGTTTTTAACCGCAAGCTGAATAAACGCCTATTCCTTTTTAAGTGGAGCTGGATTTTCTCAACTTCTTTTCTTCATTGTCGCCCGCACCTGACACGGGCTGTCCGTGCTCACAACTAAAGGAAGGGCAGGTGAGAGCTGCTACACTCCTCTTTTTCTATATAACCCACAGTCAGGATTGCTTGCACTCCCTGCCTCAGCTTCATTAAGCGGTTTTCCATAAGGGTGCTTTCTGCTATGGCACATGTGTCGCTGCGTCCCTTAGAGGACGATGAAGATAGATTACAGCGAATGAATGCTATCTATGATGCACCTAACAAATCCATCCAGGAAAACATACAACTTATCATGTCGATGTCTTCACTTGAAAATCTTATGTCTAGAGAGCTCCGAACCTGGTGGGATCTTACTTCCTTGAAAAAATATACAGATAAAGGAATGATCCCTAGAGGGCTCAGACTAAAGAAAAAACCTACCACCATATATTCGGATACCTTTTTACAGGAATGGGAGAGCATCTTGTCAGAGTGTTCTCTGAAATTGATGGACTTGATCATTACTAATGAGAGTAAAGTTCTTGTGGAATACAGAGCAAATATTAAAAATACACAAGAAACCCTATGTACACAGATCGACAATCCTGAATTTATTAACCTGGATAACAAGCTAAAAGATGATCTTCTAAAAATGGAGGACGATCTTATTAAATTCAAGCAAAGGAAATTTAACCGCGATCTGCTTGACTATCAGTCTAACCAGGTGTACACATGGACAGACTCCAAACAGAATACACCTCGCTCAATCCTAAAAAATATGCGCAATAAAAAGAAAAGAAATAATCAACAAAGAGTTTCTTTCAGCTCAACAGATATGGATTCTGCCGATTCCGAACAGGATCTTCTCCTGTCATCGTCGCAAACCGCACAGAGTCAAGAGACTGCTTCACACAAAGCGGCTTCAAAAAACGGAGAGCAGGCCGAAAACATTGCAAACCGCCGATATCCAATAAGATACAAAAAGGACAGGATGAATTGGAAGTAATCAATCTATCCGCTTCCATATTGTCGGCGGATGATATTAGCATACTAAAAAGAGGCTTAACATTTTCTCCTACCTGCCATTTTGACCTATACAGGACGCTCTTGGATGTCAACAGGCTGGCTCGCGCCCTCACTCTCCGTCGGCATTTTCAGGTGGGTGGTAATGATGTTTGTGCTACGGAGGCTGGGGACGCTGATCACCCTGTTGCGTCCAATAGTGATCCTACTGTATCTGCTGCTGCGTATACTTTATATAATAGGCATATGAGTTTTCTAGAGATGATGCATGTCTGTCAGTTACAGGAATCTAACACAGTTCTGGATGATCTGGATCTGTATAACAGGTCCATGAATTTTCATACAAAGAATCGGGACTTTTACCCGATTCAGTCCAGATCTCCAGCACTGGATAGATACCAGGATTTAGTGGAACGTGATCTAGTTTTGCTGCATGATCAGATCAATCTTGACTCTGGAGGTTGTAGTAACATTTCTAAAAAAGAAAAAGAGGCACTCCGGGATCTTAAAACAAGAGCTGATGTTGTCATCAAACAATCTGATAAGGGGGGAGGGGTTGTCGTGCTGGACAGTGGTCTATATAGAACCCTGATTGAATCCATGCTTAGTGATACATCAGTGTATGTCACTCTTAGCGACAATCCCCTCCCCTCCTTTCAGAAGGAACTCAGGGTTATTCTGGATTTAGGAATCCAATCAGGCTTCCTAACTAAAAAAAGTGTCATGAAGAAGGGCTGGAATTGTTTCTAGTAGCCCGAAAAGCTTAGACAAGACTGTTATTTTGTATCCTCGGATGAGTTTTTAACCGCAAGCTGAATAAACGCCTATTCCTTTTTAAGTGGAGCTGGATTTTCTCAACTTCTTTTCTTCATTGTCGCCCGCACCTGACACGGGCTGTCCGTGCTCACAACTAAAGGAAGGGCAGGTGAGAGCTGCTACACTCCTCTTTTTCAATAAAAATTATTATTTCATTCATTTCAAGATTTTGAGTGCCGTGAATTATTTTATGCCATCCCAGAGTATGACTCGCTCCCAGCCTCCACAACGTTCGCCCAGTGTGCGGTCAGGGAAATGTAGCGTCCCTGGCCGAATGCAATTGTCCATGTGTCCGTGGTTAAGTGGACCTTCCCATTAACTGCGTTGATCAGGGCACTTGTGATGTTACGGGACACATGTTGATATAAGGCGGGCATGGCACACCTTAAAAAATAGTGGCGCCTAGGGAATGTGTAACGAGGGACGGCCGCCAACATCAGGCTGCTGAAGGCCTCAGTGTCTACAAGCCTAAATGGCAACATTTCCAGGGACAGTAATTAGTAAATTTGCATTTAAATGCCTGGGATAAGGACATTTGTACACTGTGCTGGGACACAGAAGTGGATGTGGTTGCTAATGGTGCTTGCGAAGGTCCAGGTGCAAGGCAGGAGGCATCCGGGTCTGCACCTTCGACAATGGATTGGCCAGCACGTAACACAGAGGAAGAGGAGGTAGTGGTGTGACCTGTCTTCTCCCTTTTAAAACCCCACTGCCTCTTCCAGCCTGTTGAGGTGCAGCAGATCTCTCCCCCTCTGTACTGCTGTCCTCACTCGGCTTTCCACATTCCCAGGTTGGTTCAGTGACTTCATCGTTCACCACTTCCGCTTCCTCTCTCTGCTCATCCTTCTGAATTATTGACCTAACCACAAACTAAGTGGTTGACAACTGTGTCTCATCCTCTTTATCAACCTTTTGAGACAGTAATTGCCGTTGACTTATTGGCAACTGTGTCTCATCATCATCCACCTCATTAAACAATACTTGCCGTTTCCCACCATCATCTTCTTGTGACTGGGGATGCTCAAGAGTTTGGGAATCAGGGCACAATGATTGATGAGGATTGTGTTGAGCAGACTCTTGGCTACCGAGACTCGGCTTGGTGGTAGACAGGGTGGTGCTTAAGCGACTAGAAGCATTATCTGTTGCAATACAACCGACCACCTGGTCGCACTAGTCTGACTTCAAGAGTGGTGTCCTGCGCCACCCTGCAAATTGGAACAAGAAGCTAGGTTTCGTGTATGATTGTTTTTCTTGCGCTCTGGCAGCAGGAACAGTTTCAACTCGCCCAGGTCCACAGCCTCTGCGTGCACCATCAGCATCGCGGCTACTTCCCCGTCCCTTACTGCTCGCCTTCTTCATATTAAATGTTATATATGCTTGAAAGTATGTCACACGTACAGTAGTGTAGGATTTTGAAGTGTATGCGCAAAAAAATAAAAATATATATTTTGGATGTTAAAACTTTACACAGGAGATATCCCGCAGATAAGGTCAATGCTTTCACCAACGGTTAATAAAAAATTACAGGGAATGTCACAGGTATTTTGGATGAGAAAACGTTATACCGAAGAGGTACCACCGGTAATGTCACTGTACAAAGCGTCTAGGTAAAAAGTATACTTTATGTCATAGAAAAAAAGATTTCAGCGCACACGTTACACTGGAGATGTGGTGCAGCTTATGTCACTGTCAGAAGCGGACACTGTCTATTGAAAAAGTACACTGGATGTCACAGATATTTTTTGGGATGTGCATACTTTACACTGGAGATGTGGCGCAGCTAATCTCACTGTCCGCAGCGGAAACCGTTTATTGGAAAAGTACACTGGATGTCACAGATATTTTTGGGATGCACACACTTTACACTGGAGATGTGGCGCAGCTAATGTCACTGTCAGAAGCGGACACCGTCTATTGAAAAAGTACACTGGATGTCAGATATTTTTGGGATGCGCACACTTTGCACTGGAGATGTGGCACAGATCATGTCACTGTCGGCAGCGGACACCGTCAATTGAAAAAGTACACTCAATGTCACAGATACATTTTTGGATGCACACACTTTACACTAGAGATCTGGCGCAGCTAATGTCACTGTTCGCAGCGGACACCGTCTATTTAAAAAGTACGAGAACCTATATATAGCCCTAACAAAATTGCGGGCTTACCCCTAATTAGAATATATATACCGATTTGAAGGAGTAAGGGAAAATGAAATATAGCTTGATTTGAAGAACATATACTACAATAGTACACAAATACTCAATTTTATTAAGAGAATCACAAAAGACACATGATCAGCACTGGTCACAAATAAGACAATACATACAAGTTACAAGACATGTTTAAAAACCAAGTGAACCGATGGTAGGCTGCCAATACAAATATCCAGAGTAAAGTGCAAGTGCATAGTTATACCCAAAAGGTCATAAGTGGTGGACATATAGTGTCCAAACGCTATAGCTATTGGACACCACTAATATCCACATGTATATATGTGTCAAAATCTTTGCCACTGGCCGGTGTAAATGTATACACCAAGGTTATCAAAAATAGGGCAATACCAATATCACAATTGTATTTGACACATGATGAAAACTATTGTATATACTGACCAATTGATTCAATTGTATCCTGCACGACATTTTCGGTTGAAACACAATAATCGATGGCAGGACCTGAGGGTTCGTGGCATCGATAGGGTAAATTTAGGATCTCGAGGAGGTGACCTCTTCAGACGACTTGAACAAGTGGAAAGTAAATGGATAATCAAACTTCAAACCCAGGTGCCATATGGGTTGAATGATAAGGTGCCTTTTGCATCTTTCTTGTGAATGCCTCCTCCTTGAATCTCCGTGATCTGTCCAGGTTTATTTATGTTTATGTGTATGGCGATGATGGCAGTGCACTCACCTATGGGTGCTGGACAGGATGGTTGATGACGATATTTTTCACTAGTGGCTCGGGACATGACAAGTGGTTGTATGATACTCTTCAGTATGACTGGGAATGCGATCAGTCTGAACATCGGCTATACCGGTGTACAGGCGATTGGTGCGTAGACAGGGGTGTATGCAAAATACTCACGACTTGGTAGGGCATATATAAAAAATTTAAAAAAAAATTTTTTTTGCTCTCTTTATGTGTGAATAATTTGGGATGCTAATATATATATATTTTTTTCATTTGTAGTACATATAGCTACTTATATACAATGGTGACACCTTAGACACTATTAATACGGAGAATTTATGTAACTTATATTGTTATTTATTTATTCTATTTTTGTTTGATACAATTAATGATTTTTCCTTTCATATTTCACTCTGCACTTTGAGGCCTCAGAGTTGGGAGACCTTATTACTACTTATTCCTGCCATGGCTAAATGTTATGTCGGGAAAGAGAGGTTTATGGGAATAACAACGCCTAGTATCCTCGTAATTGCAGTGAAAGGCCCCCCACTGAGGTCAAATGATAATACTATTTTTGTAAAGTTATGGTTTCAGTACAGGGTAAAACCAAATTTTATGACAATTTGTTTGTAATCTGTCTCTAAATATAATAATGATTTATCACTTGCCTCTCACATTATTTGATATAGGTTTGGTCCTTACCCTCTCCTGCGCATGCGTTACCACCCTAGTACAACATATCGAATTATATGTTATTCGATGTGTATGACTATTGTGGTCAGGTGTATAATATCCACTTTTGGTATTGATGCCTGACAAACATATATATATATATATGCATTTGCATCGAAGGTAAACTGAAATGAGGTTCTGTGTACTTGTATACATACATTGAAAAACTGATAAACATCGGCATGTGGATTGTCAACATATATGTGATCATGCCTCAATTTAAGAACTGTGTATATTGTAGTATGGTGTATATATGACAAGATGCCATCATTTTTATGTAAAGCAATTTGATCTTTTTGATATATCTGTATATTATGTCATGTGCCCCTACCTAATATGGCGGAATAGGTGTCTTTGGTGTTCTGCGCATGCGCCGCGTTCGTGCATCGCCGGCCGCTCCAGAGTGACGTGCGTCGCACAGGATGTACGTGACGGCCTTCTCTGTAGCGGCGTGGCGCCGCCGGATGTGGTGGCATGCGGATAAGGGGCCAGGCACCAGCAATGTCCGGCATGTGTTAATACTCAGGTGAGCCCGAAATGTAATTAAAATTCAGTCCAACAACCAATCATGTGTTTCCACTCGACCTATTTATGGGTGACTGTCCTCTCTGCTAACCAACACCCCTTGAAAAAGCTGTACGCGAAACGTGCGTTGGGGAGTGGACCGGTGGTATTGCTGCAGGATACAATTGAATCAATTGGTCAGTATATACAATAGTTTTCATCATGTGTCAAATACAATTGTGATATTGGTATTGCCCTATTTTTGATAACCTTGGTGTATACATTTACACCGGCCAGTGGCAAAGATTTTGACACATATATACATGTGGATATTAGTGGTGTCCAATAGCTATAGCGTTTGGACACTATATGTCCACCACTTATGACCTTTTGGGTATAACTATGCACTTGCACTTTACTCTGGATATTTGTATTGGCAGCCTACCATCGGTTCACTTGGTTTTTAAACATGTCTTGTAACTTGTATGTATTGTCTTATTTGTGACCAGTGCTGATCATGTGTCTTTTGTGATTCTCTTAATAAAATTGAGTATTTGTGTACTATTGTAGTATATGTTCTTCAAATCAAGCTATATTTCATTTTCCCTTACTCCTTCAAATCGGTATATATATTTAAAAAGTACACTGGATGTCACAGATATTTTTTGGATGCACACACTTTATACTGGAGATGCGGCGCAGCTAATATTACTGTCAGAAGCGGACACCGTCTATTGAAAAGTACACTGGTTGTCACAGATATTTTTGGGATGTGCATACTTTACACTGGAGATTATGACAGGGAAATTAATATATTTAATCTGACTGTTAGTCCGGCCGGTGACATATACCCATTTTTGGTATGAGATACACGTTGTCTGCATATGTGACAGGGAAATTAATATACAGTAGTTAATCCGTCTGTTAGTTTGGTGGGTGACATACAGTAAGGAACAGAAGTATTTGAACCCTGCGATTGTAGGTGCAATCCCACTCTGAGAGACAGAATAAAAAAAATTAAAAAATAGGAAATCACATTGTATGATTTTTAAAGAATATATTTGTCTTGCACTGCTGAAAATAAGTATTTAAACACCTGAGAAACAGCAAGAATTCTGGCTCTCAAAGACCTGTTACTGTGCTTTTAAACCCTTAGGGACTGAGCTCATTTTCACCTTAAGGACCAGGCTGGGCACAGAAGGAAAGGAATGCCATACAGTTTTAGGAAGGCAGATTTTGCTGGACTGGTTTTTTGACACCATGTCCCATTTGAAGCCCCCCTGATGCACCCCTAGAGTAGAAACTCCAAAAAAGTGACCCCATTCTAGAAACTACACCCCTCAAGGTACTTAAAACAAATTTTACAAACGTTGTTAACCCTTTAGGTGTTTCACAAGAATTAATGGAAAATAGAGATAAAATTTCCAAATGTCACTTTTTTTGCAGATTTTTTATTTTAATAATTTTTTTCCAGTTACAAAGCAAGGGTTAACAGCCAAACAAAACTCAATATTTCTGGCTCTGATTCTGTAGTTTACAGAAACACCCCATATGTGGTCGTAAACCGCTGTACGGGCACACGGCAGGGCGCAGAAGGAAAGGAATGCCATATGGTTTTTGGAAGGCAGATTTTGCTGGACTGGTTTTTTGACACCATGACCTATTTGAAGCCCCCCTGATGCACCCCTAGAGTAGAAACTCCCAAAAAGTGACCCCATTTTAGAAAGTATGGGATAGGGTGGCAGTTTTGTTGGTACTATTTTAGGGTACATATGATTTTTGGTTGCTCTATATTACACTTTTTGTGAGGCAAGGTAACAATAAATAGCTGTTTTTGCACCATTTTTATTTTTTGGTATTTACAACATTCATCTGACAGGTTAGATCATGTGGTATTTTTATAGACCAGGTTGTCACGGACGTGGCGATACCTAATATGTATACTTTTTTATTTATGTAAGTTTTACACAATGATTTCATTTTTTAAACCCAAAAAATCATGTTTTAGGCCTCTTTCACATGGGCGTTGCGGGAAAAGGTGCGGGTGCGTTGCGGGAACATGCGTGATTTTTCCACGCGAGTGCAAAACATTTGCACGCGCGTGAGAAAAATCGGCATGTTTGGTACCCAAACCCGAATTTCTTCACAGAAGTCCGGGCTTATGATCGGTGTTCTGTAGATTGTATTATTTTCCCTTAAAATATGGTTATAAGGGAAAATAATAGCATTCTGAATACAGAATGCATAGTACAATAGCGCTGGAGGGGTTAAAAAAAAAAAGAAATAATTATTTAACTCACCTTAATCCACTTGCTTGTGCAGCCCGGCTTCTCTTCTGTGCTGTGTACAGAAAAAGGACCTGTGGTGATGTCACTCCGGTCATCACATGGTCCATCACATGATCCATCACCATGGTAAAAGATCATGTGACGGACCATGTGATGACCGGAGTGACGTCACCACAGGTCCTTTTCCTACACACAACAAAGAAGAAGACAGAAGAGAAGCCGGGCTGCGCGATCAAGTGGATTAAGGTGAGTTAAATTCTTATTATTTTTTTTTAACCACTCCAGCGCTATTGTCCTATGCATTCTGTATTCAGAATGCTATTATTTTCCCTTATAACCATGTTATAAGGGAAAATAATAATGATCGGTTCTCCATCCCGATCGTCTCCTAGCAACCGTGTGTGAAAATCGCACCGCATCCGCACTTGCTTGCGGATGCTTGCGATTTTCACGCAGCCCCATTCACTTCTATGGGGCCTGCGTTGCATGGAAAACACACAAAATAGAGCTTGCTGCGATTTTCACGCAACGCACAAGTGATGCGTGAAAATCACCGCTCATGTGAACAGAAAATCACCGCTCATGTCAATAGAAATGAATGGGTCCTGATTCAGTGCGGGTGCAATGCGTTCAAGTCACACATTGCACCTGTGTGGAAAACTCACCCGTGTGTTTCCATAGTCTGAGAGCCATAGTTTTTGGGCGATTATCTTGGGTAGGGTATGATTTTTGCTGGATGAGATGAAAGTTTGATTGCCACTATTTTGGGGTGCGTATGACTTTTTGATCGCTTGCTATTACACTTTTTGTGATGTAAGGTGAAAAAAAAAGGCTTTTTTTACACAGTTTTTAATTTTATTTTTTACGGTATTCACTTGAGGGGTTAGGTCATATGATATTTTTATAGAGAAAGTTTTTTCGGATGCGGTTATACCCAATATGTATACATTTTTTTTATTTATGTAAGTTTTACACAATGATTTCATTTTTGAAACAAAAAAAATCATGTTTTAGTGTTTGCATAGTCTGAGAGACATAGTTTTTTTCAGTTTTTGGGGGATTATCTTGGGTAGGGTGTGATTTTTGAGGGATGAGATGATGGTTTGATTGGAACTATAGTGGGGTGTGTGTGACTTTTTGATCTCTTGCTATTACACTTTTTGTGATGTAAGGTGACAAAAAATGGTTTATTTAGCACAGTTTTTATTTATTATTTTTTACGGTGTTCATCTGAGGGGTTAGGTCATGTTATATGTTTATAGATCCGGTCGATACGGATGTGGAAATACCTGATATGTCTTTTTTTCCCCCCTATTTTTTACCAATTTTTTCTTACTTTATTTTGTTTATTTAAAACTAAATTTTTGGGGAGGAAAACTCTTTTTTTTCAACTTTCTTTTCACTTTTTTTTTGTCCCACTTTGGGACTTCAACTTTTGGGGATCTAATTTACAATGCATTCCAATACTTCTGTATTGGAATGCATTGACTGTATAAGTAACACAGTGTGTATTACTCATACAGCTTCCGGCCTGTGAGATCCAGAGGTTTGGATCTCACAGGCTCGTCACAGGAAGGCAGCGCCGATGCCTCAGGAAGGCATCTCGCTGCCTTCCATGCCATCCGGTCCCCCCTACAGCCCCATGGGGACCCGATGGCACCTGCACCCGTCGCCGCACCATAAAGAGCCGCAAACCACAGGTCTGAATTGACCTGCAGACCCCCCCCCCACGCATTTTGCCAAGGTGCCTGCTCAAGGTGCCTGTATAAGTAACACAGTGTGTATTACTCATACAGCTTCCGGCCTGTGAGAGCCAGAGGTTTGGATCTCACAGGCTCGTCACAGGAAGGCAGCGATCTCACAGGCTCGTCACAGGAAGGCAGCACCGGTGATCGGAAATACACATGACGTACCGGTATGTGATGTGTCCTTAAGTACTGGGACAAAAATTTTACAACTAAAAGTGAAAAATGTCATTTTTTTAAAAAAATTCGGTAAATTTCGATTAATAACAAAAAAAGTAAAAATAGCAGCAGCAATGAAATACCACCAAATGCCATACCAGTACGTCATGTGTCCCAAACAGGTCAAAAAAGTCCACCTTTACTCCACTCATTAATCTAACTTTGAGCTCTTTAAAGACACCTGTCCACCCCACAGTCAGTCAGCCGCCAACTACTACCATGGGCAAGACCAAAGATGTAACAGGGTTCTGAAGGTGCACTCGGTCTCCCAGACCTGCTGCTTAGCTTCGGGAGCAAGGATCTGTGCTTGACCTCGTTCCCAGGGCAGCTTTGCTAGCTGTAAGGTTCCCTGCTCCTAAGTCTGCCTTGAGCGCCGAGCTGATCACTCGGTACTCGACTGGTTGGTCTGTCGGTCATGTGACGCTGGCCACGTCACATGACCCTCACTCCCCACTATAAATACAGGCATCCTGCTGGTTGCCTGTTAATTTAGGTTCCACCTGTGATGTTGTATTTCCTGGCGTACTTACCTCCTGCTGTTTCCTGACGATCCTCTGCCTGCTCCTTGTGTACTTTGCTGCTCTCCTGGTATTCTGACCCCGGCCTCCTCCTGAAGATCCTCTGCTTACCCCTTTTGGTACTTCACGACTCTCCTGGTATTTATGACCCCAGCTTCTCCTGACTATTCTCTGCTTGCTCCATTTGTACTTTGTAGCTTTCCTGGTATTGACTCGGTCCGTTCACGTTCTGTTGTTTGTCTGTCTGTCATCCCTGCACTTAGTTCAAGCTAGGGATTGCCGTCAAGTTGTCCCCTGTCATTAGGACTCGCGAGGCAAGTAGGCAGGGCCAGGGGTAAGGGTGGAGCGCAGTGGTAACTTCCTTCCCCCCTGTGTGTGTGTGTACGCGACTGTTAGAAAAGAGCTGTCTAAAGACACCAGAGACAAAATTGTGGACCTCTACAAGGCTGGAAAGGGCTATGAGGCAATTTCCAAGCAGCTTGGTGAAAATAGATCAACTGTTGGAGCAATTGTTAGAAAATGGAAAGGGCTAAAGACGACTGTCAGTCTCCCTTGGACTGGGGCTCCATGCAAGATCTCACCTCATAGGGTATCACTGATGATAAGAAAGGTGAGGAATCAGCCCAGAACTACAAGGGAGGAGCTGGTCAATGACATGAAGAGAGCTGGGACCACAGTTTCAAAGATCACTGTCGGTAGAACACTACGTCGTCATGGTTTCAAAACATGCATTGAGAGGAAGGTTCCCCTGCTCAAGTCATCACATCTCCAGGCCCATCTGAAGTTTGCCAATGACCATCTGGATGATCCAGAGGAGGCATGGGAGAAAGTCATGTTGTCAGATGAGACCAAAGTAGAACTTTTTGATCTAAACTTCACTCATCGTGTTTGGAGTAAAAAGAAGGATGAGTAGCATCCCAAGAACACCATTCCTACTGTGAAGCATGGGGTGGTAACATCATGCTTTGGGAGTGCTTTTCTGTGAAGGACAACTGCACTGTATTAACCGCCTCCGGACCGACTAACGCAGGATCGCGGTCCGGAGGCGGCTGTCCCAGGCACAGTGACGCATATACGCATCATCTCGTGAGACGCGAGATTTCCTGTGAACGCGCGCACACAGGCGCGCGCGTTCACAGGATCGGAAGGTAAGCGAGTGGATCTACAGCCTGCCAGCGGTGATCGTTCACTGGCAGGCTGGAGATGCGATTTTTTTAAACCCCTAACAGGTATATTAGACGCTGTTTTGATAACAGCGTCTAATATACCTGCTACCTGGTCTTCTGGTGGTCCCTTTTGCTTGGATCGTATGTGTTTTACGGATCCACGCATCCATGGATCGGATCCGCAAAACACATACTGACGTCTGAATGGAGCATTACAGGGGGGTGATCAGGGAGTCTATATGGGATGATCACCCCCCTGTAAGGCTCCATTCAGACATCCGTATGTGTTTTACGGATCCACACATCCATGGATCGGATCCGCAAAACACATACGGACATCTGAATGGAGCCTTACAGGGGGGTGATCAATGACAGGGGGGTGATCACCCCATATAGACTCCCTGATCACCCCCCTGTCATTGATCACCCCCCTGTAAGGCTCCATTTAGACATTTTTTGGGCACAAGTTAGTGGAAATTGATTTTTTTTTTTTTTTCTTACAAAGTCTCATATTCCACTAACTTGTGTCAAAAAATAAAATCTCACATGAACTCACCATACCCCTCACGGAATCCAAATGCGTAAATTTTTTTAGACATTTATATTCCACGCTTTAGGGCCCCTAAAATGCCAGGGCAGTATAAATACCCCACATGTGACCCCATTTCAGAAAGAAGACACCCCAAGGTATTCGCTGAGGGGCATATTGAGTCCATGAAAGATTTTACTTTTTGTCCCAAGTTAGCGGAAAGGGAGACTTTTTGAGAAAAAGCAAAAAAAAAACTATTTCCGCTAACTTGTGCCCAAAAAGAAAAATCTTCTATGAACTCGCCATGCCCCTCATTGAATACCTTGGGGTGTCTTCTTTCCAAAATGGGGTCGCATGTGGGGTATTTATACTGCTCTGGCATTTTAGAGGGGCCCTAAAGCGTGAGAAGTCTGGAATCCAAATGTCTAAAAATGCCCTCCTAAAAGGAATTTAGGCTCCTTTGCGCATGTAGTCCGCAAAAAAGTGTCACACATGTGGTATCGCCGTACTCATGAGAAGTTGGGGAATGTGTTTTGGGGTGTCTTTTTACATATACCCATGCTGGGTGAGATAAATATCTTGCCAACTTTGTATAAAAAAAATGGGAAAAGTTGTCTTTTGCCGAGATATTTCTCTCACCCAGCATGGGTATATGTAAAATGACATGCCAAAACACATTGCCCAACTTCTCCTGAGTACGGCGATACCACATGTGTGACACTTTTTTGCAGCCTAGGTGGGCAAAGGGGCCCACATTCCAAAGAGCACCTTTAGGATTTCACAGGCCATTTTTTACACATTTTGATTTCAAACTACTTCTCATGCATTTGGGCCCCTAAAAAGCCAGGGCAGTATAACTACCCCACAAGTGACCCCATTTTGGAAAGAAGACACCCCAAGGTATTCCGTGAGGGGCATGGCGAGTTCCTAGAATTTTTTATTTATTGTCACAAGTTAGCGGAAAATGATGATTTTTTTTTTCTTACAAAGTCTCATATTCCACTAACTTTTGACAAAAAATAAAAAATTCTAGGAACTCGCCATGCCCCTCACGGAATACCTTGGGGTGTCTTCTTTCCAAAATGGGGTCACTTGTGGGGTAGTTATACTGCTCTGGCTTTTTAGGGGCCCAAATGCATGAGAAGTAGTTTGAAATCAAAATGTGTAAAAAATGGCCTGTGAAATCCTAAAGGTGCTCTTTGGAATGTGGGCCCCTTTGCCCACCTAGGCTGCAAAAAAGTGTCACACATGTGGTATCGCCGTACTCAGGAGAAGTTGGGGAATGTGTTTTGGGGTGTCATTTTACATATACCCATGCTGGGTGAGAGAAATATCTCGGCAAAAGACAACTTTTCCCATTTTTTTTATACAAAGTTGGCATTTGACCGAGATATTTCTCACCCAGCATGGGTATATGTAAAAATACACCCCAAAACACATTGCACTACTTCTTCTGAGTACGGCGATACCACATGTGTGACACTTTTTTGCAGCCTTTTTTTGCAGCCTAGGTGCGCAAAGGGGCCCAAATTTCAATGAGTACATTCAGGATTTCACAGGGCATTTTTACGCATTTGAATTCCAAACTACTTCTCACGCTTTAGGGCCCCTAAAATGCAAGGACAGTAAAAATACCCCACATGTGACGCCATTTTGGAAAGAAGACACCCAAATGTATTCCATGAGGGGTACGGTGAGTTCATGTAAAATGTTATTTTTGTCACAAGTTAGTGGAATATGAGACTTTGTAAGAAAAAAATAAAAAATATATCATTTTCCGCTAACTTGTGACAAAAAATAAAAACTTCCATGAACTCAATATGCCCATCAGAGAATACCTTAGGGTGTCTACTTTCCGAAATGGGGTCATTTTTGGGGTCTTTCTACTGTCTGGGCATTGTAGAACCTCAGGAAACATGACAGGTGCTCAGAAAGTCAAAGTGCGTAAATAAAGTTTTTTTGCACTATAGTTTGTAAACACTATAACTTTTACCCAAACCAATAAATATACACTTTTTTTTTTTTTTTTTTTTTTTTTTTATCAAAGACATGTAGAACAATAAATTTAAAGAAAAAGTTATATAGAAATGTAGTTTTATTTGAAAAAAATGACATTTTTTGGCAAACATTTCGGTAAATTTCGATTAATATAAAAAAAAAGTAAAAATTTCAGCAGCAATGAAATACCACCAAATGAAAGCTCTATTAGTGAGAAGAAAAGGAGGTAAAATTCATTTTGGTGGTAAGTTGTATTACCGAGCAATAAACCGTGAAACTAGTGTAGTGCAGAATTGTAAAAATTGGTCTGGTCATTAAGGGGGTTTAAGCTAGGGGGGCTGAGGTGGTTAAGGGGTGCCATGTACCTATTTCCACTAAATACTGATTGAGGGGTGCTATTGCTATATACCTTCTTAGACTAAATACCGATTACGGGGTGCAATACACCTTTTCCCACCAAATACTGATTGAGGGGTGCCATATACTTTCTTCCACTAAACACTGATTGAGGGGTGCTATTGCTATATACCTTCTTTACCAAATACTGATTGAGGGGTGCAATACAACTGCTTCCACAAAATACTGATTGAGGGGTGCGATATACCTGCTTCCACCAAATATCGAATGAGGCCTGCGATACACCTGCTTCCGCAAAATACTGATTAATGGGATTGTTATACCTGTTTCCACCAAATACTGATTGAGGCCTGCAATATACCTGCTTCCACAAATACTGCTCTTCTCTGGGGACTTTGGCACAGGATCATTTTGAAAATGACAGTCAGAGGAAGAGGCAAGACATTCGGCAGGGTGGTAGGGGTCAGGCAGGTGCACCAGGCCGGAGCCTAAGTGGGAAGTTGGAGAAGGTGCGTGCGATTACCTCAAAGGACGCACCAGAGTTGGTTGAGCGGCTCACTCAACCTTCTGCTTCTGCACCCTCCTCATCCTCTGCATCTGCACCCAGTGGCGTATCTATCACGAGGCAAACAAGGAATTTGCCTAGGGCGGCACTTGCCAATGGGGCGGCAAAATGCCTTGTTTGCCCCTTGTCCCATCCGTCTCATATGCCACCGGTATACTCAGAAGATCAGATGGTATATTCTAACCCCCAGGCGTTCCCATGGTGACGGGGACGCTTGCCTGGGGGTTAGAATATACCATCGGATCTCAGATTTCACGATCTCAGTGAGATCGTGAAAACTCAAATCCGATGGTATATTCTAACCCCCAGGCGTTCCTATGGTGACAGGGACGCTTGCCTGGGGGTTAGAATATACAGGGCCACGCCGCTCACAGGAGAAGATTTATAAACTAATCAGTAACTTTAACTTTAATCATTGCTGATCTCTTTACTGGATACCTTACTCTGTCTTAGCTCCGGTAACAGCAGGCAGTGCGGGCGGGCAGCGCTCACTCACTGACGTCACGCGCCTAGTGGGAGGAGCAGGCGCGTGACGTCAGTGAGTGAGAGCCGCCTATATATTTTTTTAATCACTGCACAATCACTTTACAAGCGCCGCGGTGATAAAAAAAAAAACAGTTTTGATATTTTTGATCAATCGCAGCGGCTTCCGGTACTTCGCTAGCCTCCCATTTGTAAGACAGGCTTGCTTTTTTTCTTGGGTAGTCTCAGGGAATACCCCCTAAATTTAGTTGACCAAACGGCAAATAATGGGTATTCTTCTGAAGAGGCCTACAGGCTTCTGACCCAGTCGGATGAGGAATGGGAACCCTCAGCTGACGAATCCAGCGGGTCAGAATACGAACCTGTAGAAAGCAGTGGCAGTCTGACCCAAAGTTCGGACAATGAGGTTGAGAACCCTGATACCACCAGGCGTACCCCGCCCCGTGTTGCTAGACCACAGGTTGCGCAGGATCCGCTTCAAGGGCAGCAGAGTGGGGCTGGCGCTGTCGGATTACGTGGTGAGGCATACACCAGCAGCACATCCCATCCTGGACCTAGTACCAGCACTGCCGTACAAAATGGTGAAGTGGCGAGCACCAAAAGGACAGTTGAAGCTGGTACAGTGGCACGTGCAGAAGTTCCCCGCAGTAGTTCCCCCGTCGCAGCCACCGCACAGACAGGCCCGTAGAGCCCCTAGAGTCCCTGAGGTGCTGGCAAACCCTGATTGGCAGCCCTCAACTTTAGCCGCACCAGTAGTTCCCCCTTTCACTGCCCAGTCTGGAGTTTGGGTTGAGACAGTTCAGATCGGATCGGCACTGTTTTTTTTTTAGCTGTTCTTGACTGCTCGGCACTGGGGTTTTTTGAGCTGTTCTTGACTGCGGAGCTCTTGGACTTAGTCATGGCAGAAACAAATCGATATGCCACTCAATTTATAGCCGCCAACCCAGGAAGCTTTTATGCCCAGTCTTTCCGGTGGAAACCCGTCCAAGTTTCCGAATTTAAAACTTTTCTGAGCCTTCTCCTCAACATGGGCCTAACAAAAAAGCATGAATTGCGGTCATATTGGTCCACAAACCCAATTTATCACATGCCCATGTTCTCTGCTGCCATGTCCAGGACAGGATTTGAGACCATCCTGCATTTCCTGCACTTTAGTGACAACAGCACCTCTCGTCCCAGAGGCCACCCAGCTTTTGACCGGCTCCACAAAATTCGGCCCCTCATAGACCACCTTAACACCAAATTTGCAGATTTGTATACCCCTGAGCAAAACATAGACGAGTCCCTTATACATTTTACCGGGCGCCTTGGCTTCAAACAATACATCCCAAGCAAGCACGCCCGGTATGGGGTCAAATTGTATAAGCTCTGTGAAAGGGCCACAGGCTATACGCACTAATTTCGTGTCTATGAGGGTAAAGATCAGACCCTGGAGCCGGTCGGTTGCCCTGACTACCTGGGGAGCAGTGGGAAGACAGTCTGAGACTTGGTGTCACCCTTATTTGGCAAGGGGTACCATCTTTATGTGGACATTTTTTACACAAGTGTGCCCCTCTTCAGGCATTTGTTTTTAGAACAGATTGGCTGCTGTGGCACCACGCGACCTAGTCGCTGAGGCGTCCCCCAACGGCTCGTTACCACCCGTCTTGCAAGGGGGGAGAGGGCTGTCTTGTGTAACCAAGAAATGCTCGCGGTGAAATGGAGAGACAAGCGCGACGTTTACATGCTCTCCTCCATTCACGCAGACACGACAATACAAATTGAATGAGCAACCAGTGTCATTGAAAAGCCCCCCTCGGTCCACGACTATAATTTGCTCATGGGAGGGGTGGACTTCAATGACCAGATGTTGGCTCCTTATTTAGTGTCCCGCCGCACCAGACGCTGGTATAAGAAGGTGTCTGTATATTTAATTCAATTGGCTCTGTATAATAGTTTTGTTCTCTACAGTAAGGCTGGGAGAACAGGATTCTTCCTCAAATTTCAGGAAGAGATCATCGAGAACCTCCTGTATCCAGGAGGTTCCGTGGCCCCATCCACCAGTGTAGTGAGCCGTCTAAACAAGCAACATTTCCCCAATGTCGTTTCTGGTACCTCAACCCAAGCTCCACCCCGAAAAAGATGTTGTGTCTGTAGCAGGAGTGGAATAACGCATGAAACCCGCTATTTCTGTCCTGACTGCCCTGACCATCCCTGCCCTATGCTTAGGGGAGTGTTTCAGGAAGTACCACACACAGGTACACTATTAGCATAGGGATTGCTTCTCACAGGACAGGCACACAGGGCTCTTAGGGCCCTTTCACACAAAGCTGCTGCCTCTCCTTTCACCTGGGACAAAGTGCATAATGTACTTCGCCACATCTCTTGGCGATTTGCGCTTTGCACATTGTCCCATGGGGAAGGAGAGGTTTGTCCTATAAAAAGGTAAAAAAAGCAAAACAAAAAAAAATCTGCGGTAAGCAAAAAAGTCAATGTTCTGTTCCAAAAGTTCAAAAAAGTTTATAAAAGTTAATGTTCTGTTCAAATGTTATTATAAAGTTCATGCTAAAAAATTTATTGCGTTGCGGCCTTTTTTTTCATATTTTTATTTTTTTTTTTACCTTCTGCAGCACTGATGTGCATTCTGACAGAAGCATTGCGCTGCTGTCAGAGTACACAAAAGTCGGTGTATGACGAGATTTCTCCTCTGCAGTAAAAAAAGATACATTTGTCCGAGGCTTATGAGCTGAGGGGCGGTGTTCATATGCTTTGGCAAATACTTTGTATATAAAAAATAAATAAAAAATCGATTGATGTGAATGGAGAAATCGGGTTTGCCAGGGCATACGGGCTGAGTGGGTATGGATGTTGGGTGGAGCTCCTATGTCCTGGCAGACGCCTTTCCCCTCTATTTTTTTTTGGGCAGAGATTTTTTCATCCACATTGATCGATGTGAATGAAGAAATCTGTGCCGTTCATTTTTTCTTTCAGCCCAGAGGCTGAACGGAAAAAAAAAATCTCATTACCTGTATGCTCAATATAAGGAGAATAGCAGAAACTCCTAATGCTGGCCATACATGTAATGATTGCGGAGACCCTCAAATGCCAGGGCAGTACAAACACCCCACAAATGACCCAATTTTGGAAAGAAGACACCCTGGTATTCGCTGATGGGCATAGTGATTGGTATTCGCTGATGGGCATAGTGAGTTCATAGAAGTTTTTATTTTTTGTCACAAGTTAGCGGAAAATTATGTATTTTTTTTGTTTAGTTTTTTTTTCTTACAAAGTCTCATATTCCACTAAATTGTGACAAAAAATAAAAACTTCCATGAACTCACTATGCCCATCACAAAATACCTTGGGGTCTCTTCTTTCCAAAATGGGGTCGCATGTGGGGTATTTATACTGCCCTGGCATTTTAGGGGCCCTAAAGCGTGAGATGAAGTCTGGAATACAAATGTCTAAAAATGCCCTCCTAAAAGGAATTTGTGCTCCTTTGCCCACCAAGGCTGCAAAGAAGTGTCACACATGTGGTATCGCCGTACTCAGGAGAAGTTGGGCAATGTGTTTTAGGGTGTCTTTTTACATATACCCATGCTGGGTGAGAGAAATATCTCTCTAAAATGACAACTTTGTATAAAAAAATGGGAAAAGTTGACTTTTAGAGAGATATCTCTCTCACCCAGCATGGGTATATGTAAAAATACACCCCAAAACACGTTGCCCTACTTCTTCTGAGTAGGGCGATACCACATGTGTGACACTTTTTTGCAGCCTAGGTGGACAAAGGGGCACAAATTCTAAAGAGCACCTTTAGGATTTCACAGGGCATTTTTTGCACATTTGGATTTCAAACTACTTCTCACGCATTAGGGCCCCTAAAATGCCAAGGCAGTATAACTACCCCACAAGTAACCCCATTTTGGAAAGAAGACACCCCAAGGTATTTCGTGATGGGCATAGTGAGTACATGGAAGTTTTTATTTTTTGTCACAAGTTAGTGGAATATGGGACTTTGTAAGGAAAAAAATAAATAAAATTTTTTTCCACTAACTTGTGATAAAAGAATAAAAACTTCTATGAACTCACTATGCCCATCACAAAATACCTGGCATTTTAGGGGCCCTAATGCTTGAGATGTAGTTTGAAATCCAAATGTGTAAAAAAAATGCCCTGTGAAATCCTAAAGGTGCTCTTTAGAGTTTGTGCCCCTTTGCCCACCTAGGCTGCAAAAAAGTGTCACACATGTGGTATCGCCGTACTCAGGAGAAGTTGGGCAATGTGTTTTGGGGTGTCTTTTTACATATACCCATGCTGGGTGAGAGAAATATCTCTCTAAAATGACAACTTTGTATCAAAAAATGGGAAAAGTTGACTTTTAGAGATATTTCTCTCACCCAGCATGGGTATATGTAAAAATACACCCTAAAACACATTGCCCTACTTCTTAAATAAAAACTTCTATGAACTCACTATGCCCATCAGCGAATACCTTAGGGTGTCTAATTTCCGAAATGGGGTCATTTGTGGGTTGTTTCTACTATCTGGGCATTGTAGAACCTCAGGAAACATGACAGGTGCTCAGAAAGTCAGAGCTGCTTCAAAATGCGGAAATTCACATTTTTGTACCATAGTTTGTAAACACTATTTGCGCAAACCAATAAATATACGCTTATTGCATTTTTTTTATCAAAGACATGTAGAACAATAAATTTAGAGAACAATTTATATAGAAATGTAGTTTTATTTGTAAAATTTTACAACTGAAAGTGAAAAATGTCATTTTTTTGCAAAAAAATCTGCAAATTTCGATTAATAACAAAAAAAAGTAAAAAAGTCAGCAGCAATGAAATACCACCAAATGAAAGCTCTATTAGTGAGAAGAAAAGGAGGTAAAATTCATTTGGGTGGTAAGTTGTATGACCGAGCAATAAACTGTGAAAGTAGTGTAGTGCAGAATTGTAAAAAGTGGTCTGGTCATTAACCACTTCAACCCCGCTAGCTAAAACCCCCTTCATGACCAGGCCACTTTTTACACTTCTGCACTACACTACTTTCACCGTTTATCGCTCGGTAATGCAACTTACCACCCAAATGAATTTTACCTCCTTTTCTTCTCACTAATAGAGCTTTCATTTGGTGGTATTTTATTGCTGCTGACATTTTTACTTTTTTTGTTATTAATCGAAATTCAATGATTTTTTTGCAAAAAAATGACATTTTTCACTTTCAGCTGTAAAATTTTGCAAAAAAAACAACATCCATATATAAATTTTTTGCTAAATTTATTGTTCTACAAGTCTTTGATAAAAAAAAATGCGTTAACAAACTATGGTACAAAAATGTGAATTTCCGCTTTTTGAAGCAGCTCTGACTTTCTGAGCACCTGTCATGTTTCCTGAGGTTCTACAATGCCCAGACAGTAGAAAACCCCCACAAATGACCCCATTTCGGAAAGTAGACACCCTAAGGTATTCGCTGATGGGCATAGTGAGTTCATAGAACTTTTTATTTTTTGTCACAAGTTAGCGGAAAATGATGATTTTTATTTTAATTTTTTTTTTCCTTACAAAGTCTCATATTCCACTAACTTGCGACAAAAAATTCTAGGAACTCTCCGTGCCCCTCACGGAATACTTCGGGGTGTCTTCTTTCCAAAATGGGGTCACTTGTGGGGTAGTTATACTGCCCTGGCAATTTAGGGGCCCAAATGTGTGAGAAGAACTTTGCAATCAAAATGTGTAAAAAATGGCCTGCGAAATCCGAAAGGTGCACTTTGGAATATGTGCCCCTTTGCCCACCTTGGCTGCAAAAAAGTGTCACACATCTGGTATCGCCGTACTCAGGAGAAGTTGGGGAATGTGTTTTGGGGTGTCATTTTACATATAGCCATGCTGGGTGAGAGAAATATCTTGGCAAAAGACAACTGTTCCAATTTTTTTATACAAAGTTGGCATTTGACCAAGATATTTATCTCACCCAGCATGGGTATATATAAAATGACACCCCAAAACACATTGCCCAACTTCTCCTGAGTACGGCGATACCAGATGTGTGACACTTTTTAGCAGCCAAGGTGGGCAAAGGGGCACATAATCCAAAGTGCACCTTTCGGATTTCGCAGGCCATTTTTTACACATTTTGATTGCAAAGTTCTTCTCACACATTTGGGCCCCTAAATTGTCAGGGCAGTATAACTACGCCACAAGTGACCCCATTTTGGAAAGAAGACACCCCAAGGTATTCCGTGAGGGGCATGGCAAGTTCCTAGAATTTTTTATTTTTTGTCGCAATTTAGTGGAATATGAGACTTTGTAAGGAAAAAAGAAAAAAATGAAAAATCATCATTTTCCGCTAACTTGTGACAAAAAATAAAAAATTCTAGGAACTCGCCGTGCCCCTCACGGAATACCTTGGGGTGTCTTCTTTCCAAAATGGGGTCACTTGTGGCGTAGTTATACTGCCCTGGCAATTTAGGGGCCCAAATGTGTGAGAAGTACCTTGCAATCAAAATGTGTAAAAAATGGCCTGCGAAATCCAAAAGGTGCTCTTTGGAATGTGTGCCCCTATGCCCACCTTGGCTGCAAAAAAGTGTCACACATCTGGTATCGCCGTACTCAGGAGAAGTTGGGGAATGTGTTTTGGGGTGTCATTTTACATATACCCATGCTGGGTGAGAGAAATATCTTGGCAAAAGAAAACTTTTCCCATTTTTTTATACAAAGTTGGCATTTGACCAAGATATTTTTCTCACCCAGCATGGGTATATGTAAAATGACACCCCAAAACACATTCCCCAACTTCTCCTGAGTACAGCGATACCAGATGTGTGACACTTTTTTGCAGCCTAGATGCGCAAAGGTGCCCAAATTCCTTTTAGAAGGGCATTTTTAGACATTTGGATCCCAGACTTCTTCTCACTCTTTCGGGCCCCTAACATGCCAGGGCAGTATAAATACCCCACATGTGACCCCACTTTGGAAAGAAGACACCCCAAGATATTCAATGAGGGGCCTGGCGAGTTCATAGAATTTTATTTTTTTTGCATAAGTTAGCGGAAATTGATTTTTTTATTTTATTTTTCTCACAAAGTCTCACTTTCCGTTAATGTAGGACAAAAATTTCAATCTTTCATGGACTCAATATGCCCCTCTCGGAATACCTTTGGGTGTCTTCTTTCAGAAATGGGGTCACATGTGGGGTATTTATACTGCCCTGGCTTTTAAGGGGCCCTAAAGCGTGAGAAGAAGTCTGGAATATAAATGTCTAAAAATGTTACGCATTTGGATTCCGTGAGGGGTATGGTGAGTTCATGTGAGATTTTATTTTGACACAAGTTAGTGGAATATGAGACTTTGTAAGAAAAAACAAACAAAAAATATATATATATTTCCGCTAACTTGGGCCAAAAAAATGTCTGAATGGAGCCTTACAGGGGGGGGTGATCAATGACAGGGGGGTGATCAATGACAGGGGGGTGATCAGGGAGTGTATATGGGTGATCACCCCCCTGTCATTGATCACCCCCCTGGTAAGGCTCCATTCAGACGTCCGTATGATTTTTACGGATCCATGGATACATGGATCGGATCCGCAAAACACATGCGGACGTCTGAATGGAGCCTTACAGGTGGGTGATCAATGACAGGGGGTGATCAGGGAGTGTATATGGGTGATCACCCTCCTGTCATTGATCACCCCCCTGGTAAGGCTCCATTCAGACGTCTGTATGATTTTTACGGATCCATGGATTCATGGATCGATCCGCAAAACACATGCGGACGTCTGAATGGAGCCTTACAGGGGGGTGATCAATGACAGGGGGGTGATCAATGACAGGGGGTGATCAGGGAGTGTATATGGGTGATCACCCCTCTGTCATTGATCACCCCCTTGTAAGGCTCCATTCAGACGTCCGCATGTGTTTTGTGGATCCGATCCATGTATCCATGGATCCGTAAAAATCATACGGACGTCTAAATGGAGCCTTACAGGGGGGTGATCAATGACAGGGGGTGATCAGGGAGTGTATATGGGTGATCACGCCCCTGTCATTGATCACCCCCTGTAAGGCTCCATTCAGACGTCCGCATGTGTTTTGCGGATCTGATCCATGTATCCATGGATCCGTAAAAATCATACGGACGTCTGAATTGAGCCTTACAGGGGGTGATCAATGACAGGGGGTGATCAGGGAGTGTATATGGGTGATCACCCGCCTGTCATTGATCACCCGCCTGTAAGGCTCAATTCAGACGTCCGCATGTGTTTTGCGGATCCGATCCATGTATCCATGGATCCGTAAAAATCATACGGACGTCTGAACGGAGCCTGACAGGGGGGTGATCAATGACAGGGGGGTGATCAATGACAGGGGGTGATCAAGGAATCTATATGGGTGATCACCCGCCTGTCATTGATCACCCCCCTGTAAGGCTCCATTCAGACGTCCGTATGTGTTTTGCGGATCCGATCCATGTATCCGTGGATCCGTAAAAATCATACGGACGTCTGAACGGAGCCTGACAGGGGGGTGATCAATGACAGGGGGTGATCAATGACAGGGGGGTGATCAGGGAGTTTATATGGGGTGATCATGGGTGATCAGGGGTTCATAAGGGGTTAATAAGTGACGGGGGGGTGTAGTGTAGTGTGGTGTTTGGTGCGACTGTACTGAGCTGCCTGTGTCCTCTGGTGGTCGATCCTAACAAAAGGGACCACCAGAGGACCAGGTAGCAGGTATATTAGACGCTGTTATCAAAACAGTGTCTAATATACCTGTTAGGGGTTAAAAAAATCACATCTCCAGCCTGCCAGCGAGGGATCGCTGCTGACAAGCTGGAGATCCACTCGCTTACCTTCTTTTCCTGTGAGCGCGCGCGCCTGTGTGCGCGCCTTCACAGGAAATCTCGGCCCTTGCGAGATGACGCGTATATGCGTCACTGTGCGCAGGGCTGCCGCCTCCGGACCGCACATTTGCGTTAGGCGGTCCGGAGGCGGTTAAGGGGGTTTAAGCTAGGGGAGCTAAGGTAGTTAAAGGGCTTCTGTCACCCCCCCCAAAACTCATTTTTCATTTTTTGGCATAATAAAATCCTTATTGGATGACTATTCCCTATATAGGGCTCTTACCTTGTTCTGTGGCTTGGTTTCACTAAAAATCGATCTTTTAAAATATGTAAATGACTTCACTACCAGCAAGTAGGGTGTCTACTTGCTGGTAGCCACCGCATCCTCCTTTTAAACCCCCCCCTCCTCCTGCTGATTGACATGGCCAGGGAGTGCTCTTCTCCTCCAGCTGGCCCTGTCTGCAATTCAAATCCCGCACCTGCACCTCATTCGGCGCAGGCGCTCTGAGAGAAGGACGCTCGCTTCCTCAGCACTTCCTCAAAGTGCCTGCGCCGATGACGTCTTCTCTTTCGGGTTTAGAGGTAACGTCATCGGCGCAGGCGCACTGAGGGAGTGCTGAGAAAGCGAGCGTCCTTCTCTTAGAGCGCCTGCGCCGAATGAGGTGCAGGCGTGGGATTTGAATTGCAGACAGTTCCAGCCGGAGGAGGAGAGCGCTCCCTGGCCCTGTCAATCAGCAGGAGGAGGTTTTTTTTTTTTAAAGGAGGATGCGGCAGCTACCAGCAAGTAGACACCCTACTTGCTGATAGTGAAGTCATTTGCATATTTTAAAAGATCGATTTTCAGTGAAACCAAGCCACAGAACAAGGTAAGAGCCCTATATAGGGAATGGTCATCCAATAAGGATTTTAATATGCCCCAAAATAAAAAAAATGAGTTTTGAGGGGTGACAGAAGCCCTTTAAAAAGTGGGTTTTTGAAATGTTCTTAAAAATTTTAAGAATTGCTTTGAAAATTCTAAGCCTTCTAACGTCTTAATAAAGTAAAATGACATTTACAAAAATATGCCAATAAAAAGTAGACATATGGGGAATGTTAAGTAATAAATATTTTATGAGGTATCACTTTCTGTTTTAAAAGCAAACGTTGAAAATTGTGAATTTTTTTATTTTTTGGTAAATTTGGGATTTTTTTATAATTAAAGGGGAAATATATTGACTCAAATTTATGACTGTCATGAAGTACAATGTAGAAAAGAAGACTGGGCACTCCTAAGATACTTGGTTGCTAATGTTTATTACAATAATTAAAGTAAAGGATATAGTCAGTAAAATACAGTCATTAAAATACAATACACTGATGCACATCAAAATTCGTACCGTAATATTGTCAGCAGCAGTCGAGATACAATCTCGGCGTATTGTGGTTAATGTTTGGCGGAGAGCAGTCACTCATGTGTGGTGGTGTCCGTGACTCACCGTCCACACCTTAAGCACAATGTTCGTACAGATAGAGTGAATCTGTAGTGTATAAAAGGTAAATCAATTGATGTAACATCCGCAACTATAAAACACAATATGGCAGTTAAAATGGCAGTTAAAATAACACAATGTTGCCAGTGATCAGCTGGCAATTGATGAATAAAAGTTCACTGACCCTGATAGGTCAGGAGACAAGAGTGTCAGGATATAACAAAGTTCAGGTGAGTTTGCTACTTATTCCTATGTACAGTAGCGTTGTCCCGCTTTGGCTAGGGGGATTAGGTGGGCATAAGCAATGTCTTGCTCCGTAACTCACCCAGCGGCGTCCCGCTTCAGGTCAGGAATGTCTACGCCAATTGGCAGATACCAGCACATACCGAAAATTAGGAAATGACCCAACCGATCAATTCTATATAGATCTGGGAAGTCTTTGTAAAAAGGGAATAGATAGTGGGATTCTAAATAACGAAGAATATGACTTTATTTTAAATAAATACCCACGGATACCAGCGTTTTATTGCATTCCGAAAATACACAAAGACAAGGAAAATCCACCGGGACGCCCCATTATCTCAGGCATTGAATCACTAACAGCAAATCTCTCAATGTATATTGACATTCTACTTCAAACTAAAGTGAAAAATACGCCCTCATATGTCAAGGACACGACGCAAATTATAAAAAAAATTGAGAATATGCAGTTTGAAAAACACTGGATAATGGGCTCTTTGGACATCCAATCCTTGTATACGGTCATTGACCATGAACAAGGCAAAAAAGCAACAAAGAAACAACTTATAACAGAGGGTAGACTAACAGAACCACAGATAGATTTTTTAATTGAAGGAATTGATTTTATTTTAAATCACAATTACTTTTATTACAATGGATCCTTTCATTTGCATATTCGAGGCACTGCCATGGGCACCAGGTTCGCCCCCCAGTTACGCAAACTTATTCATGGCGGATTGGGAGGACCAATACGTGGCCCCCAGACTGGGGACGGACCTGGTGCTCTGGCAGAGGTACATCGATGATGTATTTTTTATTTGGCAATCAGGCCATGAACAACTTAAAGTGTTTTTAGACTCTATTAATCATAATGATTTTAATCTCAAATTTTCAGGCATTAACAGTAGGGAAACTTTGGAATTTTTGGATTTGAAAATTTATGTTGAGGATGACATGCTTAAAACCTGCACATATATGAAGCCCTCAACGCGGAATAGCTATATTTTATTCAATAGTTGCCATCTACCGAGCTGGCTTACTATTATTCTGCAAGGCCAGTTTCGGAGATTAAGACGTAATTGCACACTGATGGACCAATTCGAAATGGAGGTGGATAAAATGAAATTGGAATTTTTAAAGAAAGAATATCCAGAGGAAATCCTAAATTCGGCATTAGGCAAAGTTAAAAAAATGGATAGGAAAGAATTTTTTAGAGGAAGAAATAATGTGTGTAGAGAAAAGGTAGACAATCAAGTGAAATTGATACTTCCATTCAGTAGTGACTACGGCAAAATAAGAAACATCATATATAAACATTGGGACATTATTAAAAAAGAAAAAGTGGTGGGTACAATAATCCCACCAAAACCCTTGATTGTCTTTACAAAAGCACCGACCCTGGCAAATAAGATAGCCCCCACAGTTAGGGAGGATGGACAACAAAAAAAAAATAACCCTTCAATACATAAATGGATGGATCTTAAAGGCTTTTTTAGGTGTGGCCAATGCGGCAATTGCAAATCAACATCATTCACGAAACAAACAAAAGAAATAACTGCAACAACAAATGGGCGCAAACATATTATAAAATAATTTTTAACTTGCAGTTCAGAAAACATCATCTATATCATAGAGTGTCCCTGCAAGCGACAATACATTGGTAGGACTAAGAGAACCCTGAAAAAACGCCTTGCCGACATATATCAAATATCAAAAAGGGTGTAGAAACTCACTCACTATCTAAGCATTTCAAAATTACCCACAATAGTGATCCATCTGGTTTAAAATTTGCGGCCATAGATAAAGTACCAAAAAGTTGGAGAAGAGGGAACCACATTAGCAAGATGTCTATAATGGAAACACAGAGAATCTTTGAAATGGAGACCATGATTCCAGATGGTCTAAACGCAGAATATGAACTTTTCGGTTTCCTATAAATATGGGGTGTGGCCTGCCTTTGAGGGTGAGCTCTGCCGAGTAGCTCAATGCCCCGGTGGGTTCCCCCTTGACGACAGGCCTACACCACGGAACATCAACCGACTGCGTGTAGTGGACAGCTATTCCAGACCCCTATTGAAGACATGTCAGACCCAAAAATTATTTTGAAAAATGTTTTAAACATTTTTTTAGGAATATTTTTTTATATTAATGGTTGTATAGAAATTTTTGTAAAATTTCTCTCCTTTTTGTTATATTTAGATTATATTTATATAATTTTATATTTTTATATTTATATTTTTATCTCTTTATGTGTCTAAACCTTGTGGAGTTATGCTAAATATTATCACAGGTTATAAGAATATGATATTATCCAAATATTTTAAGATAGCCTATAAATGGCAAGATGTCATAAAGAATTCATTCATTAGTATTTATGAGCATCCATACAACATGAACTGATATACGAATGTGTACCGCGATACGTATATGTCCTTGTCCATATGTACGCGGATCTGTGTACACACTTATTTCATCATTAGGGCACATTTTTGCAATTTTTGGATCCACTGATCAATTTACTTCTCTTTGGGATGGATAATTTATCCCTATGGAATCATATATCTGGTATAACATGGTATAATATAGTTCTTTTAATTCTCCCTTCTCAGTTTAATTTGTTGTTATGAATTTTTATGGTGTGAATCTATTTGGCTCATGTGTTAATCCTAGATTTATATATTTAAATAATACACAATATATGGTCATTGGGAAAGTTCACTATCACAGTTACAATGGAAACGCAAAAGAATCGTAACGATACCGCAAAGTAACCACTTGCGATTTTTATTACAGTAAAACAACCGCGTAAGACATTAAGAACTTACAGATGCGGTTACATACTGACGATGGGCAAAATAAGCAAAACCGCTAAATTACAACAATAAGGAAAATGGTCTTTTGACCGGATAAAAAGCTGCATAGGACTTCCGGAAGCAGAGTCCGAGACGGGTTTTGCAAAGCCTCTTCTGTGGAGTATAAAAGGATGGTCTCTTGGGGGGGTCGGATAGCCACTGAGGAAGGGGACACTCTAGCTCAGAAACGCGTCTGGTCTGACCCCCAAAGTTCAAATTTATGTGAGTGCACCACATCGACCCTATCCAGGAACATCTCTGAATCGATCGCAAGGCTGAGCCGGTCTGAAACTTCTGCCCGGGAGTTTGGGATATTCCACCTGGATCCGAACAAGCGGGATCGTGTGCGGGAATCAAGCTGCTAGCAGGTGGTCCGCGGCAGCTAGAGAGAAACCCACCCGACCGCAACTAGTAAACCGGGAGTGAGTTCCGATAGACGGCAGAGGCTCTCTCCCAGACGTGAGAAGCCTCCAACATTGTCAAAGGTATTTCTTAATTCAGAGACGATCTACTGTAATTCAGAGACGATCTACTATGCCCACCTCATCCCCCTAGCCAAAGCGGGACAACGCTACTGTACATAGGAATAAGTAGCAAACTCACCTGAACTTTGTTATATCCTGACACTCTTGTCTCCTGACCTATCAGGGTCAGTGAACTTTTTATTCATCAATTGCCAGCTGATCACTGGCAACATTGTGTTATTTTAACTGCCATTTTAACTGCCATATTGTGTTTTATAGTTGCGGATGTTACATCAATTGATTTACCTTTTATACACTACAGATTCACTCTATCTGTACGAACATTGTGCTGAAGGTGTGGACACCACCACACATGAGTGACTGCTCTCCGCCAAACATTAACCACAATACGCCGAGATTCTATCTCGACTGCTGCTGACAATATTACGGTACGAATTTTGATGTGCATCAGTGTATTGTATTTTAATGACTGTATTTTACTGACTATATCCTTTACTTTAATTATTGTAATAAACATTAGCAACCAAGTATCTTAGGAGTGCCCAGTCTTCTTTTCTATATTTTTACCCCTTTTAAGCAGCGGGGTGACACTGCATGACTGAGAGCACCCTTGTTTGGTGTATCATATATTATCATGAAGTACAATGTGTCATGAGAAAACAATCTCAGAATGGCTTGGATAAATAAGTGTTCTAAAGCTATTACCACATAAAGTGACACATGTCAGATTTGCAAAAAATGGCCTGGACAGGAGGGTGCAAACTGTCCGGGGGTAGAAGGGGTTAATAATAGACAAGTAGAGTAAAGACACCAATACACATTTAATAGCTGTCAGACCAAACGATCATTCCGACAACAGCTATCTCTCCCAACTCCCTCATACACATACATGTTTGACTCGGACTAACGTGTATATGTATGCAATGGGAAGAAAACCACTGCCAGATACCTTTGGTATTCACTTTGCCTGATCCTTCTCTCCCCGGACATCATGTTTCGGAGGACAGTTAAGAGCTCCCCACACACATTAAACTGTCAGCTGAACCATACATTAATGGTACCAATGAAAGGAAAATGTTTAACAAAAAAAGCTCATCTCAACATAACCTTAAAATTAACACCCTAGTTAATGAACAAGTAATTGTATTTTTAAGCTACTAGGGAACAGGTTATCATTTACCCACACAAATCCATAATATAACAAAGAGGAACGAATGATTTAGAATTTGTTTATACAGGTACAAATAATTCTTTTCAGCAGTCAAAGAAGTGGCAAGTCAATGTCAGTCAGCTGGAATTTTCCTCCAACCCACAAAATCGTAATTCACGTTGAGGGGGTGATGAATTTCAGAAGTAAGTTTGTATAGGAATGCTTTGTCTGGCTCCAGTTCAACACAACAAAAGAAGTCAAACGTTATATGCTATTTGCATCGCTTCACAGAAGTGTTTTGACATAAACTAAATAACAATTCCAGTTGAGAGGCGGCAGACAACTTGGAATGCACTGTCAGAACTACAGTTTCTTCTCGCAGAAAAGATTGTTTTGATTTTTGAGCACCATGCACAGACATTTTTATTAACCTAATTTTTTTGTCTGCTTAACATACTCTGACTTGAATAGCTATTATTATATTTTACAATTAGAATGTGCAATGAATGATTAGCCAGACAAAAAATTCCAGTAAAGTTGTCAAAACAAGAGTAGTAACAGGTTCTGCTCTCTGTTGTCCCTCCAGGCCTGCAATAAATCAATTTAATTTCTTGACTTTTGTCACATTTTTTTCTTGCATTTGCAGTCAGTTATATTTGTGTGGCCCATGCCCTGTAATAAGTATTTGATGTAAGAAGAAGCTGTTAAGAAGATTGTTTTTTGAACGTGGAACCAAGAATGTGAGGAGAACATTGTAGAAACTTTAAAGAGGTCTTATAGGGAGATTTCCTATTAAGAACACAAGTCAGAATGTTTTAAAAGTAGGAATCATTAACTGTACAAATCACCCCCTGCTGCTGTTCTGATGCTGCTCTAGTCCTCACTGCTCCTAACTGCCTGGTCTGAACTTGACACAGTGGGAAAGGCCCACTAAATCTATCACAGGTCACCTTTTTGGAGTGCCAAGATGGGAGCAGGAAGTGAAGAACAGTGAGGAACAGATCAGTGTCAGTGTAAATAAAATAAAAAAGTCTTCTGATCCATATTTATAAAATCAAAATCTCCCTCAAAATACCCCTTTAACATTGCCTCTTTAGTGCAGCTGTGTACCATACACAATTATTTCCCAATGAAAAGACTCAAGACCAGAGAGGAAGGTGTACTCAGGGAGTAAAGATACAACAGCCACACCTGGTGCCAGACGCCACTGAAAGGCACCTCTGCCACCTAAAAAGATGCCAGTATTTTGGATTGAAGAAAATAGGTTGAGGACAGGGGCGTAGCTATAGGGGGTTGCAGAGGTAGCAGTCACTACCGGGTCCAGGAGCCTGAGGGGCCCCAAAGACCCTTGTACCACATGAGAAGACACCTGTATTATAGAAGGTGCGTGCTGGTCAAGTTACACCTCTGGCTGGAGGGAAGGTGTTAGGTCAAGAATTTGGCACGGTGGGGGGTGCAGTTTAAATTTTAGCCTCAGGCAGCAGGAAGGCAATGTGCTTCCCTGCCCCTGGCCACAAAGCAATGAGGTATGGGGCGCCCAAGCTAAACTCTTGCACCAGGGCCCATGAGCCTTTAGCTATGCCCGTGGTTGAGGATCACATTAGTAGTTTGCATTTTCGAACAGGTGCTGCAACTTATGCCCCTGCAGAGAGATGAGAGCAAAAATATCCAAAAACTTGAAAAGATGTCCAGCAACCACTAAATAATAAAATCATGTAAAATTTATTCCTATAGAAAAGTTTAATTCATAATGCGCACATTGTGGTAATGTTGACGTGTTTCGTATTCGTCCTTATTTGTAGCGTACTACAATTAATAGAGATACTGTTTCCAAAAGCCTTTTTTTAATGAATTTTATATGCATATGAATCTGGCTGGTTTAACAGTTATATAGTTGGCCATTCATGTGGATAAATAGCATGAATTAATACAGTCCCCGTGTAGCAGATATCGCTAGCAAAATGCATGGTTTAGAATAGAGGTACCCCAGTGATCAGTTGACTGCCAGGTCAGCTTCTATTTAAAAAGAGATTGTCATGTTTACAGTAGATTTCATATAGGCATTATTATCAGTAATGGATTTAAATCAGCCCCTTCAAACCAACTGCGTCCATTAGAGATGAGCGAATTTTATAATAATTCAATTGCGGCCAGTTCACCGAATTTTCTGAAAAAATTTGGTTTGATCCGAATTTATTTGTGGCGAATCGCGTAAAACAAACTGCTATTTCCTGGCTGCAGAGAGCCTTTATAGTGGTGTAGAACACTGTGCCTTGCAATAACACGCATAGGGAGTCTGCTGTGGTAGAGAAATAATACTTCAGTATGACATGCAGATGACGGGCGTCGCTCTTAGAATCACTGCACACTTCATTTATTTGGGCAGTCACGAGGCAAAACTGATCAAATAACTCAAGTATGAACTCAGCTTTACAGGTCGATGTTAGCGTCACGAAGAACCACACTCCTTTTATACCAGCTGATTCCACATAGATGCCTACAGAACCTGTTCTATTAAACGCTTATACAAATAGAGCCCCCCGACAGAGTGACAAAAGGCTTTAGAACATGTAACTGCACCGCTGGACGGCAAATATATTTTATTTTTTTCAACTAATAAATGCCAAAAAGGGCTTTAGAACATATAACTGCACCGTTAAACGGCAAATATATTTTTAGAACATAAAACTGCAACGGCAAATATATTTTTATTTTGCCACTATTACATGACAAAAAGGGCTTTAGAACAAATAACTGCATCGCTAAACAGCAAATATATTTTTCCTTTTCCACTTATACATGCCACAAAAGGCTTTAGAACATATAACTGCACCGTTAAACGGCAAATATATTTTTCTTTTGCCACTAATACACGTCACAAAAGGCTTTAGAACATATAACTGCACCGCTAAACGGCAAATATATTTTTCTTTTGCCACTAATTGTCACACCTATGACAGGTGTTAGAAGGTCTGAAAGACTGGCTGCACATGAGTGATCTGACAGACTCTTTTGGTTTTACTTTGTCTGTTTCTTGCTGGTATGTACACACCTCCTGTTCAGGTGTGGATCATGTGACCTTTATCTCCCTCTATTTAGTCTGACTTTACCTATCACTCCATGCTCTGGATAGCTTCATCTGGTTTTGGAAAAGCTGGAGTGTGGTTCTTGTTGAAGTCCAGTTCATCCATTATCCTCAGAAGTAAAGTGTTCCGCTTGTTGTGTTGTTGTATCCCCCCCCCTGGTTGTTTACTAGACCTCCGCGAGATGCTGGTTCCTTCACCAGGAAAGGAACAGGTTGTCTCTGCCCTGTCCTTACATTTAGGGCATCCGAGAGTTACCAGGGTTTTTTAGGTTCCTGTGTATGGGCATCTCTACCATCGAGTAGTGCGCATACGGATAGGAGTTAGGGCCAGGAGCAGGGTTTCAGGTGGTGACCCTTTTCCTTCTGTAGCGGTGAGGCCTAGTTTCTTTCCTCTTCCTTCTTGTTGTCTTTTGGTGTTCTCCCCTATTACATCCGTGACATTATCCAGAGCCGTTTCCCGCCATTTTTGTTTTGATCTGTGCAGTTATGCATACTATGTCTGCACTGATTGAACAGCTGCAGAATCTGACTTTGGATTCACAGGCTGCTGGTTCCGGTGGTGGGTCCCAGGCCTGCCCTGAACCAAAGGTGGCTCTTCTGGACAGGTTTTCCGGAGGTAGCGACAATTTTATCCGGTTCAGGGAGTCATGTAAATTATACTTTAGGCTGCGTCCATACTCTTCTGGGGATGAGTGTCAATGTGTGGGTATGATTATTTTGTTGCTTAAAAAGGACACCCAATCTTGGGCTTTTTCTCTGCTGACTGGATCACCGTCCTTCCGGTCGGTAGATGAATTCTTTAGAACCTTGGGTCTTTATCTACGATGACCCGGATCGGATCTCTCAGGCCGAGACCAAGTTACGGGGTTTGCGGCAGGGAGAACGTTCCTGCGGAGACCTATTGCTCTGAATTTCAGAGATTGGCTACTGATACATAGTGGAACAATCCTGCTCTCTGTAGTCAATTCTGTCAGGGTCTCTCTGAGAGACTGCAGGACGCGTTGGCTTTTGATGAAAATCCTGAGTCATTGGAAGCAGCTATGTCCCTTGCTGTACATCTTGATAGACGCCTGAGGGAGAGATCTAGGGGTCCTCACATTCAGGACGTACTGTCCATCAAGGGTACTGCTTCCTTTGACACTTATGGTGGAGAGACACTGGTGGTTGCGCTTTGTGATGAGACTATGCAGTTAGGAGGCGCTACTCCTGGAACTACTGGCAAAAGCTTGGGTCATGCTTTTGTTGTGGCAAGAAGAACATTTTGTGAATATTTGTCCGTCCTTGCAGCATCAAGGTGTAAATAAAAAATTAAAAGATGTTTAATCCCCAAGTTACTATTGGTGGTGTGGGTGGGGAGCAAGAAAACCTACTTTTGCCTTTTGTGGTAGTACCCATTTTCTCCTGTCTGCCAAGGTGGCTCAAGAGTCCAAAACTATGAAAATCGAAGCATTTAATAACAGTGGGGCAGGAGTTAACTTGATTTATGGACAGTTTGTTCGCATTCACAGGTTGACTACTAATACATTACAGAAAAGTATTTGTCTTTGATATTGACTCAGCACCTCTTACCCAAAAATGCCTGTCAGAGGTAGTGAATGACATTCATTTAAGAGTGGGTGATTTTTATCAGGAATCTATCTCCTGTTATGTGTTGGAGGGTCTACCTGCTCCGTTGGTGTTGGGTCTACCATGGTTAAGCAAACATAACCGTAACATCGACTGGCAAGTGATTTTAGCATGGACAACTGTCTTAATGCATCGTTCTCTATGGTTACCACTAAAACTGTTCCCTCATTCATTTCTGAATTTTCTGATGTGTTCTCTGAGAGTGGAAATCAGGAGTAGCCTCTGCATCGGGAGTATGACTGTCCCGTCAATCTTATTCCCGGAGCTAAATTGCTCAAATCTCGGTTGTATAGTCTTTCGGAACCCAAAATAAATGCCATGTGAGAGTATATCACTGAAAATTTGTCAAAGGGACATATTAGACCATCCAGGTCCCCACTGGCTGCTGTATTTTTCTTTGTAAACAAAAAGGATGGTATCCAGAGGCCATGTCTGGACTTCCGTGAGCTCAATCGTATTACCTTCCGTTATCCTTTTCCCCTTCCTTTGATTCCGTATTTGTTTAGTCATATTGTCGGTGCCAAGGTGTTCTGTAAATTGGTCTGAGGGGGGCATATAATTTGGTAAGGATCAGGGATCAGGTTGGGGTATGAGTGGAAGACCGCATTTAATACCCCTGAGGGTCATTTTGAAAACCTGGTCATGTTCTTTGGGTTAACCAATGCTCCTGCTGTTTTTCAACACTTTGTCAATGACATCTTTCATCATCTGGTGGGGAGGTTTGTAGTTGTATACATTGATGACATACTAATTTATTCGCCTAATATGGAGACTCATCAGGATCCTGATGGAAAAGTGTGTATTTGCTGTACAGGAAGTGCAATTTCTGGGTTGCCTGCTCTCATCCTCAGGTTTTTGCATGGATCCCGAGAAGCTCCGTGCCGTGTTGGACTGGGATCGACCCCAAAAATCTGAAGGCGCTCATCCAGTTTTTGGGGTTTACTAACTACTACCGTAAATTGATCTTGTACTATTCAACGGTGGTTAAACCTTTAACAGACATGACTAGGAAGGGTGCTGATATTTTTATCTGGTCTAATGCGGCATTACAGGCCTTTTCTCATATGAAATAAGGTTTTGCTTTCGCCCCTATTTTGGTGCAATCGGACGTGTCTCAGCCATTTATTGTTGAGGTTGATGCGTCCGAGATAGGGGTAGGAGCAATCTTCACCCAGTAAATGGCACCCATGTGCATTTTTCTCTAAATAACTCTCAACTGCTGAAAGGATTTATGATGTGGGGAATAGGGAATTACTGGCCATTAAGTTGGTGTTCGAGGAACGGCAGCATTGGTTGGAAGGACCAATTCATCCTATTATGTTAATTATGGATCACAAGAATCTGGCCTACCTGGAGTCGGCTAAGCGACTGAACCCAAGGCAGGCCAGACGGTCATTGTTTTTCACCAGATTTAACTTCATCGTCACTTACCGCCCTGGGGTTAAGAATGTCAAGGCGGATGCTTTGTCGCGTAGCTTTCATGGGGGGGTAGTCATATCCACTCTTTATCCTGATCTTGAGGCCAAGGTGTTGGAGGCAGTTAGACCTGCCAATAACCTTAATATAGTTCCTATGTTTGTGTGTTAAAGACAAAATCAGAGTCATTTAAAGTGACTTCATGTTTGGATGTCATTAAACTGTTATATATTGTGTTCGCATAAGCAGAAAAGATAATATGCCTTTAAGGTTCATTATATGGATGTGAGGTAAGCTCAATGACACAGCAGAAACAACAGAAAGCATAGAGTTAAACTGTTGTTGCTGGGCAGGAGTCTTGACCAATCACAGCCAGCCTCACACAGCCCAGGAGTTTTGACTAATCACAGCCAGCCTTGCACACAGCCTGTGTGGGAAATTCCCCTAGCTGGAGCTGCTAGAAATAATTATTCACCAGAGAGAGAAGCTGAACAGACATTAATTCCACTAAGAGCTGTGTTTTATGGAAGCAGAAATGCCAAAATAGGTATTTAAAACTGTTATGTAACGTTCCTACTGTTATTATAGTGATTAGAACTGTATACTGAACTAGTTATATGTGTTTACTTACAGTTCCACCAATTGCAAATACCATACAATTGCAAACTACAAATACCATACAAACAATTGCAACCATTCAAATTCCATATTGCAATCTAATTTGCATACAACCATACCAGATCATACTCAACCAATCTGCAAATAGTTACTGCTAACTGCATACTGCAAATTTGCGACCAAATTCAGCAAGTAGAACTATTAGTTAGACCTTTTTGACGTTGAAGTTAATAAAGAAGTTATTTCAAACATTTGGTGTGCTCTTTAAACCTACTGTTTCCACAGAACTGCGCTAGAGGAATTGCAGAGTAATAGACAGTCTGGTTAGACTAAAAAGTCTGCCACAGTGGAACTATTACCCTCAGCGGGCGAAGCGATAGCGCTCCTTAACTTGCACAGAAATGAGCGCATTAGAGCAGCGGAGCGCCAGCATATACTGCCGCGCAGCAACTGTTCCCTGAGCGAATAAGCAAAGATACCTCAGCGGAGCTACCATAGTGGTCATAATAGTCATAGAATGTGTGCATTAGTTAAACTGCAGACGACTCTTAAAGTGGCAGAACGGCAAAGGCAAAATAGTCACAGAAAGAGCGCCAACCCTCCTGCGATCCCTAGAGAGAGAAAGAGACGCATGGTGGGAGGCCAAAGTCCAGAGCTAGCGTACCCACACTGCTATCCACGGAGAGACCATATACTGCAGCCAGCTAGTTTCCCTAGTTTCCCAAGCCAGCACATCGCAAGCCTGCACAGAGCATTGCAAGTCTGCACAGAGCATCGCAATCATCACAAGCATCGCAAGTCAGCACAGAATATCAGAAGTCCGCACAGAGCATTGCAAGTCACCGCAGAGCATCATATCAAGAAAAGACACGTCTCCTTTAAGACTGACATTTGTTCCTGCTCTTCAGAATAAGGTGTAAGGGGTTACACTCTTAGACAGGGCGGCGATGACAGATTCTCTTGCAGATCACAGGGTTAAAGTCCAAATGTTGCTTTATTTTTTTATAACACTCTGGCAATACAGGCAAAGGCCTCCTGCACACGACCGTTTTTTTTCCCCGTTTACTGGCCGTTTTTTTCGGTCCGTATACGGTCCGTATACAGAACCATTCATTTCAATGGTTCTGCATAAAAAACAGAATGTACTCCGTATGCATTCCGTTTCCTTATTTCCATTTTTTCCGTTCAGTTTAAAGATAGAACATGTCCTATTATTGCCCGCAAATCACGTTCCGTGGCTCCATTCGAGTCAATGGGTCCGCAAAAAAACGGAACACATAAGGAAATGCATCCGTATGTCTTCCGTTTCTGTTCTGTTTTTTGCGGAACCATCTATTGAAAATGTTATACCCAGCCCAATTTTATCTATGTAATTACTGTATACTGTATATGCCAAATGGAAAAACGGAACAGAAACAGAAACACAACGGAAACAAAAAGCGGAACAACGGATCCGTGAAAAACGGACCACAAAACACTGAAAAAGCCATACGGTCGTGTGCAGGAGGCCAAACCTAGTTATAATTCACTGGGTAAGGTGAAGGTCCAGCACCACAAAACATAAACCAAACCAATATAAACACCTGCCCGTCTGGGCTCTGTCTAATACAGTGAAGATCCTAGCTCACCTATTGAACACAGGTAACACAGAGAATTCGGCTTCTCTAGCCAGCAGGGCAGCATCTTCCCAGACTTTCTCCAGGCATTACTCTCCCCACACTGACAGCCTGGACTGTGCTTTATTTCCCCTTAACAATCCCAGCTGCCTTCAGCTAGGGATCCCTCAGGCTAGGGTAGTCCCTCTACCAAGCCTACCTTCTCCCAGTCCAATAAAATCCAGCCAATAAACTTAACAAAACTGTCTCAGCAACCTACACCCTGTTTTGTTTCATCCAAGTTAAAAGAGCGTGATCTGTTACCAACAGAAATTTCCTACCCAGCATGTAATATTTAAGTGACTCCAGAGCCCATTTAATGGCTAGACACTCTCGTTCCACTATGGCATAATTTTTCTCTGCCAGGTTCAACTTCCTACTTAGGTACATCACTGGGTGCTCCTCCCCATTTATCACTTGTGACAGGACCGTTCCCAAGCCTGTCTCAGATGCATCAAGGCAAAATTCAGTATGAACTGGCGGTAGTACCCTGTTATGCCAAGGAAGGCCCTCTAGACCCACTGCACATTCCTCAGGGTTTATGGTTAGGCCAGCATCACTAATGGAGTCTATAACGGCCTGTACCTTCCAGAGGTCATCAAAGTAAGAGGCAGCATAGTCACGATGTGGCCTCAAGATTAGGTCCATCAACCTCTGAAATGTAGTGGGGGCTCCATGTAACCTGAACCTGTACTGGAACATCCCTCTGGAGTGGAGAGTTCCATCTTTTATTTTGCATCATCTGATAATGGTATCTGCCAATACCCTTTTGTAAGGTCCAGGGTCGTGATATACCTTGCTTTCCCAAGCCTCTCAATTAGTTAATCTATTCTGGGCATGGGGTATGTTTTGAATTTTGACACCTCATTTAGCTTCCGGATATCATTACAAAATCTCCAAGTCCCCATTGGCTTCAGGATTAAGACAATAGAGCTTGACCACTCACTGGTAGATTCCTCAATGACCCCTAACTCAAGCATGCACATGACTTCAGAGGATACCGCTTTTCTGCATGCTTCTGGTATCCTGTAGGGCTTTAGATTCACCTTACTGTGGGGCTCAATTTTTACCGGAGGAATTGGTGGTGACACCTCTTTAAAGGATAACTGTCACACTTAGACCCTAATTTCAATTTTCATATATGTAGTTACTAATAACATGATATTCCAGAATCAGTTACTGTTAGACTGACTTACCCCATATTTAATAAGATTCAGCCCTTAGCAACCAGTCTGCATAAAACTGCAATTTCACTATTCAGTTAAGATGGCCGCCACTGCCCTCACCCTGAGGCTAATACCGCCTGCCCTCACTAGCCAGTAACAATAGCCCCCCAAAAGTGTCAATAACCAGAGCCCTCCCCCCTAAAGGGTTAATCTCCTGCAGCACAAAGGGGTCCTCTTACCACATGTTGCTTTCATGTATACACTGAGCAGATGGCAGATCTCCCTTCCCTGGTCTGCGCTGGTTCAACTCTACTTCTCCAGCTCTGCTGAGTGAGGGAGCGTCTGCCAAGCGCAGGGACAGGGAGAAGTGCACACAGCCCAGGCACTGTTATCAGCTGCTGGGGAGGACCTGGCTTTAATCATCTACTTACAGTCCCTGGCTGTCAGTAATCTGACCTTGCACGCAGCCTGCTTCTGCGTCCTCCGTCCTTCAACACATAGACGGAACATGCCTAGCAACCCTATTTTAAGCAGAGGTAAAAGTAGGCAGTACAGGGAACAAAAATGTGGAATTAAGGGGTAATTGAATACACAGTGAAAAGTTGAAATAGGGCCACCAAGGTGATATTAATCACCACAATGCAATACTAAAAAAAATAATAATAATATGACAGTTATACTTTAAACATGGTTTGTGCGGCCACCAATGATTCCCAATCTTTCCATGGCTTTATCATATTTACGTGGTAAATCTGGAAGGGTCTTCTACTTCCTGGTTGGTGCACCTTATAGTTCACCTCGCCCACTTTTTCCACAACCTCGTAGGGACCCTGCCACTTTGCCAGAAACTTACTTTCTACAGTGGGAACTAGAATCCGGACTCTATCCCTGGGATTAAAGTCCCTTACCTTGGCAGACCAGTTATGGATTCTGCTTTGAGCCTCCTGAGCTCTTTGCAGATGTTCTATAACAATGGGCATCACGGTCGCTATCCCATCTTGCATGTCAGCCACATGTTCAATGACGCTCTTATGGGGAGTAGCCTCAGCCTCCCAGGTTTCTTTAACTAAATCAAGTAAACCCCTCGGGTGATGGCCATATAGTAACACAAATGGCGAGAACCCTGTAGAAGACCTGGGGCACCTCCCTAATAGAGAACATAAGGTATGGTAGGAGGCAGTCCCAGTCCCGACCATTATTTTCTACCACTTTTTTTAACATCTGTTTCAGGATCTTGTTAAACCTCTCGACCAACCCATCTGTCTGGGGGTGATACACAAAGGTACGTATCTGGGTGATTTTGAACAACTTGCACAACTCTTTCATGACCTTTGAGATAAAGAGGGTACCCTGGTTCGTGAGATTTTCTTTAGGGATCCCTGTGTGGGAGAACATGAAAAATAATTCCTGGGCAATAGTTTTGGATGCCATGTTTCATAAGGGTACCGCTTCCGAGTATCGTGTGGCATAGTCCAACACAACCGATATACTGGTGTCCCCTAGCCAACTTAAAAATGGGACCCACCAAGTCCATGGCAATTCTTTCAAAAGGTACCTCAATGATGGGAAGAGGCACCAAGGGACTCTGGAAATGTGAGGTCGGGACACTTATCTGGCAGGTGGGGCAGGACTCGCAGTTGTAATTCCCCTTCCTTGTACACTCCAGGCCAGAAAAATCTTTGTAGTACCCTCTCATGTGTTTTGCTAACACCCAAATGACCCCCAAGAACGTAGTTATGTGCGAGATCTAGTACCATATGTCTATAGGGTTTTGGCACCAGAATCTGCTCCACAATTTCATTGTTGCATTTAGTGATGATCGAGCATGCTCGGCCGAGTACCGGTTTGGCTCGAGCATCGCTATGCTCGGCAGATCCGAGCGCTTTACCGAGAATTGCCATCACTGTAATGCCATTAGACATGTTTTCTACTGGCATTACAGTGATTGGCTGTCCGGAACACGTCATCGGGTGCTATATAGCACCTGGTGACATGGCTTATTGCGAGTCAGGGAGAGCTGCTGTTAGGAAGGGACAGAACGAGTGTAGAGCGAATTTGATCTCAAACCTTTCAGAGACGCAAAATTTATTTTGGGGGGAATTATTTTTTTGTGTCAGGGCGACCGTGACATTTATTTTCTGCATTCTACAAACACTGCTGTGAGCCGGGAGAAGCAAATCAGCACTGATATCTAGGCCATGTGTGACGCCTATAGTTAATCCAAATTGCAGTTACAGTCAGTTTCTGTATTATACAAACTCTGCTTGCTGTGACTAGTGAGAAGCAAATCAGCACTAATATCTAGGCCATGTGTGACGCATATGTTTAATCCAAATAGCAGTTACAGTCAGTTTCTGTATTGTTCAAACTCTGCTTGCTGTGACCAGTGAGAAGCAAATCTACACTTCTTTCTAGACAGTGTGTGAGGCCTATATTTAATCCAAATATCAGTGACATCCAGTGTCAATATGAAGAAGGCGAGTATTAAGGGACGGGGAAGTGGACGTGATTCTGATGGTTCAGGCAGATGCTGTGGCTCAGGGCGCGTTGCAACTGTGCCTGCTGCCAGAGCACAAGGAAAACACTCATCCACGATACCTAGCTTCATGTCCCAGTTTGCAGGGCGTCGCAAGACAACACTCTTGAAGTCAGACCAGTGCGACCAGGTGGTCGGTTGGATTGCAGCAGATAATGCTTCCACTGGGTTAAGCACCACCCTGTCTTCCACCAAGTCCAGTCTTAGTAGCCAACAGTCTGGTCAACAACACAATCCTCACCCTGATCATCCTTCCTCCCACCATGTAGAGTCTGGCCAAATAAGCGATCCGGTACTCGGATGTTCCGAGGAGCTATTTTCACCCTCATCACTTAATTTGGCCCTCTCCCCAAGCACTCTTGAAGAGGGACATGAGAGCTTGTGCCCTGATTCTCAACCTCTAGAGCCTCCACACTCACAAGATGATGTGTTTAAGGAGGTGGATGATGACAAGACACAGTTGCCATCAAGTCAACCACAATTACTGTCTGCAGAGGTTGATGAAGAGGATGATATACCGTTGTCAATCACTGAAGTTGTGTTGGGGTCAGCAAATGAGGAGGATAATTGGAGTGGGGAAGTTGAAGAGGACTTGGTGGACGATAAGGTCACTGACCCAACATGGGAAGGCGGAAACGCAAGCGAGGACAGCAGTGGCAAGGGGGAGCGATCTGCAGCAACGCAACAGGCTGGAAGAGGCAGTGGGGTGGCAACAGGGAGAAGGTGGGCCACGCCAAACAGGCCAGCAAGTGTTCCACGGAGCACCCCCTTGCGTAAATCTCCCTTGCCAAGGAGTAGGTGTTCCTCGGTATGGCGCTTTTTTGCGGAAAGTGCAGACGACAAAAGAATAGTAGTTTGCAATCTTTGCCACACCAAAATGAGCCAAGGTGTGAACAGTAGCAACCGCACAACCACCAGCATGATCTGCCACATGGCAGCCAAGCACCGAAATAAGTGGGAAGAACGCCTGGGTCCACAATCTGTGTCCGCGGGTCACACCACTGCCTCCTCTTCCCCTATGTTGGGTGACGACCAAACTCCTGTCGAAGGCGAAGGCCCGGATGCCTCCTGCGCTGCACCTGTACCGTCGCAAGCACCATCAGCGACCACATCCACTTCCCTGTCCCAGCGTAGTGTCCAAATGTCTTTACCCCAGGCATTTGAACGCAAGCGCAAATACCCAGCCACCCACCCACAGGCCTTGGCACTAACCGCCCAACTTTCTAAGTTACTGGCGGTTGAAATGTTGCTATTTAGGCTTGTGAACACCGAGGCCTTTCGCGGCCTAATGTCGGCGGCCGTCCCTTGGTACTCAGTCCCCAGCCGCCACTAATTTTCCCGGTGTGCCATCCCCGCCTTACACCAGCATGTGTCTGCTAACATCACCCGTGCCCTGACCAACGCAGTTACTGCTAAGGTCCACCTAACGACTGACACATGGACAAGTGCTTGTGGCTAGGGACCTTACATTTCCCTGACGGCACACTGGGTGAACATAGTGGAGGCTGGGAGTGACTTGTACCCTGGGATGGCACAGGTGCTACCGACGCCCTGGATTACGGGCCCTACTTCCATCAGGGTTACCGCAAGCACCTATGTAAGGGGCTCCTCTGCCTCTTCCTCCACTTCCACCTCCGAATTCTCCATGTGCAGCACCGGTCAGCCATCAGCTGGTAGCTGGAAGCAGTGTAGCACTGCTGTGGGGATGTGTCAACAGGCCGTGCTGAAGATGATATGCTTAGGGGATAAACAGCACACCGCCGTAGAGCTGTGGCAGGGGATAAGAGACCAGACTGAGCTGTGACTCTCGCTACTCAAACTGCAACCGGGCATCCCATGCCTAGCCCACGTCTTTAACTTAGTGGTTCAGTGGTTTCTGAAAACCTACCCCAATTTGCCCGAGCTACTGGCGAAAGTTGCGCCGCGTGTGTGCACATTTCTGCAAGTCATCAACAGCTTCAGCTGGTCTGTTGATGCTGCAGCAGTGCTTGAAATTGCCAGCTCACCAACTGTTGTGCGACATGAGCAAGCGCTGGAACTCCACGTTACACATGTTGGACAGGCTTTGTGAGCAGCAAAGGGCAGTTATGGAATACGAGCTGCAGCATGGTCGTGGCCTTTCCAGTCAGCTTCCTCTCTTCACAAGCGAGGAGTGGGCATGGATGTCAGAGGTGTTAAGAAACTTTGAGGAATCAACACAGATGGTGAGCGGCGATAACGCTATTGTCCGTGTAACCATCCCACTTCTGTGTCTACTCAAACGCCCGCTGCTCACAATTTAGGCCGACGCTATTCGTGGGGAAGAGTTGGAAATGGGGGAAGACGGCATGACACTGGGAGATAGCCAGAGCACCCTCAGTTTGTCTTCTCAGCGCGTATTGGAGGAGGAGGAGAAGGGGACGGTTGCCTCCGCTACACAGGGTAGTAGCCATGGAACTTTAATTCCATATGTTCAGCGTGGGTGGACAGAAGAGGAGGAAGAGGATGAGGAGATGGACAGTCATCCTCCTGATGACGACAGCGAAGTCTTTCCCACTGGTACTCTGGCACACATGGCTGCCTTTCCCATGATCCCCGTGTTATACACATTTTAGACGATAGGGATTAGTAACATAAGTAACATAGTAACATAGTACATAAGGCCGAAAAAAGACATTTGTCCATCCAGTTCGGCCTGTCATCCTGCAAGTTGATCCAGAGGAAGGCAAAAAAAAAAAGTGAGGTAGAAGCCAATTTTCCTCACTTTAGGGGAATAAAAAATTCCTTCCCGACTCCAATCAGGCAATCAGAATAACTCCCTGGATCAACGACCCCTCTCTAGTAGCTATATCCTGTAATATTATTACGCTCCAGAAATTCATCCAGGCCCCTCTTGAATTCCTTTATTGTACTCACCATCACCACCTCCTCAGGCAGAGAGTTCCATAGTCTCACTGCTCTTACCGTAAAGAATCCTCTTCTATGTTTGTGTACAAACCTTCTTTCCTCCAGATGCAGAGGATGTCCCCTCGTCACAGTCACAGTCCTGGGGATAAATAGATGATGGGATAGATCTCTGTACTGACCCCTGATATATTTATACATATTAATTAGATCTCCCCTCAGTCGTCTTTTTTCTAGAGTGAATAACCCTAATTTTGATAATCTTTCAGAGTACTGTAATTGCCCCATTCCAGTTATTACTTTAGTTGCCCTCCTCTGGACCCTCTCCAGCTCTGCTATGTCTGCTTTGTTCACTGGAGCCCAGAACTGTACACAGTACTCCATGTGTGGTCTGACTAATGATTTGTAAAGTGATAGGACTATGTTCTCATCACGGGCATCTATGCCCCTTTTGATGCAACCCATTATCTTATTGGCCTTGGCAGCAGCTGCCTGACACTGTTTTTTGCAGCTTAGTTTGCTGTTTATTAAAATTCCTAGATCCTTTTCCATGTCAGTGTTACCGAGTTTTTTACCATTTGGGTGTTCACCCTTCCTGCTACAAATAGAACTTCTCATCTCTCATTCCTCCGGTGGAAAGGACAAGCAAAATAATGCTATACCAGAAGTTCCTTGTTGACAGATTGCTGCAAACATTTCCATCTGACAGCGCTGGCAGCAGAGTCCGTACTTCCTTGGGCAACACTCTACAAGGCCTGGGACAGCACCCTCAACATGATGCACGTCCTGGTGTCACAAGGAGGGAAAAGTTTTGGAAGATGGTAAAGGAGTACGTAGCAGACCTTATCAGCGTCCTCCTCAGTGATCCCTCAGTGCCCTACAACTACTGGGTGTCCAGGCTGGACAAGTGGCACGAACTGGCGCTCTACGCCTTGGAGGTGCTGGCCTGCCCTGCCGCCAGCGTTTTGTCTGAGCGGGTATTTAGTGCTGCTGGTGGCATTATAACAGATAAGCGTATCCGGCTGTCAACTGGAAATGCTGACAGGTTGACTCTTATAAAAATGAACGAGGCCTGGATTGCCCCTGACTTCTCCACTCCACCAGAGGAAAGCCACGACTGAACATAAAGGCACTTTAAATGTGTTGTTTAGAATGTACTGAATACTCTGTATTCCCATGCACCCCTTCTGCCCCAAAAAAGGGTATATGGTTGAATCTTCCATTTCTTATCCTCCTCCTCCTTGTCCAGCACGTATATGCCTTCTCATATAATTTTTCGGATGGTCAGCTCACCAGCAGGCCCTCACCCATAATGTTTTAGATGGTCATCTCACCAGCAGGCCCTCGCCCATAATGGTTTAGATGGTCAGCTCACCAGCAGGCCCTTACCCATAATGTTTTAGATGGTTAGCTCACCAGCAGGCCCTCACCCATAATGGTTTAGATGGTCAGCTCACCAGCAGGCCCTTACCCATAATGTTTTAGATGGTTAGCTCACCAGCAGGCCCTCACCCATAATGTTTTAGATGGTCAGCTCACCAGCAGGCCCTCACCTATAATGTTTTAGATGGTCAGCTCAGCTGAAGACCCTCACCCCTAATGTTTTAGTGGGTCACCAGCAGGCCATCAATCATACTTTACCTCTCGTTTATAACATTTCCTCATCCTAAATACCTATGACATTCCCTGTAATCTTTTTGTACTCGTTCCAATGACAGGCTCTCTTAAGAGTCCTGTATTGTTATTTATTGTCACTACCTCCCTGAGTCGGTGCTGGGAGATTTGCGCTTCCGCCTGCGTTTCTTGGAAGTGATAGCCATGGCCATCCCTCAGGCTCCCTCTCCGGAAGCGAATCCTGATTCCCCATTACCCGTGGTCACCACGGTAGGCGCAAAAAGTTGATAGAGCAGACATCCGAATAGATCGTCAACATCACGGGGACGTGCGATCAGCTTAGAAGTTATCTAGAGTTAACAAAGCGGCAGCAGGCCCTCACCTACAATTTTTTACATGGTCAGCTCAACGTCCGTTCCTCTTCCAAGTTCATTATCATCAGATGATAGTCTGGTCAACACAATCGTAATCACCGGGGGTCACGTAACTAATTAGCACGAAGGAGTGTCTTTGGTTATTGGAATGAACCACACAAATCGACTCGATCCACGCGCTCAAAACGGCCATGCACCACCACCCACAGAATCGCAAAATAGGTTTCAATCTGTCAATCCTTTCTGTGTCCGGGCCGGGTAAAGCTTCCCGTGCATAGTCAAATTAAGACGCAGGCTCCACTCCTGGTGGTGCCTTTCCATCAATTAGTTTAAGTTTCAGCTTTGCAACCATACTACCCCGGAAACCAAAGACTTTAGTTTCCCAGAAAATGCTGGGTGGGTAATAGGAATAACACTGCCGGGGATCGTCTTCGAACCTCCAACTGTGGTTTGGCTTGCGCCGGTACAAGAATTTTACCTCTACAGGTACAATACGGATGCCATCGGCTGTTCCTCTTCCAATGAGTTCAGTTTGATCGTCCAAGAGTCCGGGTAAGGCCCCATGCACACGGCTGTGTGCGGGCCGTGGAACCGCGGCCTGGATCCCTCCTGAGAGCAGGAGCGCACGGCGTCACTGGTTGCTATGACGCCGTGCGCTCCCTGCTGCCGGCACAGTACAGTAATACACTGGTATAGATCATACCAGTGTATTACTGTATTGCGGCGGCAGCAGGGAGCGCACTGCGTCATAGCAACCAGTGACGCCGTGCGCTCCTGCTCTCAGGAGGGATCCAGGCCGCGGTTCCACGGCCCGCACACGGCCGTGTGCATGGGGCCTAACACAATCAAAACCACCGGCCGTCCCTCTTAGTCATTACCCCAGTTCCGAAAATCACGAACATTTTTGTCTGAACTTGCTCTTTATATAAAAGTAAATATACAGGAAAGAATTCTTCCTAACAATATTTCATCTAAAATCGCTTTTATCTTCGGTTTTGTGAGTTTTATGGTCAGTCTGTAAAAGTGGCGTACAACTTGGGCAACATCGTTAACAGCAATGATATTGTAGTCCAAGATGCATCCAGACATCCTCCCCATGCTGTCCCCGACCCATTTCGGTGGTGTTTCCATCAATTTCTGACCTTTTCCTACGAACCAGGCACCCTCCCCTCTTCAGAGCAGGGGGTGCCTGGTTTAATGCTCGGGTCCTCCCATTGACTTCTATAGGGCTCGGGTGCCTGGTAGAGCACCCGAGCATCCCGGTGTGCTTGGGCAGAGCGCACGAGCATTGGGGTGCTCGATCATCACTAGTTGCATTTGTTAACTAGATGCGGCAGGTTTCCATTAATGGAAAAATGTGGAAATTTCTGGTCAGCTTCTGGTACCTGTGGTACACCATCTATCATGGTAACATTTCCGTGAGCACTCATTAGATTGAGGTCTCTCAATTGCTCTGTACCAGAGTTACCCCGAGACACACCTAAGTCCAACACATATCCCCTAGTTGGAGAAGCTTCATCTTCCCCAGCTAACACCTGCAATGGAAAAGTGTCATTATCAGGTACGTCACATAACCCCACATTTTCACTAGACATTTCAGTTAACATGACATCTTCATTTTGCACCTTAGCGGCACCATTTTTTTCAATGGTGTCTTCCTTTAAACCATTGTATTGAATGGGCCACTTATAGCAATGATTATTTAAAGGAGAAGGCACAGATTCTGCAGGAGTGTTTTTATTCTCCACAAATTCCAAAACAAGGGAAAGTCCCGGCCCAATATCATATCATGCATAAGTCTTTTTATGAACCCGACTTCATAGGATACAGTCCCAGCCGGAGTCTCCAGCTTAACGCAAGCCACTGGGTATGATTTTGCATCCCCATGGATGCACAGCACATTTACTCTTTTGTCCAGCACATAATTCCCAGCCACAAAGCTGGCATGCACTAAGGTGACCAGACTACCGGAGTCCAGCAGAGCCCTCACCAGGGTGAACATCTGCTGCTCAGTCTCTAGTCCTGGTGGGGCGGCACACACTGGCATGGCATATCGCTACTGTCTCTGGCTACCAGAACACTCCATGGGCTCTGAGGTCAGAGGGCAATAGGCAGCAATGTGTCCCCACTCACGGCACCTTTTCAGCACTGGGAAGTCCCGGGCAGTGGAGTAACTACCGGGGAAGCAGTGGAAGGGGCCCAGCGTCCGGAAGAGTGTCATGTCATTGTCAGTCAAGTTTTAATACATTTTCTCCAGTTTTTCAGGACAGGCCCTAACAGTGCGGCGCCGGCAATATGCACCACCCCCCTATCATCCTGCCAGGCAGTGTGCATGAATGGAGCTGGCAGCGTGCTGTTATAATTAGCCCCGCCCACCAAGTCACAGCAGGCAAGAGGAGCAGCACAACAGCGGCACAGCTTTTCAGGTATGTCTGTGCCCGCTGCCTGTGTGCCTCCCTTGCCATTGTCAGACCAGCCCCTGGCCCCTGTCTGTGCCTCCCTGGCCCTTATATGCGATACCTAGCTGTAGCCGTCCATGGCCCAGCAGTTCTGCCACTTACTTACTGAGACATTCTGTAGGGCTGTAGATTACACAGGAAGCTGTGCACGGGGCTAAGTACCAGGCAGCTTGTGCGCTTGGTTGTTGAGCTGAGCACTATCTGAGCACAGCTTCCTCTGTGATCTGTTTTCAGTCAAAAAGAATTGTATTTAACCCGCTGATAGCCAGGAATTTGCAGATTTGCAGAATCCCTGCCCCCTTTCTCCCTCAGCTTCTGTCTCCAGGAGATGTCTCCACCCAGAGGACACATTGTTATTAGTGTCTCACCGGCTTCTGCCTTCTTCAGGGCACCTTTATCTCAGGTCCCAGACCTCCCAGCACAGATAAGTCTGCAGGAACCAGTGAACCAGTGGCAGATTATAATTGGGGCGTTTGGGTCTGTAGCCCCAGGCCCGGCATCGCTGGGGGGCCCAACGCCGACCCAAACTCCCACAAGTTACGGCGGGGCATGAGAGCGCATAGTTCCCTGCCCTGCCGCCATCCACCGATCACCGCCATAGGCTTCAGGCCTAGTAGGCTCACCCAAATCACCACTGTTTGAGGTGAGACATACAGCTAACATGGAACACTTCCCATGATATTGGCATGGATAAGTTTTACCCACTATCCAGAGTAAAAGTACGAGGCTAAAACAATCTTCATCTTTCAGTAAGTAATCTGAGTCCTTACTAAGTTTAACATCTGGTACTCAGTAGTATATGTGACCTATACTCAGTGTATGTTTGTAACTTTGTTTCTAGCTATCCCTGAATACTTTTGTGAAGTCCCCTGATGAGGTCTGAAAAGCAAGACTGAAACATGGCATGTAGGGTTTTGTAATTAGGGTTAAGTGCAGTACTAGGCCCATACTGAGGGAAAGGTTCGGTATGGGGTCGCCCCAGTCGGGGCGGGTGCTCCATGTGTGCTAGGCAGGTGTTCATAACAGCCTCTAGCCCTCTTATACAGTCATGTGAAAAAATTAGGACACCCTTTGAAAGCATGTGGTTTTTTGTAACATTTTTAATAAAAGGTTATTTCATCTCCGTTTCAACAATACAGAGAGATTAAAGTAATCCAACTAAACAAAGAAAACTGAAGAAAAGTCTTTTCAAGATCTTCTGTAAATGTCATTCTACAAAAATGCCTATTCTAACTGAGGAAAAAGATAGGACACCCTCACATGTATTCCCTCTTAAATTGGCTCAGATCTCACACAGGTATATCACACCAGGTGCACATAATTAGTAGATCGTTACTCTGCATGTTGAATGAGGCTTGCCCTATTTAAACCTCAGACATTTAGTTTGGTGTGCTCCTGACTGTTGAAGTGAGAGTGAGCACCATGGTGAGAGCAAAAGAGCTGTCAGAGGACTTCAGAAAAAAGATTGTAGCAGCCTATGAGTCTGGGAAGGGATTTAAAAAGATCTCAAAAGATTTTGAAATCAGCCATTCCACTGTCCGGAAGATAGTCTACAAGTGGAGGGCTTTCAAAACAACTGCCAACATGCCCAGGACTGGTCGCCCCAGCAAGTTCACCCCAAGAGCAGACCGCAAGATGCTAAAAGAGGTCTCCAAAAACCCTAAAGTGTCATCTCGAGAACTACAGCAGGCTCTGGCTACTGTTGATGTAGAAGTACATGCCTCTACAATCAGAAAGAGACTGTACAAGTTTAACTTGCATGGGAGGTGTGCAAGGAGGAAACCTTTGCTTTCCAAGAGAAACATCGAGGCCAGACTGACATTTGCCAGAGATAAAGTTGACAAAGACCAGGACTTCTGGAATAATGTTCTTTGGACAGATGAGTCCAAAATTGAATTATTTGGACACAACAGCAGAGGACATGTTTGGCGTAAACCAAACACAGCATTCCAAGAAAAGAACCTCATACCAACTGTGAAGCATGGAGGTGGAAGTGTCATGGTTTGGGGCTGCTTTGCTGCAGCAGGACCTGGTCAGCTCACCATCATAGAATCCACGATGAATTCTACTGTGTATCAGAAGGTGCTTGAAGAACATGTGAGACCATCAGTTAGAAAATTAAAGCTGAAGCGGAACTGGACCATGCAACATGACAATGACCCAAAACATACTAGTAAATCAACCAAAGATTGGCTGAAAAAGAAGAAATGGAGAGTCCTGGAATGGCCAAGTCAAAGTCCAGATTTGAATCCCATTGAGATGCTGTGGGGTGACTTGAAAAGGGCTGTACGTGCAAGAAACCCCTCAAACATCTCACAGCTGAAAAAGTTCTGCATTGAGGAGTGGGGTAAAATTTCCTCAGACCGATGTCGAAGACTGGTAGATGGCTACAAGAACCGTCTCACTGCAGTTATTTCAGCCAAAGGAGGTAACACTCGCTATTAGGGGCAAGGGTGTCCTATCTTTTTCCTCAGTTAGAATAGGCATTTTTGTAGAATGACATTTACAGAAGATCTTGAAAAGACTTTTCTTCAGTTTTCTTTGTTTAGTCGGATTACTTTAATCTCTCTGTATTGTTGAAACGGAGATGAAATAACCTTTTATTAAAAATGTTACAAAAAACCACATGCTTTCAAAGGGTGTCCTAATTTTTTCACATGACTGTAGGTATAAAAGCCATAATAGGGTGTAATAGGAGTGCCAACACTGCCACCAGACACCAGCACCTTGGTCACGCAGGTTCCGGTTACCACCAACTACCAGGACCGCCCTCCACAGGCTGTGGAACCCACAAGACGTGGTAAGATCCACCCATTTATTCACCTAATGTGACTTATAATAGTGGAGGTACATGTAATTTGTTGTCTCTCACCCAGTGGTAACTATTATATTTAAAATTATCTAGTAAAGGTTATGTTTTAAGATACCTAGTTCACAAAATAATTCTGCTTTAATTTGGGTGTGACTATATACAGCTACACACTTACTTTAGTGTGGTGGTATAACCAATATTATTGCTGAAGCCTATGCGGGCGCCTGTGACGGGACGCAGCACACTGACGTGTGTGTTCAGCGTGCCTGCACCATCTACGAGTGAGCAAATTATCTAATGGAGGGCAGTGTGGGGGGTTATTACTTGATGGGAGAAGTGTGGGGGCAAATTACTTAATGAAGGACAGTGTGGGGGCAAATTACTTAATGGATGGCAGTGTGGGGGCAAATTACTTAATGGATGGCAGTGTCGGGGCAAATTATTTAATGGGGGCAGTGTGGGGGGTTATTACTTAATGGGGTAGTGTGGGGGCAAATTACTTAATGGATGGCAGTGTCAGGGGAAATTATCTAATGGGGCAGTGTGTGGGGGGCAAATTACTTTGTGGGGGGAATTACTACATGGGAGGCAGTGTGGAAGGAATTACTGTATGGAGCAGTGTGGGGGAAATTACTATATGGGAGCAGTGTGGGGGAAATTACTGTGTGGGGGCAGTGTGGGGGAGAGTACCACATGGGAGCAGTGTGGGGGAAATTACTATATGGGGGCAGTGTGGGGGAAATTACTATATGGGGCAGTGAGGGGGGTTATTACTTAATGGGGTAGTGTGGGGGCAAATTACTTAATGGATGGCAGTGTCAGGGGAAATTATCTAATGGGGCAGTGTGTGGGGGGCAAATTACTTTGTGGGGGGAATTACTACATGGGAGGCAGTGTGGAAGGAATTACTGTATGGAGCAGTGTGGGGGAAATTACTATATGGGAGCAGTGTGGGGGAAATTACTGTGTGGGGGCAGTGTGGGGGAGAGTACCACATGGGAGCAGTGTGGGGGAAATTACTATATGGGGGCAGTGTGGGGGAAATTACTATATGGGGGCAGTGTGGGGGAAATTACTATATGGGGCAGTGTGGGGGAAATTACTATATGGGGCAGTGTGGGGGAAATTACTATATGGGGCAGTGTCGGGGAAATTACTATATAGGGCAGTGTGGGGGAAATTACTATATGGGGCAGTGTGGGGGAAATTACTGTGGAAGGGCAGTGTGGTAAAGATTACTACATGGGAGCAGTGTGGGGGAAATTACTATATGGGGGCAGTGTGCTTGAAATTACTATATGGGGCAGTGTGGGGGAAATTACTATATGGGGGTAGTGTGGGGGAAATTACTATATGGGGGCAGTGTGGGGAAATTACTATATGGGAGTAGTGTGGGGGAAATTACTATATGGGTCAGTGTGGAGGAAATTACTATATGGTGCAGTGTGGGGGAAATTACTGTATGGAGCAGTGTGGGGGAAATTACTGTATGGGAGCAGTGTGGGGGAAATTACTGTATGGGAGCAGTGTGGGGGAAATTACTATATGGGACAGTGTGGGGGAGATTACTACATGGGAGCAGTGTGGGGGAAATTACTATATGGGGCAGTGTGGGGGAAATTATTATATGGGGCAGTGTGGGGGAAATTACTATATGGGGTTTCTATTAGGGACATTATTTTTGGGGACGCTATACAGGCATTATTACCTGGAGCACAATATAGGGTGTTATTATTACTGGGGTCACTGTAGGGGACATTATAATTGCTGTAGACACTATAGGGTCCTTTGGGGGTAATTTATCAAACTGGTGTAAAGTAGAACTGGGTTAGTTAGCAACAGATTTTACATTTCATTTTTCACAGCTACTTTGGAAAATGAAAGGTGGAATCTGATTGGTTGCTATGGGCACCTAAGTTAGTTCTTCTTTACACCAGTTTGATAAATGACCCCAATTATGAGAACTCTAACGTTTCTGTGTAACAAATTCTGTAGAGACTCAATGTGGCTGAAAGAATTAGTCATGGCAGTCTGGGTCAAACGGAGGAGAAGAGGAAAGAGAAGATCTACAGTACAGTCGTGGCCAAATGTTTTGAGAATTGCATAAATATTGGAAATTGGAAAAGTTGCTGCTTAAGTTTTTATAATAGCAATTTGCATATACTCCAGAATGTTATGAAGAGTGATCAGATGAATTGTATAGTCCTTCTATGCCATGAAAATGAACTTAATCCAAAAAAAAACTTTCCACTGCATTTCATTGCTGTCATTAAAGGACCTGCTGAGATCATTTCAGTAATCGTATTGTTAACTCAGGTGAGAATGTTGATGAGCACAAGGCTGGAGATCATTATGTCAGGCTGATTGGGTTAGAATGGCAGACTTGACCTGTTAAAAGGAGGGTGATGCTTGAAATCATTGTTCTTCCATTGTTAACCATGGTGACCTGCAAAGAAACGCGTGCAGCCATCATTGCATTGCATAAAAATGGCTTCACAGGCAAGGATATTATGGCTACTAAGATTGCACCTCAATCAACAATTTATAGGATCATCAAGAACTTCAAGGAAAGGGGTACAATTCTTGTTAAGAAGGCTTCAGGGCATCCAAGAAAGTGCAGCAAGCGCCAGGATCATCTCCTAAAGAGGATTCAGCTGCGGGATCGGAGTGCCACCAGTGCAGAGCTTGCTCAGGAAAGGCAGCAGGCAGGTGTGAGCGCATCTGCACGCACAGTTAGGCGAAGACTTTTGGAAGATGGCCTGGTGTCAAGAAGGGCAGCAAAGAAGCCACTTCTCTCCAAAAAAAAACATCAGGGACAGATTGATCCTCTGCAGAAAATATGGTGAATGGACTGCTGAGGACTGGGGCAAAGTCATACTCTCCGATGAAGCCTCTTTCCGATTGTTTGGGGCATCAGGAAAAAGGCTTGTCCGGAGAAGAAAAGGTGAGCGCTACCATCAGTCCTGTGTCATGCCAACAGTAAAGCATCCTGACACCATTCATGTGTGGGGTTACTTCTCATCCAAGGGAGTGGGCTCACTCACAATTTTGCCCAAAAACACAGCCATGAATAAAGAATGGTACCAAAACACCCTCCAACAGCAACTTCTTCCAACAATCCAACAACAGTTTGGTGAAGAACAATGCATTTTCCAGCACGATGGAGCACCGTGCCATAAGATAAAAGTGATAACTAAGTGGCTCGGGGACCAAAACGTTGACATTTTGGGTCCATGGCCTGGAAACTCCCCAGATCTTAATCCCATTGAGAACTTGTGGTCAATCCTCAATAGGCCGGTGGACAAACAAAAACCCACTAATTCTGAAAAACTCCAAGAAGTGATTATGAAAGAATGGGTTGCTATCAGTCAGGAATTGGCCCAGAAGTTGATTGAGAGCATGCCCAGTCGAATTGCAAAGGTCCTGAAAAAGAATGGCCAACACTGCAAATACTGACTCTTTCCATAAATGTCATGTAATTGTCGATAAAAGCCTTTGAAACTTATGAAGTGCGTGTAATTATATTTCACTACATCACAGAAACCACTGAAACAAAGATCTAAAAGCAGTTTAGCAGCAAACTTAGTGAATACTAATATTTGTGTCATTCTCAAAACTTTTGGCCATGACTCTACATGACAGGAGATGTCACTAGACGTAACAGGTATGTGGTGCTGTATTCCCCTATATGTAGAGCTGGCTCACTACTGTGACTGGCATCTTATCTTCTCCTCCAAGTCTTTTTTTATCATAATCGTATGTATTTTAAATTTGGCAACTAAAGTTTTAATTTGTCACCTGCAGTCCTATGTAACAGCCCAGATAACAGTGATAACTTTCTGTGTACAGATAATGTAGTAGATGTTCCATGCAGTCTTATGTAACACCCCACATAACACAATGGTTCACTGTATTATGTGGGGTGTTACATAGGACTTCAGGTAACATCTGTGACATCTGTACTCAGAGAGTTATGAGATGGTGGGGGTCCGACTCCTGGCACCTCGGCCAATCAGCTGTTTGAGGAGAGCTCGATGTTAAAGTGAGCACCGCAGCCTCTTTGCTCCTTACCAAGCACAGCGCTGTCCATTTGATAGCACTGCTCTTGGTATTGCTGCTCAGCTCCAATCAGTCAGATGGGACAGAGCTGCACCTAGACCATGTGAACGATGTCATATGGCCTAGGAAGAGACTTTGGCACTTATGAAGCACCACAGCCTCTTCATACAGAAAAATAAATAAAACTAAAATGGAGGGGGGGGGGGTCCGAGTTGGGTAGACAGCCCCTGGCCTATGCACTTAATCCGCCCTGGGCAGAAACCCAGGGGCTAGGACAGTGACTGGGCAAAGTCTCAGGATTTTTGGTTCTGAAATGTCTCTCTGCATGTTTATATTCTGCTCTATAAATGCTGCCATCCAGCTGCTGTCAAACTGCAACTCCCAGCATGCGCAGCTGTTCTTGTAAACCACCCCCCCCCCCATTAAATTGAAAGGAGGATTCTGGGAGTTGTAGTTTCAGAACAGCTGGAGGTGACTGATCGCTGATTTAGGGCTCATGCACACGGGCGCTGCCCAGTCATGCGAGTATTGCAGACCCAGATGACAAAGAAGCACCATGTGTACCTCGGATGTGACTGAATGCGACTGAATGCCCACCTGTCCGGCCACCCAACTGCCCACCTGGCCAGCCGACCGCCTCTCTTATCTGCCTACCTCTCATATAGCACTGCTGACCTCCTGCGCTGGCTTTAACAGACAGCCAAAAAGCTGGAGCAACCATGAGCAGCAGTGCTCCTGCCGACTTTCTTGCTCACCTATTGAACACAGGTCACACAGAGAATTTGGCTTGTCTATCCAGCAGGGCAGCCATCTTCCCAGACTTTCTAAAGGCATTACTCTCCCCAGACTGACAGTCTGGACTGTACTTTTTTTTCCCCCTAACGATCCCAGCTGCCTTCAGCTGGGGATCCCTCAGGCTAGGGAAAATCCTGCCCCGGAATGGGGTGGACTGGGGAGGTCCCTCTACCAAGCCTACCTTCTCCCAGTCCAATAAAATCCAGCCCATGAACTTAACAAAACTGTCTCAGCAACCTACACATTGCTGAGACAATTTTAACCTTCTGGATTTGATTTACCTCACCCAGTTGAGGAAGCTGGGTGGGATATATAACCCTTCCAGGAATTTACCATACACTTTTCTGTTCACCTTACCACAAAGGTCAGAGCTTTCCTTTTATTACTTATCATTGCATATAGGCTTTAGAATAAAGAGAATTTTTTTGTGTTCAGAAATAAGAGACTTTAAAGTAAAAACAAAGGACAGTTTGTAGTATATGGACTCTAAAGTATTTAAAGTGAAAGTCATTTATTTCTGCATTTGTCAGTATTGCATTTAAAGTGAAAGGCATCTTATTATTTGTATTGATTGTGATAGCATTGAAAGTAAAATGTCTGAGCCTAGTATTACCATGCGACCATTAGAGGATACAAAGATAGATAGAGTAGAAGTTAACCCTTTCATGACCAAGGGTCATTGATGCCCCAGTGTCCAGGTCAAAATTTATCTGACATGCATCACTTTATGTGGTAATTGCTTTGGAACACTTTTATTTATCCAAGCCATTCTGAGATTGTTTTCTCGTGACATATTGTACTTCATGATAGTCATAAATTTGAAGCCAATATATTTCACCTTTATTTATGAAAAAATGCTAAATTTATATAAAAAAAAATAGAAAAATTCACAATTTTCTAAATTTCTATTTCTCTGCTTCTAAAACAGAAAGTCATACCTAATAAAATATTTACTACTTAACATTTCCCATATGTCTACTTTATGTTGGCATCATTTTGGAAATGTCATTTGAATATTTTAGGACGTTAGAAGGCTTAGAAGTTTAGAAGCAATTCTTAAAATTATTAAGGAAATTTGCTAAACCCACTTTTTAAGGACCAGTTCAGGTCTGAAGTCACTTTGTGGGGCTTACATAGTGGAAACCCCACATAAATTACCCCATTGTAGAAACTACACCCCTGAAGTTACTTAAAACTGATTTTACAAACTTTGTTAACCCTTTAGGTGTTCCACAAGAATTAAAGGAAAATGGAGATGACATTTCTAAATTAAACTTTTTTGGCAGATTTTCCATTTTATTACATTTTTTTCTTTAACACATTGAGGGTTAACAGCCAAACAAAACTCAACATTTATTACCCTAATTCTGCGGTTTGCAGAAACACCGCACATGTGGTCATAAACTGATGTAAGAGCGCACGGCAGGGCACAGAAGGAAAGGAACGCCATATGGTTTTTGGAAGGCAGATTTTGCTAAACTGGTTTTAGATGCCATGTCCCATTTAAAGCCCCCCTAATGCACCCATACAGTAGAAACTCCCCAAAAATTACCCTAATTTGGAAACTAGGGGATAAGGTGCCAGTTTTATTGGTACTATTTTGGGGTACATATTTTTTTTTGCTCTATATTAAGTTTTTTGTGAGGCAAGGTAACTGAAAAATGGCTGTTTTGGCACAGTTTTTTTTTTTTTTTTTTTTTCCTGGCTGATGAACATACCCACAGGACAATTCCGGAGGATCAAGAGGAATTGTACTAATGAGGACAAATTTGAAGAGGAAGCCACCAATATGAAAAATCTATTTCTGGCCAAAAGCTACCCAGAATCAGTGGTGGACAAAGCCCTGCAAAAAGTCAGGGAAATGGATAGGAATCAGTTTTTTGTGCCCAATCAGATTGATATTGGGCCAAAAACCAGTGAAGAAAAATTCCGTATAATATTACCGTATAACACACAATATAAAAAAATCGAGCGGATCATTAAAAACCACTGGCATCTGATCCAGAAGGACAAAATCATAGGTCCCCTAGTTCCCCCAACACCAGACATAGTGTATACGAAGGCACCCAATTTGGGTTTGAAAGTAGCGCCATCAATTAAACAAAAATCAGGGACCAATGGACCCATTAACAACTGGCTTAAAAGCAGTGGGTTTCACAGATGTGGTCGCTGTGTGAACTGCAAAATTACATCTTTTGCTAGGAAAACCACACGAGTGAATTCAACCCAAAATGCCTTCTCTGTTGAAATAAAACAACTCTTAACATGTGACAGTTCGAATGTCATATATATAATAGAATGTATGTGTGGCAAACAATATATAGGCAGAACTAAAAGACCATTAAGAGTAAGAATAGCGGAACATATAAATAATATTAAAAAGGGATACGAAAAGCATGTACTGTCCAGACATTTTAAACTGATCCACAACCAGGATCCAAAAACCCTGAAATTTGCAGCCTTTGAACAGTTAGATCGGCATTGGAGGGGAGGGAACCACATAGCCCGAATGTCCAGGGTGGAATCAAGGAGAATTTTCGAATTCGGCAGTCTGACACCAGCCGGATTAAATGCCGAACTCGAAATCTTTGGATTCCTCTAATGGGCTGGATGCCCTCGGATCACGGAGGGTACCAGTCTGGCTGATTATCAGCACTGTGACCCCCCTGGTCGGGAGGCTTCCAGCCCAAATACACCATGAGTGACCACCGGTTATAAAATCAGACAATATACCCTATCGGCTCTAAAATCAGATACCACACCCCTCCGACCACCACTGTATACCTGAATAAAGCATGTGTTGAATGAACCATATGGGGTTGACGATTATCTCCCAGCCCCCACAATTGGGATCCCCTTACTCAGTCTCTATTATATTATTTGCATATTATTTGCATTTTTTTTAAAACAACTATTAAAACAAACAAAAAATTATACTAAAAATGTTTTTTTATGTTGTTTATAAAACCAAAAATGAATTTTAGATTTATGTACCTATATCCTTTGTCTTCTTCATATAGAATAAATACTAAATGCTGCATATTATGACCACGCTCCATATTAGATAGGGAAATCCTATTAGTGATATTTTTATGTGATTATATATTTTACTAATAATAAATACTTATATGCCGCCAAGTTACATGATTCAGCTATATATATCTTGAAAGGAAAGGCTATTAAGAATGCAACTAGTTTTCGCAAAAATAATTCACTGTAATTGTCAGTGACAAACTAAAGCAAGTGTGGACTCAACGCAGGAACTTGAGAGGAAAGAAAACGCACCAAAATTGCACAATGAAAAATACATATGATTAAAAGGATACCAGATCCACTAGATCCATCTCAGGGTTAACAAAGAACCCTTTTGATAGCCAGAGGAATAAAAGCCGGGCAGCCAGGCAGTTCTTACTAAAGCCACTGAGGAAGAAGGTAGCCCAACCTTCGAAACGCGTCTGGCGTGGATGAATAAGAAACTGACCCTGGCAGTTAACCGGCAAAACTTGATTTTATTGCTATCTAGAAAAAGCGCTTCTATTAAACAAACTGATACCAGGTCTACTGGCCATAGCCTGGTAACCCACGGACAGCAGAAGCCAGCTGGAACAATTAAATCAACCGCATGGAGTAGTGAGAAACGCCCATCGCAGATAAGCCCAGACTGTGCCTACGATCTAAACAGAGTGAGACCTGTGAACTGCGGTCGGCTCTGGATACCCGCGGATAACAGCGAAAGTGGACCATACAGCCCAGATATACCAGCAAGGTACCTCCTTACTCCACACACGAGGTAAGCCTTCTGTGCAGCCACGCTACAGACCGGATAGCAGCACTAAGTGTGAGTACCACTACAAATAGCAACGACTGGTAATCACTTATACTGCATATATCTTCTCCTCGGGTCGATTGTGGAGAGTGTATAACACTGACTCAAACAATTGAGACCATATCACCGGAGTAAAAAATCTTATACCCGGAGGGACCAGCTACAGTTGCGGAGTTACTATTATAAAGTCTTTGAATATAGGCAGCATATGCACTTTAAGTAGCAATTGACTATCACCTACCTAAACACAGCAACATTATACTTTATTTGGATTCTTTGCACGATTAAGAAGTGTTCACAAACATTTTGCCAACTTTGCATATTTCCATTTTTTATCTTTTCTCCTTGGATCTGTTTGGATTATTATTTTTCACTTGGAACATTTGCTACATCCTATTTCACGTTGGTCTCTTTTTAGTGTATGAGAAATACATCACTTGGGGACTATATACTATTTGTAGGCACCTATTGAACACCTACTCGATTTTATTAACTATTGCAATAGTTGTTGGTCCATATGTGTAGCTAGGCTGGACCTGAACAGGCAGCTCAATACCAGCTTCATCTTTAGTGGCTAATAGAGTCAATCTATACCAGCTATTAGTCTTATCACAGTTTATAATGTATTTAGGCCTATTTTAGTTATTGGATCTAAAATTTTATGCTTTTGTTATTTATGCCATATTTTATCCTGAATAAATATATTAATATATAATATTTGGTGATTCCGGATATTAGAGTGCCCATCTTTACTTTTACTTTTTTTTTTTTTTACAAGATTCATCTGACAGGGCAGATCATGTGCTATTTTTATAGAGCAGGTTGTTACGGACGCAATGATATCAAATATGTCTACTTTCTTTGCTTGTTTGTTTCAGTTTTACATAATAAAGCAATTTAGAAAAAATAAATTATGTTACTGTGTGTCCATTTTCTGAACGCCATATGTTTTTTATTTTTCTGCCGATTGTCTTGTGCAGGGGCTCGTTTTTTGCAGAAAGAGTTGAGGTTTTTATTGGTACCATTTCTGGGTACATAGGATTTTTTATCATTCATTATTACACTTTATGGGGCAGGGTGACCAAAAATTTTCCTGTTTTGGAACAGTTTTTATTTATTTATTTTTACAGAGTTTATCTGAGGGGTTAGGTCATGTGACAGTTTTTTTTAGAGCAGATCGTTGTATACTTTTTCTTATTTATTTAAGTCTTACACAATAACAGCATTTCTGAAAAAAAAAAATGATGTTTTAGTGTCTCCATAGTCTGAGAGCCATAGCTTTTTTATTTTTTGGGTGATTGTCTTAAATATGGTATCATTTTTTGCGGGATGAGGTACTGGTTTGATTGGTACTATTTTGGGGGTCATAAGCCTTTTTGATCGCTTGCTGTAGCACTTTTTGTGATGTAAGGTGACAAAAATTGCTTTTTTTACAAAGTTTTTATTTTTTATTTTTTTGCTGTTTATCGGACGGGGTCTATCATGTGATATATTTATAGAGGCGGTCGTTACAGACGCGGTGATACTTAATATGTGTATTTTTTTTTCATTTTTTATAGAAAAAAGGCAATTAATTTTTTTAATTTTACTTTTTTTTTTTTTTTTACTTTTATTATTTTCACTTTTTTTATCATTCCCTCTTGGATCTTGAAGATCAGGTGGGGCTGATGGCTGTACTACACTTTGCAATGCTCTTGCATTGCAAAGTGTAATACAATCAGATGCCCTGTAGAATGAAAGGAAATCTCAAGCATGTAGTGAAGAAATAAGTCATTGTCCTTCCATCCCTGCTCAGAAAAACAAAGAAAGGCCTAGTCCAGTGTAAGGAAAAAGATGTCTGGATTTACCCTCTATCTCTACCGGAAAAGAAGAAGAAAAGGACTCACCTAATTCAGAACTAAGTGAGAAAATTGAACCGGATGATACTATTCCTAGATGCCACGGCAATGCTCAGGAGAATGTTACAACCATTGTCTCAGCAAGACCACAGAGAACAGTCCTAGCTAGACTTCCCATTCCGGAACCTACTATATTTTCAGGAGACATACTAAAGTTCATAGAGTGGAAGGCAAGTTTTGAAATGATCATTGAGCATCATTGCTTCAGTCCAGTCGACAAGTTATTCTACCTTAAGAGATCTGTTGGTGGGGAAGCAAAGAAAGTTATTGAAGATAACTTCTATAGAAAAGACGAAGAAGCCTACAAGCAAGCTTGGGAAAAATTAAATGCAAGATACAGTCATCCTTACTTAGTAAAAAGAGCTTTTAGAGAGAAATTGAATTGGCCTAAAATAGGTCCTAAAGAACACTTCAGACTCCAAGAGTATGGTGACTTTCTGCAAGTATGCATCAATGCCACCCCACATGTTCAAGGTCTAGAAGTACTGAATGACAATCTAGAAAACCACAGGATGCTAGCCAGGCTACCCGAAGAAGTGGCTTCTAGATGGAATCGCTATGTGACTGAACAGTTAGATCTAGGCAAGAACTTCCTACGTTTTAAAGAGTTCTCTGAGTTCGTCAATAAGGAAGCACGGATAGCATGTAATCCAGTAACATCATCTTACGTCTTAAAATCATTAGAAGACAGGCCTAAGAGAGTTAAGACGCACAAGAGCAACTAGCTTTGCAACCAACGCAGCAGCTAAAGGTCTAGATACCTACGAGAGCAAGTTCAAAGTCACTGGGATCAGTAGAGAGACAGAACTGACAAATCTTCAGATTACCTTCAAATGTATGTTCTGTGGAGAGAACCACTCCATACACAAGTGCCAACAATTGAAGGAGAAGCCCCCAGATGAAAATAAAAGGCTTGTACTTGAGAACCAACTGTGTTTCGGATGTCTAAAAAAAGGCCATGTTAGCCACATGCAGCATTTGCAAAGGACGCCATCCTACACCACTTCATGAAGAATGTCCAAAGAAAGATCAATCCTCAATACCTAAAGATACTGAGGAAGGAAAGAAAGTATCGGTATTCTCTTGAAGAGTAAGGGAAGGAGAAATCAATGGCACATAATGGTTGTACCAGTTTGCATTTCAAATCCTAAAAGGAGGAACAAGAAGGTATATGCCTATGCGCTAATGGATGCCCAGAGTGATGTCACCTTCATTGATCAAGAAATTACAAGTGGCTACAGAACCAGTGAAGCTCAAACTCACCACAATGATGGGGAAAGACACATTAGTGAACAGTCAAAGGGTCAAAGGACTGAGAGTTAGAGGACTTCATTCAAAGTTCACATTAGCTCTACCTCCAGCTTATACAAAAGACGATATACCTCTAGATCGAGATCGCATACCTACCTGTGAAAGAGCCAATAAATGGGAGCACCTATCTGTCATATCTCATGAAATGTCCCCGCTGAAGGAGTTTGGTGTTGGACTGCTGATGAGATATGATTGTCCCGAAGCTATGGTACCACGAAAGTTAATCACAGGAGGAAAGGGCGAACCCTACGCTGTTCAAACTTATCTAGGGTGGGGTGTTGTTGGAGGAAAACAGAAGATTGCAAACTCAAGACAGGTGACAGGATTATGTCATTGAATATCTGTCGAAGAGTTACAAACTGTAAGTCCAGCAAAAGTCATCAAGATCCTTGAATCCGACTTTGCAGACATAAGTTCTAAAGAAAAGAGTGTATCCCAAGAAGACATAAAGTTCGTACACACTCTAGAAGAAAGTATTCAGCAGAATCAACAAGGTCATCTTGAAATGCCCTTACATTTCAGAGAACGACCTCGTCTGCCAAATAACAGAAATCTTGCCCTAGCAAAATTGAAATGTTTGAAGAAAAGGATGGAAGAGATCCCAAACTCAAGAATGATTATTTGAAATTCATGGAAGGCACGCTATAAAGAAGGACATGCAGAGAAAGTTTATAACCAACCTCAAGAAGGAGAAGTGTGGTACATCCCACATCAAGGTGTCTACCACTCAAAGAAACCAGATAAGATTATAGTGGTATTTGATTGTTCAGCAAAGTATGATGGTGTTGCATTGAACGATAATCTACTAAAAGTAGCAGATCTTGCAAACACTCTGCCTGGAGTACTCTGTAGATTTAAAAAGGATCCCGTAGCGGTCATATGTGATGTTAAAAAGATGTTCCACCAGTTTCATGTGGAGAATGAAGATAGAGACTTCCTGAAATTTCTATGGTGGGAGGATGGAGAAACAGATTGAGAACCATCAGAATACAGAATGAAAGTACACTTGTTTGGAGCAGCATCTTCTCCAGGTTGCGCCAATTATGGTATGAAGTACCTGGCTAATCAAAATTAAAAGGATTTTCCATCAGCATATTTTCTGAAGAAATATTTTATGTAGATGATGTTCTTATAAGTCTAGAGTCTACAGAATCTGCAATCAAACTAGCGAAAGAAAGCCAAGATTTATGCGCAAGAGGAAACCTGCGCCTTTATAAATTCATCTCAAACAACAGAGAGGTACTGGAATCCATCAGTGACTCTGAACGTTCATTATCAATGAAGAATGTAGATCTCAATTATGATCATCTTCCAGTCCAGAACGTACTTGGATTGGGATGGAATGTAGAGAATGACAAGTTCTTCTTTTGAATTATCTATTGAACAGAAAGTTGCAACTAGATGCACCATTCTTTCCACTATATTTTATCCGTTGGGATTCTTGGCCCCAGTAATCCTCAGAGCAAAAGAAATACCAGTACTACAAGAATTATGCATACAGAAGTTGGGATGAGACGAGCCCAGACTGAAAATTTGAGTCCAAGGTGGGAGGGTTGGATAAGAGACTCAAAACTTGACAAAAAAGAAAACATCTCACTACTCCACTCAAGTTGGAATGCCCTATACAGAACTTAGTTGCTCTACTTGAGAGTGGTAAAAGACACTTGAGAGTTGAGAACATGATGGAAAATTCCTCAAATTTATGTTTAAGTCCTACCACTAAAAACATAGAATTATAGGTAAATTTTGATGGGATTGTAGCTGGCCAGCTAAGACCTGTCCTAGGTTGCTAATATAGCTTTTGTGTTTATACAGTTCCTACGTTTGTGTGTTAAAGACAAAAGCAGAGTTATTTACAGTGACCATGTTTGGATGTCACATAACTGTTATATATTGTGTTCACAGAAAAGATAATATGCCTTTAAGATTCATTATATGGATGTGAGGTAAGCTCAATGACACAGCAGAAACAACAGAAAGCATATAGTTAAACTGTTGTTGCTGGGCAGGAGTCTTGACCAATCACAGCCAGCCTCACACAGCCCAGGAGTTTTGACCAATCACAGCCAGCCTCACACACATCCTGTGTGGATAATTCCCCTAGCAGGAGCTGCTAGAAATCATTATTCACCAGAGAGAGAAGCTGAACAGACATTCATTTCACTAAGAGCTGTGATTTATTGAAGCAGAGAGGCCAAAATAGGTATTTAAAACAGTTACATAATGTTCCGACTGTTATTATAGTGATTAGAACTGTATAATGAACCAGTTATATGTGTTTACTTACAGTTCCACCAATTGCAAATAGAGATTGCCTTGCGGTTTGCCCAGCAGTCATTTTGCGGCGAACTTTGCGCGTTCGCGATTCGATGAAGATACGAAGATATGACGATATATATTCTCACCCGCCATATTCTTTTACATTTTGAAGAACTTTGACCCATGACACATTTATCAGGTGGTACAGGACAGCCAATTGAGACGTTTCAGCACATGGACATACCCCCTACCTTATAAATAAACCTGGTCTGGCCTCCATTTTACATTCAGTCTTTTGCCAGTGTAGGGAGAGGTTGCTGTGTGGAGCAGGGACAGACTGTTAGGGACACCAAACGCTAGCTAATAGCGCTACAAAAGTCCTTTTAAGGACTGGTATAGGTGTGCTATTGATAAGTGTGACATGCTGAGGGGTGTAATATACTTATAATATACTTTCTAACATAGAAAGTATATTATAGTGCAATTGTATTGTGCAGCAGTTATGTGCGGTTCTGCTGCAATACTGCAGCCACACAGAGTTCCAAACTCTATTAGAACAAATAATTTCTACTGGTGTGATTTACCTGGTGATCCCCAAAAAAGTTGATTGAGGCAGGGGTTTTATATACCAATAATATACATTCTATATAGTGCATTTGGGTAGTGCGGTATTTGTTTGCCATTTTGCTGTAATACTGCATCTACACAGAGTGACAAACACTATTGGAACCAATAATTTCTACTGGTGTGATTTACCAGTGCCCCCCCCCCCAAAAATGATTGAAGCAGCAGTGTTATATACCAATAATTTACTTTATATATAATGCATTTAGTTAGTGCAGCATTTGTTTGCGGGTTTTCTGCGTTACCTCATCTACAGAGTGACAAACACTATTGGAACCAATAATTTCTACTGGTTTGACTTACCAGTTGCCCCTCAAAAAATTTATTGAATCAGGGGTGTTATATACCAATATTATACTTTCTATATAGTACATTTAGGTAGTGCAGCATTTGTTTGCGGTTTTGATGCGTTACCTCGGCTACAGATAGTGACAAACGACATTGGAGCAAATCATTTCTACTGGTTTCCCCCCGTCCGGGCCGATGTTCGTCCATCACTAATTGCAAATACCATACAATTGCAAACTGCAAATACCATACAAACAATTGCAACCATTCAAATTCCATATTGCAATCCAAATTGCATACAACCATACCAGATCATACTCAACCAATCTGCAAATATTTACTGCTAACTCTGTACTGCAAATTGCCACCAAATTCAGCAAGTAGAACTATTAATTAGATATAAGATATACCTCTCAGAGAGATCATAAAGTGCTTAAATAACTTAAAGTGAGAGTTCATATACTCAAGAGAGAAATAAATCCACCATTTTATGTTGAATGACAAAATTGAACAGTTGAACCACCATCTTATGAATACCGCCATTTTGTTATATCTTTTCAACACGTGTTATGTACATGGACTATCTTCTGCAGAGGCGGCAGTGTTATATATGAAGACAAGTAGACTAGACTGTTTCCATAGAACGGCACTAGAGGATTCACAGAGTAATAGACAGTCTGGTTAGACTAAAAAGTCAGAGATATCAAAATTCTTCTGATGCCACAGCGCAAAAGACACTTCATAGTGCTGCGCCTGCCACAGGCACCCTAGGAGCAGATCGACTGTTGATCTCATCTCTCGCAGATTCTGGTGGCCGGGGTTGCGTAAGTGTGTTGAGGACTATGTGTCAGCCTGTGGTACCTGTGCACGTGCTAAGGTGATACATACTCTGCCTTCCGGATCTCTGCTTCCATTGCCCATCCCGTCCAGACCTTGGACTCATTTTTCCATGGATTTTATCACAAATTTACTGAATTCTTTGGGAAAAAACGTGATTCTGGTAGTTGTTGATCGTTTTAGTAAAATGGGACACTTTATTGCATTACCTAGTCTACCTAATACTCTTGCATAGGTGTTTGTCACCAACATCGTGAAACTACATGGCATTCCCTCTGATGTGGTGTCTGATAGAGCTGTGTCTCCCAACCAGTGTGCCTCCAGCTGTTGCAAAACTACAACTCCCAGCATGCCCGGACAGCCTTTGGCTGTGTGGGCATTCTGGGAGTTGTAGTTTTGCAACAGCTGGAGGCACACTGGTTGGGAAACACTGTGATAGAGGGACTCAGTTTGTTTCCAGATTCTGGGAAGCGTTTCATCCTCAGTCAAAAGGACAGACGGAACACACTAATCAGAATCTGGAGACTTCCTTAAGATGTTTTGTTTCAGAGAATCAGGAAGAGTGGTCTTCATTTTTGTCATTAGCTGAGTTTGCTATAAATAACTGTAGACAGTAATCCACTGACAAGTCGCTGTTTTTTGGGGCATATGGATTCCATCCACAGTTTGGTAAAATTTCTGGTGCTCAAAATTCTGACATTCCTGAGGAGGAATGATTTTCCTCTTCTTTGTCTTCTATTTGGCAGAAAATCCCAAATAACCTGAAAAAGATAGGCAACAGGTATAAGCGTGTGGCTAACAGGAGACATATGAGTGGTCCGGACCTGAGAGTGCGTGATTATGTGTGGTTTTCAACAAGAAATATTAAATGTAAGGTACCTTCTTGGAAGTTGGGCCCAAGAATTATTGGTCCATATAAGATCACTGTCATTGTTAACCCTGTAGCCTTACATCTTGAACTTCCTCAGGCTTTGAAAATCCATAACGTATTTCATAAATCGTTAAAGAAATGTCTCGAACCCGTTGAGCCATCCTCCTTACCTCCCACTCCTGTCATGGTGTCACGGCAATTTAGAATTTCAGATCAGCAGGATTGTGGACTCCTGACTAGAGTTGAGTGAACCCGAACTGTAAAGTTCGGGTTCGTACCAAACTTTGTTTTTTGGTACACGGACCCGAACCCAAACTTTTTCCCTGAAATCCGAGTGTTCGGGTTATTTTATTCTAATACAGAGGCGTTCCTATGGTGATGGGGATGCTTGAAGTTAAAATATACCATCGGATTGGAGAAAACTCTGATCCAATAGTATATTCTAAACCTGGGGCGTTCCCATGGTGGCAGCTCCCTGTCAGAAGTAAGGTGTCGGGAATGTTTCTACAATGTTTGCATTGGTGGTCAGTGCGCCCCCCCTCCCCCTCCCCAGTATTAAAATCATTGGTGGGCAGTGCGCCCTCCCCCCCCTCCCCAGTATTAAAATCATTAGTAGGCAGTGCGCCCTCCCTCCCTCCCCAGTATTAAAATCATCATTGGTGGCAGAGCCCTCCCCCCCCATCATTGGTGGCAGCGGCTGTTCCGATCTGAGTCCCAACAGTGTAATGCTAGGGCTCCAATCGGTTACCATGGCAGCCAGGACGCTACTGAACATGGCAGACAGGACTTCAGCAGCATCCTAGCTGCCATGGTAACCGATCGGAGCCCCAGCATTACACTGCTGGGACTCCGATCAGAACTGCAGATGCCACCAATGATGGGGGGCGCGCACTGCCCACCAATGATTTTAATACTGGGGGGGCACTGCCCACCAATAATTTTAATACTGGGGAGGGGGGGAGGGCGCAGTGCCCATCAATGATTTTAATACTGGGAGGGGGGTGCACTGCCCACCAATGATTTTAATATTGGGGAAGGGGGGCACACTGTCCACCAATGAAAACATTGTAGAAACATTCCCGGCACCTGACCTCTGACAGGGAGCTGCCACCCGCACAATTAACCCCTCAGAGGTGCGTCCCCATCACCATGGGAACGCCTCGGGTTTCGAATATACCATCGGATCAGAGTTTTCTCCAATCCGATGGTATATTTTAACTTCAAGTGTCTCCATCATCATGGGAACGCCTCTGTTTTATAATATACCATCGGATCTGAGTTTTTTATGATCGTGAAAACCCAGATCTGAAAAATCTAATAGTATTATTTTCCGTTATAACCATGTTATAACGGAAAATAATAAAGTGAAGTTCGGGTCCCCATTGAGTTTAATGGGGTTCGAGGGCAAGTTCAGGTCAAGTTCGGGTCCCGAACACGAAATTTGACCTGAAGTTCGGCCGAACCCGGCAAACCCAAACATCCAGGTGTCCACTCAACTCTCCTTCTGAGTTCTCCGGAGATCCCTCAAGTATCTCGTTTATTGGAGAGAGTACAGACCAGAGGAGAGGATGTGGGTTCCAGCGACCGATGTTAATGCTAGTCGTCTGGTGAGAGCATTCCACAGAGCTCATCCTGATAAGGTTGGTCCTGGGTGCCTGGAGGTCACCCATAGAAGGGGGGGTACTGTCACACTGGTGACAGGTGTTAGAAGGTCTGAAAGACTGGCTGTATATGACTGATCTGACAGCCTCTTTTGGTTTCACTTTGTCTGTTTGTTGCTGGTATGTCCACACCTCCTGTTCAGGCGTGGATCATGTGACCTTTACCTCCCCCTATTTAGTCTGACTTTACCCATCACACCTTGCTCTGGATAGCTTAATTTGGTTTTGGAAGAGCTGGAGTGTGGTTCTTGTTGAAGTCCTGTTCCGCTTGTTGTGTTTTGTATTCCCCCCCCTTCCTGATTGTTTACTAGGCCTCTGCGAGACGCTGGTTCCTTCACCAGGAAAGGAAAGGGTTGTCTCTGCCCTGTCATTATCTTTAGGGCATCCAAGGGTAACCAGGGTTTTCCAGGTTCCTGTGTATGGGCATCTTTACCATCAAAAGGTGCCCATATGGAAAGGAGTTAGGGCCAGGGACAGGGTTTTATAGGTGGTGACCCTTTTCCTTCCCTAGCGGTGAGGCCTGGTGTCTTTCCTCTTCCTTCTTGTTGTCTTTTGGTTTTCTCCCCTACTACATCCGTGACACTAATGCACGCCACAAAAGGCTTTAGACCATATATGTCATGGTGGGGGTGAGGATGCATGCACCCCTGAACTCCACCCACACCTCTCTCCCTGCCTACTTGCATTTCCCATCCTAACTGATGGCGTACAACTGGGTGGCAGTCCCTAGCTTGCGTAAGTATTGGGGCCAGAAAGAACAATAAAAGGAGTGACAGGCAGGCACACAAACACTGGAGGAGTAACCCAGAGACAGAAGATAACAACGGCACTAAGGGAAGAAACAAAGCAAGGTCAATACGAACCGGGTCAGAAGCCAAGAAGTGACGATAGTACAAGAGCGGAAATATCAAGTCAGGGTCTAGTACAAGCCGAGGTTAAAAACAGAAGTCCAAAGTACATAGAACGCTAGTGAGGGTAAATTGACCAATCACAGGCAATCTGTGGCCAGCAGGTTACCTGCTTAAATAACCCTGGCAGATGAGTCACGTGATGTGGCCAGCGTCACGTGACTCATATCCTGCCCCTCACTATTCCCGAGCGCCGATTCATTGTTATCGGCACTCAGTTCTCCTCCTGCTCGTTGCCTAGGGGATGGAGGATGCCAGCCACGTTGAGGAAGTGTGCACGGCCAGGTCCTCCCCACCCTATCGTCAACATGGAAACTAGGACACAGGCCACTTCCTCGCTCCTCACCAGCGGGATGCCAGTGGCGCTGCATGGAGAACGTGCATCGACGGCTCCCCCTCACAGTACCCCCCTTCCACGAGGGGCCACCGAACCCATCACCACCGGAGTAAGTTTATCTGGGTGAGCTAGGTGGAATCTCCTCACCAATCTTGTAGCATGCATTTTAGTTGCTGGTACCCAAGACCTCTCTTCAGGGCCAAAAACCTGCCAGTGAACCAAGTATTGCAATGAATTATGTACTTTCCTTACATCAAGGATTCTAGATATCTTGAATTCTGGTTGACCAGCAACCTCCACTGGCGGCGGAGGTTCCTGTGCAGGAGATATAGGTGACACATACTTTTTGAGTAAAGCCTTGTAAAAAACATTATGAATACGAAAGGAGTCAGGTAACCGTAACTTAAAATACACAGGGTTAATGATATCAATAATCTCATAAGGCCCAATTAATCTAGTTGCAAATTTACCCAAAGGTACCTTCAGAGACATATTTTTTGTAGATTACCATACTATGTCTTCCAACCCAAAATCTACCCCTCGAGAGCGTCTTTTGACAGCATTATTTTCTGAACCTCCTGGGCTTTTTTCAGGTTCGATTGAACCCGAGCCCAGACTCTTTATCTGAGAGGAAGACGGCAAATATGAATCATGGATGAAACCCAAGATTACAAAAGAAGGGAGACCTACTAGTAGACAAGTTCGCCTGATTATTAATGGCAAATTCAGCCAGGGACAAATGTTTCACCCAAAGATGTTGGTTATCGCAGATGTAACACCTCAAATACTGTTCCAGAGACTGGTTTAAACATTCAGTTTGACCGTTCGTTTCCAGATGAAAGGCGGAAGAAAAAGACTGAGAAATATTACATTTATGACAAAAAGCCCTTAAAAATTTGGAGACTAATTGAATGTCTCTATCCGAAACTATATACTCCGGAATACCATGTAGACGTATAACATGATCCATAAAAAGGGAAGCCAAAAATCTTTGGGCAATTTTGACAGAGGGATGAACTGAACCATTTTGCTAAATCTGTCAACGACTACCCACACCACCGACTTACCCTCTGACATTGGTAGGTTGTTAATAAAGTTCATGGAAATATAGGACCACGGTCTACTAGGGATGGGCAGTGGTCGCAACTCACCCGCAGGACGGGACCTAGGAGTCTTGGACTTGGTACAAACCTCACACGCGGATACATATGAGTGGACATCCCTAGACAAGGCGGGCCACCAGTAAAATCTGGACACTAGTTCCTTGGTGGCATTAATACTCAGTCAGAGAACTAAATGACCAGGGACAAACAATTTATCTTTAGGGGATTGTACCGGTATCCAAGTGTTGTCCCGCAGCAATTTCGGTAGTCAAATCGGAGGAGACCGAAGCCACAACCAGACCTGCCAGCAAAATAGGTTCTGCTGGAGTATCAGGAGGTTGAAAAGCACAAAAACTCGGGGATAAGGCATCTGCTTTGACATTTTTACGTCCTGGCCTAAAAATAATGCAAAAGTTAAAACGTGTAAAGAATAATGTTCACCTAGCTTGTCTGGGAGTCAAACGTTTAGCAGATTCCAAAAACATTAAATTCTTATGATCAGTAAGTACCGTAACGCGATGTTGAGCCGCCTCCAAAAAATGCTCATTTAATAGCAAGTAATTCTCGATTACCGATATCATAATTAGGGATGAGCGAACTCGAACTGTATAGTTCGGGTTCGTACCGAATTTTGGGGTGTCCGTGACACGGACCCGAACCCGGACATTTTCGTAAAAGTCCGGGTTCGGGTTCGGTGTTCGTCGCTTTCTTCGCGCTTTTGTGACGCTTTCTTGGCGCTTTTTGAAAGGCTGCTAAGCAGCCAATCAACAAGCGTCATACTACTTGCCCCAAGAGGCCATCACAGCCATGCCTACTATTGGCATGGCTGTGATTGGCCAGAGCACCATGTGACCCAGCCTCTATTTAAGCTGGAGTCACATAGCGCCGCCCGTCACTCTGCTCTGATTAGCGTAGGGAGAGGTTGCGGCTGCGACAGTAGGGCGAGATTAGGCAGATTAACTCCTCCAAAGGACTTGATTAACTGATCGATCTGCAGCTGTGGATCATTGAGCTGCTGATCCTCAATTGCTCACTGTTTTTAGGCTGCCCAGACCGTTTGTCAGTCACATTTTTCTGGGGTGATCGGCGGCCATTTTGTGTCTTGTGGTGCGCCAGCACAAGCTGCGACCAAGTGCATTTAACCCTCAATGGTGTGGTTGTTTTTTGGCTAAAGCCTACATCAGGGTGAAGCTGTCACACCAAGTGCATTTAACCCTCAGTAGTGTGGTTGGTCAAGCTATCACACCAAGTGCATTTAACCAGCAATAGTCTGTTCAATTTTTGGCCATATACTAAATCAGGGGCAAGCTGCGCCCGTCACCAAGTGCATTTAACCCTCAGTAGTGTGGTTGGTCAAGCTGTGACACCAAGTGCATTTAACCAGCAATAGTCTGTTCATTTTTTGGCCATATACTACATCAGGGGCAAGCTGCGCCCATCACCAAGTGCATTTAACCAGCAATAGTGTGGTTATTTTTTGGCCATATCCCAGTCTAATTCTGTCACTAAATCCATACCGGTCACCCAGCGCCTAAATACTAGGCCTCAAATTTATATCCCGCTAAATCTCTCGTTACCGCTGTCCTGTTGTGGCTGGGAAAGTTATTTAGTGTCCGTCAAAGCACATTTTTTGTTCTGGGTTGAAATACAATTCCCAATTTAGCAATTTAAAAATTTAGTGGTTTCTGCTGTATCAGAGCTATTTGAAATCTATCCCTAAAAGGGTATATAATATTCAAGGTGCACATAGGGTCATTCAGAATAACTTCACACACCCGCTACTGTGCATTTCCAAGTCTAATTCTGTCACTAAACCCATACCTGTCACCCAGCGCCTAAATACTAGGCCTCAAATTTATATCCAGCTAAATCTGTCCTTAGTGCTGTAGCTGGGCGAGTTATTTAGTGTCCGTTCAAGCACATTTCTTGTTCTGGGTTGAAATACAATTCCCAATTTAGCAATTTCATAATTTAGTGGTTTCTGCTATATCAGAGCTATTTGAAATCTATCCCTAAAAGGGTAGATCATATTGAAGGTGCACATAGGGACATTCAGAATAACTTCACACACCCGCTACTGTGCATTTCCAAGTCTAATTCTGTCACTAAACCCATACCTGTCACCCAGCGCCTAAATACTAGGCCTCAAATTTATATCCTGCTAAATCTCTCGTTAGTGCTGTAGCTGGGCGAGTTATTTAGTGTCCGTTCAAGCACATTTCTTGTTCTGGGTTGAAATACAATTCCCAATTTAGCAATTTCATAATTTAGTGGTTTCTGCTATATCAGAGCTATTTGAAATCTATCCCTAAAAGGGTATATAATATTCAAGGTGCACATTGGGTCATTCAGAATAACTTCACACACACCCGCTACTGTGTATTTCCAAGTCTAATTCTGTCACTAAACCCATACCTGTCACCCAGCGCCTAAATACTAGGCCTCAAATTTATATCCTGCTAAATCTCTCGTTAGTGCTGTAGCTGGGCGAGTTATTTAGTGTCCGTTCAAGCACATTTCTTGTTCTGGGTTGAAATACAATTCCCAATTTAGCAATTTCATAATTTAGTGGTTTCTGCTATATCAGAGCTATTTGAAATCTATCCCTAAAAGGGTATATAATATTCAAGGTGCACATTGGGTCATTCAGAATAACTTCACACACACCCGCTACTGTGTATTTCCAAGTCTAATTCTGTCACTAAACCCATACCTGTCACCCAGCGCCTAAATACTAGGCCTCAAATTTATATCCTGCTAAATCTCTCGTTAGTGCTGTAGCTGGGCGAGTTATTTAGTGTCCGTTCAAGCACATTTCTTGTTCTGGGTTGAAATACAATTCCCAATTTAGCAATTTCATAATTTAGTGGTTTCTGCTATATCAGAGCTATTTGAAATCTATCCCTAAAAGGGTATATAATATTCAAGGTGCACATTGGGTCATTCAGAATAACTTCACACACACCCGCTACTGTGTATTTCCAAGTCTAATTCTGTCACTAAACCCATACCTGTCACCCAGCGCCTAAATACTAGGCCTCAAATTTATATCCTGCTAAATCTCTCGTTAGTGCTGTAGCTGGGCGAGTTATTTAGTGTCCGTTCAAGCACATTTCTTGTTCTGGGTTGAAATACAATTCCCAATTTAGCAATTTCATAATTTAGTGGTTTCTGCTATATCAGAGCTATTTGAAATCTATCCCTAAAAGGGTATATAATATTCAAGGTGCACATTGGGTCATTCAGAATAACTTCACACACACCCGCTACTGTGTATTTCCAAGTCTAATTCTGTCACTAAACCCATACCTGTCACCCAGCGCCTAAATACTAGGCATCAAATTTATATCCTGCTAAATCTCTCGTTAGTGCTGTAGCTGGGCGAGTTATTTAGTGTCCGTTCAAGCACATTTCTTGTTCTGGGTTGAAATACAATTCCCAATTTAGCAATTTCATAATTTAGTGGTTTCTGCTATATCAGAGCTATTTGAAATCTATCCCTAAAAGGGTATATAATATTCAAGGTGCACATTGGGTCATTCAGAATAACTTCACACACACACGCTTCTGTGCATTTCCAAGTCTAATTCTGTCACTAAATCCATACCGGTCACCCAGCGCCTAAATACTAGGCCTCAAATTTATATCCCGCTGAATTTGAATACAATACATTGGGCCAAATAATATATTTGTTGTTGTGGTGAACCATAACAATGAGAAAAACATCTAGTAAGGGACGCGGACGTGGACATGGTCGTGGTGGTGTTAGTGGACCCTCTGGTGCTGGGAGAGGACGTGGCCGTTCTGCCACATCCACACGTCCTAGTGTACCAACTACCTCAGGTCCCAGTAGCCGCCAGAATTTACAGCGATATATGGTGGGGCCCAATGCCGTTCTAAGGATGGTAAGGCCTGAGCAGGTACAGGCATTAGTCAATTGGGTGGCCGACAGTGGATCCAGCACGTTCACATTATCTCCCACCCAGTCTTCTGCAGAAAGCGCACAGATGGCGCCTGAAAACCAACCCCATCAGTCTGTCACATCACCCCCATGCATACCAGGGAAACTGTCTCAGCCTCAAGTTATGCAGCAGTCTCTTATGCTGTTTGAAGACTCCGCTGGCAGGGTTTCCCAAGGGCATCCACCTAGCCCTTCCCCAGCGGTGAAAGACATAGAATGCACTGACGCACAACCACTTATGTTTCCTGATGATGAGGACATGGGAATACCACCTCAGCATGTCTCTGATGATGACGAAACACAGGTGCCAACTGCTGCGTCTTTCTGCAGTGTGCAGACTGAACAGGAGGTCAGGGATCAAGACTGGGTGGAAGACGATGCAGGGGACGATGAGGTCCTAGACCCCACATGGAATGAAGATCGTGCCACTGACTTTCACAGTTCGGAGGAAGAGGCAGTGGTGAGACCGAGCCAACAGCGTAGCAAAAGAGGGAGCAGTGGGCAAAAGCAGAACACCCGCCGCCAAGAGACTCCGCCTGCTACTGACCGCCGCCATCTGGGACCGAGCACCCCAAAGGCAGCTTCAAGGAGTTCCCTGGCATGGCACTTCTTCAAACAATGTGCTGACGACAAGACCCGAGTGGTTTGCACGCTGTGCCATCAGAGCCTGAAGCGAGGCATTAACGTTCTGAACCTGAGCACAACCTGCATGACCAGGCACCTGCATGCAAAGCATGAACTGCAGTGGAGTAAACACCTTAAAACCAAGGAAGTCACTCAGGCTCCCCCTGCTACCTCTTCTGCTGCTGCCGCCTCGGCCTATTCTGCTGCTGCCGCCTCGGCCTCTTCCTCCGCCTCTGGAGGAACGTTGGCACCTGCCGCCCAGCAAACAGGGGATGTACCACCAACACCACCACCACCACCTCCGTCACCAAGCGTCTCAACCATGTCACACGCCAGCGTTCAGCTCTCCATCTCACAAACATTTGATAGAAAGCGTAAATTCCCACCTAGCCACCCTCGATCCCTGGCCCTGAATGCCAGCATTTCTAAACTACTGGCCTATGAAATGCTGTCATTTAGGCTGGTGGACACAGACAGCTTCAAACAGCTCATGTCGCTTGCTGTCCCACAGTATGTTGTTCCCAGCCGGCACTACTTCTCCAAGAGAGCCGTGCCTTCCCTGCACAACCAAGTATCCCATAAAATCAAGTGTGCACTGCGCAACGCCATCTGTAGCAAGGTCCACCTAACCACAGATACGTGGACCAGTAAGCACGGCCAGGGACGCTATATCTCCCTAACTGCACACTGGGTAAATGTAGTGGCAGCTGGGCCCCAGGCGGAGAGCTGTTTGGCGCACGTCCTTCCGCCGCCAAGGATCGCAGGGCAACATTCTTTGCCTCCTGTTGCCACCTCCTCCTTCTCGGCTTCCTCCTCCTCTTCTTCCACCTGCTCATCCAGTCAGCCACACACCTTCACCACCAACTTCAGCACAGCCCGGGGTAAACGTCAGCAGGCCATTCTGAAACTCATATGTTTGGGGGACAGGCCCCACACCGCACAGGAGTTGTGGCGGGGTATTGAACAACAGACCGACGAGTGGTTGCTGCCGGTGAGCCTCAAGCCCGGCCTGGTGGTGTGTGATAATGGGCGAAATCTCATTGCAGCTCTGGGACTAGCCAATTTGACGCACATCCCTTGCTTGGCGCATGTGCTGAATTTGGTGGTGCAGAAGTTCATTCACAACTACCCCGACATGTCAGAGCTGCTGCATAAAGTGCGGGCCGTCTGTTCGCGCTTCCGGCGTTCACATCCTGCTGCTGCTCGCCTGTCTGCGCTACAGCGTAACTTCGGCCTTCCCGCTCACCGCCTCATATGCGACGTGCCCACCAGGTGGAACTCCACCTTGCACATGCTGGACAGACTGTGCGAGCAGCAGCAGGCCATAGTGGAGTTTCAGCTGCAGCACGCACGGGTCAGTCGCACTACAGAACAGCACCACTTCACCACCAATGACTGGGCCTCCATGCGAGACCTGTGTGCCCTGTTGCGCTGTTTCGAGTACTCCACCAACATGGCCAGTGGCGATGACACCGTTATCAGCGTTACAATACCACTTCTATGTCTCCTTGAGAAAACACTTAGGGCGATGATGGAAGAGGAGGTGGCCCAGGAGGAGGAGGAGGAGGAGGAGGAAGAGGGGTCATTTTTAGCACTTTCAGGCCAGTCTCTTCGAAGTGACTCAGAGGGAGGTTTTTGGCAACAGCAGAGGCCAGGTACAAATGTGGCCAGCCAGGGCCCACTACTGGAGGACGAGGAGGACGAGGATGAGGAGGAGGTGGAGGAGGATGAGGATGAAGCATGGTCACAGCGGGGTGGCACCCAACGCAGCTCGGGTCCATCACTGGTGCGTGGCTGGGGGGAAAGGCAGGACGATGACGATACGCCTCCCACAGAGGACAGCTTGTCCTTACCCCTGGGCAGCCTGGCACACATGAGCGACTACATGCTGCAGTGCCTGCGCAACGACAGCAGAGTTGCCCACATTTTAACCTGTGCGGACTACTGGGTTGCCACCCTGCTGGATCCACGCTACAAAGACAATGTGCCCACCTTACTTCCTGCACTGGAGCGTGATAGGAAGATGCGCGAGTACAAGCGCACGTTGGTAGACGCGCTACTGAGAGCATTCCCAAATGTCACAGGGGAACAAGTGGAAGCCCAAGGCCAAGGCAGAGGAGGAGCAAGAGGTCGCCAAGGCAGCTGTGTCACGGCCAGCTCCTCTGAGGGCAGGGTTAGCATGGCAGAGATGTGGAAAACTTTTGTCAACACGCCACAGCTAACTGCACCACCACCTGATACGCAACGTGTTAGCAGGAGGCAACATTTCACTAACATGGTGGAACAGTACGTGTGCACACCCCTCCACGTACTGACTGATGGTTCGGCCCCATTCAACTTCTGGGTCTCTAAATTGTCCACGTGGCCAGAGCTAGCCTTTTATGCCTTGGAGGTGCTGGCCTGTCCGTTTTGTCTGAACGTGTATTCAGCACGGCAGGGGGCGTCATTACAGACAAACGCAGCCGCCTGTCTACAGCCAATGTGGACAAGCTGACGTTCATAAAAATGAACCAGGCATGGATCCCACAGGACCTGTCCGTCCCTTGTCCAGATTAGACATTAACTACCTCCCCATAACCATATATTATTGGACTCCAGGGCACTTCCTCATTCAATCCTATTTTTATTTTCATTTTACCATTATATTGCGAGGCTACCCAAAGTTGAATGAACCTCTCCTCTGCCTGTGTGCTAGGCCTAAATATATGCCAATGGACTGTTGCAGTGGTGGCTGACATGAAGCCTGATTCTCTGCTATGACATGCAGACTAATTCTCTGCTGACATGAAGCCAGATTGTCTGTTACGGGACCTCTCTCCTCTGCCTGGGTGCTGGGCCTAAATTTATGACAATGGACTGTTGCAGTGGTGGCTGACGTGAAGCCTGATTCTCTGCTATGACATGCAGACTGATTCTCTGCTGTCATGAAGCCAGATTGTCTGTTACGGGACCTCTCTGCTCTGCCTGTGTGCTAGGCCTAAATATATGCCAATGGACTGTTGCAGTGGTGGCTGACGTGAAGCCTCATTCTCTGCTATGACATGCAGACTGATTCTCTGCTGACATGAAGCCAGATTCTCTGTTACGGGACCTCCCTCCTCTGCCTGGGTGCTGGGCCTAAATATATGCCAATGGACTGTTGCAGTGGTGGCTGACGTGAAGCCTCATTCTCTGCTATGACATGCAGACTAATTCTCTGCTGACATGAAGACAGATTCTCTGTTACGGGACCTCTCTCCTCTGCCTGTGTGTGTGCTGGGCCTAAATATATGCCAATGGACTGTTGCAGTGGTGGCTGACGTGAAGCCTCATTCTCTGCTATGACATGCAGACTAATTCTCTGCTGACATGAAGCCAGATTGTCTGTTACGGGACCTCTCTCCTCTGCCTGGGTGCTGGGCCTAAATTTATGACAATGGACTGTTGCAGTGGTGGCTGACGTGAAGCCTGATTCTCTGCTATGACATGCAGACTGATTCTCTGCTGACATGAAGCCAGATCCTCTGTTACGGGACCTCTCTCCTCTGCCTGTGTGTGTGCTGGGCCTAAATATATGCCAATGGACTGTTGCAGTGGTGGCTGACGTGAAGCCTCATTCTCTGCTATGACATGCAGACTGATTCTCTGCTGACATGAAGCCAGATTCTCTGTTACGGGACCTCTCTCCTCTGCCTGTGTGTGTGCTGGGCCTAAATATATGCCAATGGACTGTTGCAGTGGTGGCTGACGTGAAGCCTCATTCTCTGCTATGACATGCAGACTAATTCTCTGCTGACATGAAGACAGATTCTCTGTTACGGGACCTCCCTCCTCTGCCTGGGTGCTGGGCCTAAATATATGCCAATGGACTGTTGCAGTGGTGGCTGACGTGAAGCCTCATTCTCTGCTATGACATGCAGACTAATTCTCTGCTGACATGAAGACAGATTCTCTGTTACGGGACCTCTCTCCTCTGCCTGGGTGCCGGGGCCTAAATATCTGAGAATGGACTGTTCCAGTGGTGGTTTCAAAGGAAAGGACCGGCACTTCGCTGATGTAGATCACAATGTAGATTTATTCAGTCACATATTCAAAATGGCATAGTGACGCGTTTCAGCACAGATGTGCTTTCATCAGACTGCATAAAACATCTTACACTCCAGCTATTTATACATAAATGAAACACAAAGGAACTGACATCATCAAAGAAGCTCCGCCTCCCTCATTAAATAAAATTCGCATATCAAATAATCGCAATGAAAAATTCGCATTGAAAAATTCGCAATTGAAAATTCGCAACTGAAAATTCGCAATTGAAAATTGAAAATTCGCAATTGAAAATTCGCAACTGAAAATTCGCAACTGAAAATTCGCAATTGAAAATTCGCAAAAAACATATCCACTCTATACTGGCGAAGATTTTCAGTCACATAGTCCATTCTTGCAGTGATTAATCACGCTGAAGAAAAAAAGAAATATATTTATCAGATTGCATAAGGCCGAATGCCTTATAGGAAGCAGGACACATTGTACTCAGGATTGAGGCCCCTGGGCTCCATTGTCTGAAGACGATGGATCCAGTAAGCCTCCCTTTTCAATAACAATTTATTTCTGTCACCCCCTCGACGGGGTAATGATACACCTTCAATAATCTGATACCTCAACTGCGAGATGTTGTGTTTTTTATCATAAAAATGAAGGGGTATTGGGAGTAATAAATTCTGTTTACGGATAGTAGATTTGTGTTTACTTAGTCTGTCCTTCATTCTCATTGAGGTTTCCCCCACATATAGTAATCCACATGGACATTTAAGAATGTAAACCACAAATCTACTATCACAAGTGAACGTGCCCCTTATTGGAATATTTTCACCTGAGTGAGGGTGGGAGAAACATGAACCCTTTATAACGCTGGAACAATTGACACAGTTTAAACAAGGAAAAGTGCCCCGTCTAGGTGTAGATAAAGTACTCTGTCCTCTTTCTATTTTATTACTTCCCACATCCGCCCGGACTATTTTATCCCTAATATTTTCTGCCCGTTTATAGCATATCATGGGTGGCCTCTGGAACTCTCCTATCCGTGGATAGGACTTAGATAATATGTGCCAATGTTGATTAACAATAGTCCTAAGGCGCTGGGACCAGGGATGGTATTTAATCACTAAGGGGATCCTTGTTTCTTTCTTAGTTCTATCTGGTGGTGTAATCTCAGCTTTATTACGCTGTATTTTCAATAGATCAGGGGGGTAGCCTCGCTCTCTAAATTTATTGGTCATATCGTCTAATCTTGTTTGACACATATCCCTATCACTAACGATCCGTCTAACCCTCTGGTATTGCCGCCCTGCTTCTTACTAGAATTGTTCCAGTGGTGGGTGACGGGAAGCCAGATTCTCTGCTATGGAACCTCTCTCCAATTGATTTTGGTTAATTTTTATTTATTTAATTTTTATTTTAATTCATTTCCCTATCCACATTTGTTTGCAGGGGATTTACCTACATGTTGCTGCCTTTTGCAGCCCTCTAGCTCTTTCCTGGGCTGTTTTACAGCCTTTTTAGTGCCGAAAAGTTCGGGTCCCCATTGACTTCAATGGGGTTCGGGTTCGGGACGAAGTTCGGATCGGGTTCGGATCCCGAACCCGAACATTTCCGGGATGTTCGGCCGAACTTCTCGAACCCGAACATCCAGGTGTTCGCTCAACTCTAATCATAATTTCTCTCAGTAACAGAGAACTTAAGAGAAAAGAAGGCGCATGGCCTTAACTTAGTGAGAGTTGATGAGCCCTGGGAGAGTACTGCCCCTACTCTATCCTCGGAGGCATCAACCTTGACCACAAAAGGCCTATCTAGGTGTAGTTGAATTAACACTGGGGCGTTAATGAAACACTTCTTGAGAGTTTCAATAGCCTCTATGGTCTCTGACAACCAGTTCACTAGATCTGCTCCCTGCTTGGTTAGGTCGGTGAGAGGCTTGGCGATAATAGAATATTTTTTTTATAAACTTCCGGTAATAATTAGAAAAACCTAGGAAGTGTTGTAATGCTTTAAGAGACAAAGGTCTCACCCACTCCAAAATAGCTTGTACCTTCCCCGGATCCATCTTAAAGGATTGGGGAGTATGAATATATCCCAAAAACGAAATCTCCTGTACTCCAAATATACACTTCTCCCCCTTAGCGAATAATCGGTTCTCCTGAAGAACCTCCAGTACCTGTCTATTGTGACTAACGTGAGAATCCCAGTCCAATGAATAAATCAGAATGTCATTCAAATAAACAATCATGAATTGACAACATTTTGGAAAACCGCCGGAGCATTACTTCAGCATTACTCAAACCAAACAGCATCACCAAGTATTCATAATGACCTTCAAGGGTATTAAAAATCGTTTTCCACTCATCCCCCTCATTAATTTAAATAAGATTATAGGCCCCCCTGAGATCAAGTTTAGTGAAGCAGTGAGCTTCAAGGACTTGATTAAACAGGTCTGGAATCAAAAACAAAGAGTACTGGTTCCTGACAGTAATTTTGTTTAACTCTCTATAATCAATACATGGTCTCAGTCCACCATCCTTTTTCTCAATGAAGAAAAACCCTGCCCCGAGGGCCTATTATGTCCTTTTTGCAAACTTTCCTTCAAGTAGTCCCTCATAGACTTCCTTTTGGGTCCAGACAAATCGTAAATACAACCTGGAACTTGGATCCTGGAATAAGATCAATAGCACAATCACATGGTCTATGGGGGGGATCAACCTCAGACATGAAAAAAACAACAGCAAAGTCACTAATGTACTTGGGAAGAGTTTGAGATTCAGTAGTGATACCAGCCTGAATAACAGGAAGACAGCAAGAATCACATTTTAGTCCCCATTTCTCAAATTCACCCGTGAATCAGTTGATAATTGGGTTATGAAGCTGGAGCCAAGCCATGCCGAGCACTATCTCAACAGGTAAATTCTTTAAAATAAGAAAATAACTATTCTCCGTATGGAAGGCCCCCACAGTCAGGGTCACTTCAGGAGTACAATATTCTACTGTTCCGCCCACCAAAGGAGTGGAATCAATAGCGATAATATGAATAGGCTTAGGAAGATACAAAATGGGCACACCAAGGGAAAGAGCAAAATTGTGGTCCATAAAATTGGAGGCGGACCTGGAATCAATAAATGCCTCTCCAGAACTCTTACAAGGGCCAAAGGAAATACCCACAGGTAATAATATCTCTTTTTCACTACCTCGGGAAGTACCATATCCTTTTTGGCATCAGGACGTGGAGATCTCCTGGAGGGAGGAAGCTTAGGGCATTGCCGTAACCAGTGATCAGTTTCTCTGCAATAAAAGCAGGCACCCCTCAGACGTCTCTGATCCCTCATAGTCACTCCATGCTGCATGGGTTCTTTTAGTGGATTCTCCAATTTGACTCTCATGGGTGAGGAGTCAGGCTTAACCACCACCTGTGGAAACATCGGAAGCTCTCTTTGTCTTTCCCTTATACATTGGTCCAGTCTAACAGCTAACGTCATAGTCTTCTCTAAGGTGTCGGGGAGAGGGTAAATGACCAATATATCCCTCAAATCCTCAGAAAGCCCTGCACTGAACTGGCACTTAAGCGCTGGGTCGTTCCAACCAGAGGAAACGCACCATTGCCGGAATTTGGTGCAATTTTCCTCCACCAGTTTGTCTCCCTCAGTAAGAGACTTTAATTGTGACTCTGCCACCGCTGATCTATCGGGTTCATCGTAGAGTACGCTTAAAGCCTGAAAAAAAGCTTCAACAGTAGCTAGGCAAGGGGAGTCAGTGGGGAGAGAAGGCCCATTATTGTGGGTCTCCCTGCAACAAAGAGATAATAATGCCTACTCTTTGCTGTTCGGAACCTGAAGAATGAGGACATAAGCTTACAGCTTTCCCTAAATGTCAAAAAATGTTTGCGGTGCCCTGAAAAACGGTCGGCTAACTTAACATGTGGTTCAAGATTCTGTCCAGAGGAGGCCACTATAGGCGGAGTCTGAAGCCACTCCTGCTGCAGTAGCCTCTCTGCCATTTCCTGCACCATTTGGGCAAGATTATGGACTTGATCCGTAAGGACTTGCATAGGGTCCATGGTATAGGTATGGGTATGGCCTGTGATTCTGTTACAGTGGGGGTGGGGATGCGTGCAGCCCTAAACTCCACCCACACCTCTGTCTCTGTCTACTTGCACGGCCCATACTAACCAATGGCGTACAACTGGGCGGCAGTCCCTAGCTTGCGTAAGTGCAGGGGCCAGAAAGAACAATAAAAGGAGTGACAGGCAGGCACACAAACACTGGAGGAGTAACCCAGAGGCGGAAGATAACAACGGCACTAAGGGAAGAAACAAAGCAAGGTCGATACGAACCGGGTCAGAAGCCAAGAAGTCACGACAGTACAAGGGGGAAATACCAAGTCGAGGTCAAGTACAAGCCGAGGTAAAAAACAGAAGTCCAAAGCGCTGCATGGAGAACCCTCGTTGCCGGCTCCCCCTTAACAATATAACTGCACCGCTGAACGGCAAATATATTTTTCTTTTGCCACTAATACACACCACAAAAGGCTTTAGAACATATAACTGCACCGCTGAACAGCAAATATATTTTTCTTTTGCCACTAATACACTCCACAAAATGTTTATTTTGCTACTATTACATGACAAAAAGGGCTTTAGAACATTTAACTGCACCGCCACAAAAGGCTTTAGAACATATAACTGCACTGCTGAACGGCAAATATATTTTTATTTTGCCACTACTCGACAAAAAGGACTTTAGAAAATATAACTGCACCGCTGAACGGCAAATATATTTTACTTTTGCCACTAATACACGACAAAAAGGGCTTTAGAACATATAACTGCACCGCTGAACGCCAAATATATTTTTATTTTGCTACTATTACACGACAAAAGGGCTTTAGAACATATTAAGTACAGCTGAACAGCAAATATATTTTTCTTTTGCCACTAATACACACCACAAGAGGCTTTAGAACATATAACTGCACCACTGAACTGCAAATATATTTTTCTTTTGCCACTAATACACAACATAAAGTACTGTAATTTTCGCACTTCACCACAGAACGGCTAATAAGCCCCAAAAATGCTTTAGAACATATAACTGCACCGCACAAAGGGCAAATAAGACATATAAATATTTCCTTGTAATAAACCCTGTTAATAGCTGTAACACTCCAATAACAAGAATGGTTTGCTGGAATTAAAGAGCTGTATAATGGCAATTTGGGTGCCCAGTCAGTGCAGCAAGGTGTAATAGGATTGTTCCTATTTCCCAGGCTGTAACCTTCCCTACTGAACCCTGTTCAACAGAAATGCTTAATGATTCCTCCCTATCCTTTCCCAACACCTTTAATAATTTTTCCCTGCACTTGTAAATCATTTTTTTAGCACAATTACGTTTTTTCTAGAACTGTCCCTAGCACCTGCTGACATCTCTCCCTGCACTAAGTACACTGGAAAATGGCAGAATCCAAGATGGTTGAGACTATTTGTAGGGCTGTGACATCACAGTACTGGCTGGCTGCTGATGGGCTGCATGCATGGCATTATGGGTGATCCCACCTTTTCAGAGTTTCTTGCTCCATGTCCTCAGATGTGCAGCAGCCATTTTAGGAAAAAATGCAATTTGTTATCATGTATCATGAAGCGTGTTCTGTCTTCATACACGTTCACACAGTGTGCAGTCTGACATTCAGCATAAACCATTCCTGTCTTCCATATAAGAGGACTGTTCTTTGTAGTCCAACTTGTTTATTGGTCAACAGGATTGTGAATTGGTAAAACTACAAGAATACAAATGGCTTGTATAAGTAAAACATATAGAATTGCATGTACAGTAATACATTAACAGAGAAAGCAGATGTCCAAAATGGCTGCCTTTACATAGATTGCATGGCTAGCTAACATAAATAACTCCCTTAGTGACACTTATACCTAGCTAAACAGCTCTGCATAACATAATGTCCTTGAAACAAGGTAGATCTCATTCACCAGATATACTTTCAAAAGGATGATGGAGTTTAAGAAGAAGTTATGCAGGAGACAGCTCTGCTGATGTCCTGTAACATGGAGACTGGGCTTCTCTTTCCCAGAATGCACTATACTCTTACAATGCTTTGTACCTCCCATCAATACAATAATCTTTATTAACAGACAAACAAAGTGTAGTACATTTTTAAGACCGCTAGATGGTTCTGTAACCTAACTAATAACTACAGAAATACAGGAATTGCAGCAGAATGAATTATAAATGAAATAGACGTGATCTAAAATGATTCTCCCTGTGCTAGGAAGAACAAAGCGTGAGGAGATTCTGACCTGGTGCGAATCAAATTTTTCCTAAAATTCAGATTGAATTCCATGTCAGCGTTCATCTCTAGCGTTCTTCTTAATCACCCTCTTGTAACTCCAATTACAAGATACTATGGTGATTAAATAATTTGGTCACTGTACCTTGTAATTCAAAGGTGAAAACCCCAAGATATTTTCTATAGAGATAAAAGTACATGTACTTGTTCTGCACATGCATTACTACAAAACTACCAAGCCATACAGATCAAAGGTAGGGATGAGCGATCCCGTTGAAGTTAAGGTTCGGCCGAACTTCAGGTCAAAGGGACCCGAACTTGACCCTAACTTGACCACGAACCCGGACCCTATTAAAGTCAATGGGGCCCCGAACTTCACTTTATTATTTTCCGTTATAACATGGTTATAATGGAAAATAATAGCATTCTTGAGACTGAATGCTAAATAAAATGACCATTGAGGGGTTAAAAATAATTTAAAACTCACCTCATCCACTTGATCGTGCAGCTGCTTTCCCCTTTTTTCTTCTTTCTGCAGGACCTGCAAAACGACCTGCGATGATGTCACCACGCTCACACGTGGTGAACGCGGTGACGTCACCGCAGGTCCTTCTATCTTCATTTAGCAGGACCTGCGATGACGTCACCGCGCCGTGATGTCATCGCAGGTCCTTTTGCAGGTCCTGCAGAAGAAGAAGATACCGGCTGCGCGATCAAGTGGATAAGGTGAGTTTTTTAAAATTATTTTTAACACCTCAATGGCTATTTTATTTAGCATTCTGTCTTAAAAATGCTATTATTTTCCGTTAGAACCATGTTGTAATTGAAAATAATAAAATCGCCCGAACAAAGAACCCGAACTTCAGTGAAAAAGTCTGGGTTCGGGTCCGGGTACCCGAACTTTGCAGTTCGGGTTCGCTCAACCCTAATCAAAGGCTTTTGCATAGTAATGACAAGTACAATAAAATGTGGTGTTTTTCTTCATCAACTTGAAGTGAACATTTTTTTAAATGCTACAACTGGCAGGTATTATCTTCTCCTGTCTGTTTCTTTGGAACAGTTGCTTTGCACTATAAGTCAGTTGACCACTCTGATGCAGGTCATGCCCGTTTGAGAACAAGTTCCTGATTGGATAGCTTTTCTTTAAATATGTCTGGTGGATTTGCTGGTGGTAGTTTAAGTGCAGTGGCATACATAGAGAAGTAAGGGCCCCATAGCAAGGATCAAGCCAGGCCCCCCAAACAGGACAGAAGGGTTTCTGCCTAAACCTTTTTCAATGACCCTTGGGGCATTTATTCCACTGCCTCAGTTGCTAAAAGTTGTTCCTTTAGAGGGTAGAGTCCTGACCAGTTTTTCACCTCCAGTAGAAGAGGAGACAATCCCAACTGGGCTCCCTTTTGTCCTGGGCCCTATAGCAGGCACCTGGTCTACCGCTATGGTAGTTACGCCCCCCACTTAAGTGCTTTGCGGTTGTATTCAGCAAATTCTTGTATATTGCAGCTAGTATGCAGTTAATCGTTTAGTTTTTCTTGTCTGTGTAGTTTGTTTCTTGTGATTCTTTCTAGTCCAGTCCTTCCTTCTTAGTTATGTAGTTTGTGGTTATTTTTTTTTTTCATAGTTTGCATTTCTTTGCCTTACCCAGTTCCTAGTTCAGCCCTGTACAGTCTCGGTATCTTGTTTCTATCCTACATTTGTGTTTTGTTAACTTAGTTCATGTAGTTCTTCTAGTCCTTAACTTTCTTAAATGTTGTTACTATGGAATCTGTTAATTGTTTGCTGAGTTTAGTTTTTAATTTTCTTGTTTCTGGGTTCGATTGCCTTATAATTATCTTGCTAGCATCAGTGTTATAGATTAAGGTCTTCGTTAGGGATAGCTTTTAGAGACAAATGGAGGTCAGTGGCTCTGGTGTTTGGGAAATATTAGAGATAGATATAAAGGTTTAGGGATAGTTATATTAAGGTCAGTTTATGTGTATCATTTATTTTTGTTCACAATCATCTGCTTCCAGTCTGAATACCATCACCATTTTCGCCAGCTCCATTACCTGACTGTCATCTCCTTCATCGGTTTATCCATTTATCATCATTTAGTTTCTGTCATCAATTGATGAGTTTCTACTTCTGTATATTTGTTACCTGCCAATGGAAAAGGTGACTGCTATAGATGTCATCCAGTTCTGCAGTGTTGTGAACAACTGATGCCTTTACATTAAAGTATGCTTTTTTGCTTACCTATTTACAGAGTTCCTTAGAAGCTTTCAATGGGATTTTAAAGGGAAATGCCTTAAAAAATAAAATATTTAAAAAAGCAAAAAGGTTTATTAATTATTGAAAAACTTTGGTGTGTATGCTGCTTCCAAATGTGAACAATGCTTGACAGGGGTTTCTCTAAATTTGACATCTCTGGTGGCTGAGACATTTTACTGTTTTCTATAAAGGCCACTTAAAACAAGGATTCTAGAATGAACAAATAATCACCCTCTTCTCTGCCCTTCCCTTTTTCCCAAGTTATATCATTGTAATGTAAGCCCTGGGTTTTGATGCTGCTTTATGCAGTGTATAAATGGTTGTAAGGACAGCTATCTATATACAGTCCTGATCAAAAGTTTAAGACCACTTGATAAATGGCAAAAAATCATATTTTACATTGTTGTATCTTAACAAGGTTCTAAGTAGAGCTTCAACATGCAACAAGAAGAAATGAGAGTGAGACAAAACATTTTTTAAACATTCAATTAATTGAAAATAACGATTAAACTGAAACAGGCTGTTTTTCAGCTGATCCAAATTTTAGGACCATGTGCCTTTAAAAGGCCAAATCTGTGCAAAAATTTTGATTCATTGTCATTTTCTGTCAGGTACAGTAGTCACACGTTGTGATGGCAAAGGCAAAAAAGTTCTCCCTTTTTGAACGTGGTCGGGTTGTCGAATTGCATAAGCAGGGTCTCTCACAGCGCGCCATCGCTGCTGAGGTGGGAAGACAGTCATTTGGAATTTCTTGAATGATCCTGAGGGTTATGGAACAAAAAAGTCAAGTGGAAGACCCAAAAAAATGTCATCAGCACTGAGCCGGAGGATCCAATTGGCTGTCCGTCAAGACACTGGATGATCCTCGACCAAAATTAAGGCCCTTACTGGTGCTGACTGCAGCCTCATAACCATCAGACAGCATCTGAGACTGAAGGGCTTCAAAAACAAAAAACGTCTTCAAAGACCTTGTCTCCTTGAGCGGCACAGAACTGCTCATTTGGACTTTGCAAGAGAGCACCAAACATGGGACATTCAAAGGTGGAAGAAAGTTTTATTCTTTGATGAGTAGAGTTGAGCGAACACCTAGATGTTCGGGGAGTTCGGCCAAACTTTAAAAGAAAGTTTGGGTTCGGGACCCGAACTTGATCCGAACTTGGACCCCGAACCCCGTTAACTTCACTTTATTATTTTCTGTTAACACATGGTTTAACGGAAAATAATAGCTTTTTCAGATCTGAGTTTTCACGATCGTGAAAACTCTGATCCGACAGTATATTCTAACACAGAGGCGTTCCCATGGTGATGGGGACGCTTCAAGTTAGAATATACTAAAAACTGTGTACATAACTGACCCCTGCTGCCTGGCAGCACCCGATCTCTTACAGGAGGCTGTCACCCGCACAATTAACCCCGCAAGTGCCGCACCTGAGGGGTTAATTGTGCGGATCTCAGCCTCCTGTAAGAGATCGGCTGTTGCCAGGCAGCAGGGGCCAGACCCCCCTCCCTCCCCTATTAAAATCATTGGTGGCCACTGTGGCCCCCCCACCCCCACCCCCCTATTTAAATCATTGGTGGTTAGTGAGGTCCCTCCCCCCTATTAAAATCATTGGTGTCCAGTGTGGTCTCCCCTCTCCACCCCCTAATTAAAATCATTGGTTAACAACCCCCCTCCCCGCCCATCATTGGTGGCAGCAGAGCGGCAGTTCCGATCGGAGTCCCAGTTTAATCGCTGGAGCTCCAATTGGTTACCATGGCAGCCAGGACGCTACTGCAGTCCTGGCTGCCATGGTTGCTTAGCACTTTTATCAGCATTATACTTACGTGCACTGTCTGTGGCCAGCCGGGCGCTCCTCCTACTGGTAAGTGACAGGTCTGTGCTATAAGCAATGCCGAACACCGTAAAGTTTGGTACGAACCCGAACTTTACAGTTCGGGTTCGCTCAACCCTACCGATAAGAACATTTTTTACCAAGGCATGACAAGCAGATCCCACCTGAGATGTTTTCTACGCGCCACAGTGGAGGGGGCGCCATAATGGTCTGGGGTGCTTTTTCCTTCAGTGGAACAATGGAGCTTCTGGAAGTGCAGGGGCATCAAATGGCCGCTGGCTCTGTCCAGATGTTGCAGAGTGCATTCCTCATGACTGAGGGCCCTCGTCTGTGTGGTACCGACTGGGTTTTTCAACAGGACAATGCTACAGTACACAATGCCCGCAGGACAAGAGACTTCTTACAGGAGAATAACATCACTCTTTTGGCCAATTGAGAACCTTTGGGGATGGATGGCAAGGGAAGTTTACAAAAATGGACAACAGGTCCAGACAGTAGATGGCCTTCGTGTGGCCGTCTTCACCACTTGGAGAAATGTTCCCATTCACCTCATGGAAACGCTTGCATCAAACAAAGTTGGATTTCTGTTTTTGGGGGGTTTAGTTTTTTTGGGGAGGTGTTGTCCTAAACTTTTGATCAGCTGAAAAACAGCCTGTTTCAGTTTATTAATTGTTTTCATTAAATTGAATGCTCAAAAAATGTTTTGTCTCACTCCCATTTCTTCTTGTTGCATGTTGAAGCTCTACTTGGAACCTTGTTAAGATCCAGCCATGCTAAATGTGATTTTTTGCCATTTTCCAAGTGGTCTTAAACTTTTGATCAGGACTGTATATAAAGAAGGACGTATATGTGTGTGTTTATGTTTCGTGATCACTCAAACATGCAACCATCGATTTCAACGAAACTTGGTATAAACACCCCTTGCTACCTGGAAAGAAATATTATGGGGGAAACAGCTCTCTAGTACGTACTGTTCCTGAGATATTCCCAAAAAATGACCTGCATTAGCCAATACAAGCCTGCAAGTCTCTCTCTTCATATCCCAACTGCCATACACATGGTCACATGTCTCTTATCAGCCAATAGAAGCTTGCAGGCCCTTAGTCTCCACATACACACAGTTTTACTCCAGGTTTCCATAACAGTCCAGCCATTTTCTTCACTGCTGCAGGTAAGCTTTAGGCTGGGGCTACACGACGACACGTGTCGCGCGACAATAAGTCGCACGACACATAGGGCACAACTACACTGCTACATGTGTCGCGTGACATTGATGTCGCACCAATGCCGCGCAATAATTTTTATAATGATAGTCTATGGTGTTGCACTGCACCATGCGACAAACTGCGACTGCGACGCTACAGTCACAGAAAAATCCATCTTGGATGGATTTTTTTGCAACTGTCGTGTCGCTGTCACAGCATGCCATATGTCTCAGTTCAACACCATAGCCTATTATTATAAAATTTGTAGAGACAAATTGTTGCATGACACATGCTGTCATGTAGCCCTAGCATTAAAGGGGCAGGCCCTGTGGAGGTAACTGTTAAAAGGGCGGGCACTGTGGAGGTCACTGTTAAAGAGGCGTCCACTGTGGATGCTACTGTTAAGGGGGCAGGCAGCTGTGGAGGTCACTCTTAAAGGGGCGGACACTGTGGAGGTCACAGTTAAGGGGGCAGGGGCCACTATTAAAAGGGCAACTGCTTTTGAGGTCACTGTTAAGGCAGCAGGGTACTGTGGAGGTCACTGTTAAAGGGGCGGGCTGCTGTGAAGGTCAAAGTTAAGGGGATGGGCTGCTGTGGAGGTTCCATTTGAAAGTGGCAGGGCACTGTGGGAGGGGGTCAGTGTTAAGGGGTGGGGGACTGTGGAGTTCACTGTTAAAGGGGTGTGATGCTGTAGAGGTCACTGTTATGGGGATACTGTCGATATCTTTTAACGACACACACAAACATTAAATAAAATAGATGAAAAATACCTGTGCGAAACTGGGTCCTTCTGCTAGTAACTATCTAATATATAAAGCTGAGTGTATGTGTGTATGTCAGCTAAAGGAATCTGCACCGTTCCATTTACAATCACGAAATGTGGCACACAGGTACATCAGGTGTCCGAGGAAGGTTTTATACCAGGTCTCAGCTATCTATCACGTACCGTTCCTGAGATAGTCCCAAAAAATGCATTAGCCAATAGAAGCTCTCAGGCCCTTAGTTTCCACATACACACAGTTTTACACCAGCTTTCCATAACAACCCACTGCTGCAGGTCAGCTTTAAAGGGGCGGGGCGCTGTGGATGACAATGTTAAGGGAGCAGAGTGCTGTGGAGGTCGCAGTTCATTTGCAGGTAGGGTGGCTATTCAGGCCACCCTCAAAAGATGGACGAAATTCCACCTCCAGGTCCCCCTAAGCCACGCCCCCACTAAAAATCTACTTCTGTCAGCTGCAGGGGTGGGAGGTAGGGTAACTTTCTCCCTGCAGCTCACGCTCAGACAGCACAGTGCTGCTATTTGAGAGTGAGCTGCTCAAAAGGACATCCCTGTGTCCCTCCAGCCCGTGCGCCAAGTGGAGGACAGGGAGTCTAAAAGCTGGACTGTCCAGCCTAAAACCAGACCTCTGACCACCCTAGGGGCAGGCTACTTGGGAAGCTACTGTAAAGGGAACGGGATGTTCTGAAAATCACTGTTAAGAAGATGGGGTAGTGTGGAGGTCACTAATAAAGAGGCTGCCGCTATGGAGGTCACTGTTAAGGGGGTGGTATGCTGTGGAGGTCACTGTTAAGGGGGAGGGGAATGGTGGAGGTCACAGTTAAGGGGACAGTCAGCTATGGAGGTTAGTGTTAAGGGATGGGGTGCTGTAGAGGTCACTGTTAAGGGGGCGGGTGTTGTGGAGGTCACATTTTAAGGGAAAGGAGCTCTGTGAAGGTCACTGTTAAGGGGGCGGGTTATTGTGGAAATCACTTTTAAGGAGACAGGGTACTGTGGATGTCACTAATAACGGGGTGGCTGATGTGGAGGTCACTGTTAATGGGGAGAACGCTGTGGATGTTACTGTTAAAGGGGCATGAACTGTGGAGGTCACTGTTAAGGGAGGAGGGGACTGTGAAGGCCACAAGTTAAAGGGGCAGCGGGGTACTGTGAGGTCACTGTTAAGACAGCAGGGTACTCTGGGTCACTGTTAAGGCAGCATGGTACTGTGAGGTCATTGTTAAGGGAGCGGGGTACTGTGGCAGTCACTGTTAAAGGGGCAGTCACTGTGGAGGTCTCTGTTAAGGGGGCCGGGAATGGTGGAGGTCAGTTAAGCGGACTGTAACCTATGGTCAGTGTTAAAGGGCGGTGCTGTAGAGGTCACTCTGTCACCGCCACTTCTGTGAGAAGGTCTGACAGACATCCTTCTCTACCTATTGCATGATGTTCTTTATTTTGGTTTCACTTTCTCATCTCATTTCCTTCTCCCAGGTGTCACCTATTTAGACTTTTCCTCTTTCCTTTATATTCCCTCCCATACTGCCTCAATTTGCGGTTTATACTACTTCCCGGATTGAAGTGTTCACTGCTGAAGACTTCTGCTGCTGCTTGTTCAGATAAGTCCTTTCATGTATTGTGTTTCCTTGCTGGCTTGATTCTAGGTGATCCTGACTCCCTCCGTATGTAGTGCAGTCTTAGGTACGGGGGCATACAATCATCTACCTTTGAGACCCTTGTATGTGCTTAGCAGTCAGGGTGAGCTCTTAGGGTTTTATAGGGGTCACCTATATGCTCCTTAGTTTGGGATCAAGCCAGTCGAATGTTTATTCATAACGTCCAGCTATCTGCAACATCATCAGTGACACACTGTTAAGGGGGTGGGCCCCTGTGGAGGTCACTGTCAAGGGGGTGGGGTGCTGGGGAACTCACTGTTAAAGGGGAAGGCTGCTGTGAAGGTCAAAATTAAGGGGGTGGGCTGCTGTGGAGGTCCCATTTCAAGAAGACCTTGTGAGAGTGTCAGTGTTAAGGGGTGGGGGGCTGTGGAGGTCACTGTTAAGTGGGGGGTACTGTAGATGTCACTGTTATAGTGGATACTGTTGACATCTTTTAATGACACACACAAACATTAAATTAAATAGATGAAATATACCTGTGCGAAGCCGGGTCCTTCAGCTAGTATATGCTATATTTCCCAGATGTATTGTAATGCATTGCAGAGGGAATCAGACCCCCAAAAATCCCAGAGTGTGACAGAAATAAAGTTTTAAAAAAAAGTTTTACAAATTTTTGGGAATAAAAAAACATTTAAAGTAAAAAAAACAGCCCCTTTCCCTTTACTTTATAATAAAAAATAGATAAAAAGGAAAAACCGCACATATTAGGTATCGCTGCGTCCATAACAACCAGCTCTGTAAATATATCACATGATCCACCATGTCCCATAGACACCATAAAAAATAAAAAATAAAACCTGTGTAAAAAAAAGCAATTTTTGTCACCTTACATCACTAAAAGTGCAACACCAAGCGATCAAAGAGGCGTATGCCGCCAAAAATAGTACCAATCTAACCGTCACCTCATCCCGCAAAAAATATAAAATACCCTAAAAATATAAAAACTATGGCTCTCAGACTATGGTGACAGTAAAACATGATTTTTTTGTTTTTGTTTCAAAAATTTTATTATTGTATAAAACTTAAATAAATAAAAAAGAATACATATTAGGTATCGCCGCATCCGCAGCAACCTTCTCTATAAAAATATCACATGATATAACCCCTCAGGTGAACAACGTAAAAAAAAAAATTGTGTCAAAAATAAATTTTGTCACCTTACATCACAAAAAGTGTAGTAGCAAGTGATCAAAAAGTCATATGCACCCCAAAATTGTACCAATCAAACCATCATCTCATCCTGCAAAAATGATACCCTACCTAAGATAATCGTAAAAAAAAAAACTATGGCTCTCAGACTATAGTGACACTAAAACATGATTTTTTTTTGTTTCAAAAATGATATTAGTGTATAAAACTATCAAGCATCCGTAACAACCTTCTCTATAAAAAATATCACATGATGTAACCCCTCAGGTGAACACCGTAAAAGAGAAAAATATAAAAGCAATGTCAAAAAGCCATTTTGTCAACTTACATCACAAAAAGTGTAATAGCAAGCGATCAAAAAGTCATATGCACCCCAAAATTGTATCAATCAAACCATCATCTCATACTGAAAAAAATTAGCCCCTACAAAAGACATTCACCCAAAAAATAAAAATAAAAACTTTCAGAATATGGAGACACTAAAAAATTATTTTTTCAAAAAGGCTTTATTATTTAAAACTGAAACAAACAACCATATTTGGTATTGTCGTGTACGACAATTAACAAAAAATAAAGATAGTGGCAAAACAGCTTTATTTTGTTACCTTGCCTCACAAAAAGTGTAATATAGAGCAACGAGAAATCATCTGTACCCTAAAATAGTACCTGCCACCTTATCCCGTAGTTTCCAAAATGGGGTCACTTTTTTATAGTTTCTACTCTAGGGGTGCATCAGGGTCTTCAAATGTGACATGGCAAGTTAAAATTATCCCAGTAAAATCTGCCCTTCAAAAACCATATGGCATTCCTTTCCTTCTGCGCCCTGCCGTGTGGCCATACAGCAGTTTTTGACCACATATGGGGTGTTTCTGTAAACTACAGAATCAGGGCAATAAATACTGAGTTTAGTTTGGCTGTTAATCCTGGCTTTGTTAGCAGAAAAAAAATTATTAAATCTGCCCCAAAAAGTGAAATTCTGAAATTCCATATCCATTTTCAATTAATTCTTGTGGAACACCTAAAGGGTTAACAAAGTTAGTAAAATCTGTTTTGAATACCTTGAGGGTGTAGTTTCTAAAATGGGGTCACTTTTTTGGAGTTTCTACTCTAGAGGTGCATCAGGGTGGCTTCAAATGGGACATGGTATCAAAAACCCAGTCCATCAAAATCTGCCTTCTAAAAACCTTATGGCGTTCCTTTCCTTCTGCGTCCTGCCGTGTGACCATACAGCAGTTTCTGACCACGTATGGGGTGTTACTGTAAACTACAGAATCAGGACAATAAATATACAATTTTGTTTGGCTGTTAACCTTTGCTTTGTTAGCAGAAAAAAAAATGATTAAAATAGAAAATCTGCCCAAAAAGTGAAATTCGGAAATTTCATCCCTATTTTCTATTAATTCTTGTGGAACACTGAAAGGGTTAACAACATTTGTAAAATCAGTTTTTAATTCCTTGAGGGGTGTAGTTTCTAAAATGGGTCATTTTTGGGTGGTTTCTATTATGTAAGCCTCACAAAGTGACTTCAGACCTGAACTGGTCCTTAAAAAGTGGGTTTTGGAAATTTTCTGAAAAATTTCAAGATTTGCTTCTAAACTTATAAGCATTCTAACGTCCCCCAAAAATAAAATGGCATTCACAAAATGATCCAAACATGAAGTAGACATATGGGGAATGCAAAGTTCTTTTTACAATTTTAGGAGGTATCACTATCTGTTTTAAAAGCAGAGAAATTGAAATTTGGAAAGTTGCAAATTTTTCAAGATTTTTGGAAAAATTGGGTATTTTTTGTTATAAATAAAAAATTTAATATTTTGATTCAAATTTTCCACTGTCGTGAAGTACAATATGTGACGAGAAAACATTCTCAGAATTGCTTGGATAAGTAAAAGCATTTTAAAGTTATCACCACATAAAGCGACATATGGTGATAAATGGCCCTGTTCTTAAGGGGTTAAAGGTCGTCTTTCAGATGGGTTTTGTGTGTTAACGGAAGCACAGCAGCACAGCATTTAAAACAGTACCTCTTCTTTGGAAATCTGTTGCATCACTGTGGAGAAAAACATTTTGGCTCGAAACATGCAAATGAGCAGTTAAGTGCACCGCAGCACCAAAGTGCTGTTCCTCTGCAAAGTAAGCCACTCCTTTCTCCTTGCGATCGACAGTGGCAGGCTTCTTAATGGAGCACAACACTTGTGCGAGATTATGGAGCCTAGCCCTGTTCATCACAATATAATAGGAGGGACTTTGGTACTTCTTGTGGTGGTGGTGGCCCACCCTCAGTGCACCAAGCTGCTTATTTGCATATTTTAGCACAGTTGTTTTTCATCCATGATGCCGCAATGGATTGCTAAACAAGAGGTACTGTTTTAAATGGTTCTGACAGCCCTAATAGCTGCTGTACTTTGGATTCCATGCAAAAAAACTCTGACATACCCCCTTTAGATTTAGCAGCTCTGCAAAGGCTGACAGACCCCCTTTAAATTTAGCAGCTGTGAAAAGGTTTTCTCATAAAACTGTCAAAGAAAAAGCATAGGGTGCAGGGAGTCAATATGTCGGTGCTCTCTGTCTATGCACTGTATACAGGGAGGCAGTACATACAGTCAGGTCCCTAAATATCGGGACATCGACACAATTCTAACATTTTTGGCTCTATACACCACCACAATGGATTTGAAATGAAACTAACAAGATGTGCTTTAACTGCAGACTGTCAGCTTTAATTTGAGGGTATTTACATCCAAATCAGGTCGGTTTGCATATGTGCCTCCCACTTGTTAAGGAACCAAAAATAATGGGACAGAATAATAATCATAAATCAAACTTTCACTTTTTAATACTTGGTTGCAAATCCTTTGCAGTCAATTACAGCCTGAAGTCTGGAACACATAGATATCACCAGACGCTGGGTTTCATCTCTGGTAATGCTCTGCCAGGCCTCTAATGCAACTGTCGTTGGTTGCTTGTTCTTGGGGCATTTTCCCTTCAGTTTTGTTTTCAGCAAGTGAAATACATGCTCAATCGGATTCAGGTCAGGTGATTGACTTGGCCATTGCATAACATTCCACTTCTTTCCCTTAAAAAAAACTCTTGTTGCTTTTGCAGTATGCTTTGGGTCATTGTCCATCTGCACTGTGAAGCGCCGTCCAATGAGTTCTGAAGCATTTGGCTGAATATGAGCAGATAATATTGCCCGAAACACTTCAGAATTCATCCTGCTGCTTTTGTCTGCAGTGACATCATCAATACATACAAGAGAACCAGTTCCATTGGCAGCCATACATGCCCACGCCATGACACTACCATCACTATGCTTCACTGATGAGGTGGTATGCTTAGGATTATGAGCAGTTCCTTTCCTTCTCCATACTATTATCTTCCCATCACTCAGGTACAAGTTGATCTTGGTCTCATCCATCCATAAGATGTTGTTCCAGAGCTGTGAAGGCTTTTTTAGATGTCGTTTGGCAAACTCTAATCTGGCCTTCCTGTTTTTAAGGCTCACCAATGGTTTACATCTTGTCGTGAACCCACTGTATTCACTCTGTTGAAGTATGCTCTTGATTCTTGACTTTGACACACCTACCTCCTGAAGAGTGTTCTTGATCTGGCCAACTGTTGTGAAGGGTGTTTTCTTCACCAGGGAAAGAATTATTCAGTCATTCTCCACAGTTGTTTTCCGTGGTCTTCCGGGTCTTTTGGTGTTGCTGAGCTCACCGGTGTGTTCCTTCTTTTTAAGGATGTTCCAAATAGTTGTTTTGGCCATGCCTAATGTTTTTTCTATCTCTCTGATGGGTTTGTTTTTTTCAGCCTAATGATGGCTTGCTTCACTGATAGTGACAGCTCTTTGGATGTCATCTGGAGAGTTGACAGCAACAGATTCCAAATGCAAATAGCACACTTGAAATGAACTCTGGACCTTTTTTCTGCTCATTGTAATTGGAATAATGAGAGAATAACACACACCTGGCCATGGAACAGCTGAGAAGCCAATTGTCCCATTACTTCTAGTCCCTTAACAAGTGGGAGGCACATATGCAAACTGTTGGAATTCCTCCACTGTTCACCTGATTTGGATGTAAATACCCTCAAATTAAAGCTGACAGTCTGCAGTTAAAGCACATCTTGTTCGTTTTGTTTCAAATCCATTGTGGTGGTGTATAGAGCCAAAAATGTTAGAATTGTGTCGATGTCCCAATATTTATGGACCTGACTGTATGGTGCCCTCTAGGATGTGCTCTCTGTATAACGTACTGCAGGGATGCCCAACATGCGGCCCTCCACCTGTTGAAAAACGACAACTCCCAGCATGCCTGGACAGCCTACAGTTATTAGGGCATGATGGCAGTTGTAGTTTTGCAACAGCTGGAGGGCCGCAGGTTGAGCATCCCTGAAGTACTGTATATAAAGGCACTGTCTGGCTATAGCAATTAACATATCGGGACACTCTTAAAATTAATGTTTATTGCCTGTTAGATATAGTACATACTATGGTAGGCACTGTTTATGGGTTTTTTGAGGAATAATTGTCTGTATAGGGGTGCTTTCTAGCTCATAATAAGGGGGAATTTATCATAGATCAGTATTTTACATTGGTCTATGATATCCCCTGAACTACCAGAAGATGCGCCTAATTTATGACAAAGGCACAGGCCTCGTCATATGCTAGGCACATCTTCCAGGAGTCTATGCACCTAAACAGAAATCCATTGCAGATTTGTTACTTCAGTTGCACTAAAAAATTGGCTTAAATTAAGGTAAATGTGCCAGACCCAATGGCCACGCCTCTCCCCAGCCTCACCTCACTCCCTTTTCAGAAACTAACAAGGGAACCATAGAAACATCACACAAGTTTTTTTTTTGTGGTGCTGTTTAGAAAGTCGCAAACAGAGTTTGCGGATTTTTTTATGGCAGAAAAGTCACGTTGAGAGAGTGGTATTGGCGTATGATGTGTGTTTAAATGTATAGTTTCATTTGCATGTAGAGATGGCCTTGCGGTTCGCCCGGCGGTCGTTTCGCAGCAAACTTTGCGCGTTCACCGAACATGATGGTGATGTTTGCATGCGCCATATTCTTTTGCATTCCACCAAACTTTGACTCATGACACATCCATCAGGTGGTACAGGACAGCCAATTGAGACATTTCAGCACATGGATACACCCCCACCCTATAACAGAACCCGATCTGGAAGCCATTTTACTTTCAGTGTTTTGCCAGTGTAGGGAGAGGTTGCTTTGTGGAGCAGGGAGAGACTGTTAGGGACACCAAACGCTAGCTAATAGGGCCACAAAAGTCCTTTTAAGGACTGGTATAGGTGTGCTATCAATAGGTGGGATATACTTATAATATACTTTCTAACATAGAAAGTATATTATAGTGCAATTGTATTGTGCAGCAGTTGTGTGCAGTTCTGCTGCGATACCGCAGGTATATAGAGCGACAAGCGCTATTGGAAAAACTATTTGCAACGGGTGTGATATACCTGTTGCCCCCCCAAAAAACTGATTAAGGGGTTCTATATACCTGCTTCCACAAAATACAGATTGAGTGGTGCGAAATACCTGCTTCCACAAAATACTGAATAGGGGGTTTGATATACCTGCTTCCACAAAATACTGATTGAGGGGTGCATTATACCTGCTTCCACCAAATATTGATTAAGGGCTGCGATACACTTGCTTCCATAAAATACTGATTAAAGGGATTGATATACCTGCTTCCACCAAATATTTATTGAGCCATGCAATATTCCTGCTTCCGCAAAATACTGATTAAGGGGTTTGATATACCTGCTTTGACAAAATACAAATTGAGGGGTGCGATATACCGGCTTCCCCAAAATACTGAATAAGGGTTTTGATATATCTGCTTCCAAAAAATACTGATTGAGGAGTGTGATATACCTGCTTCCACAAAATACTGAATGAGTTTTTTTTATATACCTGCTTCCACAAAATACTGATTGAGGGTTGCGATATACCTACTTCCACGAAATATTGATTAAAGGGTTCTATATACCTGCTTCCACAAAATACTGATAAAGGGGATTGATATACCTGCTTCCACCAAATATTGATTGAGGCCTGCGATATACCTGCCTCCACAAAATACTGATTAAGGGGATTGATATACCTGCTTCCACCAAATATTTATTAAGGCCTGCGATACACCTGCTTCCACAAAATACTGATTAAGGGGGTTTGATATACTTGCTTCCACAAAATACTGAATGAGGCCTACGATACACCTGCTTCCACAAAATACTGATTGAGCGGTGCGATATACCTGCTTCCACTAAATATTGATTGAGGCCTGCAATATACCTGCTTCCACAAAATACTGATTAAAGGGATTGATATACCTGCTTCCACCAAATATTGATTGAGGCCTGCGTAACACCTGCTTCCACAAAATACTGATTAAGTGGATTGATATACCTGCCTCCACCAAATATTGATTGAGGCCTGCGTAACACCTGCTTCCACAAAATACAGATTAAGGGGATTGATATACCTGCCTCCACCAAATATTGATTGAGGCCTGCGTAACACCTGCTTCCACAAAATACAGATTAAGGGGATTGATATTCCAGCTTCCACCAAATATTGATTAAGGGGTTCTATATAGCTACTTCCACAAAATACTGATTGAGGAGTACAATATTCCTGATTCCACAAAATACTGATTAAGGGGTTTTTATATACCTGCTTTCACAAAATACTGATTGAGGGGTGCAATATACCTGCTTCCACAAAATATTGATTAAGGGATTCTATATACCTGTTTCCACAAAATTCTGATTGAGGGGTGCAATATACCTGATCCCACAAAATACTGATTAAGGAGTTTGATATACCTGCTTCCACAAAATACAGATTGAGGGGTGAAATATACCTGTGTCAGGAATCATTCTGCTATGTCTGTTTAGTTCTGCTATGTCTGTTTGCTATGTCTGCCCTTAAGTTTTCCCTCAGTTAAGATGGTGGATTATGTCTCAGCTGGGTGCCATCTTACTTCCTGTTTCATATAAAAGCCTCTCAAGAATGTTACTCATTGCTTGAGTATTGTGTTTTTGCTCCTGCTTGTGTTGTCCTCTCGCCTGGAACTTTCTCTCTGGTTTGTTCCTTCTCCTTGCGGTTTACCCTGCTACTCCTGGACACCTGCTGACCGCTCGCTGGGTTTCTTCCTGACCTCTTGTCTGGATCCCTGCCTTCATCTTCATTCCTTCTACCTCCTGTACAAGACTCCTGTGTTTAGGCCTTGTCCCTGAATTGGATTCCAGCAGTATTCCACTAGTATTGTGACAGAATACTCAAGCCTAAGATCGAGTCCGCCGGGACTGGGAGTTCGGAGGTTTGTATTAAGCAACTGCAGACTGCTATGGCTAATATGCGCACCGAGGTACAGACTTTAAAAAACAAATATGACACCTTTGAAGGACAGACTTTCCACAACATCCAAATTTGTGGACAAGCGATTTCAAGAGCTACGTGGTACCGTGCAGACATTATCTGACCAGATAGTCCACTTGGAGAATCAACTTTCTGTACCATCTGCTTCAGTGCCTGCAATGGCCCCTAAGTTGCCACCATTCAGATTTGGCGGAGACCATAACAAATTCCGGGGATTCCTCAATCAATGTAGGCTATACTTTGATGCAAATCCAACTCAGTTTCCTACTGATAGATCTAAAGTCTTATGTATTATTATGCTGCTGACACATAAAGCCATTGCCTTGGCTAGTCCGTTGATTATGACTCAAGACGCCCGGCTAAATCACTTAGAGGACTTTATCGATGCCATAACTGAGTCAAATGTTTGACGATCCCAATCGAGGTGCTACAGCTGAAGCAGCATTACTAGCATTGCGCCAGGGCAGATGCCCTGTTACTAAGTATGCAATGGAGTTTAAGAGGTAGGCTGTCTACACCTATTGAAACAACGCAGCGAAAATGTCTTTTTTTAGGAAAGGACTATGCAGCACATTAAAAGGTGAACTTGCCCATGCGGAGGCCCCTTTAGGTTTGAATGCTTTTATTAACCATTGCATTCGAATCGATACCCGACTGAATGACGACAAGAGAGATGGGCTACCTTGAATTATGATACTAAGCAGTCCCCCTCTTTCCCTGTCTCCATTTCCAAGGAACCCCAAGAAAAGATTTACGCAAAGTCAGGAAGTAAGCCTATGCAAGTAGATTCCATACTAAGACGTGAAAGCGTTGATCAAAGGGAGCTCAGGCTCCGGGAAAGTCTATGCTTTTACTGTGGAAAGTCTGACCACTTCCTTATCAACTGCCCTAGCCATCCATGGAGGTTGGTGGCAGCTATTACAGATCCTGACCTTTCAGATGTAGAATCAATTGCTTCTGAAATTGAATTATCTGAGAAAGAAATTATCCATTCGATTGGTGGCCCCTCATATTAAGAAAGAGAATACAGACCCCCATTGCTTCCTTCCCATTGAGTTCCTGATTAACTCTCAGTGGATATCCACCTCTTCTATGGTGGACTCCGGGGCTAGTGGAAATTTCATGGACCTTTCTTTTGCTCAAAGGCATGGGGTTAAATTTCAGAAAAATTTCTCACCCGTGGTAATGGAGACCATAGATGGATCTCCGCTTAGCTCAGGGCCAGTGGATCAAGAGACGGAATCCCTTGAAATCATTATAACGCCCCATCACTGTGAAGTCCTATCATTTCTATTGATCTCTTCTCCACATTTTCCTGTTTTTCTAGGCCTACCCTGGTTGCAAGCACAGAACCCTGTTATCAAGTTTCAGAAAATCCGGCTCAAGATAATAAAGTGGATGTTTGTGATAAACAAAATGCGGACAAGCTCCCGCTACACCGACTCTACGACTGTCCTATAGAATTGCTTCCTGATGCATCTATACCGTTTGGAAACATCTACCCTTTGGCAGGCCTGAACTCAAAGCCCTCAAGGACTACATAGAAGAAAATCGGGCTAAAGGGATTATCCGCCCATCTTCCTCACCGACATGGGATCCCATATTCTTTGTTAACAAGAAGGACAGTTCTCTAAGACCTTGCATTGATTACTGAGAACTTAACAAAATTGCAATCAAGAACCAGACGCCTATAACCTGGTCCGTATCAGATCTGAAGATGAATGGAAAACAGCTTTTAGGTCAGGTTACGGACATTTAGAATATCTTGTTATGCCTTTTGTAATGCCCCGGCCACTTTTCAACATCTCGTCAATTATATCTTTAGAGATCTTTTGGACCAGTTCGTAGTCATCTATTTGGACAATATCTTGATCTTCTCCAACTCGATGGAAGAACATCAGAGACATGTGAGACTCATTTTGGAACATCTAAGAAAGTGAAAAATGTGAATTTCACCAGACTGAGATCCAATTACTTGGCTATATAATTTCACCTCATGGTCTACATATGGACTCTAGCAAGATTAAAGCAATAGTAGAATGGCCTACCCCCAGGAGCATAAAAGATGTTCAACGTTTCAAAGGTTTTGCCAATTTTTATAGACGCTTCATTAAGAATTTCTCAGAAATAATTACTCCTATTACACAGTTGACTAATGTTTTTGCCTGTTCTCCCCAAGCACAGGAATCCTTTTCTCTCCTAAAGTCCAAGTTCTCTACAGCCCCTGTATTAGTTCATCCCGACCCAGAACTCGCCGTTATTGTGGAAGTAGATGCTGCAGACTGTGCTATAGTGGCTATTCTGTATCAGAGAACAGGAGACAAGGGTTTATTGCATCCTTGTGCTTTTTTCTCCTAACGTTGAGAAAGAATTATGATGTAGGGAATAAAGAACTGTTAGCTCTCATTGCAACTTTTAAAGTGTAACTGCCGTTTCATTTGTTTATTCCCTAATGGTATAGTACACCCTGCTATATAAGTGCTTTTGTGCTTTAAAATTGGATAATTTTCAGTTTTACCTGCTAATAACGCCCACAAATGCATGCTACTTTCCTATTCAGCAGCTCTCATCTCCCAGCGTTGCCCTGTGCAGTCCATCTTCTCAGTATTATAATAAGAGACCCATGAGCTCTGGGAGGAGGAGCTCAGCCCTGACAGCCTGGAGCTGGGCTTAGGCAGAAAGTGGAGGGGGGAGAATGCTTTAGATGGTGATATCTTCTCAATGGTAGCAGATACATATGCACTGTTAGAAGTAGAGTCGGGAATATTCCTGGGTAAAATCTGCTTTTACTTTCACTTTCAGCTTCGTTCGCAGCATCCCGATTTCTATCATTGACATCTTCCCCTGTACTGAACAGATTTATGTCATATTCCCCCCCCCCCCTCCTTGTCAGTCTGGAAGAGAATGAGGGACAGCTGGCTATTAACAGGCTAAAAGAAATGCTTTAATGTAATTGCAGGGCTTGTCACTGGTTAGCTGTATGTGAGGATACACACTACTCTGGGTACCGTGGGAAGTTATCTGCGTTCTGATTGGTCCTGCTAGTTCATGTGAGGAGAGCAAGGGCTTATGGGAAGTGAGGAAAATACAGGATGGCCTCAAGGAAGGGCAAAGATCATCACAGGAAGAGCAACAGAGGTAGTGATGGACGAACATCTGCTGGAACGGTTCGTGAACGCGATCGCGTGAACGCGATCAAAGGTTCGCGAACTGCAAGTTTGTGGTGGGTTCCATTCATTTTAATGGAAGGCGAACCTGAAAAACCTTCAGCTCATATTTGCAGCCAAGAAATAATTACTAGAAGTGCACAAATAGTCCAACAACATGGACAGTGACATACCAGATGTATTATTCAAATTTGCGATCTCCATAATTTTTTTTTTCAATGCGAAATATCGGCAATATAATTTTCCCGTAAGCGCATGCGCAAATGCACTATACAGTACCCAAATTCACTATAAAGAAAGTATATTGGTATATAACACCCCGCTTCAATCATTTTTTTTCGGGGGGGAACTTGTTTATCACACCAGTAGAAATTAGTTGTTCACACCAGTGAAAATGGAAGGGGTCTGCACCCGTTCCGCAAAATAGCGGAATGGATGCAGACCCATTTTGTGGACGTGTGAATGGAAAAGATATCCCTCAAAATGAAAATAAATTAAATTAATAAAGTTAAGCAAAAAGCATAGATGTGGCAGGCAATAACAAGTGCTCGGCCGCACTAAATCAGGTGCTCGGTGGCACCAAATCAGAAACCATATGTTCTACCACAATCCGGGGGTTTTCAGTGCACATCGATGAATCCAGGAGGGAAAGCAAAAAAACATCCATCCCTGGGCTAGATGATGATGTGGTATTGAAGGACAGGGTGGGCAAAGAACTGTCCCTGATATTGCCCTACAGGGGGATGCTATTCTGGCCCAGATAGCCTAACCACAGACCACCCGCCCTGATAAGAGCGACCCCGTCCGGAACCTTACCCTATATAAAAATGGCCCTAGTTAGCCCCTAGACCCTAGAACCCTTGAATTCCAGGTGATCACTATATAAATCTATGTGTATATCGCACCCCTCTGTGTATCACACATATCGATAGCACACCTATACTAATGCTTAAAATTACTTTTGTGGCCCTATTAGCTAGCATCTGGTGTCCCTAACAGCCTGTCCCTGCTTCACACAGCAACTCCCTACACTGGCAAAACACTGAATGTAAAATGGTGGCCAGATCAGGTTTATTTATAAGGTAGAGGGTATGTACATGTGAGGAAATGTCTCAATTGGCTGTCCTGTACCACCTGATAGATGTGTCATGGGTCAAAGTTCTTCACAATGTAATAGAATATGGCAGGCGCAAATTTCTCCATATGTTCGCATGTTCGGCGAGTCGCTCAGAGAAATATGTTTCCTACGGGCTGAATACAGACATCAGAAAGGTAAAATTAGCTGAAAAACGCAGCTTCATGAATATCTTCCCTTCAGCATCACGTATGTTAGGAATTTCATTTTTGGTAGTGAAATGGCAGTTGCACTTTAAGGAATGGAGAAATCATCTTCAAGGAACCTCACAGAAAATAATAGTTCTGACTGATCACCGTAATTTGGAATTCATTTGGTCTTCCAAATATCTATCTCCTCGCCAAGCTCGTTGGAGTCTCTTCCTCAACCAATTCAACTTTGTAGTCTCGTACAGGCCCGGTTCCTTTAACGGTAAGGCAGATGCTCTATCTAGAATCTTTTCCAATGATTCCACTTCTAAGATTCCGTTCAAGACTATTGTTCCTGAGTCAAATTTTGTGGGAGTAATCCATAATAAGGACTTACTTGAAGAGATAAAAAAAGACCTATGACACTGACTCCTTGCTGTCTCGACCACCAGATCATGTTCATTTAATGCTTAAGAACAAGGTGTGGACTCATGGGCAGCAGCTATATAGACACAAGAATTTTTATCCTGTTTCCTTTGGTGGCCCAATTATCAACAGGATGTAAGGAAATATGTTATGTCATGTGACGTTTGTGCTAGATGCAAGACTCCATTTGTTGGTCCCCTCTCATCCTTGGTGTTCTATTTCCATGGATTTTATCATAGGTATACCTACCTCTAAGGTAAAAAATAAAATTATGGTAGTAGTTAACTGGCTCACCAAGGCTGCACATTTAATTTTTAATGTACCGGCCTACCTTCTGCCAAAGACACTGCTGACCTTGTAGTTCAGAATGTGTTTCGTTTTCCTGATTTAGTTATCTTGGATCGTGGGGTGCTGTTTACATCAAGATTTTGGTGTAGTTTTTGCACTGCACTTACATAAAAACATAGAAACATAGAATGTGTCCAAAGACATACTATAGGGAACTTAGATTGTGAGCCCCATTGGGGACAGTTGGATGCTAATGTCTTACAATGGTGAATGAGAAGGAATGGAAAAACAGCAGCACTACGCAATAATATGAGTCACCTATTGCCCCTTTAGTATGTCGGAAGTCCATAGACCTGCGGCTGCCCCGTTGACCAAGATGGTGGTGCTCAGCGTGATGCAGGGGAACAAAATCGGTTTAGAAGAAGAGACGCGGCACTCACCGAGGTCATGAGATTACTTGAAGCTTTATTGCAGGTTAGGTGGCATGCTGCGCAGGCTGGGGAGCGGGATGGCCACGGTGCACTTCAGCGGTAACGGCCTTTTCGCGCAGGGATCGCGCTTCTTCAGACTGGCTATGACGTGCAGGCGCACGGATGTGCCTTTAAAGGGAAGCCGTCAGTCATCACCATGGTGATCCCAGACGCTCCCCGAATGCGCCGCTGCAGGAGGACAGTGAGAGACAGGAGAATAATGGCACTCACAGAAGGGTACAACATTGCAAATACAGCAAAAAACATTATACGCATCCTATTATCGCGACAAATTCCAGAAGCCAGGCACAGAGGTACGAGAGGATACATAACTGGCAAATTAGAAGCGCATGATTGGTTGGAAGCCGAGAGAGGGTGTGAACCAAGAACATTGAGGGGGTTCATTCAAAACCCATCAATGCTGTCGGGGTAGTGGGGTCATAAAAAGACCGCCATGTCATTCTTGTCATTGAGGCCATGGGGTCCCATGGCACCCGTCCTGATAATCCTTCTGTCCCCACAATTTAGTGCCATGTCGGAACTGCTAGCCCGCCAACTACTGCCATATAAACTGGTGGACTCGGAGGCCTTTAGAAAATTTGTGGCCATTGACACGCCACAATGGAAAGTCCCCGGAATGAAATATTTCTCCCAGAAGGGCATCCCAGAGCTATATGGCCATGTTCAGCGGCAAGTGAATATATCACTGACACACAGTGTCGGTACCAAGATACATCTGACCACAGACACGTGGTCTAGCAAACACAGGCAGGGAAGGTACATAACTTTTACTGCCCACTGGGTGAACCTTGTGACGGCCATCAAGCATGTAACCCGTGGCACCTGTGTGGATTTGGTGTTACCGCCACGGACTGCATGCAGGCCTGCCTGTTCTTCTCCTCCTCCTATTCAATCCTCCGTCTCCTCCTCGGCTGAGTCCTCCTTTTCCACTGCTACCGCCTCTTCCGCTGCACCCCCCAAGCTCCCGAGAACCTATTTGAAGAGCCAGGTGAGACGTTGCCATGCTGTGCTGCAGCTGTTGTGCCTGAAAGCCAAGAGCCACATAGGTCCTGCACTGCTTTCAGTTCTGCGGTCACAGGCCAATGAGAGGCTAACCCCACTCAATTTGACAGTTGGTAAAGTCAGCAGTAGTCTGAAGAGGAGTCAGATGAGGATGGTGGCTGGGGGGAGGAGGAGGAGCAAGAAGAACAGGTTTTGAGGGGGACTTTAAACTTTTTGTGGATCCCTGGTGTTGTCCGTGGCTGGGGAGAGGAGACAGAGGAAAACATTCTCCTGGGCGATGAGCACGAGCAAGGGTGCTCTACCGCTTCCAATTTAGTGCATAATCACGTGCTCTTTTCTGTCAGGTGAATGCCTAATTTTAGAGCCTGTACTCCACTGGCCTACAGTAAAATTGTTATTCAGTGAGCACCTAATGTACCTCCAGCCACATAATCACTTGTTCTTTTCTGTCAGGTGAATGCCTATATTTTTTGGGCCTGTACTGGCCTACATTAAAATTATTATCCCGTGACCGACTAATGTACCTTCAGCCACATAATCACTTGTTTTTTTCTGTCAGGTGAATGCCTAATTTTTGTGGCATTTTTCTCCACTGGCCTACTGTAAAATTGTTATTCAGTGAGCGCATAATGTACCTCCAGCCACATAATCACTTGTTCTTTTCTGTCAGTTGAATGCTTAATTTTTGGAGCCTGTACTCCACTGGCCTACAGTAAAATTGTTATCCAGTGAACGTCTATTATACCTCCAGCCACATAATCACTTGTTCCTTTCTGTCAGGTGAATGCCTATTTTTTTGTGCCTGTACTGAACTATAGGAAAATTGTTATACAATGACTGTCTAATATACCTCCAGCCACATAATCCCTTGTTCCTTTGTGTCAGGTGAATGCCTAAATTTTGAGGCCTGTACTGGCCTACAGAATTTTTTTTATCCAGTGACCGTCTAATATACCTCCAGCCACATAATCACTTGTTCTTTTCTATCAGGTGAATGCCTAATTTTTGGGGCCTGTACTGGCCTACAGTAAAATTGTTATCCAGTGACCTCCTAATGTACCTTCAGCCACATAATCACTTGTTTTTTTCTGTCAAGTGAATGCTTAATTTTTGGGGCCTGTACTCCAATGGGCTACAGTAAAATTGTTATTCAGTGAACGCCTAATGTACCTCCAGCCACATAATCACTTCTTCTTTTCTGTGAGGTGAATGCCTAATTTTTGGGGCCTATACTGGCCTACAGTAAAAATTTTCTCCAGAGATCGTCTAATATACCTCCAGCCACACAATCACTTGTTCTTTTCTGTCAGGTGAATGCCTATATTTTTTGGGCCTGTACTGGCCTACTGTAAAATTGTTATCCAATGACCGCCAAATTTCCTCCAGCCACATAATCACTTGTTCTTTTCTGTCAGATGAATGCCTATTTTTTGGGGCCTGTACTCCTCTGGCCTAAAATAAAAAATTTCTAGGCTCCAGCAGGGTACATTTTTGAGAGTTTTTCTTTAAGACGCATAAAAATGGACCCTACCGTATTTTTCGCCGTATAAGACGCACCGGCGTATAAGACGCACCTAGGTTTTTGGGGAGGAAAATAAGAAAAAAAATATTTTTAACCAAAAGGTGTGCTATGGGTTTGGTGGGTTTGGAACTAGGTGGTCTGTGGATGGCACTATTACTGGGGATCTGTGGATGACGGACACTGTTATGGGGGGATCTGTGGATGACGGACACTGTTATGGGGGGATCTGTGGATGACGGACACTTATGGGGGGATCTGTGGATGACGGACACTGTTATGGGGGGAACTGTGGATGACGGACACTGTTAGGGGGGAACTGTGGATGACAGACACTGTTATGGGGGGATCTGTGGCTTTCACTGTTACAGGGGGATCTGTGGCTGGCACTGTTACAGGGGGGGATCTGTGGATGGCACTGTTATACATGTGTCATCCACAGACCCTCCCAGCCCATAACTGTGCCATCCACAGATCCCCCGCCGCTCCTGTATACTAATATAATATGTCTTATTCAATTAATAGTTATTAAATATGCCTCTTTATTCCTAAAAGTACCTTAAATCCTAAGCGCTTCAGTACAATGCCGGCAGGCCGGGCAGCCGGCGCGGTGCGTCACTCACTGACGTCACTTGCCTGCGCCGCCTGCTTCATTCATAAAGTAGGCGGCGCAGGCACGTGACATCAGGGAGTTACGCTGCCGCCCGCCCGGCCTGCATTGTACGGATGAGCTTAGGATTTAAGGTACTATTAGGCATAAAGGGGCATATTTAATAACCATTCATTGAATATGACATATTTTATTAGTATACAGGAGCGGCGGGGCGGGCCTTTAGTACAGTGACTGCACCGCCCCGCCGCTATTGCCGGCCCCAGCTCCTCCTCCCAGTCCCTCCCCGAGTCCCCGCTCGCTTTACATCGCTGCCAGCGATGTAAAACTGACTGCATTCGCCGTATAAGACGCAGGGGCATTTCTCCCCCATTTTGGGGGAAGAAAAAGTGCGTCTTATACGGCGAAAAATACGGTATATTTTTTGTGATAATTTATGCCATTGATCCCCCTCTGGTATGTCACTGTCCATGTTGTGGGACTATTTGTGCACTTCTAGTAAGTATTTGGTGGCTGCAAATATGACCTGAAGGTTTCGTCCATCACTAATTGCATGTGTGTAAATGTATGGTGTGCATGTACTGTACGTTTGCCTGTTATGTACATGTTTGTTCATTTTGTAAAAGATTTACAATTTTTGTATTTTTCAGACTAGTTACAAGCCTTCCTCAGCTGAGGAAGGCTTGTAATTTTATTTCAATGTCCCATGATTACCTGTTACATTTTTATGTATTCTGCTTTTATTATCGGCATTATTAATTGTTCTTCTATCTAGGGGAAGGAATTAGCACAGTCTGAAAGCTACATACAGTTTACCCCTTTTAATTCTGAATTAACTTATCTAAAGAGAAACACTTTATTTAGTTTCATTGTCAAATGGATCATTAAAAAAAAAACGTTTTCTTAACGGACCGGCAATATATTTTGGTCTCCAGCTTGTGGATCAGATGGGGCAGCAGGTTTGAGAAAATGGTCCTACTATGATTATGACTATGTATAGTTGCAGTTCTATTCTTCTTGACCGGTGTAGAATGAGGTCCTGTGATGTAATAACATCTCCATGATGCTATGAAAAGGGCATCAGCAAATGGACATTTTTGGTGCCTGGAATCCAAACAAACATGGCCCAGCAGAAAAGAAGTGCTGGATATCCTCAGGATAAGTCATCATTATCAGATTGGTGGGGCAATGAACTATTTCGTCCAGCCACCGTTGCCTGAAACTAAACAGTGGATAGAAGGCTCCACTGTGTAGTTTCCAGTGCCGGCATACTGCAGCTCAACTCCCATTCACTTGAGTGTAAGCTGGGCTGCAGTACACCAACATGGCCATTACATTCTGCATGGGCTCTTGTGCTTCTGTCTACTGTACAGTTTCTGGTGCTGGTGGCTGCCCAAAACAGTTGATCGGTGATGGGGCCGGATGTCAGACCCCAATCTATCTGATATTGATGACCTATCCTGAGGATAGGCCATCAACATCTAAGTTTCAGAAAATCCCTGTAATTGACGTTTTACCAATATCATGTGTTATAAATGTCCTAAATACGTTTTACTACTTTACCCCTTCAGGGAGTGTAAATCATTACATTGTAGAACACAGCTAGAACGCTTCCCAACCAACCAAACCATTGCTCTAAAAAAGGATCTCCAAAAACTGACAACACAGAAACATTCATTTGCAAATTCTCTCCGTCCTAATATTACTTAATATTCCATTTTTGTTCTCCATCATAAAGAACATTTTCAGACCAATCAAACGTCTTTTATTTTTCCTCTGTAAATTCACTTGAAACTCTAAAACCGTCAACTGTTAAGCAAATATTTTGGGGGAATGCCTGGCTTTTACTTTTTCTGTATCACATCCATTTTTAGAGATGTGTTTCATTCCGTTGACACTCATTGAGGCAAAGAAAATTCATGTGTTTAAACTCGCTTTGAATGGTTTCTATGAAAACTCTCTGTTTTCTGTCTACACCCCATGGTTTAGTTCAATGAGTTTAATTATGAAAAAGAAATAATGTAGGGTATAATGTATATAAGTATGAATTGAAATGTGCTATTTTGGAAAGAAAAATATTGGCTTCTTTTAAAGCTGTTGGGCTTAGCGTGCATTTGCAGCCTTGAAAGAAAATCTATTCATATATTGGCTTGACTGTGCATGGATCGATTCCAGTGGGAACGTAATGGGCTCAATGAAGCTGCATTGGATTCAAAGCATATTTATATGAGTTGTGAAAGCATACAAGTTAAGGAAATTAGTGGATTGAAGAAGGTGGCCTTGTGTTCTGATAAAGAAATATCAATTTCGCTGCACATTCATGGATGAATAATAAGTTTTTTCGCAGACAAAACTATTTTGGTCTATAAATGTGGCTTTGTCTGATAAACATATTAACTAGAAAGACTGATGGAGGCTGTTGCTTAAAGGGTAGCATGCTATAGAGCAGGAGGAGCAGATTTATATATACCACATTTTTTGCTTTATAAGACACAACTGATTAGGTTTTAGAGGAGGAAAATAATTTTCACCAGACCTCAGATCAGATCCTCAGATCAGACCCCCAAATCAGGACCTCACATTAGACCACCATATCAGGAACTCAAATCAGACCCCCATATAAGGACCTCACATCAGACCCCCATATCAGAACTTCCCATCAGGCCCCATATCAGGAATTCAGATCAGACCCCCATATCAGAAATAGTGTTGAGCACAAATATTTGAATAGCGAATATTAATCGCAAATATCGGCACTATAGTGATATATATTCGTAATTTTGAATATTCTAGATTTTTTTTTCATCAGTAATCTCCCTTCTTTCTTGTGGGCCAATGAGAAGGCTGCAATGTCTTTGTCTGAGTTAGCAATATCCCTAGCAACCAATAGGAAAGTTGCCTACCTCTTACTATATAAGAACCTCCCTAGCAGCCCTGTCAGCAGTATTTTGCAGATCTGAGAGAGACAGCAGTGTTATTGCTGTGCTCTCTGCTTTCCTGTCTCATTACATTAGATAGTTAGTTACCTTTTATACATAATACAGATAGTTAGCGGGAGATAGTCAGTGTAGGTTAAATAGTGATATAGTGTAGTTGAGGGCAACGCTGTCCATACATACATGCTACATACATAGTGCTGTATGTATGTATGTATGTATGTGTGTACAGTATGAATGCATGCTACATACATACATAGTGCTGTGATGTCACAAGTTCACAATACTTAGTGCACCACGCACTAATAAGTAGTCAGACATGTTAAAATGTGAAGTTGCACATATTGCGCCAAAATATTCACATCATTAGTGTCGATCGTGAATATATTGGAGCACTCTATCTATAAAGCTATTGCAATGTTCTGCCATGCCAACCATTTTCTCCAGTCTCAGGAAACTTCTAGCAGTTTGCAAAATATAGCTATAGTGACCACGCCTGTATTTTGAGCGCATTACGTGAATATTACATTGCCGATTTTACTCGATCAAGAAAATAATCTCGAATCTGTGAATTCTCGAATATATGACAAATATTCTACCAATTTTTCGCAAAATATCGCAAATTCGAAAATTGCCCCTGATGCTCATTATTAATCAGGAACTTAGATCAGACCCCCGCATCAGACAACAATGTCAGACCCCCATCAGACCCCCGTGTCAGACCTCATCAGACCTCCATTTCAGATCCCCATCAGACATCAGATCAGACCCCCACCAGACCTCCATGTCAGACCCCCACCAGAGCTACATGTCAGACCCCCATGAGACCTCCATGTCAGACCCCATCAGACCTCAGATCAGGCCTCCATTCCAGACCCTCATCAGACCTCATATCAGACCTCCATGCCAGACCCCCATCAACCTCAGATCAGACCTTAAAATAAATAACTTCACTTACCTCTACTACTCCACCGCTCCACTTCAGGTCCAGAAGTCTCCTCTGCATGCTCCCTTGTCTACTTTGTCTAAGAGACAAACCCTGTAAAACTGTGGCGGAATTCCTTTTTTTTCATTTCTACCCCATTCTGAATGTTTTTTCCACTTTCAACTACATTTCATGCAATATTAAATGGTGCCATCAGAAAGTATAACTTGTCCCACAAAAACAAAACCCTCATATGGCTATGTGAATGGAAAAAAAATGTTATGGTTCTGGAAAGACAGGGAAGAAAAATGAAAACGCAAAAATGAAAAAATGAGTCTTTTCTTCTTTATTACTGGTATCAGCACTCCTCCCATTTGGCACAGGTGGTTTTAATCACACAGGTCTGCATATAGTGGTCATTGATCTGTAGCTCCTGATAGTGGTGGACATGTTGTGTTAAACAACTGTTCACATGGTGCAGTACTGTGTGGTGGCCTTTGTTTTTGTGGCGCTGTGCTGGTGGGTTGGTGGGACCCAGTGCCATGGGTGGCATAATCAGACAGCAGAGGTGCTGTTTGACCCCTGGGTCCCGCCGCCTACTAGGGCAGCGCCACCTCGTCACTGCATGGTCGCTGCGCCTTTTTCAGAGCAGGTCCCACTCAAAGAGGCGACCTTGGCGTGGTGAGTGGGCTTATGCCTTTTGATCAAAATGTACACTAATGCCTCTTGTACAGCATGTAGTATGGGGGGCTGTACACATTATAATAGCGCTGAGAAGCGAGTTAGATCAATGCATAGCATTGTGGATGTGCGATCCAGTTCTGCTTCTCCCCCTGCATCAGCAAAAATGAAAAAAATCCCCTGGGAATCAAGAGGTTAAAGGGTCATTGCGCCTCCTGAGCTGTACAGCGTGGGACACAGGCCAGAAGAGGCCTGCATCACATCGCTGCCAGCCTGATGGAGGTAAGCTGCTGAGCTGATCATGGAAAAAATTATGCTTGAGGGCTTGCTGCTGTTCTGACCATAGAAAAAATTATGGTTGAGGGCCTGCTGCTGAGCTAACTATGGAAAAAATTATGATTGAGGGTCTGCTGCTGAGCTGACTCTCTAAAACATTAGGGGCGAGTGCCTGCTGGTGAGCTGACCATCGAAAAAATTATGGTTTAGGGCCTGCTTTTGAGCTGAACATCAAAATAAATATGGTTGAGGGCATGCTGCTGAGCTGAGCATCGAAAAAATTATGGCTGAGGGCCTGCTGCTGAGCTGACCATGGAAAAAATTATGGTTGAGGGCCTACTGCTGAGCTGACCATCGAAAAAATTATGGTTGAGGGCCTGCTGCAGAGCTGACCATCGAAAAAATTATGGTTGAGGGCCTGCTGCTGAGCTTACCATCGAAAAAATTATGGCTGAGGGCCTGCTGCTGAGCTGACCATCGAAAAAATTATGGTTGAGGGCCTACTGCTGAGCTGACCATCGAAAAAATTATGGTTGAGGGCCTGCTGCTGAGCTGACCATCGAAAAAATTATGGTTGAGGGCCTGCTGCTGAGCTGACCATCGAAAAAATTATGGTTGAGGGCCTGCTGCTGAGCTGGCCATACAAAAAATTACTGTTCAGGGTCTGCTGGTGAGCTGATTCTCTAAAACATTAGGGGCGAGTGGCTGTTGCTGAGCTGACCATTGAAAAAATTATGGTTGAGGGTCTGCTGGTGAGATGACTCTGTAAAACATTAGGGGCAAGTGCCTGCTGCTGATCTGATGATGGAATAAATTATGGTTGAGGGCCTGCTGCTGAGCTGACCCTCTAAAACATTAGGAGCGACGGCATGCTAATAAGCATGTTGATATGAATACAATGTATTTAATACATCATAAAAGCCACATTTAAAGTGCATTCATGTTCAGCCGCTTTCCTCTGGTGGGGTAGAGAAGTCAGGGACAATCCAGGCCTTGTTCATTTTGATAAGAGTCAACCTGTCAGCATTTTCAGTTGACAGTCGGTTGCGCTTATCAGTTACTATGCCCCCAGCAGCACTAAATAAACGCTCTGACTAAACGTTGGTGGCAGGGCAGGCCAGCACCTCCAAGGTTTAGAGCGCCAGTTCGTGTCCAGCTGGGACACCCAATAGTTGTAAGGCACAGTTGGATCATTGACGACGCTGACACAGTCTGCTACGTACTCCTACACCATCTTCCAAAACTTTTCTCTCCTTGTGACACTAAGCTGCGCATCAGGTTGCTGGCGGGGTGTCATGAAACTGTCCCAGGCCTTGGAGAATGTTGCCTTGCCTCTTTTTGGCTGTGAGTTCGCCTCGTCGCCCCTCCTCGGTTCCCAAAGGAACTACGTACTATGCTGCCAGTGTTGTTAGCTGGAAATTTTTGGAGCAATTTTTCCACAAGGACCTTCTGTTATTGCACCATTTTTCTTGTCCTCTCCACCACACGAATGAGAGATGAGAAGTTATCTTTGTAGCGGGGGGCGAGTAGGGTGAACAACCAGTAATCGGTGTTGGCCAAAATGCATATAACGCGAGGGACACGGGAAAAGCAGCATAACATAAAGTCATCCATGTGTGCCAGAGTCCCAACAGACAAGATTTTGCTGTCCTCATCAGGAGGATAACTCTGATCGCCTCATCCTCTTCCTTCTCTTTGACCCATCCACGCTAAACAGATGGAATAATCCTGCTGTGGGTACTACCCTCTGTAGCGGAGGCAACCATCTCCTTCTCCTCCTCATCAGTGATTGTCAATTCGCAGTGTTCGCCAATGCACAGATAAGCCCTTACCTATGCCTGTGCCAGGAGCGGGTCTGAAATCAAATGCAGTCACCTGGAGTTGGCAGTTCTGAGAACAGCCGCCGGGGACCTTCATCGGGCTGTTCTCGAAACTCCTGGTGACTGCATTTGATTTCAGACCGGCTCCCGTCACAGGCACAGGTAAGGGCTTACCTGTGCATCGCTGGATGGGTGGGACTGGTAAGTCTACCTTACTAAAGATGGCAGCCCGCATGTGTTCGCTGGCGAACACTGCAAACTGACCTTCACTCCTCCTCATCATCCAATTCACGCTGAGAAGACAAGGGTGGTCTGGCTATCACCTTGTGTACTGTCTTCCCCCATTTCCACCTCTTCCACATGCAAAGCGTCCTCCTTCATTGTGAGCAGCGAGCGTTTCAGTAGACACAGAAGTGGGATAATTACACTGATAATAGCAGCATCGCCGCTCACCATCTGTGTTGATTCCTCAAAGTTACGTAAAACCTCACAGAGGTCAGACATCCATGCGAACTCGTCACTTGTGAAGAGCAGAAGCTGACTGGAAAGGTGACAACCATGTTGCAGCTGGTATTCCACTACTGTCCTCTGCTGCTCACAAAGCCTAGCCAACATGTGGAACGTGGAGTTCCACCGTGTGCTCACGTCGCACAACAGTCAGTGAGCTTGCAATTGCAAGCGCTGCTGCAGCGTTGCCAGACCGGCGGCAGCTGTAGATGACTTACGGAAATGGGCACACACGTGACGCACCTTCACCAGTAGCTCAGGCAAATTGTGGTAGGTTTTGAGAAAATGCTGAACCACTAAGTTGAGAACATGGGCTAGGCATGGTATGTGTGTGAGCTTGCCGAGCTCCAAAGCCGCCACCAAGTTATGGTCATTATCAGACACAACCATGCCTGGTTCTAGGTTGAGTGGCGAGAGCCACAGCTCAGTCTGGTCCCTTATACCCTGCCACAGCTCTGCGGCGGTGTGCTGTTTGTCACCTGAACATATTAGCTTCAGCAAGCCTTTTGCCGCTTCCCCACTGCAGTGCTACAATGCTTCCAGATACTGACTGATGGCTGACTGGTGCTGCAAGATGATAATTTAGAGGTGGAAGTGGAGGTGGAGGAGGAGAAGGGGGGTTGAAGCCACTAATGTAGGTGGCGGCGGAAATCCTGATGGAAGTAGGGCCCGCAATCCTTGGCGCTGGGAGCACCTGTGCCATCCCAGGGTACAAATCGCTCCCAGCCTCCACAATGTTCACCCAGTGTGTGGTCAGGGAAATGTAGCATGTCCATGTGTCAGTCATTAAGTGAACCATCCCGATAACTGCGTTAGTCAGGGCACAGGTGACGTTATGGGACACATGCTGGTGTAAGGCGGGGACAGCACACCAGGAAAAATAGTGGCGGCTGGGGACTGAGTAACGAGGGACGGCCACCGCCATCAGGCTTCGGAAAGTCTCAGTGTCCGCAAAACGAAATAACAACATTTCCATGGCCAGCAATTTGGAAAGGTGTGGATTTAGTGCTATGGCCTGTGGGTAAGTGGCTGAGTATTTGTGCTTTCGTTCAAAGGCCTGGGGTACGGACATCTGTACACTGCGTTCAGACACAGAAGTGGATGTGCTAGCTGATGGTGCTTGCGACGGTCCAGGAGCAGGACAGGAGGCATCCGGGCCTGCGTCTTGGACAGGGGATTGGCCAGCACGTAAGGCTACTTTCACACCTGCGTTAGGTGCGGATCCGTCTTGTATCTTCACAGACGGATCCGCACCTATAATGCAAACGATTGTATCCGTTCAGAACGGATCCGTCTGCATTATTCTGTCAGAAAAAAGTCTAAGTGTAAGTCAAATGCATCCGTCCTGACTTACATTAAAAGTCAATGGGGGACGGATCCGTTTGCAATTGCACCATATTGTTTCAATGTAAATGGATCCGTCCCAATTGACTTACATTGTAAGGCAGGACGGATCCTTTTGGCTCTGCATCGCCAGGTGGACACTAAAATGCTGCATGCAGCGTTTTGGTGTCCACCTCCAGAGCGGAATGGAGGAGGAACGGAGCCAAACTGATGCATTATGAACGGATCCTTATCCATTCAGAATGCATTGGGGCTAAACTGATCCGTTTGGGGCCGCTTGTGAAAGCCTTGAAACGGATCTCACAGGCGGACCCAGAAACAGCAGTGTGAAAGTAGCCTAACACAGGGGAAGAGGAGGCAGTGGTGTGACCCGCAGACACTGATTGTGGACCCAGGCGTTCGGCCCACCTATTAGGGTACTTTGATGCCATGTGGCGGATCATGCTGGTGGTGGTGAGGTTGCTAGTGTTCACGTCCCTGCTCATTTTGGTATGGCACAGGTTGCAAATGACAATTCTTTTATCGTCCACATTTTTCTCAAAAAAGCGCCAGACTGCGGAACACCTAGTTCTTGGCAAGGGAGATTGCCACAAGAGGGTGCTCTGGGGAACAGTTGTGGGCCTGTTTGGTGTGGCCCACCTTCTCCCTTTTGCCACCCCACTCCCTCTTCCAGCCTGTTGCGGCGCTGCGGATCCCTCCCCCTCTGTACTGCTGTCCTCACTCGGCTTGCCACATTCCCAGGTTGGGTCAGTGATTTCATCGTCCACCACATCCTCTTCCACTTCCTCACTCTGTTCATCCTCCTGACTTGTTGACCTAAGAACAACCTCACTTATTGACAACTGTGCCTCATCCTCATCATCAACCTCTTGAGACACTAATTGCTGTTGACTTATTGGCAACTGTCTCTCATCATCATCATCATCCACCTCGTGAAAGACTAATTGCCGTTCCCCACCGTCATCTTCTTGTGACTGTGGATGCTCAAGAGTTTGGGCATCAGTGCACACAATCTCCTCATGTCCCTCTTCAAGTGGGCTTGGTGAAATGCCCAAATCAAGGAATGGTAATGAAAAGAGCTCCTCGGAATATTCGCGTGTGGGATCACTTGTTTGCCAAGACTCTCCATGACTGGAAGCATTATCTGCTGCAATACAACCGACCACCTGGTCGCACTGGTCTGACTTTGAGAGTGTTGTCCTGCGCCGCCCTGCAAACTGGGACATGAAGCTAGGTATCGTGGATGAGTGTGTTTCTTGTGCTCTGGCAGCAGGCACAGTTTCACCGCGCCCAGGGTCACGGCCTCTGCATGCACCATCAGCAGAACAACCACCCCCGTCCCTTACTGCTTGACGTCTGCATATTAAATGGTATATACGCTTGCAAGTATGTCACATGTACAGTAGCGCAGGTTTTGTAAGTGTATGCGCAAATAAATTAAACTTAATATCACTGATATTTAGGATGTGCAAACGTTATACAGGAGATGTAGTGCAGGTAATGTCGCTGCTGTCACCAGCGGCTAATAAAAAATGATAGGAAATCTCACAGCTATATGGGATGCGCAAACATTATACAGGAGAAGTAGTGGAGGTAATGTCGCTGCTGTCACCAGCGGCTAATAAAAAATTACAAGGAATGTCACAGCTATTTGGGATGCGCAAACGTTATACAGGAGATGTAGCGTAGGTAATGTAACTGTCCACAGAGGATACCGTAAATAATACACTGGATGTCACAGCTATTTTTAGTATGCGCACACACGTTAAACAGGAGATGTAGCGCAGATAATGTCGCTGTCCACAATGTCTACGGAAAAAGTACACTGGATGTCACAGATCTTTTTAGTATGCGCACACGTTAAACAGGAGATGTAGTGCAGATAATGTCGCTGTCCGCAGCGTCTACGGAAAAAGTAACCTGGATGTCACAGATATTTTTAGGATGCGCAAACGTTATACAGGAGATGTAGCGCAGGTAATGTAACTGTCTGCAGCAGACACCGTCTACGAAAAAAGTACAATGAATGTCACAGATATTTTTAGGCTGCGCACACATTACACAGGAGTTGGAGCTGTCTACAGCAGCCAAACAATTGCAAGCTATTTAGCGCAGGTTGCACTAAAAATATATATTGCTGCCAGATACAACAATAGTCCTTAAAAGGACTTTTGGTTCTCTAACACCAACCCTGCCTAACCAAAAAATAAAATTCAGTTCCCTACACCATCTGTCCCTTCTACAGCACAGCTCTCCCTGACTAAGACTGGCTGATGTGTTGCAGCCGGCCAATGACTGTAATGCCAGTAACCAACATGGCTGCAGCATTATAGTGAGTGGCAACACTTACCCACATGTTTATTGGCTGCGTAGCAGCCAACAAACATGCGGGGAGAAGACTCGAGCACACAAGGTATTCGGCCGAACATCTCGATGTGCGGCCGAGCATGCTCGATCATCACTAAAATCTATCTGTGTAGTATCCCCTGCTGTTTACTCTTTGTTCATTTCTTTGTCCTGCTCACTGAGACGGAAGCACATGCTCAATTCCATCCTTCAACTGTCACTAGCTGCAGCAGAAAGGACACACTCCTGAGAAAGGTTACTCCCCCTAAACAGACAGCTTGAAATAAATCTAGTAAAACAATTGGAGCAATGAATGGGGAGATCTCTAGATCCATGTCAGAGCTGGTTCTAGCTTTCTTAGAAAGAGGTTGTCATGTAGTAGATTAAGAATGGTTTTTATGTTTTACAATATTCATTGGATAACTCTTTTAAGGTGGATCAAACTATCTCTATGGCAATTACAATTCACAAGGGTTATAAATGTAATAAATATTCCTCATTGTGCATATGTCGCATATGAAGTAGAACTCCACATAATTGTATTTGGCTTAGGTGGTCATTTTGAACAGCACCCATAAAGTGCGATAATCTATAGAGTCTATACTGTACTTACCTGCCCCTTCAATTTCACAGACAATTACATTGAATCTGTAAGAAAAAAATTATAATCAACAGCTGCGGTATTGTTCTGTAGAAGAATTGCATGTGTTACCATATGGAGGCACCCCACAGTAGCTCATAAAAAGCCTATAATATATAACGGCTTTGCCGTATGCCACACATGCTCTTGTAATCTGGTCTGTCAAATATTATAATGAACTTCAAGTAATAGAAATACTATTGCATTTTGGAAGTATGCTGGACACAGTGGGAGTCTTGTCTGTATGGTGTTAATATCAAGAGATAAACTTCTTAAAACAAAGGCAACCATGTCAGTGCCCTGTAATCCATTTGGTTGGTCCCATGCAGTATGAATGCCGCTGTAAACAGGTTTCCAGTTTTCATTAATATCAAAAATATTTAGTCATGAAGGTAGCTGTAATTTTGTAATGCATTTCTTTTACCTTTTTTGCTCCTATCTTCTGTACTGGGCTGTGGTCACATGACCATGTCCATGCAGCTCACACATTCTAATATATGGGAGACCAAAGCTTCCCATATGCTAGACATTATTTTCTTAACAATTTGCTGTACAGCGTTGGTCTGTGATAGTTTGATGGGGTGAACATCTTTCCAAATATTATTAACAACTGCATCAAATACTGCAAATTGGAATTTCCAAAGATATCTAACTGGCTGGCAGAAAGTTGTCTAGTTCTGCCTAAACTGATAACTCTAATGTGCAGTCAGTTTTAAGAACATGTTCAAAACTCTTTGTTTTGTCTTTTCCAGATGCATCCCCTGTCAGGTATACTGAGCCAAGATACTGTGCATGACTGCTGGGAGGGTTGCGATGCTGATCTGTTAAGCCCTGGCTGGTCGACCAATTAGTGACACTGGGAGCTGAGCCTATTAGGTTCCTGGTTCAGTGTCCAATCCCAGAACTAGGTGGGGGATTTAAGTCTGCTACTCAGTGATTGCCAGTTGCCTGTGATGTTTTTGAATCCTGACTCCTGCACTGTGTGCTACTTATTACTACTGTAAACCGCTGGCAATCTAATGGTGGCTTGTTTTCTGGATTAACCTAATGTCTGCTGATTTGGTTTCTACTCATTCTCCTGGTATCCTGACTTTGGCTGGTTTCTAGATTAATATTTCATCTACTGATTTTGCACTAACCATCTCTCCTGGGTCTGACCCTGCTTGTCTACTACTTTTTGCACCCAGATAATTCTGGTAGATTTGCCGTTAGCAAGCTTGCACCAGTTTTCTGCTACCTTGCTACACCAGACATAATCTGGGTCCCTAGCAGCCAAGTCCATCCAGCCTTGCGGCAGGGTCTGGTGGGTAGCCTAGGGGTAATCTAGCCCCTGTGGTTCCAGATGGTAACCATAGTCTTTTCTGACTGGCTTATTATGCAATAACTCAAATATAATATCAGTTGCTATTGTCCTCTTCATTATGATCCTGTTGTGTAAAAACCTGGACCCCCAAATAATCATTTTCTACTCTGCTATTGCGTATTGTTAATCTAGAATACAAAATAAAATTCACTAAATTAAACTAGTGATTAAAGTAAACAGATGCTCATTAATAACTTGTAACTAGTACTTGGAGAATATAGTAGTTAGGTGGCATAAACATTATAGGAATATCTTGACATGTTTTAGAATGCAAAAAATTTATCAACATCATGTGATTATGCAACATTTTGATGCATTTTTCACAAATAATGGCAACATTGCCTCAAGCAAAACTGATTTAAAAAAACATAGCAAAAGATAAATTTTCTCTATAGACATTAATCAAGCTGAAACGGTTAGTTAGTTGCACCGCAATCTGCGGCTTATCCGTGCTCATGCCAGGTCTTAAAAAAAGTGGTCCGAGTATGGGCATGGAAGGGGATGGGCCGGCAGGAAGTTGTCTTACATTTAGAAGCGGCCGTGAATCTGCCAAAGTTATGAAGAGGCCTGCACCTCTTCATAACTCTGGCGATCCACTGCCAGCTATAGGGCTCTATTAAGACTGGCATCTAAAATGCCGGTCTTAATAAATGACCCATTTTATCTTCTCATACGTTCATCTATAATATGCTATTTATGGTATGTTGTTATCTGCATCATAGATTCCGTTCAGGACTTGTGTTGTAGATTCTATTTAAAATACCAGAGAAAAAAGTCCTGCATGCAAAACTTTTTTCTCCACCTAAATTCCAGAATGCTGAACAGAAACCAAATGGAACCTACAGTTGCAATAACAAGTATGTGAACCCTTTGGAATGATATGGATTTCTGCACAAATTGGTCATAAAATGTGATCTGATCTTGATCACAATAGACAATCACAGTCTGCTTAAACTAATAACACACAAATAATTAAATGTTACCATGTTTTTATTGAACACACCATGTAAGAATTCACAGTGCAGGTGGAAAAAGTATGTGAACCCCTAGACTAATAACATCTCCAAAAGCTAATTGGAGTGAAGTGTCAGCCAACTGGAGTCCAATCAATGAGATGAGATTGGAGGTGATGGTTACAGCTGCCCTGCCCTATAAAAAACACACACCAGTTCTGGGTTTGCTTTTCACAAGAAGCATTGCCTGATGGGAATGATGCCTCACACAAAAGAGCTCTCAGAAGACCTACGTTTAAGAATTGTTCACTTGCATAAAGCTGTAAAGGGTTATAAAAGTATCTCCAAAAGCCTTGCTGTTCATCAGTCCACGGTAAGACAAATTGTCTATAAATGGAGAAAGTTCAGCACTGCTGCTACTCTCCCTAGGAGTGGCCGTCCTGTAAAGATGACTGCAAGAGCACAGCGCAAACTGCTCAATGAGGTGAAGAAGAATCCTAGAGTGTCAGCTAAAGACATACAGAAGTCTCTGGCATATGCTAACATCCCTGTTAGCGAATCTACGATACATAAAGCACTAAACAAGAATGGATTTCATGGGAGGATACCACAGAGGAAGCAACTGCTGTCCAAAAAAATATTGCTGCACGTTTACAGTTTGCACAAGAGCACCTGGATGTTCCACAGCAGTACTGGCAAAATATTCTGTGGACAGATGAAACCAAAGTTGTGTTGTTTAGAAGAAACACACAACACTATGTGTGGAAAAAAAGAGGCACAGCACACCAACATCAAAACCTCATGCCAACTGTGAAGTATGGTGGTGGGGGCATCATGGTTTAGTGCTGCTTTGCTGCATCAGGGGTGGCCCAGTCAGAGTTTCTGGGGTGGCCCAGTCCTGACCTCAACCCGATTGAGATGCTGTGGCATGACCTCAAGAAAGTGAGTCACACCAGACATCCCAAGAATATTGCTGAACTGAAACAGTTCTGTAAAGAGGAATGGTCAAGAATTACTCCTGACCGTTGTGCATGTCTGATCTGCAACTACAGGAAATGTTTGGTTGAAGTTATTGCTGCCAAAGGAGGTTATTAAATACAAGGGTTCACATACTTTTTCCACCTGCACTGTGAATGTTTACATGGTGTGTTAATAAAAACATGATAACATTTAATTATTTGTGTGTTATTAGTTTAAGCAGACTGTGATTGTCTATTGTTGTGACTTAGATAAAGATCAGATCACATTTTATGACCAATTTGTGCAGAAATCCATATAATTCCAAAGGGTTCACATACTTTTTCTTGAAACTGTATTATAGTCAGCGGGGTCCATTCAGCACCATTCAGGTCTGCTGTGTGCCAAATCGAGCAGTTCCAGTATTTTTGTTGTGCAGAACAATGGAAATAAACAGCAGTGATTAAAGAGAAATATTTTCAATAAATAAATAATTTAATAAAAACTAATCAACAAAGAATTCTTTACTACAGAAAATAGACGGTAGTTGCCTTGGTAACTAACACACAACTAATATTGACTTATCGCAAAAAAAAATTATGTATTATTTCTTTTGTCCCACTTAAAAGAGAATTTGTAAAATTTGTAATATATAAACTGTATATATATATATATATATATATATATATATATATATATACTTTATATGTGTATATACAGTAATATAACTCCAGCTCTGCATTTGAAAAATTCTACTAATTACTAGTGTTGAGCGAGCATGCTCGGCCGAATACCAGTTCGGCTCGAGCATCGCTATGCTCGGCACGCTGCGGTACTTGGCCGAGTACCGCATGTAATCGAACGCAATGCTCGAGTCTCCTCACTGCATGTTTTGCAGCTGCTAAGCAGCCAATAAACATGCAGGTAAGTACAGCCATCACTGTATTGCCATGTTGGCTACTGACATTACAGTGATTGGCTGGCCGGAAAGCATCATATGGTGCTATATATGATACTGGTTCGGCTCATTGCGAGTCAGGGAGAGCTACCCTTAGGAAGGGACAGATAGTGTAGGGCAGGCATGTCAAACTCGCGGCCCTCCAGCTGTTGCAAAACTACAACTCCCAGCATGCCCGGACAGCCTACAGGTATCAGCCTACAGCAGGGCATTGTGGGAGTTGTAGTTTTACAACAGCTGGAGGGCCGCAGTTTGACATGCCTGGTGTAGGGAGTTTGTGATCGCTATTTATTCAATTTTAAAACGTTTCAAGGACCCAAAAGTCCATATTGTGTGTGGTGGCAGCAATTTAATCTTGCAAAGTAGTCTTCGATTTTTTTTCCCCATACTTTGCGATTCTTTTTCTATAGAGGGTGTCTGCAGTGACTTGTAACATCTGTTCAGCAATTCCTTCTGTGTCTCAAGGGCAGAAATGGGTAGAATATTGTTGAATACAATTATTTTTTTTCCTATAAAAGGTCCCTGCAGCGAATTGTCAAATATGTGCTTAAATAGCGTGTATGTGTCAGGCCCAGATATTGGGAGAAATATTAGAGAATACAATTATATTTTTTCCATAATTTAGCCACATTTTTTTTTATTATAAACAGTCCCTGCAGTGTATTGTCACATCTGTGCTGCAATAGCATCTCTGTGTGAGGTCCAGATATTGGGAGAAATATTAGCGAAAACAAATATATTTTTCCCATCATTTATCATAATTTTTCCTATAAATGGTCCCTGCAGCGAATTGTCACATCTGTGCTAAAATAGCGTGTGTGTGTCAAGCCCAGATATTGGGAAAAATATTAGAAAAAACTATTATATTATTTCAATAATGTATCCACTTTTTTCCTATAAACGGTCCCTAACCTGGTGCACATAGCTCCTGATGAAATGCATCCCCAATGCATGGAAACGCAGCGTTGAGCTGTTGCCAATAAGGGACATGTCAGGGCAACCATTGCTCCTTTAATCCACCTGGAGTGATTGTTATTGCTCTGCCATAGTCCAGCACCTGTGATTATTAGTGCAGTGAGAGTCTGCGCGCTGGCTCTCACTGTTTTGGAGTGGTGTTTGGTGAAATTCCTATACCAATACATCCCCTTGATACCTTTCACCCTGGGATACACATCTTGAACCCTGTGGTTGAATGAGCCCCTTATGCTAGTAGCTTGTGAGATTACACTGGCAATCCAGATGGTGGTGCTATTTGGTATATATCAGTGTTTTCACAATTGTTAAAGTCAGTTTTGCACATTATACTGACGGTTGATACCCCTTATTTCTTAAATCAGACAATTAATAAAGACATTATTATTTTGTTTTAGCGCCTATCCCTATGTTATTTGCTCTATAAACGGTCCCTGCAGTAAATTATCACATCTTTGCTGCAATAGAGTCTGTGTGTCAGGCCCAGATATTAGGAAAAATATTAGTGACAATAAATATATTTTTTCAATAATTTATCCATAATTTTCTCATAAACCGTCCCTGCAGTGAATTGTCACATTTGTGCTGCAATAGCGTCTTTGTGTCAGGTCCAAATATTAGGAAAAATATTAGCGAAAACAATTATATTTTTTCCATAATTTAGCCACATTTTTCCTATAAACGGTCCCTGCAGTGAATTGTCACATCTGTGCTGCAATAGTGTCTGTGTGTCAGGGCCAGATATTGGGAAAGATATTAGCGACAACAAATATATTTTTTCCACAATTAACCCATAATTTTCTCATAAACAGTCCCTGCAGTGAATTGTCACATCTGTGCTGCAATAACGTGTGTGTCAGAGCCAGATATTGGGAAAAATATTAGCGAAAACAATTATATTTTTTCCATAATTTATCCACATTTTTCCTATAAACGGTCCCTGCAATGAATTGTCACATCTGTGCTGCAATAACATGTGTGTGTGTGTCAGAGCCAGATATTGGGAAAAATATTAGCGAAAACAATTATATTTTTTCCATAATTTATCCCTAATTTTTCTATAAACTGTCCCTGCAGTGAATTGTCACATCTGTGCTGCAATAGCGTGTGTGTGTCAGGCCCAGATATTGGGAAAAATATTAGTGCCAACAAATATATTTTTTTCATAATTTATCCAAAATTTTCTCATAAACCGTCCCTGCAGTGAATTGTCACATTTGTACTGCAATATTGTTTATGTGTCTCAGGGCCAGATATTGGAAAAAATATTAGCGAAAACAATTATATTTTTTCCATAATTTATCCACATTTTTCCTATAAACGAACCCTGCAGTGAATTGTCACATCTGTGCTGCAATAGCGTGTGTGTGTGTCAGAGCCAGATATTGGGAAAAATATTAGCGAAAACAATTATATTTTTTCCATAATTTATCCCTAATTTTCCTATAAACTGTCCCTACATTGAATTTTCAGATCTGTGCTGCAATAGCGTCTGTGTGTCAGGGCCAGATATTGGGAAAAATATTAGCGAAAACAATTATAATTTTTCCATAATTTATCTACATTTTTCCAATAAACGGTCCCTACAGTGAATTGTCACATCTGTGCTGCAATAACATGTGTGTGTCAGGCCCAGATATTGGGAAAAATATTAGTGACAACAAATATATTTTTTCTAGAATTTATCCACATTTTTTCTATAAATGGTCCCTGTAGTGAATTCTCACATCGTGCTGCAATAGTGTCTGTGTGTCAGGCCCAGATATTGGGAAAAATATTAGTGACAACAAATATATTTTTTCTAGAATTTATCCACATTTTTTCTATAAATGGTCCTTGTAGTGAATTGTCACATCATGCTGCAATAGCGTCTGTGTGTCAGGCCCAGATATTGGGAAAAATATTAGTGACAACAAATATATTTTTTCTAGAATTTATCCACATTTTTTCTATAAATGGTCCTTGTAGTGAATTGTCACATCATGCTGCAATAGTGTCTGTGTGTCAGGCCCAGATATTGGGAAAAATATTAGTGACACCAAATATATATTTTCCATAATTTAGCCATAATTTTCTCATAAACCATCCCTGCAGTGAATTGTTACATTTGTGCTGCAATAGTGTGTGTCTCAGGGCCAGGTATTGGGAAAAATGTTAGTGAAAACAATTACATTTTTGACATAATTTATCCACATTTTTAAACGGTCCCTGCAGTGAATTGTCACATCTGTGCTGCAATAGCGTGTGTGTGTGTGTCAGAGCCAGATATTGGGAAAAATATTAGCGAAAACAATTATATTTTTACCACAATTTATCCCTAATTTTCCTATTACCTGTCCCTGCAGTGAATTTTCAGATCTGTGTGTCAGGCCCAGATATTGGGAAAAATATTAGCGAAAACAATTATAATTTTTCCATAATTCATCCACATTTTTACTATAAACGGTCCCTGCAGTGAATTGTCACATCTGTGCTGCAATAGTGTCTGTGTGTCAGGCCCAGATATTGGGAAAAATATTAGTGACAATAAATATATTATTTCTATAATTTATCCATAATTTTCCTATAAACGGTCCCTGCAGTGAATTGTCAAATCTGTCCTGCAATAGTGTCTGTGTGTCAGGCCCAGATATTGGGAAAAATATAAGTGACAACAAATATATTTTTTCCATAATTTATCCATAATTTTCTCATAAACCGTCTCTGCAGTGAATTGTCACATTTGTGCTGCAATAGTGTGTGTGTCTCAGGGTTAGATATTGGGAAAAATATTAGCGAAACAATTATATTTTTTCCAAAATTTATGCACACTCTACCTATAAACGGTGTCTGCAGTGAATTGTCATATCTGTGCTGCAATAGCGTGTGTGGGTCAGGACAAAATATAGTAAAAATATAAGTGAAATCTATTTTCCTTTTACCATACTTTTACGTACATTTTCCATATATTCTGCTTGCTGTGAACTATGACATCCGTGCCACATCTTGTGTGTTAAGAGTGAATATAACATTTAATATGAAAAAGGTGAACATTAAGTGACGGGGAAGTGGCCGTGATGCTGATGGTGCACGCAGAGGCCGTGGCCCTGGACGTTTTGAAACTGTGCCTGCTGCCAGAGCACAAAAAAAACAATCATCCAAAATATGTACCTAGCTTCATGTCCCAGTTTGCAGGGCGGCACCACACCACTCTTTAAGTCAGCCCAGTGGGACCAGGTGGTCGGTTGGCTTGCAGCAGATAGTGCTTCCATTTGGTTAAGCACCACCCTGTCCTCCACCAAGTCCGGTCTCAGTAGCCAGGAGTCTGGTGCACACAATCATCACCCTGATTCGCCTTCCTACTACCATTTACAGTCTGGCCAAACAAGTTGTCCCACACTTGGATATTCCGATGACCTCTTTGCATCACCATTAATTGATTTGACCCTCTTGCCCAGCACGCTTGAAGAGGGACCTGAGATCTTGTGCCCCGATTCCCAACCTCTTGAGCATCGAGAGTCACAAGAACATGACACTGGGGGATAGTAATTAGTGTTTAATGAGTGGGATGATGATGAGATACAGTTGCCAATGACTCAACCGCAATGACTCAACTGCAATTTCAACCAAGAGGTTGAGGAAGAGGATGACACACAGTTGTCAATCCCTGAGGTTGTGGTTAGGTCAACAAATCAGGAGGATGATTAGAGTGAGGAAGTGGAAGAGGTGGTGCTGGATAACGAGGTCACTGACCCAACCTTGTAAGGTGGCAACAAGCCGAGCGAGGACAGCAGTACAGAGGGGGAGGGATCTGCAGCACTGAAACAGGCTGGAAGAGGCAGTGGGGTGGCAAAAGGTAGAAGGCGGGAACAACTGAACAGGCCCCCAACTGTTCAATGGAACCCTCCTTGTGTAAATCTCCCTTGCCAAGGGGTAGGTGTTCGGCATTATGGCGCTTTTTGGAGGAAAAAGCGGACAACAAAAGAATAGTAGTTTTCAACCTGTGCCACACCAAAATGAGCTGGGGCATGAACACTAGCCACCTAACCACCACCAGCATGATCTGCCACATGGCATCAAAGCACCCTAATAGGTGGGCTGAACGCCTGGGTCCACAATCTGTATCTGCGGGTCAAACGACTGCCTACTCTTCCCCTGTGTTACGTGCTAGCCAATCCCCTGTCCAAGACACAAGCCCAGATGCCTCCCGCCCTGCACCTTCGCAAGCACCATCAGCGACCACATCCACTTCCGTGTCACAGCGCAGCGTCCAAATGTCATTACCCCAGGCATTTGAACGCATGCGCAAATACCCAGCCACCCACCCACAGGCCATAGCACTAAATGCGCACCTTTCCAAATTACTGGCCCTGGAAATGTTGCCATTCAGGCTTGTGGACACTGAAGCCTTCCGCAGCCTGTTGTCAGCGGCAGTCCCCAGCCTCCACTATTTTTCAAGGTGTGCTGTGCTAGCCTTACACCAACATGTGTCCCTTAACATCACACGTGCCCTGACCAACGCAGTTACTGGGAAGGTCCCCTTAACCACGGACACATGGACAAGTGCTTTCGGCCAGGGATGCTACATTTCCCTGACGGCACACTGGGTGAATGTTGTGGAGGCCGGGAGAGACTCGTACCCTAGGATGGCACAGGTGCTACGGATGCTGAGAATTGCGGGCCCAAATTCCATCAGAGTTTCCTCCAACCCCCCACTTCTCCTCCTTCATCTTCTCCTCCACTTTCAACTCAGAATTAGCCTCTTACAGCAACAGTAAGCCATCAGTCAGTAGCTGGAAGCAGTGTAGCACTGCAGTGGGGAAGTAGCAACAGACCGTGCTGAAGTTGATCTGACAAATAGCACACCGCCACAGAGCTGTGGCAGGGGATAAGAGACCAGACTGAGCTGTGGCTCTCGCCACTCAACCTAGAACCAGGCATGGTTGTGTCTGATAATGGCCGTAACTTGGTGGTGGCTTTGGAGCTGGGCAACCTTAGACCCATCCCATGCCTTTCCCACGTATTCAACCTTGTGGTTCAGCGGTTTCTAAAAACATACCCCAATTTGCCTGAGCTACTGGTGAAGGTGCGCCGCGTGTGTGCACATTTCCGCAAGTCACCGACAGCTTCAGTCGGTCTGTCAACACTGCAGCAGCGCTTGAAATTGCCAGCTCACCGGCTGTTGTGCGATGTGAGCACGTGCTAGAACTTCATGTTCCACATGTTGGCCAGGCTTTGTGAACAACAGAGGGCAGTTGTGGAATTCCAGCTGCAACATGGTCGTCACCTTTCAAGTCAGCTTCCGCTATTCACAAGCAATGAGTGGGCATGGATGTCTGACCTCTGTGAGGTTTTACGCAACTTTGAGGAATCAACACAGATGGTGAGCGGCGATGACGCTATTATCAGCGGCACCATCCCACTTCTGTGTCTACTGAAACGCTCGCTGCTCACAATTAAGGATGACGCTTTGCATGTGGAAGAGGTGAAAATAGGGGAAGACATTACACAGGATGATGATAGCCAAACCACCCTCAGTTCGTCTTCTCAGCGCAAATTGGAGGCTGAAGAGTAGAAGAAGGAGGAGCAGGAGACTGGACAGAAGAGAAGGAAGAGGATGAGGAAATTGGGAGTGATCCTCCTGATGACGACAGCAAATTCTCGCCTGTTGGTACTCTGGCACACATGGCTGACTTCATGTTAGGCTGCCTTTCCCGCGACCCGAGCGTTATACGCATTTTAAACAACACGGATTACTGGTTGTTCATTAGTCTCAACCCACGCTACAAAGAGAACTTCTCATTTCTCATTCCTCTGGTGGAGAGGACGAGCAAAATGGTGCAATACCAGAAAATCATTGTTGAAAAATTGCTCCAAAAATTTCCATCTGACAACGCTGGCAGCAGAGTCCGTACTTCCTTGGCCAACCGAGGAGGGAACACAAGGGGAACACAGAGCAGTTCCAACAGAGGCAGGGAAACACTCTCCAAAGCTTGGGACAGTTTCATGACACCCCGCCAGCACCCTCACCCAGATGTGCGGCCTACTGCCACAAGGAGAGAAACATTTTGGAAGATGGAGTACATAGCAGATCGTGTCAGCGTCCTCAATGATCCCTCAGTGCCTTAAAACTACTGGGTGTCCAAGCTGGACACAAGGCACGAACTGTCGCTCTACGCTTTAGAGGTTCTGGCCTGCCCTGCCACCAACGTTTTGTCTGAGCGTGTATTTAGTGCTGCTGGTGGCATTATAACAGAAAAGCGTATCCACTTGTCAACTGAAAATGTTGACAGGTTGACTCATAAAAATGGACAAGGCCTGACTGTATTCCCATGCACTCCTTCCACCACAAACAAGGGTATATGGTTGAATCTTCCTTTTCTCCTCCTCCTCTTCCATTATATCAACATGCAATGCTTATTTGTCACATATAATACCCTCGTATATATGGCCTTCGAATATAATATTTTAGAGGGTCCGCTCACCAGCAGGCCCTGATATATAATTTTTTAGAGGGCCCTCTCACCAGCAGGCCCTCACATATAATTTTTTACAGGGTCCGCTCACCAGCAGACCCTCACATATAATTTTTTAGAGGGTCTGCTCACCTGAAGGCCCGCAACTCAAATCCTTTACAGGGTCAGCTCACCTGCAGGCCCAACCTAAAATCTTTTACGGGGTCAGCTCACCTGCAGGCCCGCAACTCAAATATTTTACAGGGTCAGTTAACCTGCAGGCCCGCAAATCAAATCTTTTACAAAGTCAGCTCACCTGCAGGCTCGCAACTCCAATCTTTTACAGGGTCAGCTCACCTGCAGGCCCGCAACTCCATGTGAATGAGGCCTTCCTTTATGTGATATACAGGTTGTATCGGAGTGCCTATTCCTTGTAATTTTTGGCAGCACTTGCACTTTATATACAAGTAAATATACAGGAAAGAATGTTTTCAATAAATTTATCCTATAAAATCGATTTTTTAACTTTGGTTTTGTGCGTAAAACCTTAATTAAATTGTGGGCATGGTGATCAGTTTAAGGCCTGGTGATAAAAATGAGTGACAAGATGACAGACTGTGGAGATGGCAGCATGAGGAGGCCACATAGTGGCACAAAGACTGAGTCTGGATTAAAGACTAAAGCCACAGATTGTTTAGAAAGATGCAGATGGAAACAAATCTGTGGAGCTGTATGACGGTCACCTGCAGATTAATGCAGACCAGGGGCATAGCTATAGGGGAAGCAGGGGAAGCTGCAGCTTTGGTCCCTGACCCAGAAGGGGCCCATCCAGGTGGAGGAGGACAAAAGGATTTGGTCAGGGCCCCCTCAACAGTATTAGGCTACTTTCACACTAGCGTTGTTTTAATCCGGCGTTCAATTCCGACACCGGAACTGCCCGCCGGATCCGGAAAAACGTGCGAAAAAGGATTACATTTGAATCCTGATCAGGCTTTCGATCACAATGGAAAAATGCATTGGAAAAAACGGATCCGCCATTTATGGACTTTAACTTTTTTTTTACATTTTTCGGGTTTAACATGCAAAAGACGGATCCGTTTTGACTGAACACACGGGGCCGGATCCGGCGTTAATGCAAGTCAATGGGAAAAAAGCCTGATCAGGCGTTCAGTCAAAGTGTTCAGGCTTTTTGGCCGGAGGTAAAAATACTGCATGCTACGTTTTTCTGAAAAGCCTGATCAGTCAAAAAGACTGAAATGAAGACATCCTGATGCATCCTGAAGGACTGACTCTCCATTCAGAATGCATTAGGATAAAACTGATCAGTTCTTTTCCGGATTTGAGCCCCTAGGACAGAACTCAACGCCGGAAAAGAAAAACGCTAGTGTGAAAGTACCCTAACACATTGAAATTATATACAGTGACAGTATAGACAGTGTATAAAACGGATGGAACAGCTGCCAGCCCTAATCTGAGAGAGCGATCTTTACTAGCCACAGGAATGGGTGCGGCATGAAAGGAAGGGGTCACTAAAAAATTACTGTGGGATGGACCCCCATTCAAAAATTAGCTGTGGGGCCCAGTCATTTCTAGCTACACCACTGATGCAGCCCACAAAAGCAAGTTGGGTTTATCAATTCCAAAACCTTAATTAAATTGTGGGCCTGGTGATCAGTTTTAGGCTTTTTAAGCAGCATCAGCAGCAGCATGGTGATAAAAATGAGTGGCAAGGTGACATGGTGTGGAGATGGAAGCATGAGGAGGCCACATAGTGGCACAATGACAGAGTCTGGATAAAAGACTGAGGCCACAGATTGTTGAGAAAGATGCAGATGGAAACAAATCTGTAGAGCTGTATGGCAGTCACCTGCAGATTAAAATCAAGTTGGGTTTGTCGGTTCCACCTCAGCTCACCAGCAGGCCCGCAACTCAAATCTTTTAAAGGGTCAGCTCACCTGCAGGCCCTCAGCTAATAATACCTAATAGGTAATTTGCGCGCATGCTGCCTTGCTTGAATGTGGTAGCCGTAGCCGTTTCTCAGGCTCCCTCTCCAGAATCAAACACTGATTCCCCGTTACCCATAGTTGCAATGGTTTTGAGCTGACTGTTACATCAAAAGTTGATAGGGAAGATATCCAAATGGATCGTGGACGTGCGATTAGTCAGAAGTTATCTATGGTCAACAAAGTGGCAGCAGGCCATTTCCTGTATAACGTGTGCGCATCCTAAATATTAGTGACATTCATTCAGTTTAATTTTGTATTAGGCGGTGGTGGCAGCAACATTAAAAATGCTAAATCTTCTGTAAAACATGTGCGCATCCGAAATATCAGTGACATTCATTCAGTGTAATTTTTACTTAGGAGGTGGTGGCAGCGACATTACTTGCGCTATACCTCCTGTATAACGTGCGTGCATCCTAAATATCAGTGACATTCATTCAGTTTCATTTTTTATTAGATGGTGGTGGCAGCAACATTACCAGCTCTTTTGGCCAGGGACAATACAATTCCCTGACGACACACTGGTTGAACGTTGTGGAGGCCGGGAGCGAGTCATTCCCTGGGATGGCACGGGTGCTACAGACGCAAAGGATTGAGTGCCCTACTTCCATCAAAGTTTCCGCCACCACCTACGTTAGTGGGTGCAACCCCCCCTTCTTCTCCTCCGCCTCCTCTTCCACTTCCACCTCTGAATTTTCATCTTGAAGCACCAGTCAGCCATCGGTCAGTAGCTGGAAGTAGTGTAGCACTTATTTGCTTAGGTGACAAACAGCACACTGCCGCAAAGCTGTGGCAGGGGATAAGGGACCAGACTGAGTTGTGGCTCTCGTCCACAATTTTTTTTAAATTGTCAGCTTGGCAGCAGGCCCTCGTCCACACAATTTTTTAAATGATCAGCTCACCAGCAGGCCCTTGCATATACTTTTTTAGAGGGTCAGCTCACCAGCAGGCCCGCAACTCTAATCTTTTACAGGGTCAGCTCAGCTGCAGGCCCGCAACTCAAATCTTTTACTGGGTCAGCTCACATGCAGGCCCGCACCTAAAATCTTTTAAAGGGTCAGCTCACCTGAAGGCCCGCAACTCTAATCTTTTAAAGGGTCAGTTCACCTGCCGGCCCCCAACTAAAACCTTTTACTGGGTCAGCTCACATGCAGGCCCGCACCTAAAATCTTTTACTAGGTCATCTCAGCTGCAGGCACGCAACTCAAATCATTTACTGGGTCAGCTCACATGCAGGCCCGAACCTAAAATCTTTTAAAGGGTCAGTTCACCTGCAGGCCCGCGACTCAAATCTTTTACAGGGTCAGCTCACATGCAGGCCCGAAACTCAAATATTTTACAGGGTCAGCTCACATGCAGGCCCTCGCATATACTTTTTTAAAGGGTCAGCTCAGCTGCAGGCCCTAGCATATAATGTTTTACAGGGTCATCCCACCCACAGGCACTCGCATATAATGTTTTACAGGGCAGCTCATCACCAGGCCCGCACCTAAAATCTTTTACAGGGTCAGCTCACCTGCAGGCCCGCAACTCATGCTACCTTGCTTTGAAGTAGTAGCCGTTTATCAGGCTCCCTCTCTGAAATCAAACAATGATTGCCCTTTACCAGAGGTCACCATGTTAGGCGTATAAAAGAACATCGAAAGTTGATAGGAAAGATATCAAAATGGATCGTGGATGTCATCATGGGGACCTGCGATCAGGCAGAAGTTATCTAGAGTCAACAAAGCGGCAGCAGGGCCTCTCCTGTATAACGTTTCCTCATCCACAGTGACATTCCCTTTTACATATACCCATGCTGGGTGAGATAAATATCTCGGTCAAATGCCAACTTTGTATCAAAAAATGGGAAAAGTTGTCTTTTGCCGAGATAATTCTCTCACCCAGCATGGGTATATGTAAAATGACACCCCAAAACACATTGCCAAACTTCTCCTGAGTACGGCGATACCACGTGTGACACTTTTTTGCAGCCTAGGTGGGCAAAGGGGCCCACATTCCAAAGAGCACCTTTAGGATTTCACAGGGCATTTTTTACACATTTTGATTTTTAAACTACTTCTCACACATTAGGGCCCCTAAAATGCCAGGGCAGTATAACTACCCCACAAGTGACCTCATTTTGGAAAGAAGACACCCCAAGGTATTCCGTGAGGGGCATGGCGAGTTCCTAGATTTTTTTTTTTGTCATTGATCACCCCCCTGTAAGGCTCCATTCAGACGTCCGTATGTGTTTTGCGGATCCTATCCATGGATCCGTGGATCCGTAAAACACATACGGACGTCTGAATGGAGCCTTACAGGGGGGTGATCAACCCATATAGACTCCCTGATCACCCCCCTGTAAGGCTCCATTCAGACGTCCGTATGTGTTTTGCGGATTCGATCCGTGGATCTGCGGATCCGCAAAACACATACGGACGTCTGAATGGAGCCTTACAGGGGGGTGATCAATGACAGGGGGTGATCAGGGAGTCTATATGGGGTGAGCACCCCCCTGTCATTGATCACCCCCCTGTAAGGCTTCATTCAGACATCCGTATGTGTTTTGCGGATCCGATCCCTGGATCCGTAAAGCACATACGGACGTCTGAATAGAGCCTTACAGGGGGGTGATCATCCCAAATAGACTCCCTGATCACTCCCCTGTAAAGCTCCATTCAAACGTCCGTATGTGTTTTGCGGATCCAATCCGTGGATCTGCGGATCCGCAAAACACATATAGACGTCTGAATGGAGCCTTACAGGGGGGTGATCAATGACAGGGGGTGAACAGGGAGTCTATATGGGGTGATCACCCCCCTGTCATTGATCACCCCCCTGTAAGGCTCCATTCAGACGTCCGTATGTGTTTTGCAGATCCGATCCATGGATCCGTGGATCCGTAAAACACATACAGACATCTGAATGGAGCCTCACAGGGGGGTGATCAATGACAGGGGGGTGATCAGGGAGTCTATATGGGGTGATCAGGGGTTAATAAGGGGTTAATAAGTGACGGGGGGGTGTAGTGTAGTGTGGTGCTTGGTGCTACTTATTACAGAGCTGCCTGTGTCCTCTGGTGGTCGATCCAAGCAAAAGGGACTACCAGAGGACCAAGTAGCAGGTATATTAGACGCTTTTATCAAAACAGCGTCTAATATACCTGTTAGGGGTTAAAAAAAATCGCATCTACAGCCTGCCAGCGAACGATCGCCGCTGGCAGCCTGTAGATCCACTCGCTTACCTGCCGATCCTGTGAACGCGCGCGCCTGTGTGTTCACAGGAAGTCTCGCGATATGACGCGTAGACGTGTGACTCTGCCTGAGACAGCCGCCTCCGGACCGCGATCCTGCGTTAGGCGGTCCGGAGGCGGTTAAATACAATAGTACATATTATATGGTTATATAAAACTTTATCAAAATTCTATAATTACTATAATTCAGCCAGTACTAAAATATCTCAAGTTATAAGTGTATATATGCATGTCCTTACAGAAAACAGGAAGGTGACTGGCTCTGGAACACAATCCTTTGTGGGAATTTATTGTGCTGTGCACACCTTCTTGTGTTCTTGATGTGATTTGTCTAATCAAAGCCAGCATTATCTTGATTTTTTATGTCTAGGGCTTGAAGAAGCAGATGTAACTCATGATGATGACCTGAGTTTAGTGGGAGAAAGAACCAGGTGGCTAATTGTCTCTAAAACAAATACGCTAATAATTAGCCAGAGAGCACAATGCCACAGAAGCCTAACCACCAACCTTTATTTAAGTTAAGCAAATGGGTGAGCAAATGATGCAGCTGCATCCTCCCCTGACAAGTTAATAAGGGTGCCATACTTCATTTAGGCAGTCATATTAGCCAAAGCATGCCCTTTGGAACTGACATCAGTGACTCTTGAATTGTGAAGTTAAACTGTAGAAAAAAAGCACTACTGAATCAAATAGGAAAATATAGTCCTTCATTAATGTATACACTACATACATATAAAGAGAATGATGAACGCGTATCAGTAATTTCCAAGTGACTATTTTTAACCCCTTCAGGACCCTTGGATTTCCCTTTTTTTTTTTCAGTTTTCATTTTTCACTCCCCGCCTTCCCATAGTCCTAACGTTTTTATTTTTCCATTCACATAGCCTTATGAGGGCTTATTTTTTATGTGACAAGTTGTACTTTCTAATGGAACCATTTACGGTTGCATACCATGTAGTAGGAAGCGGGAATGATTTGAACTTTTTTTTTTATATATTTCTTGGGTGACAATAACTGTCAATCCTTTGATTGCCCATAGTGTTCATTAATGGCTAAATAGCCATCATTGAACACTTAATTTGCACTATACCAATACAAGGCTGCCACCTAGTGGCCTGTATTGGTATATTCATCTAATTGACTCTGAAGCTTGCTTGAGGCTTTGGTCAAATAGCACAATGTATCAGGTTTCCCGTGACTTCCGGTTCCGGGCTGATCCGATGCCATGGTCACATCTGACCACAGCATCTGAAGGGTAAGTGGTATGCGATCAGCCTTATGGCACATAACACAGTAGACTTACTGCACTACATACATATATTCAATGTGGAGCACCTCAACCAGACTATGTTCATATAAAAAACGTAAAATATTAATTATAAGTTAAAATATTTATTATATTTGAATGTATCTGTACAGTGGGCCCCCAAAATAAATTTTACTGGTGGGCCTTAAGTAACCCAGTCTGACACTGATTAAGGGTGAGGGTCTGCTGCTGAGCTGACCATCTAAAACATTAGGGGCGATGGCCGACTGCAGAACTGACCCTCTAAAACATTAGGAGCGAGGGCAGCCTAATAAGCATGTTGATATGATGGAGGAGGAGGACGAGAAAAGGAAGATTGAACCATATACCCTTTTTTGTGGTGGATGGGGTGCATGGGAATACAGTGTATTCAATACACCATAAAAACCATTTCCCTCCTTGTGACACTAGGCCGCACATCAGGGTGAGGGTGCTGGCAGGGTGTCATGAAACTGTCCCAGGAATTGGAGTGTTGCCTTGCCTCTGTTGGAACTGCTGTGTGTCCCCCTCGTCTCCCCTCCTCGGTTGCCCAAGGAACTACGTACTCTGCCGCCAGCGTAGTCAGCTGGAAATTTTCTGAGCAATTTTTCCACAAGGACCTTCTGGTATTGCACCATTTTGCAAGTCCTCTCTCCAACACAGGAATGAGAGATGAGAAGTTCTCTTTATAGCGGGGGTCGAGAAGGGTGAACAACCAGTAATCGGTGTTGGCCAAAATGGTCACTGGAAAGGCAGCATAGTATAAAGTCAGCCATGTGTGCCAGAGTCCCAACAGACAAGACTTTGCTGTCATCATCAGTAGGATGACTCTCAATATCCTCATCCTCTTCCTCCTCTTCAGCCCATCCACTCTGAACAGATGGAATAAACCTGCTATGGGTACTACCCTCTGTAGTGGAGGCAACAGTCTCCTGCTCCTCCTCCTCATCATTATCCAATTTGTGCTAAGAAGATGAACTAAGGGTGGTCTGGCTATCACCCTGTGTACTGTCTTCCCCATTTCCACCTCTTTCACATCCAAAGCGACCGCCTTTATTGAGAGCAGCGAGTGTTTCAGTATACACAGAAGTGGGATGTTTACACTGATAATAGCGGCATCGCCGCTCACCATCTGTGTTGATTCCTCAAAGTTGTGTAAAACCTTACAGGGTTCAGACATCCATGCTAACTCGTCGCTTTTAAAGAGCAGAAGCTGACTGGAAAGGTGACAACCATGTTGCAGCTAGTATTCCACTACTGCCCTCTGCTGCTCACAAAGCCTGGCCAACATGTGGAACATGGAGTTCCAGCTCGTGCTCACATTGCACAACAGTCGGTGAGCTGGCAATTTCAAGCACTGCTGCAGTGTTGCCAGACCAGCGGACTTTCGGAAATGGGCACACATGCGACGCACTTTCACCAGTAGCTCAGGCAAATTGGGGTAGGTTTTGAGAAACCGCTGAACCACTAAGTTGAACACATTGGCTAGGCATGGTATGTGTTTGAGCTTGCCGAGCTCCAAAGCCGCCACCAAGTTACGGCTATTATCAGACACAACCATGCCTGGTTGTAGGTTGAGTGATGACAGCCACAGCTCAGTCTGGTCCCTTATACCCTGCCACAGCTCTGTGGCGGTGTGCTGTTTGTCACCTAAGAAAATTTGTTTCAGCTCCGCCTGTTGCCGCATCCCCACTGCAGTGCTATACTGCTTCCAGCTACTGACTGATGGCTGACTGGTGCTGCAAGATGAGAATTCAGAGGTGAACTGGAGGAGGAGGTGAAGGAGGAGCCACTAATGTAGGTGGCGGTGGAAATCCTGATGGAAGTAGGACCCGCAATCCTTGGCGTCGGGAGCACCTGTGCCATCCCAGAGTACGACTCGCTCCCGGCCTCCGCAACATTCACCCAGTGTGCCGTCAGGGAAATTTAGCATCCCTGGCCAAAAGCACTTGTCCATGTGTCAGTCATTAAGTGGACCTTCCCAATAACTGCGTCGGTCAGGGCACAGGTGATGTTACGGGACACATGTTGGTGTAAGGCGGGGACGGCACACCGGGAAAAATAGTGGCGGCTGGGGACTGAGTGACGAAGGTCGGAAATTGGAATTTGGAAAGGTGCGCATTTAGTGCTATGGCCTGTGGGTGGGTGGTAGGGTATTTACGATTTCGTCCAAAGGCCTGGGGTATGGACATCTGTACACCGCGCTGGGACACAGAAGTGGATGTGCTAGATGATGGTGCTTGCAAAGGTCCAGGTGCAGGGCTGGAGGCATCCAGGCCTGCGTCTTGGACAGGGGATTGGCCAGCAAGTAACACAGGGGAAGAGGAGGCAGTTGTGTGACCCGCAGACACTGATTGTGGACCCAGGTGTTCGTCCCACCTATTAGGGTTCTTTGATGCCATGTGGCGGATCATGCTGGTGGTGGTGAGATTGCTAGTGTTCACGCCCCTGCTCATTTTGGTGCGGCACAGGTTGTAAATGACAATTCTTTTATCGTCTGCACTTTCCTCAAAAGAGTGCCAGACTGCAGAACACCTACCCCTTGGCAAGGGAGATTGCCACAAGGGGGGGCTCCGGGGAACAGTTGTGGGCCTGTTTGGTGTGGCCCGCCTTCTGTTTTGCCACCGCACTGCCTCTTCCAGCCTGTTGCGGTGCTGCAGATCCCTCCCCCTCTGTACTGCTGTCCTCGATCGGCTTGCCACCTTCCCAGGTTGGGTCATTGATTTCATCGTCCCCCACCTCCTCTTCCAATTCCTCACTCTGGTCATCCTCCTGACTTGTTGACCTAACAAGAACCTCACTTATTGACAACTGTGTCTCATCCTCATCATGAACCTCTTGAAACAATAATTGCTGTTGACTTATTGGCAACTGTGTCTCATCATCATCATCCACCTCGTGAAATACTAATTGCCGTTCCCACCTTAATCTTTTTCTGACTGGATGCTCAAGAGTTTGGAAATCAGTGCACAAGATCTCCTCATGTCCCTCTTCAAGCGGTCTTGGTGAGAGGGCCAAGCCAAGGAGTGGCTATGAAAAAAGCTCCTTGGCATATCCAAGTGTGGGATCACTTTTTTGCCAAGACTCTCCATGGTGGGAGGAAGCAGAATCAGGGTGAGGAACCCGTTGACCAGACTCTTGGCTAATGAGACTGTACTTTGTGGAAGACAGAGTGGTGCTTAACTGACTGGAAGCATTATCTGCTGCAATCCAACCGACCACCTGGTCGCATTGGTGTGACTTTGAGAGTGGTGTCCTGCGCCGCCCTGCAAACTGGGACATGAAGCTATGTATCGTGGATGAGTGTGTTTCTTGTGCTCTGGTAGCAGGCACAGTTTCACCAAGCCCAGGGCCACTGCCTCTGCGTGCACCATCAGCAGCACGGCCACTTCCCCGTCCCTTGCTGCTTGCCTTGAGCATATTAAATGATATATATATGCTTGCAAGTATGTCACACGTACAGTATCACAGGTTTTGTAAGTGTATGCGCAAATAAATTAAACTGAATGTCACAGATATTTAGGATGCGCAAACATTATATAGGAAATATAGCACAGGTAATGTCACTGTCACCAGCGGCGAAAAAATTGAACTGAATGTCACAGATATTTAGGATGCGCAAACCTTATACAGGAGATGTAGCACAGGTAATGTCACTGTCACCAGCGTCGAAAATATTAAACTGAATGTCACTATTATTTAGGATGTGCAAACGTTATGCAGGAGATGTAGTGCAGGTAATGTTGCTGTCACCAGCAGCAAAAAATTTTTACTAAATGTCACTGATATTTAGGATGCACAAACATTATACAGGAGATGTAGTGCAGGTAATGTCGCTGTCAGCAGCGGCCAAACAATTGCATTTAATGTCACAGATATTTAGGATGCGCAAATGTAACACAACAGATGTAGCAGAGGTTGTGTCAGCAGCGGCCAAACAATTGCAAACTATTTAGAGCAGGTTGCGCTAATAATATATATTGCAGCCAGATAAGACAATAAAAGGACTTTTGGGTCTCTAACACCTTTCAAGACTAAACCATGCCTAAAAAAAAAAATCCCTGTCCCAACACTCTCTTTCCCTTCTGCTGCAGCTCTCCCTGACTAAGACTGAGCCAAACCACGTGTCATCGGGTACTATATAGCACCCGATGACGCGTTCCGGACAGCCAATCACTGTAATGCCAGTAACCAACATGGCTACGGCATTACAGTGAGTGCCAATACTTCCCCGCACGTTTATTGGCTGCGTAGCCAAATAGGTGAACATGGGGCTCAGGCACCCGTTCAAGATACTGTAGCAGCTCTGACCGCTTAAGTCTCCCTCTTAGCTTAAAAAATGGAGAGGATGAGGAAACAGCTAGAGCGACTAGAACAGCAACCAAAGGTGGGGAAAGGGACTTCTGCAAACAGAGACCCCCCTACACCCGGTCCACAAGAATATCGGCGTCAGCCGGTCAGTAGGTTGTCAGACCCCGGTTATCAAAACATCAGGAAGCAGCTATGCCTGCATTGTCAGAGGTATGGACACGCTGAAATAGACTGCCGTCAGTTAAACGGGTATCCCCTGAGGTCAAGGACCGCCCCTCAGGAGGAAGAATACTAGGTCCCAAAGATCCAGCCTTTATGCCTAGGTATGTGGGGCGCCCGCCCCGTGGTTGAAGTTGACATCAACGAAGTGAAGTTTCCTGCTTTAATTGATACCGGATCTCAAGTGACTACCATCCACCAAGCAGCATTTGATACATGCCGAAACAGAGCCCAGCTGATGCAACCTCCTGAATCTTGGCTCCATATCATAGCTATCAATGGCAAACCAGTGCCTATACTTGGTTATTGGGAACCTACCTTACAGATTAAAGATACTGAACTCTCATGCCAAGGAGTAGTCGTAATTCAAGTCCCAGATGATGACACTTGCCCTGTGGTCCTGGGAATGCATGTAGTCAGCAACTGCTACCCTGAAGTGCTGAAAGCCTTAAAGAAAACCCGCCCAACAAAAATTCAGCAATCAACGGGGAGAAATCTGCCGTGTCCGCATCAAGGATGCTCACCCTATCAAACTCCAGCCTGGAGCAGAGACTCTGATATGGTGTAAGGCTTGTATCGGTATCCAAAGTCAAGATTATCAGGCCCTTATGGAGCCAATAAATCTTCAGGCTCACCCCCTTGTCCTAGCTGCCAGGAGCGTGGTCACTGTGTCCCAAGGTAAGGTACCTATACGCTTAGTCAACTGCCTATACCACATCCATCCGCAGGATATCTTGGATTATCCCACTGCTACGGCTCAACAATCACTCCAAACAGTGGAGGAAGCCAAAGACCCGCCAGAACAGCCCTGGTGGGCCGAACTACACATTGGCGATACCACAACTTCTGCTGAGCAGATCAACGGTGTGCTGGACTTAGTCAAACAACACCATCAAGTCTTCAGCAAACATTCTCTGGACTATGGTCAGACTCACTTAATACAGCACACCATTCCAACCGGCACTCATCCTCCAATCAAAGAGAGATACCGACCAATCCCTCCTGCCATGTACCAGCAAGTGAAGAAGATGGTGCAGGATATGAAGACAGCTAATGTCATTCAGGATAGTCACAGCCCCTGGTCTGCCCCCTTAGTCCTGGTAAAGAAGAAGGATGGAACCAGTCGCACAAAGATGCATACCCCCTGCCATGAATTGAAGAATCTCCTGGCAGCTCTGGGATCCACTGCTTACTTTTCAACTCTGGATCTAACCAGTGGCTATTGGCAAGTACCCATGGCACCAGAAGATAAAGAAAAAACTGCTTTTTCCACCCCAATGGGTCTGTTTGAGTTCAACAACATGCCATTCGGGCTATGCAATGCCCCTGGGACATTTCAGAGACTCATGGAAAGAAGTTTTGGACACAAAAACTTTGATACCGTGTTGTTGTACCTGGATGATGTGAACATCTACTCTAAGACCTACGAATTTTTAGCATTTACAGCACCTGGCGAAAGTGTTCCAGACTTTGACTCAACATGGACTGAAAGTGAAACCTTCAAAGTGTCACTTACTGAAGCCCCAAGTGAAATATCTGGGACATGTTGTGAGTGCGGAAGGCGTGAGACCAGACCCTGACAAGATAGCAGCAGTACAAAGCTTGCCGGCTCCCAAAACAGTCAAAGAGGTCAAGAGCTTCCTCGGATTTGCAAGTTACTATCGGAGATTCATCCTGCACTTTGCTCAGATTGCAAAACCTATCCAGGAGCTTGTGAAAGGTCACTCTAAAGGATGTCAGAATTCCAAGATACCAGTAAAGTGGAATGAAGAGAGAGTAGCTGCTTTCCAACTGTTTAAAGAAAAACTTACAGAACCTCCAGTCCTGAGTTATCCTGACTATAGCCTACCATTTTGCCTCTATACTGATGCAAGTAAGAAAGGGTTTGGGAGCTGTACTATCTCAGACACAAGCTGGAACTGAAAGAGTAATTGCCTATGCCAGCAGATCTTTACGAGAGCCAGAGCGGAATGATCATAACTACAGCTCGTTCAAACTGGAGTTCTTGGCTTTGGTCTGGGCTGTAACTGAGAAATTCAAGGACTACTTAGCTGCTACACCTTTCACGGTCTACACCGACAATAATCCGCTAGCTCACTTGAACACTGCACATCTGGGAGCTCTAGAACAAAGATGGGCCTCTAGACTGGCGAACTTTAACTTCACCATTAAGTACCGGACGGGAAAATCCATTGACAATGCTGACGCTTTGTCTAGGCTACCTGCCCAGAAAGAACCAATTTCTACCAATGATCAGTGGGAAGATGTGGAGATGGCAATATTCTACTCCCGATTTGCCCGACAGGAGGCCCTACACAATAGGCGCCCGACCTCTAAAGTCACTTGTTTTCCACAGACCTGTGACACCTCACCTCCAGTTGAGAAAGAGCTCTGGATTAAACTACAATCAGAGAGCAGAGCCATTGGAGAACTGTTGGATTATTTTTACATACCGGAGAGAATCCGACGGCGGAGAGCTGACTCAGAGCTAGTTCACCTCTGGCGACAACGGAAACTACTCTTCCTACAAAGAGACCTACTCCTCAGAAGAACGCTTGATCCAGTCACCTGTGAGCACCTCCACCAGATAGTGGTGCCTCGAAAAGATGCTAAGATGGTGATGGACATGTACCATAACCGGTCTGGTCACTTTGGAATACAAAAAATGGAAGCTACCATCAGACAATGTTTCTACTGGATTGGCATGAGAAGTGACATTGAAACCTGGTGTTCACAGTGTCCCACCTGTGCGGTGGCAAAAGGGGAAAAACATGATCAGCGAGTCCATCGTAACAGACTTAAGAAATGCCTAAAGGAACCTGTTCAGGAGCAGCCAAGAGAAAAGGATACATCACCTGAGCTGCCATTGTCTTCAGAAAGTGAGACTCCAACAGAGTTGCCTTCCATGCTTGACCCCCTTCAGTGATTCTTTCAGCCTCTAATCCGAGTCCTGATGCCAGCTGCAGAGACCACTGCGCCTACAGAACCAAGTTCGTCGGCTGATCCTCCTTCACAAGGCCCAGACTCTATTTCAGCCCTCGGCGACTCTGGATTATCCTTGCGGAGATCCCAACGGACCAACAAGGGTGTGCCACCTGTCCGTTATCGGGAATTCTCAAAGTAAATATTTCGCTACAGAGACTACAGGAGCCAAGCCATGGAAACATTTTGACTGGTAAGAAACATTGCCTACTGTTTATTGTTGACATTTTGGCCTTTTTCAGCTCACCTTTTTGTGCCTGGACTTAATGGACTCCATCTACCAGCCAAACAATACTTCATGTTGGATTACAAATTATTTTAGATTTTTGTGTTTTTTCCCATTTGTTCCAAGTTATGCAACGTTACAAGCTTGCACCCAAAGAAAGGACTCAAACGTGTACCTGAGATCTTTGTGACTTATACTGTTTAAATATTGCACTAATTTTGCTTAAATGTTTACAGGTTGAGCAACGTTCAAGTACTTGTGCCCATTGTATAGACTCTTTTACAGATGCCGCAATGTGAATTTATGCACTATTTGTGAAACTGCAGTAACTTTTGCCTTTAGCCAGAGCAGTAGCACCTTACTTTTGTGTGTCTTGCCTTATAGCTCTGTTCTCTTTACACTGACTGCCTATTTGGGCGCTTAAAACGAATGGCCTACACCCGGTGTTATATATCCTAGGTACTCAGGGTAGGACCAAGTGGTAAGTACTGGCAGGTCCGGTAACTACATGGGTAACCCTGCTGCTTTGGGAATGGCTAGGGGAATAAGGTACCCCTCCTTCCTGCTTGTTATATGTGCCAGGATTGGTAATGGGACTACTAAACCCCCATCCCGGTGTGTCTTCCAGGAGTTCCATGGTATTACTATGACCTCTTCCTGTAATTGCCAGAAGTGCATGGAGACGCTAAATACCTCCCCTTCTGAGCCTTTGCCTAAGGTATGGTACCTCAAGCTTTAGAGCCTTTTAGCTACCCATAGTCAACATAGTGATCGTGCTATAAGCCATATTTTTCATATTTTGGTGCAGGAAAGGGAATATAGGATAAAGCCACCCTTCCATTTGCCAATATTTCATTACACCTTGGTGGGAGTACAGAGTAAGGACACCCCCATGCTTTCTTTGGTATTCGGATCCAAAATACTTCAAAGTCAGTCAGTAGTGATTGCTTAGTGCAGACCTTGGTTCACTGGTTATACCGAGAGGGAAACTGTTAATAAGGACACCCTACTCATGTGAGCAGAAACCTTGGGTAAACCTTATATGTCTGTCTTTGTTTGTATTATATGTATTTCAGGCAGTCCTTTGTATTTGGATACCCCCAGAGCTTATTCTTTTTAATCCAAGCACAAGCTGAGGACTGCTTGATTCAGAGTAAGGGGGAATGTAACACCCCAGAGTTGGGTTACTAAACACTTTTACCCCGCTACAATCTTCTAAGAGCATTAACATTGTCATTTGATGTGATTTCCCTCTGTGCAGATGAAACTGTGCAGATGAAACTATTTTAAATGTGATATTTTCCTTGTAATGTTTCAGGTCTACCAGCAGGTGGCAGCATCGTTGGTAGGAATAGTTTTAATGTTATGGCCATTCAGAATGGAATATTCCTGTTCTGTTCTGCCCCCCTGCTTAAGGGAAGTGGAGTTTCCCACATCCTGCAGTAAGGGAGGAAAAACCAGTTAGATCCAGTTAGTTCTAGCTCTCCCTGCATCGGGAAGTCTGTGTGTGTAGGAGCTCCCAGTTCTAGGGATCCAAAGCCAGGATCTTGTCTCGGTTGAGACAATTGATCATCATTCCCAGCCTGAGCCTTGCAGCCTCAGCAGGTGAAAGCAAGCGGCCACCTCCAGTATTCCAGGAAGAAGCATATCCTTTGAGCACAACTGTGAGTACCGTCCAGATACCAGTAGAGGCCAAATTCCTCCTCAGCTAGTCAGTCCCCATACAGCAGAAGATAGCAAGCACAGAAGATATTAATTCCTGCCACATTACAGAGCCACAAGCAGATGACTTTTCCTGCAAAGAGCTCCAGGCACATGATAGAAGCAGAAGATAGATCCCTGACACACATTGCCAATAACTGCTGGGACCCAAGACTATTGCTGTATTTTACTTGGATGAAAGCTGCATATAGTAAAGACAAGTTTGAACTTTATTCCAAGTCTGGATCTCAATTATTGCTGCAAATCCCTCACTAGCAACACACTCATTTTATTGCAAGTGAGCCAGGATCCAGGAGTCCAGCCATACCCAGGTAGGAGACACCGTTGACACCATTACTGCTACCATACAGAGACATTACACCACTCTGGCATTCCTACCCTGGTACGTGAGTTACAACACCTTAAACGGCCCAGTGTTAGTACCCTGCACACACTGCAATTGGCATCACAAACAAAACCATAGACTATTATACCCATATCCTGACCCACTGCATAATTTGGCGTCCACTGCATAATTTGGCTCATTGCAACTAGGCCACTCCAAAACCTTCATTTTCTATTTTTATCTATTCACACGTGGACTTGCTGTTGTGCTTCGGATCATTGTCTTGCTGCAGAACCCAAGTATGCTTGAGCTTAAGGTCATAAACTGTTGGCTGGACATTCTCCTTCAAGATTTTCTTGTAAAGAGTAGAAGTCATGGTTCCATCAGTTATAGCAAGTTGTCCAGGTCCAGAAGCAGCAAAGCAGCTCCAGACCATCACACCACCACCACCATGTTTGGCCATCTGTATTATGTTCTTTTTCTGAAATGCTGTGTTAGTTTTACCCCAAATTGAAGGGGACACACACCTTTCAAAAAGTTCCACTTCTGTCTCGTTAGTCCACAAAATATTTTCCCAAAAGGCTTGGGGATTATCAAGATGTTCTTTGGGAAATGTGAGACGGGCCTTTAAATTCATTTTGGTAAGCTGTAGTTTTTACTTTGGAACTCTCCCATGGATACCATTTTTTCCCAGTCTCTTTCTTATTGTTGAATCATGAACACTTAACATTAACTGAGGCAAGTGAGGCCTCCAGTGCTTTACATGTTATTCTGGGTTCTTTTGTGACCTCCTGAATGAGTTGTTGATGTGCTCTAGGAGTAATTTTGGTAGGCTGGCTACTCATGGATAATTTGTGGATAATAGCTGTTACTGTGATTCGCTGATGTCCCAAAGCCTTTTCCAGACTGATAGATGTCAATTCTTTCTCATCTGTTCTTGAATTTCTTCAGATCGGGCCATGATGTGTTGCTTTTTGAGATCTACTACTGATTAGCCTACTTCATGTTGTGATTTCTTAATTCTACAGGTCTGGCAGTAATCACAATTAAAGTAAATTCACGCGGATAGCTCACCACCTATTTCCCTCTAATAGGGAAATAGTGGCAATCAAGGAATTGAAGAAGAACGACAGTATTACTATTCGCCCCGCCTATAAGGGAGGGGCGATTGTAATCCTTGAGACTGCCAAATATATACAGGAATGCTCCAGACAACTCTCTGACAGGACCCAAGGAGCAGGACCCAAGGAGCAGGACCCAAGGAGAGGCCGGGAGATCAGTGTACGAAAATAACAACAGGGAAAAAAGAATGCTAGCTAAAAAAGCATACCTTAAAACCTCATGACAGCAACGCCCAAAACAAAGTGCAAAGGAGGCAATTGTAGAGATTGAGGTTAAAGTGCAAGGACAAGATTAAACATACCCTGAGTGGTGCAAAGATCTCTTGGCTGACAACCCAACGCCGTTTCGCCAGCAAACCTGGCTTCTTCCTGGGACAGTATTCACCTAGCAAAAGGCTAGGTGAATACTGTCAGAGAGGAGTCCAGATGGACATCCTGTCAAAACAAAAATCAAACTTTGTTATGGGGACGCCCCGGAAGACTCCCAGTCTTTTATTGCCTTCCGAAGGTCCACAAGGACATGGAAAGTCCTCCGGGCCACCCCATAGTCTCAGGCATTGGCTCTTTAACATACAACCTTTTTAGGTATGTGGATATACGGTTACAACCCTTGGTGAAAACCACTACATCTTACTTCAGGGATACCACCCAAATCATTGAAATACTAGAGGGTCTGACCGTGGGGGAGGACTGGATAATGACAACCCTTGATGTCCAGTAGGAGCCATAAAAGCACAACTTGAAAGGAATGAAGAAATTAAGATACAGCAATCAGATTTTATTTTAGAGGGGATTAAACACAACTTACAGCATAATTATTTTTATTTTGAGGTGAGTTTTTATTTCCAGACCAGAGGAACGGCCATGGGCACCAGGTTCGCCCCCAGTTATGCGAACCTGTTTCTAGCACAAAGGGAACAGGTAGCTATTGATCCATACCGAGGGGGCGACCTGGTGCTCTGGCGCCGTTACATAGATGACGTTATTTTAATTTGAAAGGGAGACCACAAGACTTTAAATATGTTTATATCTGAATTAAATAGAAGGGACCTAAATTTGGTCTTCATTCAGAGTACAAATGAGATAGAAACAGAATTTTTGGACTTGTCGATTACAAAAATAGACAATAAATATGTATGCAAGACCTACCAGAAACCTTCTGCTAGGAATGCATTCATTCTACAATCAAGTTGTCATTTGCCAAATTGGCTATTGAATGTGCCCTTCGGACAGTTTTGTAGATTGAAACGGAACTGTACCGAAAGAGGCACAATTTGAAGTGGAAGCCATGAGTTTGAAGGACAAGTTCCTAGCCAAACAATACCCAAGTACAGTACTAGAGGGATCCTTAGAAAGAGTAAGAAGGTTGCCCAGGAGTTCACTATTAACAACAAAGACAGTTCAGAAGAATGAGGTAGATTCCCAATTCACGATAATCCTCCCTTATACAACACAACGTAGGAAAGTGGAAGAGATAGTTAAACGTCATTGGCACCACCTACTTCAGGAAAAAATTATAGGTAGAGTAATGCCACCAAGACCACTAATTACGTATACGAAAGCGCCGAATTTGGGTATAAAAGTGGCCTCTTCTATTAAGACAAAACAAAATAAATCAGCGGACTCAGCGGGTGGATCAACCTAAAGGGTTTCTATCGATGTGAACAATGTATTTGTTGTAAAACAACCAAAGCTCCAAGAAACACTAAAAAGGTACACTCTACCCAAAACTCTTTTGTTTGGGAGATTGATCACTTTCTTACGTGTAATTCAACTAGTGTGGTCTACCTCATTCAATGTCCGTGTTCCAGGCAATACATTGGGCGAACGAAAAGAGCCTTGAGAGTGAGAATATCCTAACATATTTCTAACATCAGAAAAGGATATTTAAAACACTCACTCTCAAGGCACTTTAAAGAAGTCCATGAACAAAACCCTATAGGGCTGACCTTTGTGGCCTTGGAAAGGATTCATAAACATTGGAGAGGTGGTAACCACAGCAGAATCTAAACAGATTTATGACTTTGGATGTATGATTCCAGCAGGTTGGAATGCGGAGCTAGAGATCTTTGGCTTTCTATAAGTTAGGGCTGTGTGCCTTTCATCCAATAGAGGATCACATGTCTGGCCGTCTATCGGCACTGTGACCCCCCGTTGGTGATAGGCCCACATCCCCGTTTCTACCCGCAATATATAGGACCACCTCGAAACTACAGGAACATGGGTGTATTACGTTATTATTATAAAATGATGATACTGTTCTCCCACAAATATATAAATAAAGACTGCAGTGCTATATACTTTCCCCTTATCTATAAAGTTTGATAATACTTTTAATCTTGTTTCGGACCTTTTTTAAAAAATTTTAATTTTTTAAGTGAAATCAATCCGGCTTCAACTTTTCCGTTATTACCTCTATTAATTGCAACAATATGAGGAGAATACAGAAAAAACGCATGTGTTGCCCAAAAACCGCATGGAAGACGCATCAATACCACAATGAGCAAAAATGCATATTCCATTCCAGATTTTGAAGAGGACATGTGGCAGTATTAAAGGACGTGACGTTTTAGCAGGGATATAGCCACTGAGGAAGGGGAGTGAGGTCCCCAAAACGCGTCTGGCGTTATATCCCTGCATTGAGAAAGAACTTGGGTATGACTTGGACTATTTAAGCAAATTTTAAATTTGGAGCGCTCCATATCTCTTCATTTTTGTGAGTACAATCTCACTTGAGTACCGGACAAAGACACCAAACCTCGCGATATCTCTGGGAAGGTCACGTGAGATGTACCAGAGAGTGAGGATGCCGAGGGAGCAGCTACAGCCGTGTGGTGGTGAGTGGAGAGCTGAGGAACGGGATTGCCGAGTACTATTAAATACCGGTAAGCTACATCTCCTTACAGCACCGACCACCAGGCAACACTGCCCATATTAGTATTTTCAAATACGGCGTTCTGCCCCCACCGGACCGTACCGCAACTTACTAGTGTGCACATTGAACCTAAGAGAGACGGATTCTCTGAAGCTAAACCGTCTAGTCACTGCATTTAAAACCTAAACGAACAGTGTCCCAGGAACTTTTTTTGCCAAAGAACAACCTTTTGCCATACAGGTTTAGTAAAGTGGGACCTGGGCAACACAATAGTATCAAGCTAAAAGCTAAAAGGAACTTCATCTATAAGGCACCATTGCATATATAAGACCTTATCCCATACATAGAATTGCATTACCAGTGGATTGCACATTTTATATTTTTAAATTTTTTAGGGTGTGTTTTATATGTGATCACCTTGAATATATTATCCGGATACTGTGTTTTAAATAGTGTAATTATTACAAGTATACTTTTTACAGTGTGATTAGCATTGAATTCTTGCTGTTTGAATTTTTGCTGTTTGATTTTATTGAATCCATTCATTAAATGCTGTTGATGTGACCCACATAGTGAGTGCCAGTCGTATATATTTATAGTAATCACAATTAATTAATCGGGGGAGATTGGGGTGGGGGGATTTTTTCACATAGGGCCAGGTTGTTTGGGATAGCTTTTTTCCCTTAAAACAATAAATCATCATTTACTTATTGTATTTACTCAGATTTTCTTTGTCTGATATTCAAATTTGTTTGATAATATGAAACATTTAAGTGTGACAAATGTGCAAAAACAAAAGAAATCTGTATGGGGTCAAATACTCTTTTACAGCACTATGTTTTAAAATATGTTTAAAAAACTGAATTGAGAATGTGACATGTTAATATATGACTTCTGAATGTAATATTTGTGTCTGAGAAGATGCCTCAGTTGTGCAACATAGGTAAGTCTCAATGTGTATGAAGCTCAGGTCGCACATCAGACCATTAATGTTATGTATTTGTTGACATACAGTATGTGTCTAGCAGATGTTCATGAAGTTTTGTCAGAATTGTCAATAAAAATGACAAAAGTTTCTCAAACTTTTTTTGTTGCATGTAGCACAAATATAGTGTTAAATACTATAAAATTACATTTTCCTCCACTAATCTTTTTTACTCTGTCTAGCAGATATGACTATCTAGCCTCATGCATGTGGCTTCCAAGCTTATGATCTAGATAATATTGCTAAAGCTTTGCACATGGCTCAGAAAACAAATTACTGGCAATTAACATAAGGGTGTTTTTCATACCAGTATTTAGTCAGAGACTTATTCCTTGTGGAATACCTGAACACGATTTGCCATATTTGAAAGCAGCTCACAAGCTAGAAAAGTTTGGGAACTTGTGGTCAAGAGTGGGATATAGGTTCTTAAAATATCAAGAAAACACAGATAATAGCCCAGGAAAGACAGTTGAGGGTTGAAACTGACGACGTCAAGGAAGTATGGAGGTCTGGGGAACAGATGAGAAGTGGATACTCTGATTTGGAGTGGTTACCTGAAATATGCTTGGTGTACTAAAATGCAAGATGGGGAACAGATGCAATATGGCAAGTGTGACAATTGTAACCATGATCAGAGAAGAGGGTATGCAAATGAGCTCTTAGCAAGTTATGCCTCTAACTCCATCAGATGTAAGGTAGCTATCCTATAAGTCAATGTCCAACCTTTTAAACAGGCCTTGAGACATGACTTGGATAATAATACATAGTAACATAGTTTATAAGACTGAAAAAATGCATCTGTCCTTCCAGTTCAGCAAGTTGATCCAGAAGTAAAACCAATTTTCCTAACTTTAGGGGGGAAAAAATTCCTTCCTGACTCCAGTCATACAGTCAGAATAACTCCCTGGATCAACGACTCATCTCTAGTAACTATAACCTGTAATATTATTACACCCCAGAAATACATCCGGGCCCTTTTTGAACTCTTTTAGCGAATTCACCATCACCAACTCCTCAGGCAGAGAGTTCCATAGTCTCACTACTCTACTCTTTACTACTGTAAAGAATCCTCTTCTATGTTTTTGTAGAAGTCTTTTTTTCCTCTAGATGCAGAGGTTGTCCCCCCGTCACAGTCCTGGGAATGAATAGATGATGGGATAGATCCCTGTACTGAACCCTGATATATTTATACATAGTTATCAGAACTCCCCTTAGTCTTATTTTTTCAAAATATACTCGTATGCAAAACCTGCAGGCCATTCTGCTTCTCCAGCAAGAGGAAGCCAATCCTCTGCCTCACGCTCCAGTTCTCCCCACTCATCTCACCCAGCAGGTGGCTGGCCCGAGCAGCTGCATTAAAGCAGGAGATCTTATAGGTGAGATGATTGACAATGAATATAGCACTATATTCTCAATCTTCGTTATATTCTATCAATATAACCATTAGGAACCCAGCTCTAAGTTGTAATCGCAATGCGATTAATATAACCTGTATTAATCGCCTTGCGATTACAACTTTGCGACACTGCAGCTTCAGAATTAATCTAAGATGGATGCTGTCCTTGCTTTTTGATAGGCGGTGGGAGGGTCTGGGAGGGAGGGTATTCTGATTGGTTTGAATGTGTCTGCTGACTGTGAGGTACAGGGTTAAAGTTTGCTCAATGATGACATATAGGAGGCGGTCCGAACATCGCATATGTTCACCCGCTGCGGCGAACGCGAACATGCCATATTCGCCGGGAACTGTTCGCCGGCGAACAGTTCGGGACATCTCTAGCAAGGGCCGCAAATTTAGTATTTTGCCCAAAATGGGTGTTTTTTTAATAACAGAATATAACAGCAGTATCTAACGCTTGTATTTCACTATGACAAATGCAGCAAAGACCAAAAATTTAGCATCTTGCCCAAAAAGGGTGTTTTTTTATTAACAGATTATAACAGCAGTATCTAACGCTTGTATTTCACTGTGACAAATGCAGCAAAGGCCGCATTATTATTCAATCCTTCATCACGGCTTACTGCTAAAAACAAAGACAAACCATTTAAAACACAACCACACCACTCATCTGGTTGGGGAACTCCCTCGTTTTGCAGTAAATCCCAGGTGAATGGCTTGTTTAATAATGTAGCTTCTCCAGATCACACATGCACAAGTAAAATCCTTTTTATGTGGAGATGAGCTGAACCTTTCATTGCATTTCTACTATGAATATGTAAAAGCTATTCCAACATGTAATATACATTAAAGGCAACCTGCTTCCTTAAACATTGAGCATGATATATATAGATATATAGATATATATATTTTATATATATATATATATATATATATATATATATATATCTTACTCCCCTGTGAGATCAAGACTCCAGAGGGAAATTCAGGAACCACATATTCTTCTCCTTTGAGAACAATTAAATTTTGCCTCAAGAAACCTCTTGAGAGACAAGACAGCAAAGTGATCAGTGAGATACAGCTTTATAGACACTGCTGTAAGGTGAGGAACAACAGCTAAAACACCACCACCTACCTAAACCATAGGTAGGCCAGACTAGCATTAAGCCTTTACTACAGTGGACTGGATTCACAAGTGCTTGCTAGTGCCAACCTATTGCCATCCAATCAACCACCATATCTCCTCATCTGGTGCAAAAGAAACTGCACTTTGTATTTATTACTGCTGGATGTGCCACGAGTTATATTTTGCACTAAGTAAAGAGCAATTGTTACATGTTTACTTATGGCCTTTTTCTTTAAAATACCTTTTCACTGCACCAAACCCCAGGGAGCGACAGCCTAGGAGGCTACTTTGTGACACTGTACTTCATTAGGGCCAGTGGCCACTACCACCTCTGCAACGACTCCTCAGGTAGTCACTGCACAGTACTGTACAAAAGTACAGATAGGTGTGGAAAAAAGGTTCAAAGTAAGAATGCTTCAAAAATAGAAGTTTTAAAGGGTTGTTTTTATCAATGAAAATGAAAATGAATAAACAGACGTCTAAGGCTACTTTCACACTAGCGTTCGATCGGATCCGTTCTGAACGGATCCGCTCATATTAATGCAGACGGAGGCTCCGTTCAGAACGGATCCGTCTGCATTATATTGGCAAAAAATGGCTAAGTGTGAAATTAGCCTGAGCGGATCCGTCCAGACTTTTACATTGAAAGTCAATGGGGGACGGATCCGCTTGAAGATTGAGCCATATGGTGTCATCTTCAAGCGGATCCGTCCCCATTGACTTACATTGTAAGTCGGAACGGATCCGCTCGCCTCCGCACGGCCAGGCCGACACCCGAACGCTGCTTGCAGCGTTCAGGTGTCCCCTCACTGAGCGGAGCGGAGGCTGAGCGCTGGCAGGCGGATGCATTCTCAGTGGATCCGCCTCCACTGAGAATGCATTAGGGCCAGACGGCTGCGTTCGGGGCCGCTCGTGAGCCCCTTCAAACGGAGCTCACGAGCGGACACCTGAACGCAGGTGTGAAAGGAGCCTAAATCAAATAAATATTTCATATGATCACTGTTTATGTTCAAAACAGTGTGAAGAAGTGTTCTGAACGTGATTATATGACACCCCCACAGACCTCTAATCTCAACATCATCCAGTCTGTCCGGGATTACATGAACAGAAAGAAGGATTTGAGTAAGCCTAAATTCACTCATCTGTGGCTCATTTTCCGAGATGTTTGGAACAACCTCACTGCCAAGTTCCTTAAAAAACTGTGGCAACTGTGTACCTAGAAGAAGTACCATATTTTTCGTTTTATAAGACGCACTTTTTTCCCTCCAAAGTGGTAGGAAAAAGTAACTGCGTGGCTCAGGAGCTCTCACTAACAGCTCCTGAGCCTGCCATTAAACTGGTCAGCGGGCTGACGGCTTCACTAAAGGCTTCTGCCGACAGCCTGCACTTCCTTAACAAGTCTGTACTATGGACAGGCTGGCAGCTTCACTTACTGTGCTCTGTATGCCTCCAGCCGGCACGTCAATTGAGCTCCCCTCTGGTTGTAAAGTGTTGGGTGGGCTGGCGGCTTCACTTACTGTGCTCCGCTGCTGCCAGTCCGTACATCCATCTTACCAAGGAGCTCCTGAGGCCACGTTTGGGCAGGTTGGCAGCTTCATTTAATGCGCTCTGCTGTCACCAACCTGCGCTTCATTACCGTAGATCAGCTGCCTTCCTATCTCCCACTGTACCAGTTCTGCTCCTGCTGTGTACAGCGGTTATGTGGATCTAGTCCCTGGGTGAGTCTAGTTCAGGGGCTATAAATATGTGTCATAAATAACTATAACCCCCTCATCCATAGGTATCCACTCATATACTGCAGTATATCAGTGGATTCCTATGGATGAGGGGGGTTATAGTCATATTTAATATTAACACTGTCCAGGGACTGTTCTGTAATTATGTTTGTGTTTATATTAAATAAGACTATAACCTCCCTCATCCATAATAATCCACTCATATACTGCAATACATGGGTGGATTCCTATGGATGAGGGGGGGTTATAGTCATATGCCAGTTACAGAACAGTCCCTGGACTGTGTTTATATTAAATATGACTATAACACCCCTCATCCTTGAGAATACACAAATGTACAGTACCTACAGTACATCTGTGTATTCTTTAGGATGATGGGCGTTATAATCCCATAACAGTGTCATCCACAGTTCCATCATAACAGTGCGTCATCCAAAGATCACCATAACAGTGTCATCCACAGAACCCCATATCAGTGTTATCCACAAATCCCCCATAACAGTGCATCATCCACAGATCCCCCATAACTGTGCGTCATCCACAGATCTCCCATAGCAGCGTCATCCACAGATCCCCTCCATAACAGTTCCACCCACAGATCCCCCATTAGTTCAAAACCCACCAAAAGCACACCTTTTGGTTAAAAACAAATGTATTTTCCTCCTCAAAAACCTAGGTGCGTCTTATCATCAGGTGCATCTTATAAAGCGAAAAATACTGTAATGCTGTTTTGAAGGCAAAGCGTGATCACATCAAATATTGACTGGATTTAAGTTATCTTTTGTTCATTCCCTTTGGAGTCCACCCACTGGAATCTTAAGTCTAGAATAAGAAGAGGTTTAATTGAATAAATTACAAGTTCTACTGAATCTTTTCCAAAAAACTCCATGTCAATCTACTCAGCAGTCCCTGCTCTATAACATTCTGCCTGCACACTGGTTGGCATTTTCAATATGAAATATTTATTTTATAGACAGCTCTCTCTAGGTAATATCTATACTGCAAATTTTGTTTTGTTTTGTTGTTGTCTGGGGCTATTCACAAGGCATTTATAGATGCAAGGAAATTAGACCTGACAGAAATTAACAAAAAATACTGACAAAACTACATAGACCTGTGTTTGACACTAACTGGGAGCTGCCATTATGACTGAAAACAAAACTGCATCTGGAAGCATTCCAGTAGATGATCACGTGCAATTAAAATCTAATTAAAAATCACTCTTTGTACTTATTCTAACAAAAAAGGCTCACCATTAAGGAGCCCTAATAATCATGAATAATGAATGAGTTAAGACAATGCAAAAAGACAAGGTATGGAGGCACCCTAAATTTCTATGTATCCATAATGCAGACTGCAAGCCAGATGATGCACCAAATTTATTAATCGGCCTGTTCCTCTTAATAATTCTGGTGCATCTTACTGCAGCACATTTTTTACTAAGACTGGAGTATCAAATACCAGTCTTCATAATTCTCCCTCATTATCTTCAATTAGAGAAGAACAATGGTAAGTTTTCCCAAGAATGACTAAAATAGAATTCATCACAAAATCACAAAACATACCATGAGAAGTAAAAAAAAAACATAATTCCAAGTGTTGAACATTGTGATGGTAATGTGACACCGTGGAGATGCTTGTCGGCATCAGGGCTAAGAGAATTAAATATTATAATTGGAAAATGTGTCCGAAGATTTCTAAGGGCAATGCCCAATGATCTGGCTATTAGTGTTGAGCATGAATATTCGAATAGCAAATTTTTATCGGAGAATTCGCAAATATTTAGAATATAGTGATATATTTTTTTTATATTGAATATTCAGCATTTTTTTCCATCTGAACACATGATTCCTCTCTGCTTCTTGCTTGTGGGCCATTAATAAGGAAACAATGTCAAGTTCACAACAATACTTAGTGCACCAATCGGTAATCTGTAGTCAGACCTGCTAAAATGTGAAGTTGCACGTAAAAAATATTCTAATCACTGCCGATTAGTGCAATCGTGAATATATTGTAGCACTTGACTCTATCTGCTTATAAAGCTATTCTAATGTTCTACCATGCCAACTATTTTGTCTCAGGAAACTTATACCAGCTTGAAAAATGTAGCCAAAGTGACCCACGCCTGTATATAGCGTTACAAATTTGCATTACGTGATTTTTACATTGCCGATTTATCGCATTCAATAAAATAAACTCAAATTCGCAAAATTCGTAAATATATGATGGATATTCTACAAAATATTTGTGAAATATCGCAAATTCTAATATAGCCCCTGCCGCTCATCACTACTGGCTATAAGCTGAAATGTACTTAGGTTACACAGTAAGAAAAAAATATATATAAAAGAAATGAGACCTAAGTCTTTCATAAAATGCATTCTTGGATCATAAATGCACTTATGATTATTGCCAATGGAACAATGGATTAGGCAAGTTACTGTACATTCAAAATGACCAACACTGATGTCTCCTCAGATATTGGTAGATGGTTGGTCTCAAACCCAACATATTAGGTTGTCAGCGAACCTCTTTCAAATCAGTGAGACCCACTAAGAAACATCTTATATTTATGACCAGTTTAAAAGAGTTGTTTGGTTAGTAATTTATATATTTTTTTTAAGTCTGACTTCAAAGGTTAGACTTTCTTTAAAAAGTTTTTTTTTAAATAGTAATACCTTATTGATATTCTGCTGTTCCTGTTTCCATGATGCCCTGTTCCCCCACTGGTCTCTACTTTTGGACCCACTCAACACTGAAATGTCACCACTAGAGATTAGCGGATCAAATCCAATGAAGTGGAATTCGATCAGAAATTCAGGATAAATTTGATTCTTTGCGAAGCCGAATTTACTCGAGTTTCTTGGTAGAAAATCGATTTACCCGAAAATAGTGTAAAAAATAAATAAATCCTAAAATCCCGTGCATGGTGACGCCGGCCTGTGTGACGATGGCTCGTTCTGTTAATTTTACATTGTTTTTCTTCTCAGGTGCCGCGAACATGTATGAACATGACATCTGAGGGTACAATAATGGGAAGTGGCGCTATTGCAGCTCTCTGTCATTGCACCCGCTACTTACAAATAAATGCGCTTCGTGAGGAAGTAATTTGTCACAAAGCAAATTTTTAAAAAAATTTGGCGAAGCAGCCTGATCAAATTTTTGAAAACTTTGCTCATCTCTAGTCATCACTGCAGTCAATTGGCTGAACAGTCAAATTTCCTGTGTTGAATGTGACCAGGAAGTGAAAAGTTAATAAATGAGGATAAAAAAGTTTTGGATTGCTCCAAGCATAGATCCAACTACAGACGCGGTGCCACAACCTTAAATAAGGACGCAGTGATGTGATAAGAATGGATTTTATTGCTCGGGGTGTCCTCTGCTATTCAGCAGAATGGAGAAACATTACAATGCACACTCTAGAAAAGGACTTTAAGGGATTGTCACATCTCTGTCTTTCATGAGATTGGAGCTAAAGAAACAGTGTTGCTTGCTTTGCTACACTAATTGCATTGCTCCCATTTAAAGGGAACCTGTCATCAACTGCATGCTGACCATAATAAAGGCAGCATAAAGTAGAGACAGGTGAGTTGATTTCAGCGGTTCGTAATTTAAAAGTTAAAAATAAATAGTTGCCGAGAACCAACATCACAATCATTGCAGACTGGGCCTGGAAAAGAGTCACGGCCACCTGAGAAGAGTCATGGTTATTCATGAATTCCTGCTCTCCCTGCCCACCTGCTGATGACTGACCGTCTTCTACCTAGTTGTCTCCCTTTCTCTCTAGGAGAGAACTGCCAATCATCAGCAGATGGGTGAGAGAGCGGGAGATTATGTATAACCAGGACTGTTCTCAGGTAGATTTGACTCTTTTCGAGGCCTGGGCTGCAATGATTATGATGCTGGTTCTCAGCAACCACTTACTTTTAGCTCATAAGTGACACACCGCTGAAATCAGCATTTCTGTCACTATTTTATGCTGACCTCACTGAGGTCAGCATAAAGTTGATGACAGGTTCCCTTTAATGCTATAGGAGTTATGGACGCTTGGCCAATTCCGTAACTTGATGTCCACAGCCAGCATTTACTGCATTTATTTCCATGTAAGTAATGAAAGGCTGAGATAGGACAACTCTTTTTCTACAAAATTACAAGAGATTAATGAATGTCTTATTGTTCACAAGTCTAAAGAATCAGTCAAAAGAATGTGCTCAAATTGCCTTGAAATTTTGTATATGACACTCTGGGGCCTAGGACAGTATCCAACCCTTGCTATGCTCTTTAGGCTACATTCACACGTCTGCAATTTTCTTTTCCAGATTTGCGTTCTGTTTCTCCCATATAAGTGGGAGGAGTGGGCTCACATGATTGGTCTTTTAGCAAGAAGGAATGTAAATAGGAAATAAGTTTAAGGCATATGTATGATAGACTTAGAGGAATTCCTGACAGTTTTCAAGTTTTTGCTGCAAATAGTTTGAATCATAGAATGCATACTGGGGGTTGTCTCTCGGACAGACAGCATTTTGTAAGTGCCAAGCAAGTGTCCATAACACTGTCAGATCGATTCCGATTTAGATATTCGAGAACCATAGTATCAACATGGGCTCGAAGATCTAAATCGCATCTGAGGACGTCGTCTTCGTCTGCCAGATGAAGGGCAAACTGGTGCTGCAACAACTGGGGTCCTTTCTGCGGTAGCCTCAGTGATGTCTTCAGTAATAAGAATAGCTTCTATTGGTTCTGAAGGCTGGAGCGGTTCTGTTGCATAAGCTTCTCCAGGCATATCTTCCTGTGTATCCGCCTCCAGAGTATCAGTAGAGGTCTGGATCCCGAATCCTCCTGAGCAACATTGTCTACAGTTCTGTTAAAAAAATATATATAATTATTTTTTTATATATTAAAATTTATATAAACTATGAATATATAATATGAAATTTACTTACGGTCTTAATTCCATTGATTTCAAGAATTGAAGCTGTTTTCTGTACATGTATGTTTTTTTCTTTAATCCACCATCACCACTCCACTGTTCAGCGTTTATTTCTCATCTAAATTGGTCCCTGCATGTGTTCCATCACTTTTTTATCTGTTTTACTGAAAAGACAATAATATATAAAAAATAAATATTATTAAGTTATAATTATTACCGGTAATTAAAAATTACAAGACAACATTTGAATTATAGCTCAAAGTGTAATTTTGTTCCTGTGCACACGATCAATTCTGTTCTGGGACATATGGCCCGCTCACAGACCATATGTCTCAGAGGGCATAAGGTCATGTGTATGAGGTTGATACTAACATCCTTCTAGTTTTAGGGCTCATGCACATGGCCTTTACCTGGCCATGGCCGTATTGTGGGCGCATATGGCAACACCCAATGTACGGAACGGCTGCACAACAGCCGTGTGCATGGGCCCTAATAATCAAATTTGTGAAAGAGGCCTATTATCAATTCATATTAAAAATATTTGGAAATATGGAATAAAATGTGGTTATTAAAGTATAAAAATGTGTTTTTTACATGTAAGACATCGGTTGCTATGCAATAAGTTATGCATTGCAGAAAGGGACTTTTAAATGTATGTAATGCAAGACATTTACAGACTAGGCCTCTAGCACAAAAAATATATACACATTATACTTTATAATAAATTGAAATATAAATCTTTTCATTTTTCTGGATTGATGCAGAAGACCATGCAGAAGGGAATAGTTCTTTGGCAATTTCCTCCCAAGACCGGTCATTTTGGGCACGGTCGTGGTATACTTCTGACCTGGTGTCCCATAGTGACAGGCTTTCCTGGATCAGAACGATGATTTTTTCCACATCATACGATGAAATTTTTCTCTTGATCTGTCTTGTCTCTTTATCTATACACTGCTTTCCTTGCTTCTGAAGTTCACAGGGGGCAGGCCTATTTTTATATTCTATTTCCTGCGGATCCGCAATTGCGGATGACATGCAGTTGACATATTTCACCTTTCCGTATATCATTCGCATTTTTGCGGACCCATTGACTACAATGGGACCATGGACCGCAATTTGCAGACAAGAGTAGGACATGCTCTATTTTTTGTGGGGATCCGCATAACGGAACGGAACTACGGATGCAGACAGTACACTGAATGCTGTCCGCATTTTTTGCAGTGCCGTTGAAATGAATGGGTCCGCATCTGTTCCGCAATTTTGCGGAACGAATGCGGATTACTAAATTGCGGACATGTGAATGGACCCTTAAAGTGAAGACAACATTAGTAAAGTCAAACTGACAGTGATATATATGACTATGGGCAACAGCATAATTAAATAAACTTTGAAACTGTTTTTTTAACAATTTGCAATTGCATAGTGTCCAGTGCAACAATGATGCTTAAAACATTATCAGTCATTAGATTTAGGGCTCATGCACATGACCGTATTTATTTTGCAGTCCGAAAAAAAAAACGGATCTGCAAAAAACACGGATGACGTGGAAATGCTGTAATTCCGTCTAGATACAGAGACTTTTAAAAACCTTATGGCGGTGGCTGTCCCACAGTACGTGGTTCCCAGCCACCAATACTTTTCCAGGTGAGCCATCTCTGCCCTGCACAACTAAGTGGCGGAAAAAATCAGGTGTGCACTGTGCAACGCCATCTGTGACAAGGTCCACATAACTACTGTGACACAGTAAAGGGAGTTGCATGGGGAGGCAGGTATTTTCCTCCCAGTGTGTTTTGCTGGACTGATTAGCAGCCAGGTGGGGTCAAACACTGCACTGGACTCATGTGCCAGTCCAGGTTTTGACAACACCTAGCTGACTTTAAAATACAGCTGGGTTCAGCAGAAAGGATCTCTGTATTGGGATCTGTGGCTTGTGCTTGGCTTGGAGGTCTGAGACCAGTGTGAGGGGAAACAGGCCACTTAAAGTCTGTTCATGGACTCTTTGAGGTAGAACTGCCAGCTGGGTGTAAACCAACACTAAAACCAAAAGGTGACTTTTTGTGTTGAATGTGGCTTGTTATTTATGAACTTGCCAAGAGTGTGAATAAACACTGAAGTGTTTGATTTAAGAACTGGTTGGTTCCTCTATACTGCGTCTGCCTATCCTAGCGAATTCCCACAGTTGGTTGAGGATGCGGGCAATCGCAGTGAGGCTGGCGTAAAAGTCGAAATTTTTGTTTTCTTTTTTCTCTGAGCACGGATGTATGTCCTGGATTAAACCAGCTAAATTTTAACCCGTGTTACTCGGCAAAATGGAAGCTGTAATGAAGGCCCTCTTAAAGGATAACCTGCAACAGCAGAAGGCTAATAAGCAGCAGCAAGAAACAAACCAGCTGCTGCTACAACATGTGGTGGCTCTACAGATGGCAGGAGCATCCCCGAGCATTCACGATGCCCGGAAAGCGGGCACCCATGGATGACGTCGAAACCTACCTGGCGGTATTCGAGAAAGTGGCTATGAGGGAGAATCTACCCTAAGATCAGTGGGCTGAGGTCATTGCTCCGTTCCTAGCACATCAGAGTCCCAGCAGGTGTATTTCGACTTACCAGACGAGCAAGCGGCCGATTACCAGAAAGTCAAGGGTGAGATCCTGGCGAGGCTGGGGGTGAATGTGTTGGTCTGGGCCCAGAGGGTGCACCAGTGGGAGTTTAACCTGGCTGATCCCGTGAGACCCCAGTATTATGCTTTATTCCACCTTTTGCAAAAATGCCTACAAACGGATGTATTGCGTCCCACTGCTATGCTGGACCATATTTTAGCTGATATGTTCTGGAGGTCATTGCCATAGCCTCTTCAGCATTGGATTAGGACCTCCTCCTGCCCTATCTCATGTTCGCAGTGAGAGGTTCCCCAGGCCTCTACTGGGTTCTCGCCCTTCGAACTGCTATATGGCAGACATCCTCACAGGCTGTTGGATGTAGACAAGGAGGCATGGGAACAACAGCCCACTCCGTATAAAATTGTTATTGAATACGTCACCCAGATGCACGAACGGATAGAGACCATGTTGCCTCTGGTTCGGGAACATATGAAGGCGGCTCAGCAAGCCCAGAGTCGAATCTATAACCAGCAGGCTCGAGTCCGGAGTTTTAACTCGGGTGATCGGGTCTTGGTTCTGGTCCCGACAGTGGACAGTAAGTTCTTGGCTAGGTGGCAGGGGTACTATGAAGTAATAGAGAAAATTGGAGATGTAAATTACAAGGTACACCAGTCAGGGCGGCGAAAGCCAGAGCAGGTCTACCAAAACTTTGGAAGGATTGGGAGACCTGTGCTGAGAACAGACCGTGGTCAGTTTGTCTAGGGGAAGAGGTTTTGGCCCCTCTGTCTGCTGCAGGGGAAGCGGTTGCCACAATAAGAATTGCTGACAGCCTCTCCTCTAAACAGGCTCAGGAAGCCAATGAGTTTGTTAATCATGACACGGATGTGTTCTCGGAACTCCCTGGATGCACTTTCATAATCCAGCATGATATTTCTACCGAGCCCCAGGCCAAATTCCGGTTAAAGCCGTACCGGGTGCCCGAGGCTCAGCGAAATGCCATCTCGGAGGAAGTGCTAATGCTGAGGCTGAATGTCATCGAGGAGTCTAAAAGTGAGTGGGCCAGCCCAATAGTTCTATGACCCAAGCCAGATGGAACATTACAGTTCTTTAATAATTTTCTTAAATTTAATTTAATTTCTACATTTGATGTGTATCCCATGCGCTGGGTGGATTAGCTAATTGAGCGGTTAGGACAGACAAGGTATTTCTCGGTGTTGGACCCCACCAAAGGGTACTGGCATGTGCCCTTAATGGAGGCTGCCAAAGAAAAAACTGCCTTCATCACCCCTGAGGATCTGTATCAGTATAAGGTGTTACCCTTTGGCCTTCATGGCGCCCCTGCCACGTTTCAACGATTAATGGACATTGTACTTCGTCCCCATCGTAGGTACGCCTCGGCTTACCTGGACAATATTGTTATTTATAGTACCGACTGGGAGAGTCACCTGCCCAAGGTGCAGGCCGTAGTGGACTCCCTTCGGCTGGACTAACCGCTAACTCAAAAAAATGTGCTATAGGGTTAGAGGAGACTAAATACCTAGCATATGTCATTGGGCGCAGAATCATCAAACCCTAATTAAACAAAATAGAGGCGATAAGGAACTGACCCAGACCTGTCACCACTAGGCAAGTAAAGTTGTTCCTGGGAATGGTGGGCTATTATAAGGTTCGTTCCCCATTTTGCCACTTTAGCGGCTCCGTTGACAGGGCTCTTGAAGGGACAGAAGTCTGTGATGGTCCGCTGGAATGACCAGGCAAAAGAGGCTATTTCCACATTGAAGTCGGTCCTGTGCGGGTCCCCGGTTTTGGTGACTCCCAATTTCAAGAGGGAGTTTGTGGTACAGACCGATGCCTCTGAAGTAGACCTCGGAGCTGTACTCTCTCAGGAAATCAATGGGGAGGAACATCCCGTTGTTTTCCTGAGCCGCAAACTCACCACAGCGGAGACTAGGTACAGTATAGTGGAGAGAGAGTGCCTGGCCATCAAATGGGCACTCGAGTCTCTCCGCTATTATCTATTAGAGAGAAAGTTCAGTCTGGTGACCGACCACTCCCCTCTTAAGTGGATGAGCCAGGCCAAAGAGAGGAATTCTCGGGTTACCAGATGGTTCTTATACTTACAGAACTTTAAGTTCTCGGTAGAACACAGAGCAGGCTGGTTGCAGGGAAACGTGGATGCACTGTCCCTGGTGCACTCTTTGGCATGTGTTCACCCCCTCAGGGTTGAGCAAAGGGGGGTATGTGACACAGTAAAGGAAGTGGTATGGGGAGGCAGGTATTTTCCTCCCAGTGTGTTCTGCTGGACTGATTAGCGGCCAGGTGGGGTCAAACACCGCACTGGATTCATGTGCCGGTCTGGGTTTTGACAACACCTAGCTGCCTTTAAAAGACAGCGGGGTTCAGCACAAAGGATCTCTGTATTGGGAACTGAGGCTTGTTCTGGGCTTGGAGGTCTGAGACCAGTCTGAGGGGAAACAGGCCTCCTAAAGTCTGTTCATGGACTCTTTGAGGCAGAACTGCCAGCTGGGTGTAAACTAACACCAAAACCAAAAGGTGACTTTTTGTGTTGAATGTGACTTGTTGTTTAAGAACTTGCCAAGAGTGTGAATAAACACTGAACCGTTTGATTTAATAACTGGTTGGTGCCTCTATACTGTGTCCGCTTATCCTGTCTACCAGAGCGAATCCCCACACTACCGATACGTGGACCAGTAAGCACGGGCAGGGACGTTATAGCTCCCTAATTGCACACTGGGTAAATACAGTGGCGGCTGGGCTTGAGGCGGATAGCAGTTTGGCGCATGTCCTACCGCCACCGAGGATTGCAGGACATTTCTCGTTCCCTTCTCCTCCTACTCCGCTTCCTCCTCTAACGCCTCCTCATCCGGTCAGTGTAACACCTTCACCATCAACTTCAGCACAGCCAGGGTGAAACGACAGCAGGCGATTTTGAAACTCATCTGTTTTGGGGGAGGAAAACCCATAACGCACAGGAGCTGTGGACGGGCAAGGAACAACAGACCAATGAGTGGTTGGTGCCTGAGCCTCAAGCCTGGCCTGGTGGTGTGCGATAACGAGTTAAATCTCGTAGCAGCTCTGGGGCTAGCCGGTTTGATGCACACCCCTTGCCTGGCGCATGTGCTGGCAGAGGTTCCTGAAAAATTACCCCGATATGTCAGAGCTGCTGCAGAAAGTGCAGGCCATCTATGCGCACTGTCAGCATTCTTACCCTGCTTCATCTTGCCTGTCTGCGCTGCAGCGTAATTTCAGCCTTCCCACTCACCCCTAGCATTGATCGCAAATATTCTAATCGCAAATTTTTATCGCGAATATCAGCACTTTGAGAATTCACGAAGATGTGGAACATAGTGCTATATACTCATAATCACGAATATTCTAGTTTTTTCATCAGTAACCTCCCTTCTTGCTTGTGGGCCAATGAGAAGGCTGCAATATCTTTGTCAGAGCTTATCAACAACCCTAGCAACCAATAGGAAAGTTGCCTACCCCTTTCATATCTAAGAAACTCCCCAACAGCTATTTTCTGCAGTTATTTTGCAGTTCTGAGAGAGAGAGCAGTGTCATTGCTGTGCTCTGTCCTTTCATCTGGATCCTATTCCTTATCCAATTACAATAGATAGTTAGTTAGCTCATATATATAATACAGATAGTTAATGTAGGTTAGATAGTGATATAGTTTGGCTTATAGGTTCCAGTGCAGGGTGCTAGGTAGTGTGATAGGAATTACTGTTTCTCTGCTGTCCATACAAACATGCTACAGACATAGTGCTGTGATGTCACAACAATACTTAGTGCACCAATCAGTAATATCTACTCAGACTAGATAAAATGTGAAGTTGCATGTATTGTGCAAAAAATATGCGCATCATTAGTGCCTATTTGCACAATCGCAAAAATAATGAATAGATCACGAATAGAGTTGAGCGAACACCTGGATGTTCGGGTTCGAGAAGTTCGGCCGAACATCCCGGAAATGTTCGGGTTCGGGATCCGAACCCGATCCGAACTTCGTCCCGAACACGAACCCCATTGAAGTCAATGGGGACCCGAACTTTTCGGCACTAAAAAGGCTGTAAAACAGCCCAGGAAAGAGCTAGAGGGCTGCAAAAGGCAGCAACATGTAGGTAAATCCTCTGCAAACAAATGTGGATAGGGAAATGAATTAAAATAAAAATTAAATAAATAAAAATTAACCAAAATCAATTGGAGAGAGGTCCCATAGCAGAGAATCTGGCTTCACGTCACCCACCACTGTAAGAGTCCATTTTCATAAATTTAGGCCCAGCACCCAGGCAGAGGAGAGAGGTCCCGTAACAGAGAATCTGGCTTCATGTCAGCAGAGAATTAGTCTGCATGTCATAGCAGAGAATGAGGCTTCACGTCAGCCACCACTGCAACAGTCCATTGGCATATATTTAGGCCCAGCACCCAGGCAGAGGAGGGAGGTCCCGTAACAGAGAATCTGTCTTCATGTCAGCAGAGAATCAGTCTGCATGTCATAGCAGAGAATGAGGCTTCACGTCAGCCACCACTGCAACAGTCCATTGGCATATATTTAGGCCCAGCACACACACAGGCAGAGGAGGGAGGTCCCGTAACAGAGAATCTGTCTTCATGTCAGCAGAGAATCAGTCTGCATGTCATAGCAGAGAATGAGGCTTCACGTCAGCCACCACTGCAACAGTCCATTGGCATATATTTAGGCCCAGCACACACACAGGCAGAGGAGAGAGGTCCCGTAACAGAGAATCTGGCTTCATGTCAGCAGAGAATCAGTCTGCATGTCATAGCAGAGAATGAGGCTTCACGTCAGCCACCACTGCAACAGTCCATTGGCATATATTTAGGCCCAGCACCCAGGCAGAGGAGGGAGGTTTCGTAACAGAGAATCTGGCTTCATGTCAGCAAAGAATCAGTCTGCATGTCATAGCAGAGAATGAGGCTTCACGTCAGCCACCACTGCAACAGTCCATTGTCATAAATTTAGGCCCAGCACCCAGGCAGAGGAGAGAGGTCCCGTAACAGAGAATCTGTCTTCATGTCAGCAGAGAATTAGTCTGCATGTCATAGCAGAGAATGAGGCTTCACGTCAGCCACCACTGCAACAGTCCATTGGCATATATTTAGGCCCAGCACACACACAGGCAGAGGAGAGAGGTCCCGTAACAGAGAATCTGTCTTCATGTCAGCAGAGAATTAGTCTGCATGTCATAGCAGAGAATGAGGCTTCACGTCAGCCACCACTGCAACAGTCCATTGGCATATATTTAGGCCCAGCACACACACAGGCAGAGGAGAGAGGTCCCGTAACAGACAATCTGGCTTCATGTCAGCAGAGAATCAGTCTGCATGTCATAGCAGAGAATGAGGCTTCACGTCAGCCACCACTGCAACAGTCCATTGGCATATATTTAGGCCCAGCACCCAGGCAGAGGAGGGAGGTCCCGTAACAGAGAATCTGTCTTCATGTCAGCAGAGAATCAGTCTGCATGTCATAGCAGAGAATGAGGCTTCACGTCAGCCACCACTGCAACAGTCCATTGGCATATATTTAGGCCCAGCACCCAGGCAGAGGAGGGAGGTCCCGTAACAGAGAATCTGTCTTCATGTCAGCAGAGAATCAGTCTGCATGTCATAGCAGAGAATGAGGCTTCACGTCAGCCACCACTGCAACAGTCCATTGGCATATATTTAGGCCCAGCACACACACAGGCAGAGGAGAGAGGTCCCGTAACAGAGAATCTGTCTTCATGTCAGCAGAGAATCAGTCTGCATGTCATAGCAGAGAATGAGGCTTCACGTCAGCCACCACTGCAACAGTCCATTGGCATATATTTAGGCCCAGCACACACACAGGCAGAGGAGAGAGGTCCCGTAACAGAGAATCTGGCTTCATGTCAGCAGAGAATCAGTCTGCATGTCATAGCAGAGAATGAGGCTTCACGTCAGCCACCACTGCAACAGTCCATTGGCATATATTTAGGCCCAGCACACACACAGGCAGAGGAGAGAGGTCCCGTAACAGAGAATCTGGCTTCATGTCAGCAGAGAATCAGTCTGCATGTCATAGCAGAGAATGAGGCTTCACGTCAGCCACCACTGCAACAGTCCATTGGCATATATTTAGGCCCAGCACCCAGGCAGAGGAGGGAGGTCTCGTAACAGAGAATCTGGCTTCATGTCAGCAGAGAATCAGTCTGCATGTCATAGCAGAGAATCAGGCTTCACGTCAGCCACCACTGCAACAGTCCATTGGCATATATTTAGGCCCAGCACCCAGGCAGAGGAGGGAGGTCTCGTAACAGAGAATCTGTCTTCATGTCAGCAGAGAATTAGTCTGCATGTCATAGCAGAGAATGAGGCTTCACGTCAGCCACCACTGCAACAGTCCATTGGCATATATTTAGGCCCAGCACACAGGCAGAGGAGAGAGGTCCCGTAACAGACAATCTGGCTTCATGTCAGCAGAGAATCATTCTGCATGTCATAGCAGAGAATCAGGCTTCACGTCACCCAACATTGGAACAGTCCATTGGCATATATTTAGGCCCCGGCACCCAGACACAGGAGAGGTTCATTCAACTTTGGGTAGCCTCGCAATATAATGGTAAAATGAAAATAAAAATAGGATTGAATGAGGAAGTGCCCTGGAGTCCAATAATATATGGTTAAGGGGAGGTAGTTAATGTTTAATCTGGACAAGGGACGGACAGATCCTGTGGGATCCATGCCTGGTTCATTTTTATGAACGTCAGCTTGTCCACATTGGCTGTAGACAGGCGGCTGCGTTTGTCTGTAATGACGCCCCCTGCCGTGCTGAATACACGTTCAGACAAAACGCTGGCCGCCGGGCAGGCCAGCACCTCCAAGGCATAAAAGGCTAGCTCTGGCCACGTGGACAATTTAGAGACCCAGAAGTTGAATGGGGCCGAACCATCAGTCAGTACGTGGAGGGGTGTGCACACGTACTGTTCCACCATGTTAGTGAAATGTTGCCTCCTGCTAACACGTTGCGTACCAGGTGGTGGTGCAGTTAGCTGTGGCGTGTTGACAAAAGTTTTCCACATCTCTGCCATGCTAACCCTGCCCTCAAAGGAGCTGGCATTGACACAGCTGCCTTGGCGACCTCTTGCTCCTCCTCTGCCTTGGCCTTGGGCTTCCACTTGTTCCCCTGTGACATTTGGGAATGCTCTCAGTAGCGCGTTTACCAACGTGCGCTTGTACTCGCGCATCTTCCTATCACGCTCCAGTGCAGGAAGTAAGGTGGGCACATTGTCTTTGTAGCGTGGATCCAGCAGGGTGGCAACCCAGTAGTCCGCACAGGTTAAAATGTGGGCAACTCTGCTGTCGTTGCGCAGGCACTGCAGCATGTAGTCGCTCATGTGTGCCAGGCTGCCCAGGGGTAAGGACAAGCTGTCCTCTGTGGGAGGCGTATCGTCATCGTCCTGCCTTTCCCCCCAGCCACGCACCAGTGATGGACCCGAGCTGCGTTGGGTGCCACCCCGCTGTGACCATGCTTCATCCTCATCCTCCTCCACCTCCTCCTCATCCTCGTCCTCCTCGTCCTCCAGTAGTGGGCCCTGTCTGGCCACATTTGTACCTGGCCTCTGCTGTTGCCAAAAACCTCCCTCTGAGTCACTTCGAAGAGACTGGCCTGAAAGTGCTAAAAATGACCCCTCTTCCTCCTCCTCCTCCTCCTCCTCCTCCTGGGCCACCTCCTCTTGCATCATCGCCCTAAGTGTTTTCTCAAGGAGACATAGAAGTGGTATTGTAACGCTGATAACGGCATCATCGCCACTGGCCATGTTGGTGGAGTACTCGAAACAGCGCAACAGGGCACACAGGTCTCGCATGGAGGCGTTTACCCCGGGCTGTGCTGAAGTTGGTGGTGAAGGTGTGTGGCTGACTGGATGAGCAGGTGGAAGAAGAGGAGGAGGAAGCCGAGAAGGAGGAGGTGGCAACAGGAGGCAAAGAATGTTGCCCTGCGATCCTTGGCGGCGGAAGGACATGCACCAAACAGCTCTCCGCCTGGGGCCCAGCTGCCACTACATTTACCCAGTGTGCAGTTAGGGAGATAAAGCGTCCCTGGCCGTGCTTACTGGTCCACGTATCTGTGGTTAGGTGGACCTTGCCACAGATGGCGTTGCGCAGTGCACACTTGATTTTATCAGATACTTGGTTGTGCAGGGAAGGCACGGCTCTCTTGGAGAAGTAGTGGCGGCTGGGAACAACATACTGTGGGACAGCAAGCGACATGAGCTGTTTGAAGCTGTCTGTGTCCACCAGCCTAAATGACAGCATTTCATAGGCCAGTAGTTTAGAAATGCTGGCATTCAGGGCCAGGGATCGAGGGTGGCTAGGTGGGAATTTACGCTTTCTCTCAAATGTTTGTGAGATGGAGAGCTGAACGCTGCCGTGTGACATGGTTGAGACGCTTGGTGACGGAGGTGGTGGTGGTGGTGTTGGTGGTACATCCCCTGTTTGCTGGGCGGCAGGTGCCAACGTTCCTCCAGAGGCGGAGGAAGAGGCCGAGGCGGCAGCAGCAGAAGAGGCCGAGGCGGCAGCAGCAGAAGAGGTAGCAGGGGGAGCCTGAGTGACTTCCTTGGTTTTAAGGTGTTTACTCCACTGCAGTTCATGCTTTGCATGCAGGTGCCTGGTCATGCAGGTTGTGCTCAGGTTCAGAACGTTAATGCCTCGCTTAAGGCTCTGATGGCACAGCGTGCAAACCACTCGGGTCTTGTCGTCAGCACATTGTTTGAAGAAGTGCCATGCCAGGGAACTCCTTGAAGCTGCCTTTGGGGTGCTCGGTCCCAGATGGCGGCGGGCAGTAGCAGGCGGAGTCTCTTGGCGGCGGGTGTTCTGCTTTTGCCCACTGCTCCCTCTTTTGCTACGCTGTTGGCTCGGTCTCACCACTGCCTCTTCCTCCGAACTGTGAAAGTCAGTGGCACGACCTTCATTCCATGTGGGGTCTAGGACCTCATCGTCCCCTGCATCGTCTTCCACCCAGTCTTGATCCCTGACCTCCTGTTCAGTCTGCACACTGCAGAAAGACGCAGCAGTTGGCACCTGTGTTTCGTCATCATCAGAGACATGCTGAGGTGGTATTCCCATGTCCTCATCATCAGGAAACATAAGTGGTTGTGCGTCAGTGCATTCTATATCTTTCACCGCTGGGGAAGGGCTAGGTGGATGCCCTTGGGAAACCCTGCCAGCGGAGTCTTCAAACAGCATAAGAGACTGCTGCATAACTTGAGGCTGAGACAGTTTCCCTGGTATGCATGGGGGTGATGTGACAGACTGATGGGGTGGGTTTTCAGGCGCCATCTGTGCGCTTTCTGCAGAAGACTGGGTGGGAGATAATGTGAACGTGCTGGATCCACTGTCGGCCACCCAATTGACTAATGCCTGTACCTGCTCAGGCCTTACCATCCTTAGAACGGCATTGGGCCCCACCATATATCGCTGTAAATTCTGGCGGCTACTGGGACCTGAGGTAGTTGGTACACTAGGACGTGTGGATGTGGCAGAACGGCCACGTCCTCTCCCAGCACCAGAGGGTCCACTAACACCACCACGACCATGTCCACGTCCGCGTCCCTTACTAGATGTTTTTCTCATTGTTATGGTTCACCACAACAACAAAAATATTATTTGGCCCAATGTATTGTATTCAAATTCAGCGTGATATAAATTTGAGGCCTAGTATTTAGGCGCTGGGTGACCGGTATGGATTTACTAACAGAATTAGACTTAGAAATGCACAGTAGCGTGTGTGTGAAGTTATTCTGAATGACCCTATGTGCACCTTGAATATTATATACCCTTTTAGGGATAGATTTCAAATAGCTCTGATATAGCAGAAACCACTAAATTTTTAAATTGCTAAATTGGGAATTGTATTTCAACCCAGAACAAAAAATGTGCTTTGACGGACACTAAATAACTTTCCCAGCCACAACAGGACAGCGGTAACGAGAGATTTAGCGGGATATAAATTTGAGGCCTAGTATTTAGGCGCTGGGTGACAGGTATGGGTTTAGTGACAGAATTAGACTTGGAAATGCACAGTAGCGGGTGTGTGTGAAGTTATTCTGAATGACCCTATGTGCACCTTCAATATGATCTACCCTTTTAGGGATAGATTTCAAATAGCTCTGATATAGCAGAAACCACTAAATTATGAAATTACTAAATTGGGAATTGTATTTCAACCCAGAACAAAAAATGTGCTTTGACGGACACTAAATAACTTTCCCAGCCACAACAGGACAGCGGTAACGAGAGATTTAGCAGGATATAAATTTGAGGCCTAGTATTTAGGCGCTGGGTGACAGGTATGGGTTTAGTGACAGAATTAGACTTGGAAATACACAGTAGCGGGTGTGTGTGAAGTTATTCTGAATGACCCAATGTGCACCTTGAATATTATATACCCTTTTAGGGATAGATTTCAAATAGCTCTGATATAGCAGGAACCACTAAATTATGAAATTGCTAAATTGGGAATTGTATTTCAACCCAGAACAAAAAATGTGCTTTGACGGACACTAAATAACTTGCCCAGCAACAACAGTACAGCGGTAATAGGAGATTTAGCGGGATATAAATTTGAGGCCTAGTATTTAGGCGCTGGGTGACAGGTATGGATTTAGTGACAGAATTAGACTGGGATATGCACAGTAGCGTGTGTGTGTGAAGTTATTCTGAATGACCCTATGTGCACCTTGAATATTATATACCCTTTTAGGGATAGATTTCAAATAGCTCTGATATAGCAGAAACCACTAAATTATGAAATTGCTAAATTGGGAATTGTATTTCAACCCAGAACAAAAAATGTGCTTTGACGGACACTAAATAACTTTCCCAGCCACAACAGGACAGCGGTAACGAGAGATTTAGCAGGATATAAATTTGAGGCCTAGTATTTAGGCGCTGGGTGACAGGTATGGGTTTAGTGACAGAATTAGACTTGGAAATATACCGTAGCGGGTGTGTGTGAAGTTATTCTGAATGACCCAATGTGCACCTTGAATATTATATACCCTTTTAGGGATAGATTTCAAATAGCTCTGATATAGCAGAAACCACTAAATTATGAAATTGCTAAATTGGGAATTGTATTTCAACCCAGAACAAAAAATGTGCTTTGACGGACACTAAATAACTTTCCCAGCCACAACAGGACAGCGGTAACGAGAGATTTAGCAGGATATAAATTTGAGGCCTAGTATTTAGGCGCTGGGTGACCGGTATGGATTTACTAACAGAATTAGACTTAGAAATGCACAGTAGCGTGTGTGTGAAGTTATTCTGAATGACCCTATGTGCACCTTGAATATTATATACCCTTTTAGGGATAGATTTCAAATAGCTCTGATATAGCAGAAACCACTAAATTATGAAATTGCTAAATTGGGAATTGTATTTCAACCCAGAACAAAAAATGTGCTTTGAGGAACACTAAATAACTTTCCCAGCCACAACAGGACAGCGGTAACGAGAGATTTAGCAGGATATAAATTTGAGGCCTAGTATTTAGGCGCTGGGTGACAGGTATGGGTTTAGTGACAGAATTAGACTTGGAAATATACCGTAGCGGGTGTGTGTGAAGTTATTCTGAATGACCCAATGTGCACCTTGAATATTATATACCCTTTTAGGGATAGATTTCAAATAGCTCTGATATAGCAGAAACCACTAAATTATGAAATTGCTAAATTGGGAATTGTATTTCAACCCAGAACAAAAAATGTGCTTTGACGGACACTAAATAACTTTCCCAGCCACAACAGGACAGCGGTAACGAGAGATTTAGCAGGATATAAATTTGAGGCCTAGTATTTAGGCGCTGGGTGACCGGTATGGATTTACTAACAGAATTAGACTTAGAAATGCACAGTAGCGTGTGTGTGAAGTTATTCTGAATGACCCTATGTGCACCTTGAATATTATATACCCTTTTAGGGATAGATTTCAAATAGCTCTGATATAGCAGAAACCACTAAATTTTTAAATTGCTAAATTGGGAATTGTATTTCAACCCAGAACAAAAAATGTGCTTTGACGGACACTAAATAACTTTCCCAGCCACAACAGGACAGCGGTAACGAGAGATTTAGCGGGATATAAATTTGAGGCCTAGTATTTAGGCGCTGGGTGACAGGTATGGGTTTAGTGACAGAATTAGACTTGGAAATGCACAGTAGCGGGTGTGTGTGAAGTTATTCTGAATGACCCTATGTGCACCTTCAATATGATCTACCCTTTTAGGGATAGATTTCAAATAGCTCTGATATAGCAGAAACCACTAAATTATGAAATTGCTAAATTGGGAATTGTATTTCAACCCAGAACAAAAAATGTGCTTTGACGGACACTAAATAACTTTCCCAGCCACAACAGGACAGCGGTAACGAGAGATTTAGCAGGATATAAATTTGAGGCCTAGTATTTAGGCGCTGGGTGACAGGTATGGGTTTAGTGACAGAATTAGACTTGGAAATACACAGTAGCGGGTGTGTGTGAAGTTATTCTGAATGACCCAATGTGCACCTTGAATATTATATACCCTTTTAGGGATAGATTTCAAATAGCTCTGATATAGCAGGAACCACTAAATTATGAAATTGCTAAATTGGGAATTGTATTTCAACCCAGAACAAAAAATGTGCTTTGACGGACACTAAATAACTTGCCCAGCAACAACAGTACAGCGGTAACGAGAGATTTAGCAGGATATAAATTTGAGGCCTAGTATTTAGGCGCTGGGTGACAGGTATGGATTTAGTGACAGAATTAGACTGGGATATGCACAGTAGCGTGTGTGTGTGAAGTTATTCTGAATGACCCTATGTGCACCTTGAATATTATATACCCTTTTAGGGATAGATTTCAAATAGCTCTGATATAGCAGAAACCACTAAATTATGAAATTGCTAAATTGGGAATTGTATTTCAACCCAGAACAAAAAATGTGCTTTGACGGACACTAAATAACTTTCCCAGCCACAACAGGACAGCGGTAACGAGAGATTTAGCAGGATATAAATTTGAGGCCTAGTATTTAGGCGCTGGGTGACAGGTATGGGTTTAGTGACAGAATTAGACTTGGAAATATACCGTAGCGGGTGTGTGTGAAGTTATTCTGAATGACCCAATGTTCACCTTGAATATTATATACCCTTTTAGGGATAGATTTCAAATAGCTCTGATATAGCAGAAACCACTAAATTATGAAATTGCTAAATTGGGAATTGTATTTCAACCCAGAACAAAAAATGTGCTTTGACGGACACTAAATAACTTTCCCAGCCACAACAGGACAGCGGTAACGAGAGATTTAGCAGGATATAAATTTGAGGCCTAGTATTTAGGCGCTGGGTGACAGGTATGGGTTTAGTGACAGAATTAGACTTGGAAATACACAGTAGCGGGTGTGTGTGAAGTTATTCTGAATGACCCAATGTGCACCTTGAATATTATATACCCTTTTAGGGATAGATTTCAAATAGCTCTGATATAGCAGAAACCACTAAATTATGAAATTGCTAAATTGGGAATTGTATTTCAACCCAGAACAAAAAATGTGCTTTGACGGACACTAAATAACTTTCCCAGCCACAACAGGACAGCGGTAACGAGAGATTTAGCAGGATATAAATTTGAGGCCTAGTATTTAGGCGCTGGGTGACCGGTATGGATTTACTAACAGAATTAGACTTAGAAATGCACAGTAGCGTGTGTGTGAAGTTATTCTGAATGACCCTATGTGCACCTTGAATATTATATACCCTTTTAGGGATAGATTTCAAATAGCTCTGATATAGCAGAAACCACTAAATTTTTAAATTGCTAAATTGGGAATTGTATTTCAACCCAGAACAAAAAATGTGCTTTGACGGACACTAAATAACTTTCCCAGCCACAACAGGACAGCGGTAACGAGAGATTTAGCGGGATATAAATTTGAGGCCTAGTATTTAGGCGCTGGGTGACAGGTATGGGTTTAGTGACAGAATTAGACTTGGAAATGCACAGTAGCGGGTGTGTGTGAAGTTATTCTGAATGACCCTATGTGCACCTTCAATATGATCTACCCTTTTAGGGATAGATTTCAAATAGCTCTGATATAGCAGAAACCACTAAATTATGAAATTGCTAAATTGGGAATTGTATTTCAACCCAGAACAAAAAATGTGCTTTGACGGACACTAAATAACTTTCCCAGCCACAACAGGACAGCGGTAACGAGAGATTTAGCAGGATATAAATTTGAGGCCTAGTATTTAGGCGCTGGGTGACAGGTATGGGTTTAGTGACAGAATTAGACTTGGAAATACACAGTAGCGGGTGTGTGTGAAGTTATTCTGAATGACCCAATGTGCACCTTGAATATTATATACCCTTTTAGGGATAGATTTCAAATAGCTCTGATATAGCAGGAACCACTAAATTATGAAATTGCTAAATTGGGAATTGTATTTCAACCCAGAACAAAAAATGTGCTTTGACGGACACTAAATAACTTGCCCAGCAACAACAGTACAGCGGTAACGAGAGATTTAGCAGGATATAAATTTGAGGCCTAGTATTTAGGCGCTGGGTGACAGGTATGGATTTAGTGACAGAATTAGACTGGGATATGCACAGTAGCGTGTGTGTGTGAAGTTATTCTGAATGACCCTATGTGCACCTTGAATATTATATACCCTTTTAGGGATAGATTTCAAATAGCTCTGATATAGCAGAAACCACTAAATTATGAAATTGCTAAATTGGGAATTGTATTTCAACCCAGAACAAAAAATGTGCTTTGACGGACACTAAATAACTTTCCCAGCCACAACAGGACAGCGGTAACGAGAGATTTAGCAGGATATAAATTTGAGGCCTAGTATTTAGGCGCTGGGTGACAGGTATGGGTTTAGTGACAGAATTAGACTTGGAAATACACAGTAGCGGGTGTGTGTGAAGTTATTCTGAATGACCCAATGTGCACCTTGAATATTATATACCCTTTTAGGGATAGATTTCAAATAGCTCTGATATAGCAGAAACCACTAAATTATGAAATTGCTAAATTGGGAATTGTATTTCAACCCAGAACAAAAAATGTGCTTTGACGGACACTAAATAACTTTCCCAGCCACAACAGGACAGCGGTAACGAGAGATTTAGCAGGATATAAATTTGAGGCCTAGTATTTAGGCGCTGGGTGACAGGTATGGGTTTAGTGACAGAATTAGACTTGGAAATACACAGTAGCGGGTGTGTGTGAAGTTATTCTGAATGACCCAATGTGCACCTTGAATATTATATACCCTTTTAGGGATAGATTTCAAATAGCTCTGATATAGCAGAAACCACTAAATTATGAAATTGCTAAATTGGGAATTGTATTTCAACCCAGAACAAAAAATGTGCTTTGAAGGAGCCTAAATAACTTTCCCAGCCACATCAGGACAGCGGTAACGAGAGATTTAGCGGGATATAAATTTGAGGCCTAGTATTTAGGCGCTGGGTGACAGGTATGGGTTTAGTGACAGAATTAGACTTGGAAATACACAGTAGCGGGTGTGTGTGAAGTTATTCTGAATGACCCAATGTGCACCTTGAATATTATATACCCTTTTAGGGATAGATTTCAAATAGCTCTGATATAGCAGGAACCACTAAATTATGAAATTGCTAAATTGGGAATTGTATTTCAACCCAGAACAAAAAATGTGCTTTGACGGACACTAAATAACTTGCCCAGCAACAACAGTACAGCGGTAACGAGAGATTTAGCGGGATATAAATTTGAGGCCTAGTATTTAGGCGCTGGGTGACCGGTATGGATTTAGTGACAGAATTAGACTGGGATATTGCCAAAAAATAACCACACTATTGCTGGTTAAATGCACTTGGTGACGGGCGCAGCTTGCCCCTGATGTAGTATATGGCCAAAAAATGAACAGACTATTGCTGGTTAAATGCACTTGGTGTCACAGCTTGACCAACCACACTACTGAGGGTTAAATTCACTTGGTGACGGGCGCAGCTTGCCCCTGATGTAGTATATGGCCAAAAAATAAACAGACTATTGCTGGTTAAATGCACTTGGTGTGACAGCTTCACCCTGATGTAGGCTTTAGCCAAAAAACAACCACACCATTGAGGGTTAAATGCACTTGGTGACAGGCGCAGCTTGCCCCTGATTTAGTATATGGCCAAAAAATGAACAGACTATTGCTGGTTAAATGCACTTGGTGTGACAGCTTCACCCTGATGTAGGCTTTAGCCAAAAAACAACCACACCATTGAGGGTTAAATGCACTTGGTGACAGGCGCAGCTTGCCCCTGATTTAGTATATGGCCAAAAAATGAACAGACTATTGCTGGTTAAATGCACTTGGTGTGACAGCTTCACCCTGATGTAGGCTTTAGCCAAAAAACAACCACACCATTGAGGGTTAAATGCACTTGGTGACAGGCGCAGCTTGCCCCTGATTTAGTATATGGCCAAAAAATGAACAGACTATTGCTGGTTAAATGCACTTGGTGTGACAGCTTCACCCTGATGTAGGCTTTAGCCAAAAAACAACCACACCATTGAGGGTTAAATGCACTTGGTCGCAGCTTGGATGCACTTGGTCGCAGCACCGCACAAGACACAAAATGGCCGCCGATCACCCCAGAAAAAAGTGACTGACAAACGGTCTGGGCAGCCTAAAAACAGTGAGTGAGCATTTGAATTTCAGCAGCTCAATGATGCACAGCCGCAGATCGATCGATTAATCAAGTGAAGTCCTTTGGAGGAGTTAATCTGCCTAATCTCGCCCTACTGTCGCATCCGCAACCTCTCCCTACGCTAATCAGAGCAGAGTGACGGGTGGCGCTATGTGACTCCAGCTTAAATAGAGGCTGGGTCACATGGTGCTCTGGCCAATCACAGCCATGCCAATAGTAGGCATGGCTGTGACGGCCTCTTGGGGCAAGTAGTATGACGCTTGTTGATTGGCTGCTTTGCAGCCTTTCAAAAAGCGCCAAGAAAGCGTCACAAAAGCGCCAAGAAAGCGACGAACACCGAACCCGAACCCGGACTTTTACGAAAATGTCCGGGTTCGGGTCCGTGTCACGGACACCCCAAAATTCGGTACGAACCCGAACTATACAGTTCGAGTTCGCTCATCCCTAATCACGAATTCTAGAATTTGCAAATTTATAAAAATTAGCGAAATATCGCAAAAACGAATATTGCCTATGCCACTCATCACTACTCACTTCCTAATATGCGACGTACCCACAAGGCGGAACTCCACCTTGCACATGCTGGAGTAGCAGCAGGCGATAGTGGAGATTCAGCTGCAGCATTCACAGGTAAGCCGCTCTGCTGAACAGCACCACTTCACCACCAACCAGTGGACCTCTATACTGGACATTTGTGCCAAGTTGCTCTGTTTCGAGTACTCCATCAACATGGACAGTACTGATGATGCAGTCCTCAACGTTACTATCCCATTTCTATGTCTCCTTGAAAAAACATTCCGGGCAATGATGGAAGAGGATGTGGCACAGGAAGAAGAGGAGGAGGAAGAGGGATCATTTCCACGGTTATCAGGCCATTGTGTTCTCTTTTCCATTTCCCAATGTTTTGGGGCCTTCCCAAATTTATAAAAAAAAACTGTCTTGGCTATCTCCTCCACCACCGCTTCCACCTACACCAATATCTCAACCCTCTACTCCACTTTGACCTCCACCTCCTAGTTCAAGATTATTATATTTTTTTTTTCTATTCTATGTTATTTTAAGTAATTTCCCTGTGCACAATTGTTTGCAGGGCAATTGTCCTGCTCTTACCCCTATTCCGCTTCCTTTTTCAGCCCTCTAATCCTTACTATGACTATTTTACAGCCATTGTAGTGCACCAAAGTTCGGGTCCCCATTGACTTCAATTGGATTCGGGGTCAGGGTTCGGGTCAAGTTCGGGTCCGCTCATCCCTAGTGGCCAGATCTCCACTGGATCACATATAATTAATGGGCATGCAGTAACATCCAACTATGCTGGATTCATATGTATAAAAATATATTATTATTATTATTATATTTATTAGCTATGAATCGGTTTATAATATATAATAGAATATGCATTGGTATATATATTATTGAGAATATGTTTTTATTCTAAGTAGAATGTTTTAATACTACAGACTTTAATAAGATTTTTCTTGCAGTGCAATGTCATAATGGAGTCAGCAATTATTTGGTGACTTCATGGCTTTCCATACATTATTCTGCTCAGTTTAATACTGTACCTATTTTCTTTACTGTGATACCTACCAAGTTGTAAATGGTCACTAGACTGAAAATATTATTAACTTTGATGTGTCAAAACCTGAGCTAGCCCCTTTTATTGGTGTCACTCACAACAACTACATCCCCAAAGGGGAATTTCTGAAGGGAATTGTGCAGACAGGATTCTCTGCAGATATCTTCTGCATCTCATTATGGCCTCATTAACATGGGAAAACAACCCCAGGCCTGAAGAATATTTTGTGTTGACTTTAGTATTTTGGCACAAATATATCTCTGAATCAGCACCAGTGTAAATCATGTCTGAAATGTGCCCATTGTCATTTGTGTCAATGTCAAGACATTTCTTTCACTCCAAGTTGTTTTCTGTAACTTTTAAAATACTTCTGCTCAGTACAGATGTGCATTACAACAGTTTTGGACATTAACTCAGGACATCTTATACCTCAAACTACCACATAGTAATACCTTTTGAAAGGCTACATCTAGCACTACATAAGTTCTTGTGTGTTCTTGTGTATCACAAGTTGGATGGATACATTTCATTTTATGAGGTGATACAAATAAATACATTTATCTTGGCATACCAGTCTTCTCCCCATCGCAACTCCCAATGCAGGGGAAGAACATGGAGTCCCTGTTCCAGCAATAGTTGGTGATTCTTGCAGAGAGGACTCTACCAATCTAACATGTATTACCCATTTTATGGACAGCTCATTAATATTGATAGTGGGAAAACCTCAAAACAATGACCTAGACATAATGAGATTTTGAAACAAAAAATTAGCAAAGTGGTTGATCTTCAGAATTATCCTTAGATAACAAGCAAAAACGTTGAGATAATAAAACTCAACCCCTCTAACAGGGAGAAAAAAAATGTCCCACATATATTGATTGAAGTTTCATATGCCAGTGTAAAAAAAAAAATCTCTTGTGGTAAATGTTGCCAAATTTAATAACAGACCCATCTCTTATTAGTTTTGGTGAATTTAGGACTGACTTAAAGTTAGAAAATTGATAAATCCCCACCTAGGTAGGATGCTGTATCTCCTTAAAGATATACTTATTGGCTATGCTCAATGGGAAATGAATAGGCAAAGAGGTATCTCCCAAGAAAGAGAACCATCTCACCAGTGCCACCTATAGGAAGAGTCAAGATCCGACTTTCCAATAAGCCTTGGGATTTGACCAGTGAATATAGCCAGGCCAAATATCTACTCATAGACAGCGATATCGGGGTGCTTGCCCCCCATCAGTATAGAGTAGGATTCTGGCTATGTAGCACTGATGAGATGATTCCCTTTCTTGAGAGATAACTCTTTGGATAAATCCCCACCAAAGTTCTTTCACAATGTACTGTACATGAAATCTTTACAATTTTATATATTCAAGAATATATCTACATGCTATTACAGTATTTTCCGTGGAATACATTGGGTCAACCAAATATATTTTCCTCAACTGAAAGAGGATTTCTATAGAAGATTTTCATTCAATAGTATTGATGGCCACAATCCCCTTCAGTGAACACCTAAGCAGGCATCTCCAGGCATTTCCTGCTTGCTAAGATGAGACTAGAGAGCTAAGATCAGCAGGGACCCAGTAAGCATCTGAACTGAGTATTGGGGGATCTGAGGCCTTTCCCAATAATTTTATCCCCTAGTCAAGCCATTTAAGGTCCTGTTTTGTCCTCTCTGCATTAAACTAAAGACTAGGGATGAGCAAACCCGTGGAAGTTCGGGTTTGCCGGGTTCAGACAAACTTCTGGTCAAAGTTCGGGTTTGTGACCCGAACTTGACCCCGAACCCCATTGAAGTCAATAGGGACCCGAACTTCACTTTATTATTTTCCATTAAAACATGGTTATATCAGAAAATAATAGCATTATTGAGACAGAATGCAAAAGAATATGGCCATTTATGGGGTTAAAAAAACAAGGTGAGTTGTTTTTTTTGTTTTGTTTTTTACCCTTAAATGGCTATATTCTTTTGCATTCCGTCCGAAGAATGCTATTATTTTCCAATATAACTATGTTAAAACAAAAAATAATAAAATCACCTGAACACCAAACTCGTAGCCAGTAACAAAGTCCAGGTTCGGGTCTCCGAACTCACAAAGTTTGGGTTCGCTCATCCCTACTGAAGACCTAATCTCAGACGAACCTGTTTCTGTAGACATGCTACTCAACACTGTCATTGAAAATACTGTGTATGTAAAATCCTATTGTATTCTTCCATACAAAAATCCGCCACAGGAGCACTTCCACCAGAACATTTTGAACACTCCAAGTATCCACAGATGTTAGGCAGTGTATACAGGGAGTGCAGAATTATTAGGCAAATGAGTATTTTGACCACATCATCCTCTTTATGCATGTTGTCTTACTCCAAGCTGTATAGGCTCGAAAGCCTACTACCAATTAAGCATATTAGGTGATGTACATCTCTGTAATGAGAAGGGGTGTGGTCTAATGACATCAACACCCTATATCAGGTGTGCATAATTATTAGGCAACTTCCTTTCCTTTGGCAAAATGGGTCAAAAGAAGGACTTGACAGGCTCAGAAAAGTCAAAAATAGTGAGATATCTTGCAGAGGGATGCAGCACTCTTAAAATTGCAAAGCTTCTGAAGCGTGATCATCGAACAATCAAGCGTTTCATTCAAAATAGTCAACAGGGTCGCAAGAAGCGTGTGGAAAAACCAAGGCGCAAAATAACTGCCCATGAACTGAGAAAAGTCAAGCGTGCAGCTGCCAAGATGCCACTTGCCACCAGTTTGGCCATATTTCAGAGCTGCAACATCACTGGAGTGCCCAAAAGCACAAGGTGTGCAATACTCAGAGACATGGCCAAGGTAAGAAAGGCTGAAAGACGACCACCACTGAACAAGACACACAAGCTGAAACGTCAAGACTGGGCCAAGAAATATCTCAAGACTGATTTTTCTAAGGTTTTATGGACTGATGAAATGAGAGTGAGTCTTGATGGGCCAGATGGATGGGCCCGTGGCTGGATTGGTAAAGGGCAGAGAGCTCCAGTCCGACTCAGACGCCAGCAAGGTGGAGGTGGAGTACTGGTTTGGGCTGGTATCATCAAAGATGAGCTTGTGGGGCCTTTTCGGGTTGAGGATGGAGTCAAGCTCAACTCCCAGTCCTACTGCCAGTTTCTGGAAGACACCTTCTTCAAGCAGTGGTACAGGAAGAAGTCTGCATCCTTCAAGAAAAACATGATTTTCATGCAGGACAATGCTCCATCACACGCGTCCAAGTACTCCACAGCGTGGCTGGCAAGAAAGGGTATAAAAGAAGAAAATCTAATGACATGGCCTCCTTGTTCACCTCATCTGAACCCCATTGAGAACCTGTGGTCCATCATCAAATGTGAGATTTACAAGGAGGGAAAACAGTACACCTCTCTGAACAGTGTCTGGGAGGCTGTGGTTGCTGCTGCACGCAATGTTGATGGTGAACAGATCAAAACACTGACAGAATCCATGGATGGCAGGCTTTTGAGTGTCCTTGCAAAGAAAGGTGGCTATATTGGTCACTGATTTGTTTTTGTTTTGTTTTTGAATGTCAGAAATGTATATTTGTGAATGTTGAGATGTTATATTGGTTTCACTGGTAAAAATAAATAATTGAAATGGGTATATATTTGTTTTTTGTTAAGTTGCCTAATAATTATGCACAGTAATAGTCACCTGCACACACAGATATCCCCCTAAAATAGCTAAAACTAAAAAGAAGCTAAAAACTACTTCCAAAAATATTCAACTTTGATATTAATGAGTTTTTTGGGTTCATTGAAAACATGGTTGTTGTTCAATAATAAAATTAATCCTCAAAAATACAACTTGCCTAATAATTCTGCACTCCCTGTATAACCAGATATAGTCAACTGTTCAGATGAATCTGGATTGCTACAGTGCTGAGGCGAGAGAAGGAGGAAAGCATATTGGCAGTAGTCAAACTTTGCCACTTCCTATTTCCATCCTAGTTGTCAGATTTTCAAAGACAGCAAAAATTCAACTACTAACATAGTGAGCATTATATTACTTACAAACATTCGTGTTGGTAAATTCAAAGACATAGCTCCAACTCTGCTAGACAGTAGTGATGAACGGGAGGTGCCATATTCGTTTTCGCGCTATTTCGCGAATATTCGATTGAATATTCGTGTTATATTCGTCGAAATCGAATATTCGTAATTATTCCAATGATCGCGAATAATATGCGATTTAATTAATCGCGTATTGCGATTTTTCCTTTGCTAGTATAAGGCAACGTTCCTATGACTAATTGACTATGGCAAGGCTAATATGTGTATTTTACGAAATTTCGTAATATTGCTCTAACTTCGTCTTTTAGAATATTACGAATATTCTAAAAGACGAAGTTAGAGCAATATTACGAAATTTCGTAAAATACACATATAGATTGTAATTTAGCTAATATAGTGCTATAATCCTTTTTTTTTTTTCTCTATTTTTTTTGCCTCTTCTGAACTTAAATTTTGTAAAATATGTACACTATTAAAAAAATTACTATAGCAGTATATTAGCTAACTTACAATTTATATGGGTATTTTACGAAATTTCGTAATATTGCTCTAACTTCGTCTTTTAGAATATTCGTAATATTGCTCTAACTTCGTCTTTTAGAATATTCGTAATATTGCGCTAACTTCGTCTTTTAGAATATTCGTATCGTAATATTCTAAAAGACAAAGTTAGAGCAATATTAAGAATATACGTAAAAAGTTGAAATCGCGATGCGATTAATATAACTCGAAGTAATCGCATGGCGATTTCAACTTAGCACTGCTATATTCCATATTAGGCTAGAATTAACGAATATGGAATATAGCAGTGTTAAGTTGAAATCGCAATTCGATTATTATAACTTGAATTAATCGAATTGTGATTTCAACGTAATTCTCAAATCCGACAGTACATTCTAGTATATGGAGACGTTCCCATGGTGATGGGGACACTCCATGAGCACGGAAGTCGGCAGAAGCGGCAACGGGCACTGACTGGAGCAGCCAGGAAGCCAGGAATCCAAAGGACAGGTAAGAACAACTTTAGGGAAGTGGGAAAGAAAAAAATATAAAAAAAAACAAAAAACGAATATTTGATTTAGCGAATATATAGAACGATATTCAAAATATTTGCGAAATCTCGAAATTGCGATATTCGAGAAAAAAAATTGCAATTCGAATATTCGCGCTCAACACTACTAGACAGGACTGTTTATGAACAGGGATTACATAATCCCTGGCCATTTTCAGGCTGGTACAAGCCTCATTTGCTGAGATTGTTTCGGAAAATTCAAGACAATCCTGTCAAATCCAAGACTGTTGGCAACCATGGAATTATATGCACAACTTAATGCAATATATTATTTTTAGCTTCTAACTGCTTTACCCACCACATGTTACAATCCCCCCTTAGATTGATGCCAGACCAGTGATCAACTGATCTCAGCAGGTGATGAAAAACTATGTGTGACAGCTCTTTTCCCGGGCAACAACCACTGCAGGGAAAATGTAGTATTACATGATGTCCACTCAAATTAATACATGTAATACATATTCCCATTGAGTTTGCCAGAGTGGGGGTTCCTCTTTACAAGTGATGAATTCCCTTCAGTGAAGTCTATATGGCCCAATAATAAGGACAACCATTTGAGTTTTACACTATCTATATCCTACATAGGACCCAGGGACTAGTCATGAATCTAAGATTTCGATTTTATTTCAAACACATACGAGGTTGTACAGAATTACAAAAATGGCTGCTTTCTTAAAAACCTGTGCACAAGTCGTGTGTGGTATTGAACTTCAGTTTCATTCACTTGACTGGAGATGAGCTGCAATACCAGATGCAGCCTATAGGAGGTATGGCAATGAAAAAGAAAGCACTTTTTCTAATCCTGTACAACCCCTTTAAAAGTGTTGGGTTTATTTTAAGTATAATTTATCAAGGACGTTCATTTTGGTCAGAAGTAAAAACAATATGCTGCACAGATTGGTTTATGGGAAATATTAAGAAGTATATTTAACCTGTTATTTAATTTGAGAATGAACATTACATTTTTAAAATCACAGCAACATGTCAATTGACATTTGCTAAATAGTGTTAAACTTTATAGCACCTTTACACTCATTTTCCTAGAAAACATGTGATCCTATCAATCAACTTAATTTCACTAATAACTAATTTCACATACTTAGTATCCTTACGAGATAATTCCTTGGTGCTTGATACATATTTCCCTGCACTCGCAATAGAGAATAGTTGAGTTGATTAATTCTCAATCATGTTTTTATTATCTGTAAATGCGTTTTTACTGCTAATGCAACCTTCTGCTTATAGCTTGATGGTAGCTTACCTGAACAGAACACTCAGACAAAATAGGTTGTTTTCCTGCAAATTTACACTACTGTGTCCCTATTTGCCTAATTTACCAATGAAGGAGATTGAAGATTTCTACATATTACTATACTGACTGAGGAATATACATATGAAATTACTAGATTTTTGTCCATTATCTTATGTACTCATAAGTCAACAATTTTTTTTAAAAAAAAGCAGCAGGCAAAAATGTAATGGAGCTTCACACTATATGTAAGTCATGGGTGCTTCAACAGAAGGATTCTCCATTCCATATAAACTAAAAAGAAAAAAACACCGAACTCCGTTTTGAATGCAAGGAATCAAAAGTATTGCATTCATGCATGCACTTCATCTAGTGAACATATTATAGGTAAGTGTATGTCCAGACTGTAATCAATATACAACAAGACCTTTCTCAATTCACATTTGGGTCTGGAGAGAGAAGCATTTGCAGCCACACACCGGATAGGATGAAGCGCAGTAGGCACTCAGTGGTCCTCCTCATGGTGCCTCTGTGCTGGACCATATTATGGAGGTGTTCTCACTTAGAAGCACTGCCTCTAGGGGAGATCAGATTAAACATTGCACATTATTTTCTTCACGAAAAAAATAATAATCTGTATGCTTCTATATACAAGTTGAGTCAATGAGAGATACAGTATGGGCCCATAGACACCCACAGGTACTGTATTGTGTCTCCATGCAACTAAGAACATGAAGTAAATATAAAATCCAATGTGCATTAGACCTTATTTTCACATTAGATAATTCACTGTGGTTTTGCAATGCTTTCCAGACAGCATTACAGAAAATTGTTAGTTTCAGAATGCTTAACTACATTGTACAGAATGTTTATGAGGTGACCTTAGATAGTTACATCGGTTGTGCGGTGAAAATAGACAGAAGTCGATCCAGTTCAACCTTCTACAAAATGTAATTTGCCATGAAATTGAAAAATTCCTTCCTGACCCACCAATGGCAATCTGACAGAGCATTGATGAGACCCTACAGTGACTGCACAGAACTTAGCCTGAGCTTAATTGCTCTACTGGTTTCTATACCAAATCTGAGACGCTTTACTCATGAGTTTGACATCATCATGTGATGTGATGCAGGGGCGGCCTGATCCAGTGTAAACATTTGCTCTATGAATGAAACAATTTTAAGAAGCTGTCATTAGGCTCCTCAGAGCAAATTGTTCCCTCCTGAAAAGAATCTCCTATATTGGATCTCACGATATAATAGCAAAAGTGCTGGGGTTTGGTCCCCTTTTCTCCAGTGGCCACATTGCATCCACATGGACAACCTCTGTAGCATATACACCTTACAGTGGTGAAAGGGAATAGGAAAAAATATCCTGCCTTGGGGTAGGAGAAAACGTTCTCACATAACAGGGTATCAGTCAACCTTGACTGTAAATGGGTTGTCCAATCCTTTACCAGTGGTAACCAATCCTCGGGATGGCCCATTACTATCTGATTAGTGGCGATCCAACACCATGTACCCCCCCCCCCCCCAAAAAAAAACCCTTTACATATAAATATGCTAATATAGGGTCATTCCTTATCAACATTGTTCCCTTTTGGTGCAGGAACATTAAAAGAATAAAGTAAGTCAGCCTGGGGAATTCAAACTCCATGATGTGCATGTCAATCTGTCAGCAGAAATAGGGTGTAGTCTGCTGATGGTTTTGCAGGACAACCTTGAGGTTTTTCAACCCCCCTTAATTTCTGCATGCTAATATCAGAATTATTCTACAGTAATTTCATAACCCTATTTTATTTCTATATAATCTTCTAATCGAGTAATAAATCTACACTTTGAAAAAGAAAATCCAAAATATCAGGAGAAAGCACAAAGAGGAAGATAATCTTCACCCGTACTGCTTACATCCGCAAACTATACAAAATGTACATTCTTGATCACAAATACATGATCTGGTGCATAAACACCACCAACATTAATGAAAATAATGAGCTAATGATACACTACAGTAGTTTTCATGATCATGTATTTTAAGATTATAAAAACGATAGATTACACGCTGCATGTACCAAACCACATGTATGGTTTGTCATTTCTATTCAAATATGCAAATATCTCCTTCTCGCGCTAAGGAAAAAGGCTGCTCCTGCAATTTGCATAAATGTTCCTTATGTTTTATATCTTGGAATGTATCCTTCTGAGAGTAAACAACATAGCAGAGCAAAACTGCATTTATATGCAAACACTCCCTGAGTTATTATACCTATTACATTTTATTAGTAGTAAAACCAAAAAGGACACAAGGAACTGGTAAATGTAAAGCAGTTATTATTGTGGCATAAATAATACTAATAATAACCTAGAAATGGAAATCTATGTGTATCACGCCATCCTAGTGAAATGCATCCAGTATACCTTTAAATTCAATATAGCAAAGGAGATACAGCTTTGCTTCCATCTAGTATTTATTCTCAAAAATATTTGGTTTACACACACAAAAAAAATTGTGATAAAAAAAATGACTGTCTCGAAATACTGGGCATTGACTAGTCCCTTGGTGCTCTTTACAGAATGTTTCCGTAAAATATAGTGCATCTTGCTGTTTTATTTCATTGTTTGTGGCCCTGGCAAAATTCTATTGTCCAGCTGCCCAGGGTAAATGAACAGCAAGTAGCGAAAAAAGCTCTGTGACTGTTTAAACTAGGTCAGAACTCAGCAATATTGTTTATTTTATTGCTCTAAAAATGTTCTGTTGACATAGCATACATTTTTGAAGAATTTGCGAGGATGGGACCTTGCTGTGGTGCTGCATAGGTGATGCATACTGTTTGCTATAATTAATGATTACGTAATCAAAAGCATACAGTCGTATTAAGCAGATGACACAGGGACCATTCTTTGTACCAGAGATAAGGAAGGAAACAAAAAAATAGAAGAGATAAGGAAGGAAACAAAAAATAGGCATTATGACAAGATGATGTATAGACTAGGACAGTGGCAGGGAGGATATGGGACTGCTTTAGGTTTTCAGAATTGGGTTGCAATACAAATGAGTCCATGAGGCATGTACCAAGCAGTCCTTCATTTCCATGAGACACTGTTTAGTCAGGAGCCCAGCGAAGAGAGTGCAGACTGAGAGCTATGACAAGCCACCTGTTGTAGCTCCTGAGATGGAGCAGAGGCAGGAGGAGGCTCAGCTTGTAAGATAGATCAGTTAGATTTATTTATATATTTTATGCACTTTTAGAGCCCTACTATATTGCGCAGCGCTTTACAGACATTAGCATTCAACTGTCCCCAATAGGGCTCACAATCTAAGGTCCGTATTAGTATGTCTTTGGAGTGTGGGAGGAAACAGGAGTACCCAGAAGAAACCCATGCAAACACGGGGAGAACAAACAAGCTCCATGCAGATGTTGCCCTTGGTCAGATTCAAACCTAGGACACCAGCGTTGCTAGGCACCAATGCTAACCACTGAGCCACCATGCTGCCCATCTGTGTCTTATTTAAATCTCGCCATCCTTTTGCTCAATGTCAATTACTCATTACCCTGGTTTGGTGCATTTTGGGACTACACTCACCTAAAGAATTATTAGGAACACCATACTAATACGGTGTTGGACCCCCTTTTGCCTTCAGAACTACCTTAATTCTACGTGGTATTGATTCAACAAGGTGCTGATAGCATTCTTTAGAAATGTTGGCCCATATTGATAGGATAGCATCTTGCAGTTGATGGAGATTTGAGGGATGCACATCCAGGGCACGAAACTCCCGTTCAAACACATCCCAAAGATGCTCTATTGGGTTGAGATCTGGTGACTGTGGGGGCCATTTTAGTACAGTGAACTCATTGTCATGTTCAAGAAACCAATTTGAAATGATTCAAGCTTTGTGACATGGTGCATTATCCTGCTGGAAGTAGCCATCAGAGGATGGGTACATGGTGGTCATGAAGGGATGGACATGGTCAGAAACAATGCTCAGGTAGCCCGTGGCATTTAAACGATGGCCAATTGGCACTAAGGGGCCTAAAGTGTGCCCAGAAAACATCCCCCACACCATTACACCACCACCACCAGCCTGCACAGTGGTAACAAGGCATGATGGATACATGTTTTCATTCTGTTTACGCCAAATTCGGACTCTACCATTTGAATGTCTCAACAGAAATTGAGACTCATCAGACCAGGCAACATTTTTCCAGTCTTCAACAGTCCAATTTTGGTGAGCTCGTGCAATTTGTAGCCTCTTTTTCCTGTTTGTAGTGGAGATGAGTGGTACCCGGTGGGGTCGTCTGCTGTTGTAGCCCATCCGCCTCAAGGTTGTGCGTGGTGTGGCTTCACAAATGCTTTGCTGAATACCTCGGTTGTAACAAGTGGTTATTTCAGTCAACGTTGCTCTTCTATCAGCTTGAATCAGTCGGCCCATTCTCCTCTGACCTCTAGCATCAACAAGGCATTTTCGCCGACAGGACTGCCGCATACTGGATGTTTTTCCCTTTTCACACCATTCTTTGTAAACCCTAGAAATGGTTGTGTGTGAAAATCCCAGTAACTGAGCAGATTGTGAAATACTCAGACCGGCCCGTCTGGCACCAACAACCATGCCACACTCAAAATTGCTTAAATCACCTTTCTTTCCCATTCTGACATTCAGTTTGGAGTTCAGGAGATTGTCTTGACCAGGACCACAACCCTACATGCATTGAAGCAACTGCCATGTGATTGTTTGACTAGATAATCGCATTAATGAGAAATAGAACAGGTGTTCCTAATAATTCTTTAGGTGAGTGTATATTTGTGTTTATTGATCTGAGTCATTTACCCTTCTACCTTCTTGCCTTCTTTCTACTATTTGCTACTGTCTATGACCTTGGACTATTTCTGACTATACAACACCTATATATTCTTTCTCTATATGTATCTGAACTGTGTATAAATAATGACTAATCATTAATATTAAATATAGAATTTTATTTTATCAATACACAAAAATACATTTAAAACAAGCGTTAAAGGGGACTGCAGGCTATATATGTATGGTTTATAGTAGAATATCAAGTAATTAAAAATCACGTAACAGGTAAAGACTCATTCACATGTCGGTGTTCTACGGATGTATGCTCTAAGTCTTCTCCATGGACAGCACACGTCCCCATTCATTTTAATGTGTGTATTCACACATCAGTGTTTTAGCTCGGTCTGTGGGTCCGTGTTTTTAGCACAGATGCATGTTCTATTTTGTCAGTGTTCATGGATCCATCACTCCCACTATAGTCTATGGGTCTGTAAAAACCACGGATGCCATCTGTGTTTCACTGATCATTAGGAAGCGATGCTTTGAAAATGATTTTTCAGCTGTGCAGGGTCAGTGAAACAAAGCTGGCACACGGACAGCAAAAAACAGACACAAATACCAAACACAGACAGCTTCACGGATGCATCACTGACCACCTTCTCATGGATTTGAGCACGGACATGGACGTGTGAATGAGGTTTAAATGGTACAACTAAAATAAATCTAGATATATACCAGGATATAGTACAATGTGTTACATGTGCAACTAATAAGAAAAGGTATTTATATGTTCAATAATAATAAATTGCTCTATTAGTAGCCATACAATTTATCCTATCCACATTTGCTGCTTAAATTAATAAAGTTCAAGTTATCTATAAAAGTAAGACCACTGTGATCATATGAGAGTCATAAATAGTTTCCTTCCCCTGCACTGATAACATACAGCATGTGGTACTCCTCAGACTCCAACGCTTTTCGCACCAACAGCTTTTTATTATGTTATCATTAAAGGGGATGAGTCTCATATGTTCATAGATAAAATATATAGGTGTTGAGTAGGGTTGAGCAAACCCAAACTGTAAAGTTCGGGTTCAGTGTTCGGCGAGTTAATGGCGCTTTTTAAAAGACTGCAGAGCAGCCAAACAACAAGCATTTGTGTGCCCTTAGAAGCCATCACAGCCATGCCTACTAATGGCATGGCTGTGATTGGCCAGTGCAGCATGTGACCGAGCCCCTATATAAGCTGGAGTCACAAAAGGCTTGCATGTCACTCTGCTCTTACTAGTGTAGGGATAGGATGCTGCTGCTGTGAGGGAGAGAATAGGAAAGAATCTGTTATCAGAAGTGCTTGTTAACTCAGCGATCTACGGTAATTTTGTTTTGTGGGTGCAGTGCACCATTTTTTTTTACCGTGCCCTGAGCCCAGTGACACAGAAAAATAAATTTTATCCGTCTGTTAGTTAGGTGGGCGTCTGCACAGTATATGTGCAAGTTCAGTGCACCAGCACAGTATATGTGCATTTGTGACAGTCAAATACAAGGTTTAAATACTGCAGTTATATTCAGGGTTTAAAAACAACACCCATTTTTTGCAAGACCCTACATCTGGGGCCTTTGCTGCATTTGTCACAGTCAAATACTAGCTTAAAATATTGCAATTATATTCTAGGTTTTAAAAAACAAAATTTTTTTGCAAAACCCTACATCTGGGGCCTTTGCTGCATTTGTCACAGTGAAATGCAAGCTTTAAATACTGCAATTATATACTGGGTTTAAAAAACACCAATTTTTTTTACCAAGATAATACATTTTGGGTCCTTCGATGAATTTGTGACAGTCCAATGCAAACTTTAAATACTACAGTTATATTCTGGGTTAAAAAAACACCAATATTTTGCAAGACCCCACATCTGGGGTCTTTGCCCGCATTTGTTACAGTGAAATACAAGCTTTAAAAACTGCAATTATATTCTAGGTTTGAAGAAACACAAATTTTTTGCAAGACGCTATATTTGGGGCCTGTGCTGCATTTCTGACAGTGAAATACAATCTTTAAATACTGCAATTATATTCTGGGTTTAAAAAACACCAATTTTTTGCAAGATCCTACATCTGGGGCCTTTGCTGCTTTTGTCACAGTAAAAATGCAAGCTTTAAAAACTGCAATTATATTCTGGGTTTAAAAAAAACACAATTTTTTTGCAAGATAATACATTTTGTGTCCTTTACTGAATTTGTGACCGTCAAATATAAACTTCAAATACTGCAGTTATAGTCTGGGAATAATAAAAAAAACGCCCATTTTTTGCAATACCCTACATGTGGGGCCTTTGCTACATTTGCCACATCAAAATACGAGCTGTAAATATTGCAATTATATTCTGGGTTTAAAAAACCAACAATTTTTTGCAAGAACCAACATCTGGGGCCTTTGCTGCATTTGTCACAGTGAAATACAAGCTTTAAATACTGAAATTATATACTGGGTTTAAAAAAGACACCATTTTTTTGCAAGACCCTACATCTGGGGCCCTTGTTGCATTTGTCACAGGAAAATACAAGCTTTAAATACTGCAATTATATACTGGGTTTAAAAAACACCCATTCCCTTACGTCCTACCAGCAGCACAGATGGGGTTAACTGCCCCCCGTGGACTGGTAGGACCGGCGGAATTTTTAATGAGCCCAAAGACCTAAACCAATAAAAGAACTCCAGCTCCCTTAAAGGGAGGGGTTCATCCCCCAGCCCACCGTCTGTTTTTTTCTGTCCTTTGGACAGGTGGACTGGCGAGTCTCTCCCTGGTTTATTTATTTTAGACAGGGTGTTTTGGGACGTTACCGTGTGACCTGAGAAGGTCTCCTTTAGTCCCTTATGGGGGATGCGCTTATTTTTTGCGCCCCATTGCAGTGTGATTTCCATGCTCACATGTCGTCCCTCCGTCTTCTCCCCTGCGATAGCCGGCAGCGCTCCGCTGAGAAAGTTTGCCTGGGTGCCGCCATAACCGGAAGTGACGCGGCCCTAGCCGCGACGTCACTTCCGGTTTCCCCGGCGTCTGCCGAACGGGTTTTTCGGCTGTTGTTTTTCTTGCGCAGGGGGGAATAGGGATGTGGGGGACACTCTCACTTAGGCTTAGGCCTTCTTTTCCCCTTTTTTAACAAGGGAAGGCTGTGTTCGTATGGCTGTTTTCAGGGGGAGGTTTAGCCCTGAGCTTCACCACTCCCCTGGGCGGAGCTATCCTATTTAAGCTCCCTGATTCCCTCAGTCGGTCTCTGGTTGCGCTGCTTTAACAAGCTAGCTCCAGAGTCTCCTGTCATTTGTGAGACATTGCCTTCAGACCGGTCTTTTTTGCTTTAACAGCTATCTTTGCTCTCTCCTCTGGTTCGTGCTAATCTGGAGGGTTTTTTCTTTATTTCCATTTTTTTATGATGTTTAAAATTCCTCTCCTTTTGTTTCCTTGTAGCTATGGCCTCTCCTGCAGAGCCCGATCAGCCACGGAAATCAGCCACCAAGAGGAGACACCTGGCTTGCTATGATTGCAATACGCCTCTTGAGGACAGCTGCCCATTTTCCAGATGTAACAGCTGTCGTTCCGCCACTGCTACTGAGCCTTCAATGCAGGATATGTACCAGTGGGCTAAGACTTATGTCGACGACTCCATCAAGGGGGTCGTAAGTCTCCTTAACGAGAGACTACCCGTTCCCTCCCATACACCTATGGAGGTGCCCGCCCCCACCGATAGGCCTATGCCCCTTTCTGTGGGGTCATCTTCCTCGGATGAGGAAGAAGCGACTTCTGGCTTCTTTCCGCCGGAAAAGACCCAGAAGCTTCTAAGGTCCATCAGGTCGGGGGACCATGATGTTGACGTAGGGGAGTCTTCCGAACCCGCCTGCCGGACCCAGCGGGTCTTTAGGGCAGATGAGACCCTTCTCTCTGTGATGCGCACGGAGTGGAAAAAGCCAGAAAAAGGCCCAGTCCTTACCAGGAAGTTCAAACTAATGTTTCCTATGGCTATACCCTTAGTGGAATCATGGGGTTCCATTCCTAAGGTGGACATGGCGATTGCCAAGTTGTCCAGGCGCACTCTGGTCCCTGCAGATGATGGGTCTAGCCTGCAGGACCCCCTAGATAGGAGGGCAGAGTGCACCCTCAGAAGAGGTTACTCGGCGGCCGCAGCCTCGGCCTCGACTTCTATTGCTGCCACAGAGGTCTCCTCCTTCCTCAGAACCAAGCTGAACCAGATCCAGACGGATGTTGACCAGAGTGTCTCTCGGGATGATATCCTCGCTGCCTTTAAGTCCGTCAACCTAGCCATGGATTTTCTCTGTGACACAGCCCAACTCCAATTAAAGTTGGCGGCCAAGACTATGGCTTTAGTGTCTGCCGCCAGGAGACCTCTGTGGCTCAAACCGTGGAACGCGGATAACGCGTCCAAATACAACCTCTGTGGGCTCCCCTTCGAACCGAACCGTCTATTCGGATCTGAGCTAGACACCATTATGGAGGGTCTATCAGACAAAAAGGGGAAGAGCCTTCCCCAACAGCCCTTTCGAGGCAGGGGAAGACAAGCCCGCGGAGGCCGACCAGGACAGCAGGGACGTAAGGATTGGGGGGGGCCGCCTAGAAAGTTTTCTAGGCGTTCCCGCAAACCCACCAGGGAGGCAAAGCCCTCCTGACTATGGGCCTCTCAGAGGCTCTTGGATAAACCCTGCTATCCCTGCCGTTACGCCTCTGGATTTTCCCGTACCCCTCCCCCACCTTTCTGTGGGGGGGGGCGTCTTCTCCACTTCAGCCACGTATGGGCCCAGGAAATCCGGGACCCCTGGGTCCAAAATATAGTAGCCGTCGGCTATCTAATAGACCTTATTTCTCCCCCCCCCCCCAGGAAGATTCATTGCCACACGCAGTTTTTTGCCAACCAGGCAAAGGGTCTTGGAAGCCTATATCCAAGACTACCTTTCCAAGGGAGCCCTGGAGGAGGTACCGGCAGGGGAGAAGGGTCTAGGGATTTATTCTCAAGTTTTCCTGGTACCCAAAAAGACAGGAGATCTTCGGATGATTATAGATTTGAGATTTCTCAATCGTTTCATAAGGAGGACCAGGTTCCGCATGGAAACCATAAGGTCAGTCAGCCATCTCCTCAACCCTGGGGATGTGATGGCTACTCTGGACCTCAAAGATGCTTACCTCCACATCCCGATCCATCCTTCCTCCCGGAAGTTTCTCAGGATCGCGGTCCAGATATCAGGAGTGTGCAAACATTTCCAGTTTGCCGCCCTTCCCTTCGGAATCTCGTCTGCCCCCCTGATCTTCACCAAGGTGGTAGTATCGGTTGTGGCAGCATTGAGACTCCAAGGTCTGACCATTGTCCCTTACCTGGACGACTGGCTTCTTCTAGCCCCTTCAGTCCCGCTACTTTCCCACCATCTTCATGTCGCAATTTCTTCTTCTGCTCCGCCTAGGCTGGATGGTCAACTGGTCGAAGTCGAATGTGAGCCCTTCGACTTCTATCCATTATCTGGGATTCATAGTCGACTCTCTGCAGATGTCCCTCCAGTTGACACCGGAAAGAAGAATGCGGATTCAGGACCTAGCAAGGTTCCTTTATGTACCACGACGAGTCTCCATACGGACCCTCATGAAGATGGTGGGGCTCATGTCAGCGGCTGCGGATGCAGTCCCTTGGGCTTTATGGCACCTCCGACCTCTTCAATCGGAGGTCTTAAGCAAATGGAACGGCAGCCCCAAGGGGCTAGATTCCCTGTGCTCCCTATCCAACCAAACCCGGAATTCCCTCAGATGGTGGTTCCATCTACCAGAAGGGAAGTCTATGACCCAACCAGCTTGGCTCATATTGACCACGGACGCGTCCCTTGTAGGCTGGGGCGCTCATCTAGACGGGTCCCCAGTTCGGGGATCCTGGTCTCCTCAGGAGCGGCATCTTTCTTCAAACCTCCGCGAGATGCGTGCTATCCGGCTAGCCCTCCTTCACTTCGCCCCTCGGATTCGGGGCAAAGCAGTGAAAGTCCAGTCAGACAACATGACTGCCGTGCTTTATATAAACAAGCAGGGAGGCACAAGATCCGTACCCCTTCTTTTAGAGATTGGGGTAATTCTTCGGTGGGCAGAGCTGAACCTATCCCATCTATCCGCCACTCACATCAGAGGCTCCCTCAATGTCATCGCGGACCGTCTAAGTCGCGGCCTACCGACCATGGAATGGTCATTACATCCGGAGATCTTCAAACAATTAGTCCTCAAGTGGGGGATGCCAGAGGTGGATCTCATGGCAACCAAGTTCAACGCCAAGGTACAGAGGTTCTGTTCCCTTTACAGGGAGGACAACCCCCTGGCGATAGATGCTCTGACAATACCGTGGAGGTTCAGGCTGGCGTACATCTTCCCTCCCTTTTCCATGATTCCGAGGGTATTGATGAAAATCCGTCAGGATCAGGCCTCGGTAATAGCCATCATACCGTTTTGGCCCAGGAGATCCTGGTTTACCCAGCTCATTCAGATGAGTCGGGGACAATATTGGAGACTCCCCCCGGAGCAGACCCTGGTGTCGTGGGACACTCATATCTGCCCAGATCTGCACAGATTCAACCTGACAGCCTGGAGGTTGACCAGTCCCTTCCCAGAGTAGAAGGGCTCTCTGAGTCGGTCCTGAGAACATTATCGCATTCCAGAGCAGAGTCTACCAGAAAGGCCTACTCCCAGATTATGAGGATCTTCACCTCTTGGTGTAGCTCCAATCAGGTGGCGTTTGCAGATCCGCCCCTCGCAGCGATCCTACAGTTCCTTCAGGATGGGATAGACAGAGGTCTCTCCCCTTCTACCCTGAAGGTCCAAGTGTTTGCCATCTCGGCCTGTCTTAACAGACCATATTCTCGGGACCCGCTCATCAAGCGCTTCCTTAAAGGAGCGGAAAGATTGAAGCCTACAATACTGAGACCCGTTCCTCAATGGGATTTGTCAGTTGTTCTTAGGGGGCTAGCATCTCCCCCCTTTGAACCCTTGGAGGAGGCAAGTTTTAAACTCCTAACACTTAAGATGGTTTTTCTTCTGGCCATAACTTCGGCCAAAAGAGTTTCGGAGCTTCAAGCTTTCTCCGCGTTATACCCTTATACCATGTTTTTACAAGATAGGGTCCTTTTGAAATTTCTACCTTACTTTAGACCTAAGGTTTCTACCTTTCAAAATATTAATCAGGTAGTCTCTCTTCCTGTATTACTCTCTGCCTCCTCCCCAGATGCTCCTGTCCGACATCCACTGGACATAGCTAGATGCCTTCAGATCTATGTGGATAGATCCAAAGAGTTCAGGATGGATGAAAATCTCTTTATCCTGTTTGCCGGTAAGTCAAAAGGCCGTAAAGCGTCTAAGACGACCATTAGTCGCTGGGTTAAGGAAGCCATTAGGGAAGCCTTCATTTCCCAAGACTTAGATCCTCCGGAGTTTGTGAGGGCCCATTCTACAAGGGCCGTAGCTACCTCTGTGGCGGAAAGAAATCTTCTCCCCCTAGAGTTGATCTGCAAGGCAGCTTCCTGGAGCTCGGAGTCTACCTTCATCTCCCATTATAGGATCGATGCTAGGATATCTGAGTTCTCGGCCTTTGGGCAGACAGTCCTTACTTCTGCCGAGCATGAGGACCCTCCCTAGGGGATTCTTCTTGCTATCTCCCCATCTGTGCTGCTGGTAGGACGTAAGGGAATCGTTAATTTCTAACGATAATTTGTTTTCCCTTAGTCCTAACAGCAGCACACAAATTTCCCGCCCTAAAGTACTTTTTTTCTTGTGACATACACGGTGGGCTGGGGGATGAACCCCTCCCTTTAAGGGAGCTGGAGTTCTTTTATTGGTTTAGGTCTTTGGGCTCATTAAAAATTCCGCCGGTCCTACCAGTCCACGGGGGGCAGTTAACCCCATCTGTGCTGCTGTTAGGACTAAGGGAAAACAAATTATCGTTAGAAATTAACGATTTTTTTTTTACCAAGATAATACATTTTGGGTCCTTTGATGAATTTGTGACAGTCCAATACAAACTTTAAATACTACAGTTATATTCTGGGTTAAAAAAAACACCAATTTTTTTGCAAGATCCTACATCTGGGACCTTTGCTTCATTTGTCACAGTGAAATACAAACTTTAAATACAGAAAATATATTTTGGGTTTAAAAAAGATTTTTTTTTTGCAAGACCGTACATCTGGGGCCTTTGCTGCATTTGTTACAGTGAAATACAAGCTTTAAATACTGCAATTTTATTCTGGGTTTAAAAAAACACACATTTTTTGCAACACCCTACATCTGGATCCGTTGCTACATTTGTCACAGTGAAATACAAGCTTTAAATACTGCAGTTATATTCTGAGTTAAAAAAAACAACCGTTTTTTGCAAGACCCCACATCTGAGGCTTTTGCTGCATTTGTCACAGTGAAATACAATCTTTAAATATTGCAATTATATGCTGGGTTTAAAAAACAAATTTTTTTTAATTAAGATAATACATTTTGGGTACTTTGATGAATTTGTGAGAGTCCAATACAAACGTTAAATACTGTAGTTATATTCTGGGTTTAAAAAAACACCCATTTTTTGCAAGACCCTACATCTGGGACCTTTGCTGCATTTGTTACAGTGAAATACAAGCTTTAAATTCTGCAATTATATACTGGGTTTAAAAAACAACCATTTATTACAAGACCTTACATCTGGGACCTTTGCTGCATTTGTTACAGTGAAATACAAGCTTTAAATTCTGCAATTATATTCTGGTATTAAAAAAACACCCATTTTTTGCAAGACCCTACATCTGGGGCCTTTGCTGTATTTGTCACAGTGAAATACAAGCTTTAACCTCTTAAGGACATAGGGAGTACAGGTATGCCCTTGTGCCCTGGTACTTAAGGACACAGGGCGTACATGTACGCCCTGTGTATTTCCGATCACTGCCGTGCGGCTGGCAAGGATCGGAATCCGGTGCCTGCTCAAATCATTGAGAAGGCACCTAGGCTAAATGCGCGGGGGGGTCCCGTGACCCCCCCCCCCATGTCGGCGATCGCGGCAAACCGCAGGTCAATTCAGACCTGCGGTTTGCTGCGATTTCTGCAGTTTCTGATCCCCGCGGTCCCTGCATCTGTATCCCCCCCCTGCACCCCTGAGTGATTTTTGCCCGGTGGGAGGTGCAGGGGGAGGGTTGCGGGCGGTGCGGGCGGTGCGGCAGGCGGGATCGCGATCCCCCGCCCACCTCCTCTTGAATAATCGTTGGTTTCTAGTGGGTATACCAGGGTGCCAGCACATTGCTGGCACCCTGGTATAAATGGCTGACATCTGTGCTGCGATGTCAGCCGTTTAACCCTTTCCATACCGCGGTCCGTACGGACCGCTGTATGGAAAAGGTTAACAGCGCAGGGAGCTCCCTCCCTCTCCCATCGGGGGGCTGCTGTGCCTTTGCAGCCCCCCAAATGGAGAGGGAGAGAGCTCCCAGGCAGCCCCTCGAAGCCCCATCCTTACCCTTCCCCGTCTGCGCAGTTCTGACCATAACTGAGCAGACGGGGAAGGTTCCCATGGCAACAGGACGCCTTCTCAGCTGAACAGATCTGTGCTGAAAGGCATCGATCTGTTCAGACAAAGTGTAAAATACAGTACAGTACTATATATTGTACTGTACTGTATTATACAGACATCAGACCCACTGGATCTTCAAGAACCAAGTGGGTCTGGGTCAAAAAGAAAGTAAAAAAAAAGTGAAAATAAAGTAAAAATCAAAAAACACATTTATCACTGATTAAAAATAAAAAAAATGAAATTCCCTACACATGTTTGGTATCGCCGCGTCCGTTAAGACCTGATCTATAAAACGGTCATGTTACTTTACCCAAACGGTGAACGCCATAAAAATAAAAAATTAAAAACTATGATGAAATTTAAATTTTGCCCACCTTACTTCCCAAAAAAGGTAATAAAAGTGATCAAAAAAGTTGCATGTACGCCAAAATTGTAACAATCAAATCGTCATCTCATCCCGCAAAAATCATACCCTACCCAAGATAATCGCCCCAAAACTGAAAAAACTATGGCTCTTAGACTATGGAAACACTAAAACATGATTTTTTTTGTTTCAAAAATGAAATCATTGTGTAAAACTTACATAAATAAAAAAAAGTATACATATTAGGTATCGCCGCGTCCGTATCGACCGGCTCTATAAAAATATCACATGACCTAACCCCTCAGGTGACCACCGTAAAAAAAAACAAAAAAAAAAAACGGTGTAAATAAAGCTATTTTTTGTCATCTTACTTCACAAAAAGTGTAACAGCAAGCGATCAAAAAGTCATATGCACCCCAAAATAGGGCCAATAAAACCGTCATCTCATCCCGCAAAAAATTAGACCCTACCCAAGATAATCGCCCAAAAACTGAAAAAACTATGGCTCTTAGACTATGAAGACACAAAAACTTTTTTTTGTTTTAAAAATTAATTCATTGTGTAAAACTTACATAAATAAAAAAAATTGTATACATATTAGGTATCGCCGCATCCATGACAACCTGCTCTATAAAATTACCATATGATCTAACCTGTCAGATGAATGTTGTAAATAACAAAGAAAAACGGTGCCAAAAAAGCTATTTCTAGTTACCTTGCCGCACAAAAAGTGTAATATAGAGCAACCAAAAATCATATGTACCCTAAACTAGTACCAACAAAACTGCCACCTTATCCCGTAGTTTCTAAAATGGGGTCACTTTTTTAGAGTTTCTACTCTAGGGGTGCATCAGGGGGGGCTTCAAATGGGACATGGTGTCAATAAAACCAGTCCAGTAAAATCTGCCTTCCAAAAACCGTATGGCATTCCTTTCCTTCTGCGCCCTGTCGTGTGCCTGTACAGCAGTTTACGGCCACATATGGGGTGTTTCTGTAAACTACAGAATCAGGGCCATAAATAATGAGTTTTGTTTGGCTGTTAACCCTTGCTTTGTAACTGGAAAAAAAATATTAAACTGGAAAATCTGCCCAAAAAGTGAAATTTTGAAATTGTATCTCTATTTTCCATTAAATCTTGTGCAACACCTAAAGGGTTAACAAACTTTGTAAAATCAGTTTTGAATACCTTGAGGGGTGTAGTTTCTTAGATGGGATCACTTTTATGGAGTTTCTACTCTAGGGTTGCATCAGGGGGGCTTCAAATGGGACATGGTGTCAAAAAAAACTGTCCAGCAAAATCTGGCTTCCAAAAACCGTATGGCATTCCTTTCCTTCTGCGCCCTGCCGTGTGCCTGTACAGCAGTTTACGACCACATATGGGGTGTTTCTGTAAACTACAGAATCAGGGCCATAAATAATGAGTTTTGTTTGGCTGTTAACCCTTGCTTTGTAACTGGAAAAAAAATATTCAACTGGAAAATCTGCCCAAAAAGTGAAATTTTGAAATTGTATCTCTATTTTCCATTAAATCTTGTGCAACACCTAAAGGGTTAACAAACTTTGTAAAATCAGTTTTGAATACCTTGAGGGGTGTAGTTTCTTAGATGGGGTCACTTTTATGGAGTTTCTACTCTAGGGTTGCATCAGGGGGGCTTCAAATGGGACATGGTGTCAAAAAAACTGTCCAGCAAAACCTGGCTTCCAAAAACCATACGGCGCGCCTTTCACTCTACGCCCCGCTGTGTGCCCGTACAGTAGTTTACGGGCACATATGGGGTGTTTCTATAAACGGCAGAGTCATGGCAATAAAGATACAGTCTTGTTTGGCTGTTAACCCTTGCTTTGTTAGTGGAAAAAATGGGTTAAAATGGAAAATTAGGCAAAAAAATTAAATTCTCAAATTTCATCCCCATTTGCCAATAACTCTTGTGCAACACCTAAAGGGTTAATGGAGTTTATAAAATCAGTTTTGAATACCTTGAGGGGTGTAGTTTCTTAGATGGGGTCACTTTTATGGAGTTTCTACTCTAGGGGTGCATCAGGGGGCTTCAAATGGGACATGGTGTCAAAAAAACAGTCCAGCAAAACCTGCCTTCTAAAAACCGTATGGCGCACCTTTCACTCTACGTCCCGCTGTGTTGCCGTACAGTAGTTTACGGCCACATATGGGGTGTTTCTGTAAACAGCAGAGTCAGGGCAATAAAGATACAGTCTTGTTTGGCTGTTAACCCTTGCTTTGTTAGTGGAAAAAATGGGTTAAAATGGAAAATTAGGCAAAAAAATTAAATTCTCAAATTTCATCCCCATTTGTCAATAACTCTTGTGCAACACCTAAAGGGTTAACGAAGTTTGTAAAATCAGTTTTGAATACCTTGAGGGGTGTAGTTTATAGAATGGGGTCATTTTTGGGTGGTTTCTATTATGTAAGCCTCGCAAAGTGACTTCAGAGCTGTAGTGGTCCCTAAAAATTGGGTTTTTGTAAATTTCTGAAAAATTTCAAGATTTGCTTCTAAACTTCTAAGCCTTGTAACATCCCCAAAAAATAAAATATCATTCCCAATATAATTCAAACATGAAGTAGACATATGGGGAATGTAAAGGCATCACAATTTTTAGGGGTATTACTATGTATTACAGAAGTAGAGAAACTGAAACTTTGAAATTTGCTAATTTTTCCAAATTTTTGTTAAATTAGTTATTTTTTGGTGAAAATTTTTTTTTTTTTTTACTTCATTTTACCAGTGTCATGAAGTACAATATGTGACGAAAAAACAATCTCAGAACGGCCTGGATAAGTCAAAGCGTTTTAAAGTTATCAGCACTTAAAGTGACTCTGGTCAGATTTGCAAAAGGGGTTAAATACTGCAATTATATGGGTTAAAAAAAAAAAACATTTTTTCCAAGACCCTACAACTTGGGCCTTTGCTGCATTTCTGACAGTCTAATACAAGCGCTAGATACTGATGTTATATTCTGGTATTAAAAAACACCTATTTTGGGCAAGATAATACATTTGCGGCCTTTAAATACTGCCATTAAATTCTGGGTTTAAAAAAAACAACAATTTTTTTGCAAGGCCCTACATCTGGGTCCTTTGCTACATTTGTCACAGTTAAATACAAGCTTTAAATACTGCAAATATATTTTGGGTTTAAAAAAACACCCATTTTAGGCAAGATAATACATTTGCGGCCTTTGCTGCATAACTGCCAGTCCAATACAAGCGTTAGATACTGCTGTTATATTCTGGTATTAAAAAACACCTATTTTGGGCAAGATAATACATTTGCGGCCTTTAAATACTGCAATTATATTCTGGTTTAAAAAACACCCATTTTTTGAAAGACCCTACAAATTCGACCTTTGCTGCATTTCCGACAGTGAAATACAAGCTTTAAATACTGCAATTATATTCTGGGTTTAAAAAAACACCAATTTTTGGGCAAGATAATACATTTTGGGTCCTTTGCTGAATTTGTGACGGTCAAATACAAGCTTCAAATACTGCAGTTATATTCTGGGTTTAAAAAAACGCCAATTTTTTGTAATACCCTACATCTGGGGCTATTGCTGCATTTGCCACAGTGAAATGCGAGCTGTAAATGCAACAATTATAGTCTGGGTATAAAAAAATAAAAAATTTTTGCAGGACCCTACATTTTGGGTCCTTTGCTGAATTTGTGACGGTCAAATACAAGCTTCAAATACTGCAGTTATATTCTGGGTTTAAAAAAACACAAATTTTTCTGCAAGATCCTACATCTGGGGCCTTTGTTGCATTTCTGACATATTCTGGGTTTAAAAAAACAACAATTTTTTTTGCAAGACACTACATCTGGGGCCTTTGCTTGCATTTGTCACAGTTAAATACAAGCTTTAAGATAATACATTTGCGGCTTTTGCATCATTACTGGCAGTTCAATACAAGCGTTAGATACTGCTGTTATATACTGGTATAAAAAAACACCTATTTTGGTCAAGATAATAAATTTGCGGCCTTTGCTGCATTTCTGACAGTCCAATACAAGCATTACATACTGCTGTTATATTCTGGTTTTAAAAACACACCCAATTAGAGCAAGATAATACATTTGCGGCTTGCTGCATTTTTGGCAGTCCAATACAAGCGTTAGATAGTGCTGTTATATTCTGGTATTAAAAAAACACCCATTTTGGTCAAAATAATACATTTGTGGCCATTGCTGCATTTCTGACAGTCTAATTCAAGCGTTAGATACTGCTGTTACAGTATATTCTGTTTTTTTTTTTTAAAACACCCATTTTGGGCAAGACCCTACATCTGGTTCCTTAGCTGCATTTTTCACAGTGAAATAGAAGCTTTAAATATTGCAATTATATTCTGGGTTTAAAAAAATAACTATTTTTTGCAAGATCCTAAAGCTGGGGCCTTTGCTGCATTTGTCACAGTGAAATACAAGATTTAAATGCTGCAATTATACTCTGGGTTTAAAAAAAACACCCATTTTAGGCAAGATAATACATTTGCGACCTTTGCTGCATTACTGGCAGTCCAATCCAAGCGTTAGATACTGATGCTATATTCTGTATTAAAAAAACACAGATTTCGGGCAAGACCCTAAGACTTGGGCCTTTGCTGTATTTCTGACATTGAAATACAAGCTTTAAATACTGCAATTACAGGTCCTTCTCAAAAAATTAGCATATTGTGATAAAGTTCATTATTTTCTGTAATGTACTGATAAACATTAGACTTTCATATATTTTAGATTCATTACACACCAACTGAAGTAGTTCAAGCCTTTTATTGTTTTAATATTGATGATTTTGGCATACAGCTCATGAAAACCCAAATTTCCTATCTCAAAAAATTAGCATATTTCATCCGACCAATAAAAGAAAAGTGTTTTTAATACAAAAAAAGTCAACCTTCAAATAATTATGTTCAGTTATGCACTCAATACTTGGTCGGGAATCCTTTTGCAGAAATGACTGCTTCCATGCGGCGTGGCATGGAGGCAATCAGCCTGTGGCACTGCTGAGGTGTTATGGAGGCCCAGGATGCTTCGATAGAGGCCTTAAGCTCATCCAGAGTGTTGGGTCTTGCGTCTCTCAACTTTCTCTTCCCAATATCCCACAGATTCTCTATGGGGTTCAGGTCAGGAGAGTTGGCAGGCCAATTGAGCACAGTAATACCATGGTCAGTAAACCATTTACCAGTGGTTTTGGCACTGTGAGCAGGTGCCAGGTCGTGCTGAAAAATGAAATCTTCATCTCCATAAAGCTTTTCAGCAGATGGAAGCATGAAGTGCTCCAAAATCTCCTGATAGCTAGCTGCATTGACCCTGCCCTTGATAAAACACAGTGGACCAACACCAGCAGCTGACATGGCACCCCAGACCATCACTGACTGTGGGTACTTGACACTGGACTTCAGGCATTTTGGCATTTCCCTCTCCCCAGTCTTCCTCCAGACTCTGGCACCTTGATTTCCGAATGACATGCAAAATTAGCTTTCATCCGAAAAAAGTACTTTGGACCACTGAGCTGCTTCTCTGTAGCCCAGGTCAGGCGCTTCTGCCGCTGTTTCTGGTTCAAAAGTGGCTTGACCTGAGGAATGAGGCACCTGTAGCCCATTTCCTGCACACGCCTGTACACGGTGGCTCTGGATGTTTCTACTCCAGACTCAGTCCACTGCTTCCGCAGGTCCCCCAAGGTCTGGAATCGGTCCTTCTCCACAATCTTCCTCAGGGTCCGGTCACCTCTTCTCGTTGTGCAGCGTTTTCTGCCACACTTTTTCCTTCCCACAGACTTCCCACTGAGGTGCCTTGATACAGCGCTCTGGGAACAGCCTATTCGTTCAGAAATTTCTTTCTGTGTCTTACCCTCTTGCTTGAGGGTGTCAATGATGGCCTTCTGGACAGCAGTCAGGTCGGCAGTCTTACCCATGATTGCAGTTTTGAGTAATGAACCAGGCTGGGAGTTTTTAAAAGCCTCAGGAATCTTTTGCAGGTGTTTAGAGTTAATTAGTTGATTCAGATGATTAGGTTAATAGCTCGTTTAGAGAACCTTTTCATGATATGCTAATTTTTTTAGATAGGAATTTGGGGTTTTCATGAGCTGTATGCCAAAATCATCAATAATAAAACAATAAAAGGCTTGAACTATTTCAGTTGGTGTGTAATGAATCTAAAATATATGAAAGTCTAATGTTTATCAGTACATTACAGAAAATATTGAACTTTATCACAATATGCTAATTTTTTTAGAAGGACCTGTATATTCTGGGTTTAAAAAAAACACAAATTTTTTGCAAGATAATACATTTTGGGCCCTTTGCTGAATTTGTGAAGTTTAAATACGAGCTGTAAATACTGCAATTTTATGCTGGGTTTAAAAAAACAACAACTTTTTGCAAGAACCTACATCTGGGGCCTTTGCTGCATTTGTCACAGTGAAATACAAGCTTTAAATACTGCAATTATATACTGGGTTTAAAAAAACACCCTTTTTTTTTTTTGCAAGACCCTACATCTGGGGCCTTTGCTGCATTTGTAACAGTGAAATACAAGCTTTAAATACTGCAATTATATACTGGGTTTAAAAACACAACCATTTTTTTGCAAGACCCTACATCTGGGGCCTTTGCTGCATTTGTCACAGTGAAATACAAGCTTTAAATACTGACATTATATACTGGGTTTAAAAAAAAAAAAAGATTTTTGCAAGACCCTACATCTGGGGCCTTTGTTGCATTTCTGGCAATTAAATACAAGCTTTAAATACTGCAATTATATTCTGGGTTTAAAAAGAACACCTATTTTTTTGCAAGACCCTACATCTGAGGCCTTTGATACATTTCTTACAGTGAAATACGAGCTGTATATACTGGAATTTTTTTTCTGGGTTTAAAAAAAACAAAAATTTTTTGCAAGACCCTACATTTGGGGCCTTTGCTGCATTTGTCACAGTGAAATACAAGCTTTAAATACTGTAATTATATACTAGGTTTGAAAAACACCAGTTTTTTGCAAGACCGTACATCTGGGGCCTTTGCTGCATTTGTCACAGTTAAATACAAGCTTTAAATACTGCAAATATATTCTGAGTTAAAAAAAAACACCCATTTTGGGCAAGATAATAAATTTGCAGCCTTTGCTGCATTACTGGCAGTCCAATAAAGGCGTTATATACTGCTGTTATATTCTGGTATTAAAAAAACACCCATTTTGGGCAAGAAAATAAATTTGCGGCCTTTGCTGCATTTTTGACAGTCCAATGCAAGTGTTGAATATAACTGTTATATTCTGGGTTTAAAAAAACACCCATTTTAGGCAAGATCCTATATGTGGGGCCTTTGCTGCATTTGTCACCGTGAAATACCAGCTTTAAATACTACAATTATAGTCTGGGTATAAAAAAAATAAAAAAATTTGCAAGTCCCTACATCTGGGGCCTTTGCTGCATTTGTCACAGTTAAATACAAGCTTTAAATACTGCAATTATATTCTGGGCTTAAAAAAAAAAACATTTTGAGCAAGATAATAAATTTGCAGCCTTTGATGCATTTCTGACAGTCCAATACAAGCATTAAATACTGCTGTAATATTTTGGTTTAAAAAGAACACCCATTTTATGCAAGACCTCTGGAGCCTTTGCTGCATTTGTCACAGTGAAATACAAGCTTTAAATATTGCAATTATATTATAGGTTAATAAAAACACTGGCAGTCCAATACAAGCGTTAGATACTGCTGTTATATTCTGGTATTAAAAAAACATCTATTTTGGGCAAGATAATACATTTACGGCCTTTGCTGCATTTCTGACAGTCCAATTCAAGCATTACATGCTGCTGTTATATTTTGGTTTAAAAAAAACACCCAATTTGGGCAAGATAATACATTTTGCGGCCTTTGCTGCATTTCTGGCAGTCCATTACAAGCGTTAGATACTGCTGTTATATTCTGTTATTTAAAAAAACAGCCATTTTGGGCAAGATAATACATTTGCGTCTTTTGCTGCATTTCTGACATTCCAATACAAGCGCTAGATACTGCTGTTATATTCTGGGTTTAAAAAAAACATTCATTTTGGGCAAGATTATACATTTTCAGCCTTTGCTGCATTTTTGGCAGTCCAATACAAGCGTTAGACACTGCTGTTATATTCTGGTATTAAAAAAAACACCCATTTTGGGCAAGAGTATTAATTTGCAGCCGTTTGCTGCATTTTTGACAGTCCAATGCAAGCGTTAGATACTGCTGTTATATTCTGGGTTGAAATAAACACCCATTTTAAGCAAGATAATAAATTTGCGGCCTTTGCTGCATTTATGACAGTCTAATACAGGCATTAGCTACTGCTGTTATATTCTGGGTTTCAAAAAAAACATTTGGAAATAGATGATAAATTTGCAGCCTTTGCTGCATTTCTGGCAGTCCAATGCAAGCGTTAGATATAGAGTTGAGCGAACACCTGGATGTTCGGGTTCGAGAAGTTCGGCCGAACATCCCGGAAATGTTCGGGTTCGGGATCCGAACCCGATCCGAACTTCGTCCCGAACCCGAACCCCATTGAAGTCAATGGGGACCCGAACTTTTCGGCACTAAAAAGGCTGTAAAACAGCCCAGGAAAGAGCTAGAGGGCTGCAAAAGGCAGCAACATGTAGGTAAATCCCCTGCAAACAAATGTGGATAGGGAAATGAATTAAAATAAAAATTAAATAAATAAAAATTAACCAAAATCAATTGGAGAGAGGTTCCATAGCAGAGAATCTGGCTTCCCGTCACCCACCACTGGAACAGTCCATTCTCAGATATTTAGGCCCCGGCACCCAGGCAGAGGAGAGAGGTCCCGTAACAGAGAATCTGTCTTCATGTCAGCAGAGAATTAGTCTGCATGTCATAGCAGAGAATGAGGCTTCACGTCAGCCACCACTGCAACAGTCCATTGGCATATATTTAGGCCCAGCACCCAGGCAGAGGAGGGAGGTCCCGTAACAGAGAATCTGTCTTCATGTCAGCAGAGAATTAGTCTGCATGTCATAGCAGAGAATGAGGCTTCACGTCAGCCACCACTGCAACAGTCCATTGGCATATATTTAGGCCCAGCACACACACAGGCAGAGGAGAGAGGTCCCGTAACAGAGAATCTGGCTTCATGTCAGCAGAGAATCAGTCTGCATGTCATAGCAGAGAATGAGGCTTCACGTCAGCCACCACTGCAACAGTCCATTGGCATATATTTAGGCCCAGCACACACACAGGCAGAGGAGAGAGGTCCCGTAACAGAGAATCTGGCTTCATGTCAGCAGAGAATCAGTCTGCATGTCATAGCAGAGAATGAGGCTTCACGTCAGCCACCACTGCAACAGTCCATTGGCATATATTTAGGCCCAGCACCCAGGCAGAGGAGGGAGGTCCCGTAACAGAGAATCTGTCTTCATGTCAGCAGAGAATTAGTCTGCATGTCATAGCAGAGAATGAGGCTTCACGTCAGCCACCACTGCAACAGTCCATTGGCATATATTTAGGCCCAGCACACACACAGGCAGAGGAGAGAGGTCCCGTAACAGAGAATCTGGCTTCATGTCAGCAGAGAATCAGTCTGCATGTCATAGCAGAGAATGAGGCTTCACGTCAGCCACCACTGCAACAGTCCATTGGCATATATTTAGGCCCAGCACACACACAGGCAGAGGAGAGAGGTCCCGTAACAGAGAATCTGGCTTCATGTCAGCAGAGAATCAGTCTGCATGTCATAGCAGAGAATGAGGCTTCACGTCAGCCACCACTGCAACAGTCCATTGGCATATATTTAGGCCCAGCACCCAGGCAGAGGAGGGAGGTCCCGTAACAGAGAATCTGTCTTCATGTCAGCAGAGAATTAGTCTGCATGTCATAGCAGAGAATGAGGCTTCACGTCAGCCACCACTGCAACAGTCCATTGGCATATATTTAGGCCCAGCACCCAGGCAGAGGAGGGAGGTCCCGTAACAGAGAATCTGTCTTCATGTCAGCAGAGAATTAGTCTGCATGTCATAGCAGAGAATGAGGCTTCACGTCAGCCACCACTGGAACAGTCCATTCTCAGATATTTAGGCCCCGGCACCCAGGCAGAGGAGAGAGGTCCCGTAACAGAGAATCTGTCTTCATGTCAGCAGAGAATTAGTCTGCATGTCATAGCAGAGAATGAGGCTTCACGTCAGCCACCACTGCAACAGTCCATTGGCATATATTTAGGCCCAGCACCCAGGCAGAGGAGAGAGGTCCCGTAACAGACAATCTGGCTTCATGTCAGCAGAGAATCAGTCTGCATGTCATAGCAGAGAATCAGGCTTCACGTCACCCACCACTGCAACAGTCCATTGTCATAAATTTAGGCCCAGCACTAGTGTTGAGCGGCATGTCCCATATTCGAATTCGCGAAATTTTGTGAATATTCGAAAGAATATTCGTAAAATATTCGCGATTATTCAAATTCGTTATTATTTCGCATATGCGATAATTCGAATTATCGCATAATACATATGCTATGCAAAATTCACATGTGCGCTAATGAAATCGCCTTACGAAGATTCGCAACTCAATTCAATCACTAATGTATGAATGCAATGCCCTTTGCCTCTGTTCTGGGACAAGTGTAGATATTCGCATGTGCGCTAATAAAATCGCCTTACGAAGATTCGCACCTCAATCACTTTCTAGGGAATGTGAGACTTTTGGGAATCAATCGAGATACAGTGGGGGGTGATGACAGTAGTTGACAGAGTACAGATCAATGTAATCTGTAAGGTGGAAAGTAAAATAAAAAATACGAATATTCGTAAATCGAATTTTACGAAGTTCTACGTATTCGCGAATATGGTGCTATACTATATGAATGCACAGGCCTTTGCCTCTCTGTTCTGGGGACAAGTGTAGATATTTGCATTTGCGTTAATAAAATCGCCTTACGAAGATTCGCAGCTCAATTCAATCACTAATGTATGAATGCAAAGCCCTTTGCCTCTGTTCTGGGACAAGTGTAGATATTCGCATGTGCGCTAATAAAATCGCCTTACGAAGATTCGCAACTCAATTCACTAATGTATGAATGCAAAGCCCTTTGCCTCTGTTCTGGGACGTGCCGATATTCGCATGTGCGCTAATAAAATCGCCTTACGAAGATTCGCGCCTCAATCACTTTCTAGGCAATGTGAGTAAGATCTGAGCTGTTGGACCTTTGGGAAACAATCAATTATATGTGTACTGTAATTTTGTGGGGGGGGGGGGGGGAAACAAAAAACGAATATTCGTTTTTACGAATATATAGCACTATATTCGAAATATTCGCGAAATCGCGAAGTTGCGATATTCGCGAAAAAAATTTGCTTTTCGAATATTCGCGCTCAACACTACCCAGCACCCAGGCAGAGGAGAGAGGTCCCGTAACAGAGAATCTGGCTTCATGTCAGCAGAGAATCAGTCTTCATATCATAGCAGAGAATCAGGCTTCACGTCACCCACCACTGTAAGAGTCAATTTTCATAAATTTAGGCCCAGAACCCAGGCAGAGGAGAAAGGTCCCGTAACAGACAATCTGGCTTCATGTCAGCAGAGAATCAGTCTTCATATCATAGCAGAGAATCAGGCTTCACGTCACCCACCACTGCAACAGTCAATTGTCATAAATTTAGGCCCAGCACCCAGGCAGAGGAGAGAGCTCCCGTAACAGAGGATCTGGCTTCATGTCAGCAGAGAATCAGTCTGCATGTCATAGCAGAGAATGAGGCTTCACGTCACCCACCACTGCAACAGTCCATTGGCATATATTTAGGCCTAGCACACAGGCAGAGCAGAGAGGTCCCGTAACAGACAATCTGGCTTCATGTCAGCAGAGAATCAGTCTGCATGTCATAGCAGAGAATGAGGCTTCACGTCACCCACCACTGCAACAGTCCATTGGCATATATTTAGGCCCAGCACCCAGGCAGAGGAGGGAGGTCCCGTAACAGAGAATCTGTCTTCATGTCAGCAGAGAATCAGTCTGCATGTCATAGCAGAGAATGAGGCTTCACGTCACCCACCACTGCAACAGTCCATTGGCATATATTTAGGCCTAGCACACAGGCAGAGCAGAGAGGTCCCGTAACAGACAATCTGGCTTCATGACAGCAGAGAATTAGTCTGCATGTCATAGCAGAGAATGAGGCTTCACGTCAGCCACCACTGCAACAGTCCATTGGCATATATTTAGGCCCAGCACCCAGGCAGAGGAGAGAGGTCCCGTAACAGACAATCTGGCTTCATGTCAGCAGAGAATTAGTCTGCATGTCATAGCAGAGAATCAGGCTTCACGTCAGCCACCACTGCATCAGTCCATTGTCATAAATTTAGGCCCAGCACCCAGGCAGAGGAGAGAGGTCCCGTAACAGACAATCTGGCTTCATGTCAGCAGAGAATTAGTCTGCATGTCATAGCAGAGAATGAGGCTTCACGTCAGCCACCACTGCAACAGTCCATTGGCATATATTTAGGCCTAGCACACAGGCAGAGCAGAGAGGTCCCGTAACAGACAATCTGGCTTCATGACAGCAGAGAATCAGTCTGCATGTCATAGCAGAGAATCAGGCTTCACGTCAGCCACCACTGCAACAGTCCATTGTCATAAATTTAGGCCCAGCACCCAGGCAGAGGAGAGAGGTCCCGTAACAGAGAATCTGGCTTCATGTCAGCAGAGAATCAGTCTTCATATCATAGCAGAGAATCAGGCTTCACGTCACCCACCACTGTAAGAGTCAATTTTCATAAATTTAGGCCCAGAACCCAGGCAGAGGAGAAAGGTCCCGTAACAGACAATCTGGCTTCATGTCAGCAGAGAATCAGTCTTCATATCATAGCAGAGAATCAGGCTTCACGTCACCCACCACTGCAACAGTCAATTTTCATAAATTTAGGCCCAGAACCCAGGCAGAGGAGAAAGGTCCCGTAACAGACAATCTGGCTTCATGTCAGCAGAGAATCAGTCTTCATATCATAGCAGAGAATCAGGCTTCACGTCACCCACCACTGCAACAGTCAATTGTCATAAATTTAGGCCCAGCACCCAGGCAGAGGAGAGAGCTCCCGTAACAGAGGATCTGGCTTCATGTCAGCAGAGAATCAGTCTGCATGTCATAGCAGAGAATGAGGCTTCACGTCACCCACCACTGCAACAGTCCATTGGCATATATTTAGGCCTAGCACACAGGCAGAGGAGAGGTTCATTCAACTTTGGGTAGCCTCGCAATATAATGGTAAAATGAAAATAAAAATAGGATTGAATGAGGAAGTGCCCTGGAGTCCAATAATATATGGTTATGGGGAGGTAGTTAATGTCTAATCTGGACAAGGGACGGACAGGTCCTGTGGGATCCATGCCTGGTTCATTTTTATGAACGTCAGCTTGTCCACATTGGCTGTAGACAGGCGGCTGCGTTTGTCTGTAATGACGCCCCCTGCCGTGCTGAATACACGTTCAGACAAAACGCTGGCTGCCGGGCAGGCCAGCACCTCCAAGGCATAAAAGGCTAGCTCTGGCCACGTGGACAATTTAGAGACCCAGAAGTTGAATGGGGCCGAACCATCAGTCAGTACGTGGAGGGGTGTGCACACGTACTGTTCCACCATGTTAGTGAAATGTTGCCTCCTGCTAACACGTTGCGTATCAGGTGGTGGTGCAGTTAGCTGTGGCGTGTTGACAAAAGTTTTCCACATCTCTGCCATGCTAACCCTGCCCTCAGAGGAGCTGGCCGTGACACAGCTGCCTTGGCGACCTCTTGCTCCTCCTCTGCCTTGGCCTTGGGCTTCCACTTGTTCCCCTGTGACATTTGGGAATGCTCTCAGTAGCGTGTCTACCAACGTGCGCTTGTACTCGCGCATCTTCCTATCACGCTCCAGTGCAGGAAGTAAGGTGGGCACATTGTCTTTGTAGCGTGGATCCAGCAGGGTGGCAACCCAGTAGTCCGCACAGGTTAAAATGTGGGCAACTCTGCTGTCGTTGCGCAGGCACTGCAGCATGTAGTCGCTCATGTGTGCCAGGCTGCCCAGGGATAAGGACAAGCTGTCCTCTGTGGGAGGCGTATCGTCATCGTCCTGCCTTTCCCCCCAGCCACGCACCAGTGATGGACCCGAGCTGCGTTGGGTGCCACCCCGCTGTGACCATGCTTCATCCTCATCCTCCTCCACCTCCTCCTCATCCTCGTCCTCCTCGTCCTCCAGTAGTGGGCCCTGGCTGGCCACATTTGTACCTGGCCTCTGCTGTTGCCAAAAACCTCCCTCTGAGTCACTTCGAAGAGACTGGCCTGAAAGTGCTAAAAATGACCCCTCTTCCTCCTCCTCCTCCTCCTCCTCCTGGGCCACCTCCTCTTCCATCATCGCCCTAAGTGTTTTCTCAAGGAGACATAGAAGTGGTATTGTAACGCTGATAACGGTGTCATCGCCACTGGCCATGTTGGTGGAGTACTCGAAACAGCGCAACAGGGCACACAGGTCTCGCATGGAGGCCCAGTCATTGGTGGTGAAGTGGTGCTGTTCTGTAGTGCGACTGACCCGTGCGTGCTGCAGCTGAAACTCCACTATGGCCTGCTGCTGCTCGCACAGTCTGTCCAGCATGTGCAAGGTGGAGTTCCACCTGGTGGGCACGTCGCATATGAGGCGGTGAGCGGGAAGGCCGAAGTTACGCTGTAGCGCAGACAGGCGAGCAGCAGCAGGATGTGAACGCCGGAAGCGCGAACAGACGGCCCGCACTTTATGCAGCAGCTCTGACATGTCGGGGTAGTTGTGAATGAACTTCTGCACCACCAAATTCAGCACATGCGCCAAGCAAGGGATGTGCGTCAAATTGGCTAGTCCCAGAGCTGCAACGAGATTTCGCCCATTATCACACACCACCAGGCCGGGCTTGAGGCTCACCGGCAGCAACCACTCGTCGGTCTGTTGTTCTATACCCCGCCACAACTCCTGTGCGGTGTGGGGCCTGTCCCCCAAACATATGAGTTTCAGAATGGCCTGCTGACGTTTACCCCGGGCTGTGCTGAAGTTGGTGGTGAAGGTGTGTGGCTGACTGGATGAGCAGGTGGAAGAAGAGGAGGAGGAAGCCGAGAAGGAGGAGGTGGCAACAGGAGGCAAAGAATGTTGCCCTGCGATCCTTGGCGGCGGAAGGACGTGCGCCAAACAGCTCTCCGCCTGGGGCCCAGCTGCCACTACATTTACCCAGTGTGCAGTTAGGGAGATATAGCGTCCCTGGCCGTGCTTACTGGTCCACGTATCTGTGGTTAGGTGGACCTTGCTACAGATGGCGTTGCGCAGTGCACACTTGATTTTATCGGATACTTGGTTGTGCAGGGAAGGCACGGCTCTCTTGGAGAAGTAGTGCCGGCTGGGAACAACATACTGTGGGACAGCAAGCGACATGAGCTGTTTGAAGCTGTCTGTGTCCACCAGCCTAAATGACAGCATTTCATAGGCCAGTAGTTTAGAAATGCTGGCATTCAGGGCCAGGGATCGAGGGTGGCTAGGTGGGAATTTACGCTTTCTATCAAATGTTTGTGAGATGGAGAGCTGAACGCTGGCGTGTGACATGGTTGAGACGCTTGGTGACGGAGGTGGTGGTGGTGGTGTTGGTGGTACATCCCCTGTTTGCTGGGCGGCAGGTGCCAACGTTCCTCCAGAGGCGGAGGAAGAGGCCGAGGCGGCAGCAGCAGAATAGGCCGAGGCGGCAGCAGCAGAAGAGGTAGCAGGGGGAGCCTGAGTGACTTCCTTGGTTTTAAGGTGTTTACTCCACTGCAGTTCATGCTTTGCATGCAGGTGCCTGGTCATGCAGGTTGTGCTCAGGTTCAGAACGTTAATGCCTCGCTTCAGGCTCTGATGGCACAGCGTGCAAACCACTCGGGTCTTGTCGTCAGCACATTGTTTGAAGAAGTGCCATGCCAGGGAACTCCTTGAAGCTGCCTTTGGGGTGCTCGGTCCCAGATGGCGGCGGTCAGTAGCAGGCGGAGTCTCTTGGCGGCGGGTGTTCTGCTTTTGCCCACTGCTCCCTCTTTTGCTACGCTGTTGGCTCGGTCTCACCACTGCCTCTTCCTCCGAACTGTGAAAGTCAGTGGCACGACCTTCATTCCATGTGGGGTCTAGGACCTCATCGTCCCCTGCATCGTCTTCCACCCAGTCTTGATCCCTGACCTCCTGTTCAGTCTGCACACTGCAGAAAGACGCAGCAGTTGGCACCTGTGTTTCGTCATCATCAGAGACATGCTGAGGTGGTATTCCCATGTCCTCATCATCAGGAAACATAAGTGGTTGTGCGTCAGTGCATTCTATGTCTTTCACCGCTGGGGAAGGGCTAGGTGGATGCCCTTGGGAAACCCTGCCAGCGGAGTCTTCAAACAGCATAAGAGACTGCTGCATAACTTGAGGCTGAGACAGTTTCCCTGGTATGCATGGGGGTGATGTGACAGACTGATGGGGTTGGTTTTCAGGCGCCATCTGTGCGCTTTCTGCAGAAGACTGGGTGGGAGATAATGTGAACGTGCTGGATCCACTGTCGGCCACCCAATTGACTAATGCCTGTACCTGCTCAGGCCTTACCATCCTTAGAACGGCATTGGGCCCCACCATATATCGCTGTAAATTCTGGCGGCTACTGGGACCTGAGGTAGTTGGTACACTAGGACGTGTGGATGTGGCAGAACGGCCACGTCCTCTCCCAGCACCAGAGGGTCCACTAACACCACCACGACCATGTCCACGTCCGCGTCCCTTACTAGATGTTTTTCTCATTGTTATGGTTCACCACAACAACAAATATATTATTTGGCCCAATGTATTGTATTCAAATTCAGCGGGATATAAATTTGAGGCCTAGTATTTAGGCGCTGGGTGACCGGTATGGATTTAGTGACAGAATTAGACTTGGAAATGCACAGAAGCGTGTGTGTGTGAAGTTATTCTGAATGACCCTATGTGCACCTTCAATATTATATACCCTTTTAGGGATAGATTTCAAATAGCTCTGATATAGCAGAAACCACTAAATTATGAAATTGCTAAATTGGGAATTGTACTTCAACCCAGAACAAAAAATGTGCTTTGACGGACACTAAATATCTTGCCCAGCAACAACAGTACACCGGTGGGTAACGAGAGATTTAGAGGGAATTAAATTTGAGGCCTAGTATTTAGGCGCTGGGTCACCGGTATGGATTTAGTGACAGAATTAGACTTGGAAATACACAGTAGCGGGTGTGTGTGAAGTTATTCTGAATGACCCTATGTGCACCTTCAATATTATATACCCTTTTAGGGATAGATTTCAAATAGCTCTGATATAGCAGAAACCACTAAATTATGAAATTGCTAAATTGGGAATTGTACTTCAACCCAGAACAAAAAATGTGCTTTGACGGACACTAAATATCTTGCCCAGCAACAACAGTACAGCGGTGGGTAACGAGAGATTTAGAGGGAATTAAATTTGAGGCCTAGTATTTAGGCGCTGGGTCACCGGTATGGATTTAGTGACAGAATTAGACTTGGAAATGCACAGAAGCGTGTGTGTGAAGTTATTCTGAATGACCCTATGTGCACCTTCAATATTATATACCCTTTTTGGGATAGATTTCAAATAGCTCTGATATAGCAGGAACCACTAAATTATGAAATTGCTAAATTGGGAATTGTACTTCAACCCAGAACAAAAAATGTGCTTTGACGGGCACTAAATAACTTTCCCAGCTACAACAGGACAACGGTAACGAGAGATTTAGAGGGATTTAAATTTGAGGCCTAGTATTTAGGCGCTGGGTGACAGGTATGGGTTTAGTGACAGAATTAGACTTGGAAATACACAGTAGCGGGTGTGTGTGAAGTTATTCTGAATGACCCTATGTGCACCTTCAATATTATATACCCTTTTAGGGATAGATTTCAAATAGCTCTGATATAGCAGAAACCACTAAATTATGAAATTGCTAAATTGGGAATTGTACTTCAACCCAGAACAAAAAATGTGCTTTGACGGACACTAAATATCTTGCCCAGCAACAACAGTACAGCGGTGGGTAACGAGAGATTTAGAGGGAATTAAATTTGAGGCCTAGTATTTAGGCGCTGGGTCACCGGTATGGATTTAGTGACAGAATTAGACTTGGAAATGCACAGAAGCGTGTGTGTGAAGTTATTCTGAATGACCCTATGTGCACCTTCAATATTATATACCCTTTTTGGGATAGATTTCAAATAGCTCTGATATAGCAGGAACCACTAAATTATGAAATTGCTAAATTGGGAATTGTACTTCAACCCAGAACAAAAAATGTGCTTTGACGGGCACTAAATAACTTTCCCAGCTACAACAGGACAACGGTAACGAGAGATTTAGAGGGATTTAAATTTGAGGCCTAGTATTTAGGCGCTGGGTGACAGGTATGGGTTTAGTGACAGAATTAGACTTGGAAATACACAGTAGCGGGTGTGTGTGAAGTTATTCTGAATGACCCTATGTGCACCTTCAATATTATATACCCTTTTAGGGATAGATTTCAAATAGCTCTGATATAGCAGAAACCACTAAATTATGAAATTGCTAAATTGGGAATTGTACTTCAACCCAGAACAAAAAATGTGCTTTGACGGACACTAAATATCTTGCCCAGCAACAACAGTACAGCGGTGGGTAACGAGAGATTTAGAGGGAATTAAATTTGAGGCCTAGTATTTAGGCGCTGGGTCACCGGTATGGATTTAGTGACAGAATTAGACTTGGAAATACACAGTAGCGGGTGTGTGTGAAGTTATTCTGAATGACCCTATGTGCACCTTCAATATTATATACCCTTTTTGGGATAGATTTCAAATAGCTCTGATATAGCAGGAACCACTAAATTATGAAATTGCTAAATTGGGAATTGTACTTCAACCCAGAACAAAAAATGTGCTTTGACGGGCACTAAATAACTTTCCCAGCTACAACAGGACAACGGTAACGAGAGATTTAGAGGGATTTAAATTTGAGGCCTAGTATTTAGGCGCTGGGTGACAGGTATGGGTTTAGTGACAGAATTAGACTTGGAAATACACAGTAGCGGGTGTGTGTGAAGTTATTCTGAATGACCCTATGTGCACCTTCAATATTATATACCCTTTTTGGGATAGATTTCAAATAGCTCTGATATAGCAGAAACCACTAAATTATGAAATTGCTAAATTGGGAATTGTACTTCAACCCAGAACAAAAAATGTGCTTTGACGGACACTAAATATCTTGCCCAGCAACAACAGTACAGCGGTGGGTAACGAGAGATTTAGAGGGAATTAAATTTGAGGCCTAGTATTTAGGCGCTGGGTCACCGGTATGGATTTAGTGACAGAATTAGACTTGGAAATACACAGTAGCGGGTGTGTGTGAAGTTACTCTGAATGACCCTATGTGCACCTTCAATATTATATACCCTTTTTGGGATAGATTTCAAAGAGCTCTGATATAGCAGGAACCACTAAATTATGAAATTGCTAAATTGGGAATTGTATTTCAACCCAGAACAAGAAATGTGCTTGAACGGACACTAAATAACTCGCCCAGCTACAGCACTAGGGACAGATTTAGCTGGATATAAATTTGAGGCCTAGTATTTAGGCGCTGGGTGACCGGTATGGATTTAGTGACAGAATTAGACTGGGATATGGCCAAAAAATGAACAGACTATTGCTGGTTAAATGCACTTGGTGTGACAGCTTCACCCTGATGTAGGCTTTAGCCAAAAAACAACCACACCATTGAGGGTTAAATGCACTTGGTGACAGGCGCAGCTTGCCCCTGATTTTGTATATGGCCAAAAAATGAACAGACTATTGCTGGTTAAATGCACTTGGTGTGACAGCTTCACCCTGATGTAGGCTTTAGCCAAAAAACAACCACACCATTGAGGGTTAAATGCACTTGGTGACAGGCGCAGCTTGCCCCTGATTTTGTATATGGCCAAAAAATGAACAGACTATTGCTGGTTAAATGCACTTGGTGTGACAGCTTCACCCTGATGTAGGCTTTAGCCAAAAAACAACCACACCATTGAGGGTTAAATGCACTTGGTGACAGGCGCAGCTTGCCCCTGATTTTGTATATGGCCAAAAAATGAACAGACTATTGCTGGTTAAATGCACTTGGTGTGACAGCTTCACCCTGATGTAGGCTTTAGCCAAAAAACAACCACACCATTGAGGGTTAAATGCACTTGGTCGCAGCTTGTGCTGGCGCACCACAAGACACAAAATGGCCGCCGATCACCCCAGAAAAATGAGACTGACAAACGGTCTGTGCAGCCTAAAAACAGTGAGCAATTGAGGATCAGCAGCTCAATGATCCACAGCTGCAGATCGATCAGTTAATCAAGTCCTTTGGAGGAGTTAATCTGCCTAATCTCGCCCTACTGTCGCAGCCGCAACCTCTCCCTACGCTAATCAGAGCAGAGTGACGGGCGGCGCTATGTGACTCCAGCTTAAATAGAGGCTGGGTCACATGGTGCTCTGGCCAATCACAGCCATGCCAATAGTAGGCATGGCTGTGATGGCCTCTTGGGGCAAGTAGTATGACGCTTGTTGATTGGCTGCTTTGCAGCCTTTCAAAAAGCGCCAAGAAAGCGTCACAAAAGCGCGAAGAAAGCGACGAACACCGAACCCGAACCCGGACTTTTACGAAAATGTCCGGGTTCGGGTCCGTGTCACGGACACCCCAAAATTCGGTACGAACCCGAACTATACAGTTCGAGTTCGCTCATCCCTAGTTAGATACTGTTATATTCTGGGTTTAAAAAAAAACCCATTTTGGTTAAGATTATACATTTGCGGCCTTTGCTGCATTTTTGACAGTCCAATGCAAGCATTAGATACTGCTTTTATATTCTGGGTTTAAAAAAGCACCCATTTTGGGCAAGATAATAAATTTGCGGCCTTTGCTGCATTTCTGGCTGTCCAATACAAGCGTTAGATACTTCTGTTCTATTCTGGGTTTTAAAAAGCATCCGATTTGGGCAAGATAATAAATTTGCAGCCTTTGCTGCATTTTTGGCAGTCCTATACAAGCTTTAGATACTGCTGTTATATTCTGGTATTTAAAAAAAACACCAATTTTCGGCAAGATAATAAATGTGTGGCATTTGCTGCATGGAAGAGATTGAGTGCACCGATACCCGACCACTTATGTTTCAGGATGAGTACATGGAAAGACCACTGCAGCACATCTCGGATGATGATGAAACACAGGTGCCAACTGCTATGGCTTTCTGCAGTGTGCAGACCGACAAGGAAGACAGGGTTCAAAGACTGGGTGGAAGATGATGTGGAGGACGATGAGGTCCTCAACCCCACATGGAATCAAGGTAATGCGAGTGACCTGTCTAGTTTGGAGAAAGAGGCGGTCGCACAGAACCTCCAGCACAGCAGAAGAGTGAACAAGTGCAAAGGCAGAGCGGCCATCCCCTAGACAGTACGCCTGCTACTGCCCAAGGCACCAAGGGACCGAGCACACCAAAGCCAGCTCCAAGGAGTTCCTTGGCATGACAGTTCTTTAGACAATGTGTTGACGTCAAGACACGAGTGGTTTGCATGCTGTGCAATCAGACCTTGAAGCGAGGCATAAATGTTCTCAACCTGAGCACAACCTGCATGACCAGGCATCTAAGTGCAAAGCACGAGCTGCAGTGGAGTAGACACCTCAAAAACCAAGAAAGGTCTCTGGCTCCTCCTGCTTCCTCCAATGCTGCAGTCTCTGCCTCTTCATCCCCCTCAGGAATGACAGTGGCACCTGCCACCCTGCAAACAGAGGATCTGCCAGCAACACCACCACCTGGGTCACCAAGCATCTCCACAATGTCCCATGGAAGCGTTCAGCTGTCCATCTCCCAAACACTGGAGCGAAAGAGGAAGTACCCCCCTACCCACCCGCGATCCCTGGCCCTGAATGCCAGCATTTCAAAATTACTGGCATTTGAAATGCTGTCATTCCGTCTGGTGGAGACGGAGATGGAACAACAGACTGATGAGTGGTTGGTGCCATTGAGTCTCAAGCCCGGCCTGGTGGTGTGCGATAATGGGCGAAATCTCATAGCAGCTCTGGGCCTAGCCGGTTTGACGCACATCCCTTGCCTGGCGCATGTGCTGAATTTGGTGGTGCAGAGGTTCCTTAAAAGTGACTCCGATATGTCAGAGCTGCTTTTGGCGTTCTCACCCTGGTGCTACTCGCCTGTCAGCGCTGCAGCATAACTTCGGCCTTCCCCCTCACCGCCTCATATGCGACGTGCCCACAAGGTGGTACTCCACCTTGCACATGCTGGCCAGACTGTGCGAGCAGAAGCAGACGATCGTGGAGTTTCAGCTGCAGCATGCACAGGTGAGTCGCTCTGCGGAACAGCACCACTTCACCACCAATGAGTGGGCCTCCATGCAAGACCTGTGTGCCTTGTTGCGCTGTTTCGAGTACTCCACCAACATGGCCAGTGCCGATGACGCCGTTCTCAGCATTGCTATCCCACTTCTATGCCTCCTTTAAAAAAAAGCTTTGGGCGATGATGGAAGAGGATGTGGCACAGGAGGAGGAGGAGGAGGAAGAGAGATAATTTCCAAGGATTTCAGGTCAGTCATTCACAAGTGGCTCCGAGGGTGGGTTCCTTCACTCACAAACGCCAGGTACACAATTGTACAGCAATGGCACAGTTCTAGAGGATGACGAGGTGGAGGATGAGGAGATGGAGGAGGAGGAACTGTGTTCACAGCAGGGTGGCACCCAAACCAGCTTATGGCCATCACTGGTGCGTGGCAGGGGGGATACAGAGGACACAGATGATACACCTCCCATAGAAGACAGCTTGTTGTTGACTCTGCGCAGCCTGGCACACATGAGCGATTACAAGCTGCAGTGTCTCCGCAACGACCGCCAAGTTGGCCACATTATAACTTGTGCTAATTACTGGGTGGCCACGCTGTTGGATCCCCGTTACAAGGACAACGTATTATCCTTAATGCCATCACTGGAGCGTGATCGTAAGATGCGCAAGTACAAGCACACGCTGGTAGACGCGCTGCTGGTGGCATTCCCACATGACAGCGGGGGCACAGTGGAAGCACAAGGCAAAGGCATAGGAGGAGGAAAAGGTCCCCAACACAGCTGGGGCACTGCCAGCACCTCAGAAGGCAGGGTTAGCATGGCCGAAATGTGGAAAAGTTTTGTCAGCACGCCACAACAACCAGAGCCACTAGCTGATATGGAATGTTTTAGCAGGAGGCAGCATTTCAGCAACATAGTGGAGCAGTATGTGTGCACACGCCTACACGTACTGAATGATGGGTCTGCCCCCTTCAACTTCTGTGTCTCCAAATTGTCAGTGTATTGTCTGAACGTGTGTTTAGCACTGCAGGGGGCGTTATCACAGACAAGCGCAGCCGCCTGTCCACAGCCAATGTGGACAAGCTCACGTTCATTAAAATGAACCAGGCATGGATCCCACAGGACTTGTCCATACCTTGTGCAGAATAGACATGTATACAGGCCTTACCCAGCCATTGTTATACTCCAGTGCAATTGCTCATTGTTGTATTTTTGATATTTCACATTCTTTTGGGGTGTACCCCAATTTAAAAACACAAAAATATCGTGGCAAATATGGAGGAACTGTTCAAACCCCGAACACTGTAGCGTGTTTTACATTGGAGGATGTCGGCGCGGTCCACATGCACCACTAAGGCATCCCATACACAACAAGGCATTGTGCAGATAAAAATACAATTATATATCACAAAAACATTGCACCAAACGGATATACCACTGACTATACTGGCTAGTCATACAAGTAGATATTAAAAGCTGAGACTTTTGCCAATATATTCCTGTCAGGAAGATATCGGAGCCCATCATGCACCACATCACGGTCACTCAGCATGGCAAGGGGTCCTACCACTACGCTACCTCTTTTTGGTGTGAACAAGGTCTGAAGGTGATGAAATCCAGCTCACAGCCAAGCTTCCACACAACCGCATAGCAGGACAACTAACGCAATGTGAACAAAGCAAGACTGTAAGCCACACCCATATCAGACCAAGTAAAGGCACATACACTGCATATCAAACAAAAACACAAAAATATTGTGGCAAATATGGAGGAACTGTTCAAGTCTTGCTTTGTTCACATTGCATTAGTTGTCCTGCTATGCGGTTGTGTGGAAGCTTGGCTGTGAGCTGGATTTCATCACCTTCAGACCTTGTTCACACCAAAAAGAGGTAGCGTAGTGGTAGGACCCCTTGCCATGCTGAGTAACCGTGACGTGGTGCATGATGGGCTCCGATATCTTCCTGACAGGAATATATTGGCAATAGTCTCAGCTTTTAATATCTACTTGTATGACTAGCCAGCATAGTCAGTGGTATATCCGTTTGGTGCAGTGTACCCCAATTTAAACAAAAAATAATAATTTAAACCAAAAACCAGTGTTGGCTACCTCCTCCACCGCCGCTTCCACCTACACCGCTACGTCTACCGCCTCCTCAACCTCCTACTCCATATGGACCTCCAGCTCATAGATCAAGATTATTATAATTTTTTTATGTATCTTTATTTTATTTTAGGTAATTTCACTAATTTGTCTGATACATTGTTGTGTTACATATCCCAAATTTTTGGCTGTGATATACCCCTGCTCTACCTAGTAGACAGGAAAATACATTTATCTAATTTGTCTGTTACATTGTGGGGTGAAATTCCCAAATTTTTGGCTGTGATATACGCCTGCTCTACCTAGTAGACCGGGAAATAAATTTCACTAATTTGTCTGTTACATTGTTGGGTGAAATTCCCAAATTTTTGGCTGTGATATACCCCTGCTCTACCTAGCAGACAGGGAAATACATTTCACAAATTTGTCTGTTACATTGTCGGGGGAAAGTCACCAATTTTGGGCTGTGATATACCCCTGCTCTACCTAGTGGACAAGGAAATATATTTCACTAATTCATCTGTTACATTGTTGGGTGACAAATGCTCATCTTTTGTGCTAGAAAGTACATTTGCGGCCTACACTGCATTTAGGACAGTACGAATGGTGAGGCCAGAACAAGTACAGACTATAATAGATTGGGGGGCTGACAGTGCCTACAGTTCCTTCGCATTGTCTCCCACCCAGTCCTTTGCTGGAAGGTCAGAGTTGGCATCTACAGCCCATGGACATCTGTCTTTCATCTCACCCCCTTGCAAATCAGGCAAGCAGTCTGAGCCCCAAGTCATGCAGTCTCAGCCCCAAGTCATGCAGCAGTCTGTTATGTTTTTTGATGACTCTGCTGGCAGGGTTTCAGTGGGCCATCCACATGGCCCAGCACCAGAAGTGGAAGAGATTGAGTGCACTGATACCCAACCACTTATGTTTCAGGATGAGGATATTGGAAGACCACCACAGCATGCTGCGGCTTTCTACAGTCTGCAGACAGACAAGAAGGGCAGGGGTAAAGAGTGGGTGGAAGATGATGTGGAGGATGATGAGATACTAGACCCCACATGGAATCAACGTCATGCGAATGACCTGTCTAGTTCAGAGGAAGAGGCGGTGGTCGGACAGAGGCACCAGCACAGCAAAAAAGGGAGCAGGGTGCAAAACCATCTGTTACATTCTTGGGTGACATTTTACAATTTTTGCTGTGAATAAAGCCCTGCTCTGCATAGGTGACAGGGACTTAAATTTAAAAAAATCGTCTGTTAGATTGTCAGGTGACATTTTACCAATTTTGCCGTATACAAACCCCTGCTCTGCATAGGTGACAGGGACCAAATTTTTGTAAAATCGTCTGTTCAATTGGTGGGTGACATGAACACAGTTTTGCTGTAAATAAAACCCTGCTCTGCATAGTTGACAAGGACCGAATTTTTTTAAAATCGTCTGTTCCATTGGTGGGTGACGAACGCATTTTTGCCGATGAAAAACCCCAGCTCTGCATAGGTGACAGGGACTTAAAATTCTAAAATTTTTCATTAATTGACGCACGCCACCTCCTTTCATTTGATCCTTCCGCTTTAACAACTTGTCCCACATTTCTACTCAATCACATTTCAGCCATTGACCTCCCTTGGATGTGGTATCCCTTTCTCATGCTCCCTCTCCGGCGTGGGAACCCTGATTCGCCGCTAACCGTGATCAACATGGTAGGCAGAAGTTATCTAGAGTCAACAAAGCGGCAGCAGGGCCTCTCCTGTCTAACGTTTCCAAATCCAAAATACCCCAGTGACATTCCCTGTAATTTTTTATTAATCATTCGAATAACAGGGCATCTTAAGAGTCCTGTATTGATATTTATAGTCACTACCTCCTCAAGTCGGCAGTGGGTAATTGCTGCGCGCCCCCTCCTTTACTTGGAAGCTTCGGCGTCAATAATTTGTCCCACATTTCCACTCTATCACATTTAATTTCATCCATTGACCTCCCTCGGATGTGGTATCCCTTTCTCAGGCTCCTTTTCCGTCCTGGAACCCTGATTCCCCTCTACCCATGATCACCATGGTAGGCGCAGAAAAGAACATCGAAAGTTGATAGAGAAGATATCCAATTGTATCCTGGACGTGCGACATGGTTGAGCAATATGTGTGCACATGCCTACACGTACTGACTGATGGGTCTGCCCCCCTCAACTTCTGGGTCTCCAAATTGGGAACATGGCCTGAGCTTGCACTTTACGCCTTGGAGGTGCTGGCCTGCCCTGCAGCCAGTGTATTGTCTGAACATTTGTTTAGCATGGCTGGAGGGGGTTATCATAGTTTATATTTCCCAATGTTTTAGGAAATCCCAAATGTAAACAAAAAATAATAATAAAATAAAATAAAAAACAAAAACAAAAAACTGTGTTGCCTACCTCCTCCACTGCCACTTCTACCTAAACCACCACATCCACCACCTCCTCAACCTCCTACTCCATATGGACCTCTTCCTCCTAGATCAAGATTATTATATATTTCTTTTACGTATTTTATGTTATTTTAGGTCATTTCCCTATCCACATTTGTTTGCAGAGCCCTTGCCATGCTCTTAACCACATTGTGCGGCCATTTGCAGCCCTCTATCCCTTTCCATGACTTTTTAAGAGCCATTTTAGTGCTAAAAAATTCGGGTCCCTATTGGGTTCAGGTTCGGAGTCAAGTTCGGGCCAAGTTCGGGTTCCGAACTCTAACTTTTTTGTGAAGTTTGTCCGAACCTGTCGAACCCGAACATCTAGGTGTCCGCTCAACTCTAGTGTTAAGTTTATAGGCATAGATATATATCTGTTTTATAGGTATTGATTTTTTTCTGACTATTCTCCTGCCTTTATTTTGCTTTTTGTCTCTCTTGGTTTTAACCGGCTTGTCTCTGTTGTGAATACTGGTTACTGATTTAGTTTGACTTTTTTCCAATATGATTCTGACCCTGGCTAGTGCAACCATTCGACTTGTTCACTCCACCAGATAGCAGCTTCCCTGTATACATGACCTAGCAGGGAGCACTCAGGGTGACTGAGTTTAGGCTCTTTAGGAGGATTGCCCTTATTGGGAAAGCTATTCTGGCAGTGGATTTGCATTTTGCTGGACAGGTTACCTGTACTTTCACAGTTTTGTTACACATGGTCATGTTTAGCTAAAGTCCCTTGTACAGTATGTCCACTCTGTCATACTGCACATCTTTTTAGATTTTAGCAAGTGAAGCCAAACAGAAGGCACCTCACTGAAGTCATGGGATACCAACTGTATTCAATGTGGTAACGTGATGCTTCACTGTAAGGAAAATGAGCAATAAAATTGCAGCTCCCATGTTGCTAACAGCTAATGATGGGATCTTTAAGAAATTAGATCTTTTCCCAAGATCAGATTATCCAAGGCTGCACTGCATTAGAAAGATTTAACCAGACTAGTAACTCTATCAGTATTATATGCATGGAAATGAACTTATCAGACAAAGCAGAGACAACTGTAGAGAACACTGTTTGCGGGTTCCTAGTCCTCATTAGTGAATTTTTTGTAGCAAATTTTTTGTAGCGAATATCGGCACTTCGAGAATTCGTGAATATTTAGAATATAGTGATATATATTCATAATTTTGAATATTCAAGTTTTTTTTAAAATCTGTACACATGATCCCTCCCTGCTTATAGTTTGTGGGCCAATAAGAAGGCTGCAATATCTTTGACTTTAGAAGTAGTGTTGATTGTGAATTTCCGTAATGCGCATTTTTCGTCATGTGAATTTTTATCGCAAATTTTTCAATTGCCGATTTCCGCAATCAAGAAAATAATGACTGGAGATAACGAATTCGAAAATTTGTGAATATATGGCGAATATTAGCCCAAATATTCGTGAAATATCAGGAATTCGAATATTGCCCCTGCCGCTCATCACTAGTCCTCATCAGTACAGAGTAGGCTTCTGCTTAGCTGGATGAGATACCTTAGATGCAGCCCAGGGAGACATTGTTTCTAAATGAAGAGACACAGAAGTGTAGGGAGACTTATCCTTCAGGCAATGCTCCATGAGAAAAATATGCAAATTTGTTTAGAGACACCTATCTGTAGACAGCACTGTTTTAGGTTTCTTGCCCCTCATCAGTACTCTGCCTTGTACTGATAAGGGGAAAGAACCATGAAAAAGAGCGTTCTGCGGATAGCTGGTATGAGTTAATTTGCTTACTTTATTCCCATAAAGCATTGGCTAAAAAATAAGTCTCTATACACTTGTGTCTCTTTCATGAGAAACTGTACCCACCCTGATAACGGTATGCACTTACTATCTCATGGCATCCTTTCTCCTAATTACCTCTTTTACCCAGTTGAAAGTAATATAAACCAGTCTCTTCACTTCCAGCTACAATATATGTAATGAGAAGATTCTTCTATGCCTCAATGGCACTAAACACTATTCAAACATTAGTTACTACCTCGAAAGAGGTTACTACTAAAGCCAGCCATACATGACATAGCTATTGGTAGTTGAAGGATGGAACTGAGCATGTGTGTCCACCTCAGCAAGGTGGACAGAGAAAGAAGGAAAAGCTTCAGGTGGCACTATACAGATAAATGTTAGTAAATAACTCATTTATTTTTTAACTCCGTTTTTAATAACATGCAAAAACAAACATATTCATATCCAGGTGCTGCTTTGAAAAATTTAGAATATTTTATGTGGAACAACCCCTTAAATTAAAATACATTTTCTGCAATTGTGACAGGGAGTTAGGTAACTTGAGTCAAAATTGCCCATCATATACTTAGCTATACATAACAATACGATATTCTAAATCTAAAATTTGAAAACGTAGACTCCATTATACTTATTGACATAAATTTATCAAGATAACACAGCCCCCACAAATCTTCTAACATGTTTCAATTACATTTTAAAATGGTGAACTGGAGAACCCCTTTAACCACCTCAGCTCCCCTAGCTTAAACCCCCTTAATGACCAGACCACTTTTTACAATTCTGCACTACACTACTTTCACGGTTTATTGCTCGGTCATACAACTTACCACCCAAATTAATTTTACCTCCTTTTCTTCTCACTAATAGAGCTTTCATTTGGTGGTATTTTATTGCTGCTGACATTTTAACTTTTTTTATATTAATCGAAATTGACCGGAATTTCCGCATTTTTAAGCAGCTCTGACTTTCTGAGCACCTGTCATGTTTTCTGAGGTTCTACAATGCCCAGACAGCAGAAACACCCCACAAATGACCCCATTTCGGAAAGTAGACACCTTTAAGGTATTCGCTGATGGGCATAGTGAGTTCATGGAAGTTTTTATTTTTGTCACAAGTTAGCGGGAATTTTTTTCTTTTTATTTTTTTCTTACAAAGTCTCATAATCCACTAACTTGTGACAAAAAATACAATTTTACATGAACTCACCATATCCCTTCTTTCCAAATGGGGTCACTTGTGGGGTATTTATACTGCCCTGGCATTTTAGGGGACCTAAAGCGTGAGAAGTAGTTTGGAATCCAAATGCGTAAAAAATGCCCTGTGAAATCGTAAAGATACTCATTGGAATCTGGGCCCCTTTGCCCACCTAGGCTGCAAAAAAGTGTCACACATGTGGTATCGCCGTACTCAGGAGAAGTAGGGCAATGTGTTTTGGGGTGTATTTTTACATATACCCATACTGTGTGAGATAAATATCTCTGTAAAAGACAACTTTTCCCATTTTTTTATACAAAGTTGTCATTTTACAGAGATATTTATCTCACCCAGCATGGGTATATGTAAAAAGACACCCCAAAACACATTGCCCTACTTCTCCTGAGTACGGCGATACCACATGTGTGACACTTTTTTGCAGCCTAGGTGCGCAAAGGGGCCCAAATTCCAATGAGTACTTTTTAGGAGGGCATTTTTAGGCATTTAGATTCCATACTTCTTCTCACGCTTTAGGGCCCCTAAAATGCCAGGGCAGTATAAATACCCCACAAGTGACCCCATTTCGGAAAGAAGACACCCCAAGGTACTCCGTGAGGGGCATGGCGAGTTCCTAGAATTTTTTTTTTTTTTGCCACACATTAGCGAAAAATGTTTTTTTACATGAACTCGCCATGCCCCTCAAGAAATACCTTGGGGTGTCTTCTTTTCAAAATGGGGTCACTTGTGGGGTATTTATACTGCCCTGGCATTTTAGGGGCCCTAAAGCGTGAGAATAAGTCTGTAATATAAATGTCTAAAAATAATTTCCGCTAATTTGTGCCAAGTAAAAAAATCTTCTATGAATTCGAAATGCCCCTCAAAAGTGATCTTTTTATAGCGCCGCAGCGATTTTATGGTGTTTTTGCAGTGATCAGAAAAAAATATTATGTCACTGCGGTGGGGCGGACTGAACACAAGTGTGCGCACAAGATCAGGCCTGATCGGGCGAACACTGCGTTTTTTGTAGAGCCTATAGAACATGTCCTATTTTCTATATAGTTCTGGTAATGTGCGGATCCGCAAAATGCGGAAAGCACATTGCCAGTGTCCGTGTTTTGCAGATCAGCGGTGTCCGTGTTTTGCGGATACATGGATCCGCGGATCCGCATAACACATACGGATGTCTGAATGGATCCTTACAGGGGGGTGATCAGGGGTTAATAAGGGGTTAATAAGTGACGGGGGGGTGTAGTGTAGTGGTGATTGGTGCTACTTATTATAGAGCTGCCAGTGTCCTCTGGTGGTCGATCCAAGCAAAAGGGACCACCAGAGGACCAGGTAGCAGGTATATCAGACGCTGTTAACAAAACAGCGTCTGATATACCTTTCAAGGGTTAAACAAATCGCATCTAAAGCCTGCCAGCGAATGATCGCCGCTGGCAGGCTGTAGATCCACTCGTTTACCTTCCGATCCTGTGAACGCGCGCTCCTGTGTGCGCGTGTTCACAGGAAATCTCGCCTCTCGCGAGATGACGCGTCGGCGCGTCAAGGAGGAATAAACCGCCCGCAGGAGGAATACAGTATTTACAACCTAGTCAGTACCTGATATGTAATTATTTATTGTTTCTCTTTACGTAAAACATAAATCAAAGTTAAATTATCATCTCTACGATTCTCAATTTATTTAGTTTTTACAGAGAATCTGAAAAAAAAAATAGCTACGGTTTGCCTGATATCTAAGAAGCTTATTATCATGCAGTAGTGCGGTAGTAGCTTGATCTTGTTACTGATGTGCCTCATATGAATAAGTGATTAATTACCACAAAGGCTAACACAGTGCAGAGTGAGAGTACCGTAGCTCACCCTGAATGCGGGTCTTAAACACGTTTATTGCCCTTTAAGTGCATTTCATTAAGGCCAATTAAGGACTTTCGTGTCTTATTAGAAAAACGAAGGAGATTTATGAGGTTGGTTGTAAATGCAGGGGTCTCCGTGATACTAAACTGCACAGAGATTACGTGGTTTAGCAGCAATGAAAATCTATAAAAATACCAACAAAGGAATTTCGATATTATGTTTCATTACATGGGAAGCCTGCCATTAACTATTTCTAAAATAACAATTACCGTGATTTCCTTTCCGCTTAGTCATTGGATTAAATCACACAAATGTATATATCCTTGAGTTCAAGGCATTTATGCATATCACAGTAATTGTCCCTGCACTCGATATGGGCAAATCAATCACATTTGCAAAATGTTGATGATTTAAGTAATAAAGTCCATATTGAGAGGGCAGTAATGGAATAAAGACCTTTCAATGGTGTGCAACTCCCAGGATAAAACAGATGCCTCATAAGAACCTTTCATCTCTACACCTTCAAGAGCAAGTGCCTTTGCATATCAAAAGCGTACTTTACCTTCATAGTTAACATTTTAAAGATAATTCTCCCGAACCACACTACACGCACACTCCAACCAGTGCAAGCAGCGGTGGAATCTCTACATTTGGCAAAGATTAGAATACACGATGTGCTGCTCGGCATTGTGAATAATGCCGGGTACTGAAAACGCGCTAAGATGAATTCAAGGCGGTAATACCTTTTAATTATTAGTAAAATAAGCAATCAAAACTGCTTTAAATACATCTAGTTTTACATATTTGATTTCCAAAGCTAATAGTGAAGCTGAAAGAAACCAGCTGCATAAAACTATAACAGCGACAGATATGTTCATGTATCAAAATCATTATTATTGAAATAAAATACGCCTAGGATTTCTCTACAAGACAGACTATAAAGACAAAAACCCCTGCATCAACTATTTGAATAAAAATAAATGTGTAAGCTTATTATATTCTGTAGAGTGTGTGGCTAAACATTAGTATATATGTGTGTGCATAAAAATGTGTATTTACATTGTATATACACAGGAGGAGGCGACATCCTATTGTGCAAAACTCTATACCTGCATCTAGGTTTGTATCTAAAGTTTCTCCTCCTTCTCACTCTGGCTACCAATCACTGTGAGGCAACCTTCCTAGTCCCATCTCCTTCAATGTGCCTGAAGCAATCTCTGAAGTAAGATTTTACACAATTTTCATTATGTTATGTTAGACCACTGGTCAGTGCTCGCTCCGTCCGTGTTTTCTGGTGGATACGGCTGCTGGAGCACTCACCTTCTCTCCTGTGATCATCCTTCAGTGGTCTGTGACCATTAGGGTAACTGTGCTTCTTCCCAGAGGGTTTGGCCCCCAAAGCAGTGTAGGTCTATCCACCCCACATAGAATGGGCCTGTTCGGCAGATATGCACCCCTCCACCTGTAGGGCATATGCACACGCCTCCTCTGTCTCTTATATGGCCAATGCACCTAAGTATTCCCCAATGGTTACCTAATGGCATATTAGGCATCTTTCCCTGTGAAAATGTACTTGAGCAATAGTTTCTAATAGTCTAGATCAGGCATGGCCAACCTGCGGCTCTCCAGCTCTTGCAAAACTACAATTTCCAGCATGTCCAGACTGCTTACAGCTATCAACCTACAGCAGGGCATGGTGGGATTTGTAGTTTTACAACAGCTGGAGAGCCGCAGGTTGGCCATGCCTGGTCTATATTCATGTTAAGGTGTGCCATTGGTGTCTTGCCTTGCCTATGTATGTAACAACCTCTGCTTTGATCTGTATTTACCCTTCGCCCTGTGACACAACCTTTACCTGTTCCCCATACTGACCCTGAGGCTGTCTGTCCTTATCCTTGGACTGACTTTAGATTGCATATACTCTGGTGTCTCTTGACCCCCCATGGGTCAGCAATCTACTGAACAGCGACTACTACAGGAGTTAGCGGTCTGGTGGTCCTTGTATAATGGTTAAAGGGTGAAAATACAGTTGCTCATACATGCTTTTAGGAGTAGGCCCAACACAAATATCCTTGACACAGTTCATTGTAGACATATTATATATTTTCTATTTTGAGTTTGCAAAGTCTACAGATAGATTATGAACTAATGGGGATTAACCTGGCCACAAATTTCAGGAATCATGTTTCATTCCCTTTCCACAGGATTACAGGATCAGGAAAACGTTAATGTATCGCAACCAAATCTGGATAGACCCTGTCCGGGTGTTAAAGCACTTCCCAAAGACAACTTCCTTCTCCCACCAGCCCAGGGAAATGTTAGCATATGTCAGGGCACAAGAGCTGCCCATACCCCCCCCATCTTGTCGTTAGAGGTGAACCCATTGGGGTAATTTATCAAACTGGTGTAAAGTAGAACTGGCTTAGTTGCCCATAGCAACCAATCAGATTCCACCTTTCATTTTTGACAGCTCCTTTGGAAAATGAAAGGTGAAATCTGATTGGTTGCTATGGGTAACTAAGCCAGTTCTACTTTACACCAGTTTGATAAATTACCCCAAAAGAGTATATGATACATTAGTACAAAGAGTGACATTTACACAGAATACAATGGTGTCTCAAACAGCACATTTGGCAATTTCAGGGTGATCTTTTTGAAGTGGGTCCCTATCTACCACTGGTGCAACACAGCACTCATGGAGGGCAACTTGGTTGAAGGCTAAGACCTCTTTGCCAGGGGTGTAGCTATAGCATGTGCAGAGGTAGCAGTCATTACCAGGTCCAGGAGCATGAAGACCCTTCTGCCACATAAGAAGACACTGGTATTATAGAAAGTGCATGCTAGCCAAGTTACAATTCTGGCTGGAAGGAAGGGGTTAGGTCAAGAATTTGGCAAAAGGGGGGGGGGCTGTTTCAATTTTTCCCTCAGGCAGCACGAAGTCTATGTGCTTCCCTGTCCCTGGCCACAAAGCACTGAGGGAAGGGGGGCCCAAGCTGAACTCTTGCACCAGGGCCTATGAGCCTTTAGCTACGTCCCTGCTCTTTGCTCTGAGTCACACCACCCACATGCACAGCACCATAGCAAAAGCATCTGCTATGCAATCCACATCATACGAACATATCACAAAAGTAAAAAAAAAAAAAAAAAGGAAGAATGTATATAACTTTTATGGCTACCTTAAAGTAAATCTGTTAACATAACGTAAGGAAAGCAATAACTCTGTACTCAATGTAGCCGACATAGCACAAAAAAATGCTGTGCCCACTGTTTACTAGGAGGTCTGAAAGAATACTCCGGACACATACTGTAGATTATAGTCTGGTGAATTTACGAGGAGGGAACTTGCCCATCTACCTGCCTCCTCCCACTCTTTAGGATGATTTGTGTATACACAATCACATTACAGCAGCTAGCAGGTGTCAATGAATAGTTTCTACACTTCAAAAAAAGACCACCACCATCACAAATCCCCAGTGTTACAAAAGATATAACCAGGTGCCATGCGACAAGGTGTCAATGGACCATGAATGCAACTAGAGGAGAATATTGCAGTGCTCCAATTTACAGCAACTTCCATTGTATTCACATTAATATGAGAAGTGATGTTTCAACCCAACACTGGGTCTTTTTCAAGCTCAAAACGTTGCTGCTTAAATTCAATTGAATGAAGGAGTAGTTTTACTGTTATTGGGAGTTCTGCGATTGTTCCTATACTTAGTAATATCATCATTTTCTGCGCCATGTCTGCCCCTTTTTTTGGAGGCCCCTGAGAAGCCAAGATTACATGTCATTTAGTTGGGCAGTAGCGTAAAATAATTAGACATGGAACACTACTCATTATTTGAAATATGACAAAAAAAAAGAAAATTGTATTTTTCTTCTGGAATTAGTTAATATTAATGCCAATTTTATTGAACTCTTTTTAATTACTACTGCAGTGTAAAATGTGAAAGATTAAAAAAAAAATTAGAAAGAACTGACCTCGAGACCTGAAAATCTACTAAAAATCTAAACCTGCACCCTGCTTTGCAGACAGTTAGACAGCCTGCTTCAAAGCCAGGGCAGATGCCAAAGATCAGACCAGCCATAGATCGAACAGAAGCACAATCCAGAGCCTGGCATCTGGGTAGCTCATCTGCCAAGCTTGACTCATAAGTAGCCACAATGGTTGGCTCCTCCACTGGAACCAGCAGTGAGAGGACAAAGGGTTCTGTGTTCTCTACTGCCAGCAATAGGTCCGGGTAGAGCCAAGGCAGCATTGCAGTTATAGGAATGTGCCAATCTGCTTTGGAACTGGATTTTTGTATTTAAACAAATGAAAACATCCATATACAGGGAAGCCACAGCACAACATTTGTCCCTACTGTACTTCATCTTTTTTTTTTCTGTCCTTCATTAAAACTATAGTAAAAATGTTCTATACATACACACTTCCTCTGGCTCATTCTAACTGCTGCAAATTACAAAGTTGGCTATTCATTTGTGTCAAATGAATTAAACAAAAATAATGTAGTGCTCTCATAAAAAACTAACATGCTGTAAATATCTTGGACCCCGCTGCCGGTACGAATTACTTTTTCAACCAAAGCATTATTGAAATCTGTTTTAAAAATACAGTTGCTCCTACATTTTAGGTTACAGTCCATCTGTGCCTATCTGGTCTTCATTGCTATGTTAATAAATATGATACGGAACAGGAGGAAAGGTGTCAAGTTTGTATTTATAACAATATTTTTCATGAAGCATTTTTCATAAACGCTCCTTATGCCTGTTAACAGTAGAGCATTTATAAATGGGTCTTGAAGAGCTAATCCGACAAAAAAAATGGATTAACTACAGACTATTCACAGCTTCAGTCAACCAAAGCTAACATTTTACAGTGTCATTTCATTTAGACTTTTGGCCTCAAGCGCATAAAACCTGTGAGTTTATGTTTCTGTATATGAGGAGAAAGGTCTTAAAAAAATTAGCTTTTCTTTTCAGGTTGTATATTTTACTATTGTTTGAAGGGAGTAAAAAAAAAAAAACTACATTTGTTATTTGCAACACTGACATTACACCTCCAGGGCCAACCATGGGCATTGCAAATGCAGGAACTGTAGAAGGAAGTACCAGGGAACTATTTTTTAAAAGACCTCTTTACATGGGCAATTATTAGGAAGGAATGTTCCCAGGAAGACTTGGGCCCAATAATTTTCCTGTCGAAAGGCAACGCTCATTCATTAGGTAAAAACATTGTTGCTGTGGACACCAAAAATCATCATTTCTGGACAGCAGATCATCCTGTGTAAACAGGGATCTGCTACCCAGAAGCAATCAATCTGTATGGAAAAATGCTTTCATCCCCATACTGCAGAGGTGATTGATGCATATAATTGCAGCTCTTAAACCTGCTGCTGATCAGGCAATTAACAGGAATGAAAGGTTCTTGCCTGCTTGGTCGGCCCTTGTAAAGGGACCTTAAAAGGGTTGTCCCATGAAAAAATAAAAATTTCCATTATTCAAACAGCACCTAGATATGAATACTTTTGCAATTACATGTAATAACTTTTTTTGTATACCATTGAGTTATTTAATAAAATGCATCTGTATAGCACCACCTACTTTCCCCCACCTATCTATCCACCTCATTAAGATGGGTGAGCATGCTCAGTTCCATGCTTCAACTGCTCCCAACCCTATCTTCTGTTAGAAGCTGTGACAGCTTTGGGGCAAGAGCTACAGCAGAAAGGACACGCACTGAGCTGTGATAGGGAGACAGCCGCAGCAGACAGGACATGGCCACTTAAGAAAGGAATACATTCTGAGCTGCCTCTGCAGTATCCCTGCAATTTTTAAGATATGTTTTGTTCTATTCTATTATGTACAGCAGCATGAGATACGTATGCGGTTGGCAGGGACAGGTTTAACTGCACTGTTCCTTCTCTCTTGGTAAGAGTGTGCTGGTCCTGATCCTGCCAGGACAGGGAGTTCTATTTAGGACAGTGAGGAGGTAGAAAGCACGTCCAATTCCTACTATTCCAAGGGTCTTAAAATCAACCCAACTCTCCCTGTGAGGCCACTACTCCAGAGCGAATGCAAGGACACCACGATACAGCTTTCCTAGATGCTACAGAATTGATAGTTAGCAGAGTCACCAGCAAGCCACTGTTTTAAAGACCCTCTGCAAGTGAGGGACTACAGTTCAGACACCTATCACCTAGATCACATCAAGGCCAGGTCAACTGAAAGCCTGCATTACATAGTGGACACCTATATCCACAAGTGTCAGTTTACAGCTGTTAGCCGGAAGTTCAAGGGAGAGTCATCAGTAAGATAGCACATCACAGCTGCCATTACCTGCCATTTATCCAGCCAAAATACCTAATCATCTGGGGATAGTAATAGCATTTTGTACAAACTACTACTGGATGTACTACAAGTTATCTTTTACACTGAGTAAAGTGAGACATTTATTCCTTTACTTGTGGCATGATTCTTTAAACCACAATTTCATAGCATCGATTGCCAGGGAGCAATGGCCTGAGGGAGAACATTGTGACACAACTCATCAGTTCCACTACCTCTCCTGTGCTCTGCACTAGCTCTTCAGAGGCTCACTGCATAAAATTGTCATTACAAACAGGATTTTGCCTCCATGCCTTACTATCCTTGGCCTAATAGCTGTGTGGAACCTAAAGAGACTTTATTGCCCTGCTAGAGAAGACCTAGTGGAATCTAAGGCAACATCGTGTTAACAAGACTCCTTGTGGGTGTTTCACACTCACCACCACTTGCTACCAAGGCCCAGAAATGCTCCATTTACTGCACACCAGCATAAAACTGATTAATCGGTCATCTTGGATCCGAGCCACGTGTGCCGAAGCTCTGCCCCTCCATAGCAGTAAACCAGAGAGAACACATAGCAGAGGAGAAGGCAAGACGTGTTTGCCTTTGCTCCACTAGGTGTGGGATGCCGGCACCTTTAGCCAGGTTCCCATTTGTTATTTTGCCAAGGCTAAGAGCTTCAGACCAAGAAGGTAACGAGTTCTTGGGGTGGAAGAGTTCGCCCAACTCCAGAAACTGCCATCTCTCTGAGGTGTAGAGACCAAAGGCAGAGAAGACCTGTGCCTGGTGGCAATTTCAGAAGCAAGATGATGAAAAGACTGCCCAGTACAGAGAGCTCGCCCCCCACTAATATCTCCAGTAAGGGAGGTATGAGTAGAACTTGGAATGGATTGTGCCCCATGCTGATTTCTGTTGTCTTTGATCAGCAGGGCATTCATAGGGGGGACCTGAGCCGGACCCCCCCCCTCCCCCCTCCAGCTGCACAGGGGCCCAGAGAACAGCAGCAGGCATTATAATTACAGCGAAAAAATTACACTGAGTGTCACTGATATTTTGGATGTGCTAACGTTATGCTAACGTTATGCTGGAGATGTAGCGCAGGTAATGTCGCTGTCACCAGCGGCCAAACAATTGCGCTGAATTTCACAGTGCAAATGTAACACAACAGATTTAGCAGAGGTTGTGTCACTGTCAGCATCAGCCAAACAATTGCACGCAATTAAGCGTAGGTTGTGCTAATAATATATATGACAGCCAGAAAAAACAATAGTCCTTAAAAGGACTTTTGGGTTTCTAACACCTTTCACCAGTAAAACCTGCCTAACAAACAAACCAATTCCTGTCCCTACACTATATGTCCCTTCTGCTGCAGCTCTCCCTGACTAAGACTGAGCCGAACCACGTATCATCGGGTGTGACGCGTGCTGGCCAGCCATTCACTGTAATGCCAGTAGCCAATATGGCTACGGCATTACAGTGAATGCCAGTACCTCCACGCACGTTTATTGGCTGCACAGCAAAAAAAAAAGTTTAAAAGTTTGCAGCCGAGCATGCTCGCCCAAAACTAAGGGTCCATTCACATGTCCACAAAATGGGTCTGCATCCGTTCTATAATTTTGCAGAACAGGTGCGGACCCATTCATTTTCAATGGAACCGGAATGTGCTGTCCACATCTGCATTTGCGGATCCGCACTTCCGGATCTCCACTTCCGTTACACAAAAAAATAGAACATGTTCTATTCTTGTCCACAATTGCAGACAAGAAAAGGCATTTTCTATGAGAGTGCCGGCGATGTGCGGTCCTAGTTTCCCATACATTGACACACACAAGTCTTTGAACTTAATAACAAATAACATTTTCTGGAGCTCCATACACACACACTCAGTATCTCACACACATTGCCTTGTTAGTATTGCAAACATTAAACTCGCTATCACACATTCCAATATAATGACGTCACTCCCCTCACAGCTGCGGCCCCGCTGTCACCCTTCATACGTCACCAGCTGCGGAGCGGTATATTCACCGGGCAACAGAGACACGGCATCTTCCATGGTACACAGACAGTCAAGACACGACACTCCCTGAGGATCACACCAATTTTTGGCTGTAATATACCCCTGCTCTACTTAGTAGACAGGTTAATACATTTCACAAATTTTTCGGTTACATAGTTGGGTGACATTCACCAATTTTTGGCTGTAATAAACCCCTGCTCTACCTAGTAGACAGGTTAATACATTTCACAAATTTTTCGGTTACATAGTTGGGTGACATTCACCAGTTTTTGGCTGTAATAAACCCCTGCTCTACCTAGTAGACAGGTTAATAAATTTCACAAATTTTTCTGTTACATAGTTGGGTGACATTCACCAAGTTTTGGCTGTGATAAACCCGTGCTCTACCTAGTGGACAGGTTAATAAATTTCACTAATTTGTCTGTTACATTGTCGGGTGACATGCACCAATTTTTGGCTGTGATATACCCCTGCTCTACCTAGTGGACAGGTTAATACACTTTACTAATTTGTTTGTTTAATTGTCGGGTGAAATTCACCAGTTTTGGGCTGTGATATACCCCTGCTCTACCTAGTGGACAAGGAAATACATTTCACGAATTCGTCTGTTACATTCTTGGGTGACAGATTACCATTTTTGCCGTGAATAAACCCCTGCTCTGCATAGGTGACAGGGACATGAATTTCAAAAAATCGTCAGTTACATTGTCAGGTAATTTTTTTTCGGGTCAAGAACTTTTTTGAGAAGTTCGGCCGAACCCGTCAAACCCGAACATCCAGGTGTCCGCTCAACTCTAATTACCATCTAATATACCTCCAGCCACATAATCACTTGATCTTTTCTGTACGGTGAATGCATAATTTTTGGGGCCTATAATCTAACTGGCCAACAGTAAAATTGTTATACGGTGGCCGCCTAATGTACCTCCAGCCACCTTATTAAGTGTTCTTTCCTGTACAGTAAATTAATAATTTTTGGGGCCTGTAGTCCACTGGCCTGCAATAAAATTGATATCCAATGACTGTCTAATATACCTCCAGCCACATAATCACTTGATGTTTTCTGTCCGGTGAATGCTTAATGTTTGGGGCCTGTACTCTCGTGGCGTAAAATAAAAAATTCCTAGGCTCCAGCAGGGCACATTTTTGAGAGTTTCCCTTTAATACTCATAAAAATGGCCCCTGATTAAAATACATATTTTTTGTGGGAAGTTTTGCCATTGATTCCCCTCTTGCTTGTCACTGTCCATGTTGTGGGGCGATTTGTGTACTTCTAGTAAGTATTTGGTGGCTGAAGGTTTTTCAGGTTCGCCTGCCATTAAAGTGAATGGAGCCCTGCGCAAACTTGCGGTTCGCGAACATTTGATCGCATTCGCGTGATCGCATTCGCGTGATCGCATTCGCATGATCGCATTCGCGAATTGTCCCGGCCGATGTTCGTCCATCACTATCTGTGACATTCAGTGTAATTTTTAATTAGCCGCTGGTGACAGTGACATTTCCTTCGCTAAATCTCCTGTATAACGTTTGTGCATCCTAAATATCTGTGACATTCAGTGTAATTTTTTTTTAGCCGCTGGTGACAGCGACATTACCTGCGCTATATCTCCTGTATGACGTTTGCTTCCTAAATATCTGTGAGATTCAGTGTAATTTTTTTGCTGCTGGTGACAGCGACATTACTTGAGCTATATCCCCTGTATAATGTTTGTGCATCCTAAATATCTGTGATATTCAGTTTAATATTTTCGCTGCTGGTGACAACGACATTACCTGCGCCACATCTCCTGTATAACGTTTGCACATCTTAAATATCTGTGACATTCAGTGCAATTTATTTGTGCATACACTTACAAGACCTGCGCTACTGTACTTGTGACATACTTGCAAGCATATATACCATTTAATATGCTCAAGATGAGCAGTAAGGGATGGGGAAGTGGCCGTGCTGCTGATGGTGCACGCAGAGGACATGGCCCTGGGCACAGTGAAAACGTGCCTGCTACCAGAGCACAAGAAACACACTCATCCACGATACCTAGCTTCATGTCCCAGTTTGCAGGGCGGCGCAAGACACCACTCTCGAGGTGGTCAGTTGGATTGCAGCAGATAATGCTTCCAGTTGGTTAAGCACCACCCTGTCTTCCACAAAGTCCAGTCTCAGTAGCCAGATTCTGGTGAACAGAATCCTCACCCTGATCCTTCTTCCTCAAACCATGGAGAGTCTTGGTAAACTTGGATATTCTGAGGAGCTTTTTTCATAGCCACTCCTTGAGGAGATCTTGTGCACTGAATCCCAAACTCTTGAGCATCCACAGTCAGAAGAAGATGACAGAGGGGGGCGGAAATTAGTGTGATGATGATGATGAGACACAGTTTCCAATTAATCAATGGAAATTAGTGTCTCAAGAGGTTGATGATGAGGATGAGACACAGTTGTCAAAAAGTGAGGTTTTTGTTAGGTCAACAAGTCAGGAGGATGACCAGAGTGAGGAAATGGAAGAGGAGGTGGTGGACGATAAAATCACTGAACCAACCTGGGAAGGTGGCAAGCCGAGCAAGGACAGCAGTACAGAGGGGGAGGGATCCGCAGCACCGCAACAGGCTGGAAAAGGCAGTGGGGTGGCAAAAGGGAGAAGGCGAGCCACACGAAACAGGCCCGCAACTGTTCCCCAGGGCACCCCCTTGCGGCGATCTCCCTTGCTAAGGGGTAGGTGTTCCACAGTCTGGCACTTCTTTTAGGAAAGTATGGACGATAAAAGAATTGTCATTTTCAACCTGGCCGTACCAAAATGAGCAGGGGTGTGAACACTAGCAACCTCACCACCACCAGCATGATCCGCCACATGACATCAAAGCACCCTAATAGGTGGGCCGAACGCCTGGGTCCACAATCAGTGTCTACGGGTCACACCACTGCCTCCTCTTCCCCTGTGTTACGTGCTGGCCAATCCCCTGTCCAAGACGCAGGCCCTGATGTACCTGGACCTTCACAAGCACCATCATCTAGCACATCCACTTCTGTGTCCCAGCGCAGTGTACAGATGTCCATATCCCAGGCCTTTGAACGAAAGCGCAAATACCCAGCCACCCACCCACAGACCATAGCACTAAATGCGCACCTTTCCAAAATTGCTGGCCCTGGAAATGTTGCCATTTAGGCTTGTGGACACTGATGCTTTCCGCAGCCTGATGGCGGCGGTCGTCCCTCGTTACTCAGTCTGCAGCCGCCACTATTTTTCCCGGTGTGTTGTCCGCCCCTTACACCAGCATGTGTCCCGCAACATCACCCGTGCCCTGACCAACACAGATATTGGGAAGGTCCACTTAACGACTGACACATGGACAAGTGCTTGTGGTCAGGGATGCTACAGTTCCCTGACAGCACACTGGGTGAACGCTGTGGAGGCCGAGAGCGAGTCATACCCTGGGATGTCACAGGTGCTACCGACGCCAAGGATTGCGGGCCCTACTTCCATTAGGATTTCCAACACCACCTACATTAGTGGCTGCAACCCCCCCTTCTCCTCCTTCACCTCCACTTCTACCTCTGAATTCTCATCTTGCAGCACCAGTCAGCCATTAGTCAGTAGCTGGAAGCAGTGTAGCACTGCAGTGGGGAAGCGGCAACAGGCCGCGCTGAAACTAATTTGCTTAGGTGAAAACAACACACCGCTGCAGAGCTGTGGCAGGGTATAAGGGACCAGACTGAGCTGTGGCTCTCGCCACTCAACCTACAACCATGGCATGGTTGTGTCTGATAATGGCTGTAACTTGGTGGTGGCATTTTCTCAAAGCCTACCCCAATTTGCCTGAGCTACTGGTAAAGGTGCGCCGCGTGTGTGCTTATTTCCAAAAGTCAGCTACAGCTGCCGCCGGTCTGGCAACGCTTCAGCAGTGCTTGCAATTGCCAGCTCACCGACTGTTGTGTGACGTGAGCATGTGCTGGAACTCCATGTTCCACATGTTGGCCAGGCTTTGTAAGCAGCAGAGGGCAGCAGTGGAATTCCAGCTGCAGCATGGTCGTTGCCTTTCCAGTCAGCTTCCGTTCTTCACAAGCGACGAGTGGGCATGGATGTCTGACCTCTGAGGTTTTATGCAACTTTGAGGAATCAACACAGATGGTGAGCGGCAATGCCGCTATTATCAGCGTAACCATCCCACGTCTGTGTCTACTGAAACGCTCGCTGCTCACAATGAAGGCGGATGCTTTGCATCTGGAAGAGGTGGAAATGGGGCAAGACAGTACACAGGGTCAGGGGCATAGCTATAGGGGAAGCAGGGGACTTTTTGACATTGATTCCCCCCCCCCCCCTCCCCTGGTATATCACTGTCTATGTTGTGGGACTATTTGTGCACTTCTAGTAAGTATTTGGTGGCTGCAAATATGACCTGAAGGTTTTTGAGGTTCGCCTGCCATTAAAGTGAATGGGGCCTGCCGCGAATGCGTGGTTCGCAAACATTTTATCGCAAATGCATGTTCGCAAAAAGTCCTGGCCGATGTTTATCCATCGCAGCCTATTAGAAGATTTTAATATTATATTGGTTTTGACTATAGCTTATATTATATTCCACAACTGCACTCACAAGTGTGATGGCTTGAAAGCTGAGATCTCCCATTATTTCCTGCTTACTCTGCCCATATAGGGTTATTTGCTCTGGGATGGTGATTGCATTTAGAGATCTTTAGTCTACTTCATTATTATTTTATTTCCCATTGGTTATATAGCTCCAACATATTTTCTGTACAAGAGTCATCAGATTCAAACCTAGGACCTCAACTCTGGAAGACCCCAGTGGTACATTCTATTCATTTGTTGCCTTAAAGGAAACCTGTCACCAGGATGTTTTGCATAGAGCTGGGGACATGGGCTGCTAGATGGCCGCTAGCACATCTGCAATACCCAGTCCCCATAGCTCTCTGCGCTTTTATTGTGTTAAAAAACTGTTTTGATCCATATGCAAATGACCTGATATGAGTCCTGGATCCGGAGATGAGTCAAGCGGAAAGGAGCCCAGCACCGCCCCGCATCTTCCGAATCTCCTCCTTGCTGGCTGACGTCACAGAGCTGGAGCGCCAAAATCTCGCGATGCGCGAGCTAGCGCATGCGTAGTTCGTTCCCTGTGCTGATGCCAGCACAGGCAATGAACATGATGCCGACACTGCGCATGCGATAGCTCGCATATCGCGAGTTTTCGGCGCTCCAGCTCTGTGACGTCAGCCAGCAAGGAGGAGATTCGGAGGACGCGGGGCGGTGCTGGGCTCTTTTCCGCTTGACTTATCTCCGGATGCAGGACTCATATCAGGGCATTTGCATATCGATCAAAACTGTTTTTTAACACAATAAAAGCGCAGAGAGCTATGGGGACTGGGTACTGCAGATGTGCTAGTGGCGATCTAGCAGCCCATGTCCCCAGCTCTATGCAAAAAATCCTGGTGACAGGTTTCCTTTAAATGCTGAGACTGATGTCATGGAACAGGAACAATGCAGACTTTCTTTTTAAGTACCTAACTTAAGGGTATGTTTTTGACGTGTTTGTGAAAGTTGAAGACACCTTTAAATTGTGCATGAAGAACACAAAACCTGTCAAGGATTTCAATGACTTTAAATTTTTCCTTTACTTTTCGCAGTTTTATTAATAATTTCCCTTAGGCTTTTTTTCAGTACATCTGCGTTACTGAGTACTTTTTACACAAGTTTTTTTCTTCACAGTATGTTGATTTATGGGTGTTTGTCAATTATGAATGCATGTTTAATTCTGAAAGGAGAATCATCTTCATCAAATTTACTAGTTTATTGTCTGAAAATGGACTCCTGAAATGGCACTCGCAATGTTTCAGTCTATATATATGATGAGATTTTAAAATATTAAGCTCTTTTGTTGTTAACAAAACACATACACATGAATGCATTATAAAAAAAAATTCTCTGTCTTTTATTCAACTCCAGAAGACAACTGGTCTAAGGCCTCATGCACACAGCCATTGGTCGAACGTTTAGTGTATTGTGGACCACAATTTGCGGTTCCTAATGCATGGGCAACATCCGTGCGGCTTCAGCAGACGGATCCAGACCCATTTAACTTGAATGGGTCCTTGATCTGTCTGCACCGCAAAAAAATATATATTTTTTTTTGCGGTGTGGAGGCACGGAGAGAAACTCTACGGAAGCACTATGAGGTGCTGCCGTGAGGTTCCATGTGTCAGTTCCGCACCGACCTTCCGGATTGAGGACCCATTAGAGTAAATGGGTTTGCATCTGTGATGCGGAGTGCATATGGCCAGAGCCCGCATATTGCGGACCCGCTGATTGTGGGCCCTTAAGATTACATAAGTGATGAATCAACTCTGCAGATAACAGGCTGTTAGGACTAACAAGTCCAAAACATGTCAACCTAGCGGTGGGCGGGAGAAGCTGTCCATGTATGTGAATTGTGACCATTATGAATAAAGAAAACATCTAGGTTTTATCCTGAATGCTGGAACTTCTCTTTTTCTTCGTGTTTCAAGTAAGGACTGGTCCGGTCTGTTTCGTGCATGGGAAAAGATAAGGTGAGCTGGAAAAACATGCTTGTATTTGCTTATTAAACTGAATGGAAGTAAGTCTTTCATTAGATGGCGCCTAAAGACAGAAGGGAATGATGTGACAAAGAGAGGCATGAGGAAAGAGGCTTATTCTGCCTAAACAAGGATATTAGTTGCACTTCAGAAAATAATTCCTTCTTCCATGCTTACATCTCTTACAAAATAAAATTATTTGGCCTATCTTGATATGCAGCAACACCCAGGGGGAGATCTGGGAGGAGGGGAATTGTAGTTGTGGCGCTGATAGAAGTGGTGGTGGTTCACGGTAGCTGTCCTCACTCCAATGCTTCCTGGGTCCTTGCAGTAAATGGAGAGGCGCAAGCCTTCTTCCCTCGGGGAACATCCCTGAGGATCCTGGCTGATGGTGGCTGGAGTGCCTTTGATGTTAGATGTATGTGGTGATGAGGTACAAGGCAGGAAACCTGGACTGGATAATAGCTGGTGGCGTATTTAGGGGTAACAAATTCAAGGCACTTTACTGAGGTAGTTTTGGCAGTTCATTAACAAAGTCACTGGTAGTAATAAGTTCAGTTATCAATTATCTCCAAAGTACATGCACAACCTGTATGTACGCTCTCTTTCTCTAGTTAATCCAAACAACTACCCCAATTTGCCAAAGGGGTGCAAACTGTCTCTCAGAAAACATACTGTAATTCCTAGGCTTTGGGGTGCAGATGCCCAGTTCATTATAGAAGTGTGGTGGGTGCTGAAGCAATATATTCTCTGCACAAGCAGCAAGGTCTGTTGCCATAAACAAATATTACCTTTACTGCCTGTCCCTGTGCAACACGCCAGAGCTGCAGGGTATTGCGAAGTGAGGTCACGGTTATGGGCAATCGAGGGTTACTCACTTTTTAGAGGAGAACCCTGGGCAGGCATGCGGCAGTGAAGGAGAGGCTGACACAAGTTCCTCTGGGGCACACTCTGTATATAGGGACCAGGCCTGATGGAGGATTAGGTGCCCTGGATGTTGCAGGTGTTTTGAGTGCCTGAGGCAAGGTCCCTTTAAGGATCGTGACGCCAGTGCCTGTAACGGTGGCACACCGATTTATAGGAGTAGTAATTGAGGTACACAGAAGGTATGGTGAACCAAACGTTGCTTTACTTGGAAAACAGTCCAAACTTTATACAGACAGTTGGTTATGCAGTCCCTTGAATCATATCATTCACAATCAGGTTTACCCCTTAATATGGCAGGTAACAATCTTGCAAGATACTTGGAGGGTAAACAGTTAATGCATCACAGTCAAGGCTGCTCTATCCCCTCAGCTATTCTAGCTGGCTGGATCCCAAGGCCCAGATGCCTAAATGCTGGCTGTAATCCTTGGTAATAAATCTTCCTCCCGTATTGACCCTTGCTCTTATTTTATAGTACCTCTGCCCATCAGCTTACTTCTCTGAGCTGGCTGTACTGTTCCTGTTGTGAGGGAAGCTGCAGGTTTCTCCCAGGAGGCTCATCCCTACTACTGGGGTTACTTCTTCTGTTGTTGCTGGATTACTGGTCTCCAGGTAGGCTGTACTCCTTCACTAGCCTCCTGGTGCAACTAGGAACCAGGACTGTCTAGCTGCATGTCAGGAGGAGGCCCTCAGCATATCCCAGGCTGGTGCCTTCTCACTTCTGTCTCCACAGACTCCTGACTATGACCCCACCCCTCCCTGTCTGGGCCTGGACATTTATACTAGGGGCTCCCTATCTCCATCTAGTGTCTAGGATGTCTAACTACACCCAAATAGGCCTGCTGAGCATATAACAGGGGAAACAACACATGTAAAAACACATTAAAGGCATATAGGAATATAACATCACTGTCCCTTGTGAGCAGAAGTAACACGTGACCCAATTGACCCTTGTGTAGTGCCCACTCCTACCTAGTGGGACACTACACTTGCATCAGTCCTTTTTGATGGCCCTCTACAGTCTGTAAATCTAATGCTTCTTTCTCTCAGAGGTTTGCTACATCCTCAGCATGCAAGGATGGAAGATCTTTGAAGTAGGCCTAACATTGTACAGACACAGGCAGCGCTTCACATTTTGGCTGCCTAGACCAGACTACTCAGCACTCCTAACCCAGAGGGACAGGGCCAGCCTTCCTCCCACTAAGTAGGTCCAAATAATTAAGCTGTTTTACTCTGTTCAGCTCTTGGATTCACATAAATGGCATAGAAAAGTTAACCATTCAGAAGTAATATTAAGTCTTTAGCAGTTATCCACTGGGTTACTGCAGATACATAAATAAATGGTGAAAATGGTGTATCCTGATAACTTGGGAGTCCCAAAGCACAAGTTCCATTGATAACTATAAATTCCTGCTAAACACTTAGGTCATTTATTGAACTGAAGACCTCTTCATAACTTCGGTGCATCCACTGCCGCTTCTAAATGTAATGCCCCTTTTACACGGGCGAGTTTTCTGTGCGGGTGCAATGCGTGACATAAACACATTGCACCCGCTCTGAATCCTGACCCATTCATTTCAATGGGTTGTGTACATGAGCAATGTTTTTCACGCGTCACTTGTGCGTTGTGTGAAAATCACAGCATGTTCTATGTTCTGCGTTTCTCACGCAACACAGGCCCCATAAAGGTGAATGGAGCTGCGTGAAAATAGCATTGCATCTGCAAGTAAGTGCGGATGCAATGCGATTTTCACAAATGGTTGCTAAGGTGATGATGTGAATAAATATGGATGAGCCCGGGACCCCATTAAAGTCCATTTACTTTATTATTTTCCATTATAACATGGCTATAATGGAAAATAATAGCATTCTTTAATACAGAATGCTAAGTAAAATGACCATTGAGGGTTAAAAAAAAATAATAAAAAAATTACTCACCTCATCCACTTGATCGTGCAGCCGTTATCGTCTTCTTTCTTCTTCTTCTTGCAGGACCTGTAAAAGGACCTGCGCTGACGTCATCGCGCTCACCACGTGGTGAGCGCGGTAACGTCAGCGCAGGTCCTGCTGAATGAAGGTAGAAGATAAAATCTACAGAACCCCGAACCCAAACCCGAACTTCAGTGAAGAAGTCCAGGTTCGGGTCTGGGTACCAACAAAGTTTTTTATCACGCGCGTGCAAAAGGCATTAAAACGCTTTGCACTCGCGCGGAAAAACTGAACAACGCAACGCAATGGCAGACAAAACTGACTGAAATTGCGTGCGCACTTACGCAGGTTTCCTACAATGCACATGCAACGCATTCGGACCTCTTCCGCGACGCCCGTGTGAAAGGTGCCTTAGACAGCTTCCTTGCTGGCTTACATTTAGATCATTTTCTATGCCGAAAGCAGACGTAGAAAATGATGAATGAGATGGGCCTACCAGCTATCCCCTTCCCTGCCCACGCTACACCTACTTTTTTAGACTAAGTGTGAGCGGGGAAAAGTCGCAGATTGTGGCGCAACTAACCATTGTGCTGCAATCTGCTCCAGAAATACACCTAATATAGGCGTATTTCTTGTTAATAAATGACCCCCTTAATTAATATAAGGCAAAACATTAGCCCAGTACTGAAACAACTTTTGACATGTTAAGGGTACTAAATCTACAAAAATCTCTGAAAATATTAAATCTTTATTAAAAAGCGCCAGATTTGCAATGGTCATTGATACACTTGTGGCACCACAAACACATTTAGTGTAGTGGTGCACATCCCTTATGTGTACCCAATCTGCTTCCAGCCCAAGCATTTTGGCAATCAGCTGCATATCTTTTGCCAATATTGCATTAAAAGGTAGCATCTACAATTTAAATGACTATGGCTACATGCACACCACCGTATGTGCTTTGCAGTCCGCAAATTGCGGATCCGCCCAAAAAAATAGATGACATCCGTATGCCATCCTTTTTTTTTGTTGCGGATCTATTGTAACAATGCCTAAAATGGACAAGAATAGGACGTTTTATTATTTTTGCTGGGCTACGGAACGGACATACTGATGCGGACATGAAATGGATGGATCCGCATCCTATCCGGACAAAAAAAACTAACGGAACGGACACGGAAACAAACAACGTTCGTGTGCATGTAGCCTAATACAAAGGTGGCTGTCCCAACAAGCATAAATAGTGATGGAAGAGCAGTAAACCTACATAAACTAAAATGTTAGGACAGGTACAGTATCATATTGTAAATATAATACCTCTAAATGATACCACCTGTGTCAATAGGGCAGTCAGTTGTGTATCTTCCATGAAGGCAGAGCCTGTGACTGCTTTGGAGCCCAGGAGAAGGCAGGTCCAGCGGTGAACTCCTTCTTCTGTTCCTGACATGAAAACACTACATTTTCCTACAGCCACCAGTAGGGGGAGCTCATGACTCAGAGACTTTTATTGCTTACATCGCAGTTAATGTATAAATTCCAATACACTGAGCTCCCTCTAGTGGTGACTTTAGGCAGACAGTTTTATAATATACTAGGTGAGGGAAGATGCAGATATAGAGCTGTATGGGGAGATTTATCAATGCTTTTATAACACTTATGCGGTGTAAATGCATTGAGAAATTTGGTGCTCATAATGAGCACCCTATTTATGAAGCACCTGTTCAACTTTTTTCAACATAGAAAGTGTTGAAAAGTGTAGATAAGGTGTATAGGAAGGAAGACTACTTTTTATTACACTTTTTTTTTTAATTACATTTTCTAGCAATTAATTAAAGCGTTCCATGTTGCCTGGGAATATTTGATGCACGTGTACTGGGAATAGGCCCTGTGGGGTCTGTTTGTGTTCCTGGGCACAGTAAAGTGGTTTTTTAGGCGCCATATACTGCACAGCTTCTGTCCAATGCTGTTAGGTTGCCAAGGTGCTTTAATGTTATGTTGACCAAATATCAGTAATTTAAAATACATAGTAAAACATGCAACACGCCAAATCTCTTGTCAAAACCTGAGTTTTACCTCACCAGAATTACTTTGACAGGCAATACCTGTATTTTAAAGATGGAGGCAGATAACACAGGATCACCCTATTGGTAATAGGTGACGGATAAAGCTGTCTCCTCCCCTACCTGCACAATTACCGCTCATTGACACATCATGCACACTACACTACTCTACCTTAGAAGTCAAAAAGTTGTTTCTGCAAAGTTTCTTAAAAAAATGTACAATTCAGGAAATAAAAACAGATTAGTATATACTTAATTACTTTTAAATAACCTAATGACTGGAGTAGTCATTCTGCACAATATCCCAAGGTCATTCCAATGTATATGGCATTGTATTATATTTGAACTGCACATAACTGGCATGTTAATAAGGATAAATGACCATGAATTGTGCACCGTCATGAAAATGAATTATTGTGAAAAATGTATAGTTTGCTTCCAGCTTTAATTGACAGCAATGGAAAACAGCCAAATACCTTGAGGAGAGATAGTGTTAATACATTACAAATATATTAGCAGTGCCAGATTTATGTCAAACGAGATACATACTTTACTTAGAAAGTTTGATATTTGTGACTCTGTGCATATGAAATATTTATGAGATCACTTTTGCAATACATTTAAATAAGTTTTCAAGAGAAGTCTCTTTAGACAACTCATGTTCAGTATTGAAAACTAATGACTCTCAGTTTTTAAGGGAAATATAGCAAAACAATAAGTTACTACACCGTCCCAGAGGTTGAACCAGCATATATCAGACTTTTATGGCATAACAGCTTTAAAGGGGTTGGCTACTTTGGATTATTTTTTGGTTACTCACTGTATTTGTTACTGCTAAAATTGTCCTCACTAACATCCATCCATATTCTTTTTCTTATCCTTTTATTTTTCTTCTGACTGGTGCCCCTGTAGGTAGTGTACAGCCACCCTAGCTGATGTGAGCAGGTGGCATAGAATATTACTTTTGACTTGAGTCAGTGTTCCTGGTATTAGAGATAAAAGTGTGCATTGAGGGGTATTGGGAAAATGCTTCCCCGAGGACTTCCTATACAACTATAAAATGTGATCCAAGAACATTTTGATACTAGGGCACGCCTACCATATGTGTAGAATGGTGCCTCATTCTAATCCACACCACCAAGTCTCCGGAAATGATGGGTACATACCATGAATAAGTAGTGGGCACTAGTACCAGTGCGACAGTATTTTAAAGTTCTTCTCCTTTGCCTGAGATGCCAATGAAATTCCATCCCCAAATGTGCACATCTTCAAGACCTCAGGTCCAGAGAATGAGACACATGCGTGAGAGACATCGAGGCACCCAGATGATAGGAGAAATAGATCACCAAATGTGGAAGGCAATGGAACCGATTCTCCACATTTAAATGTGTTGCCTAAGAATGAGTGCAAATGTTCATATTCTAGCCACGATAACTGTGTTCAGATCATATAGCCTCTAAAGAGGGTAAGGCATCAGCTTTAAGTAATTCACCCAATCTAGGAACCAATCTTATCTAATTCCCATATTAAAAATCATTGTACTCTTAATCCAGAGATTTTCCCTTGTGATATTCAGTTATCCCAAATTGTCAAGGCATGAGCAGCTAAAATGGAGCCTAACCCAGGTGTTGTCTGTCCTCCGGTTTTAGCCGGTTTTAGCCATGGGGCAATACATAGATTCCAGGGGGCCAGTTAAGATTCTAGCTTCACCTGTTGCTTAGTGGATTCTGAATGTGCCCAATCGAATAGCCGAGCAACAACAGCTGCCTGGTGCTAAAGTTTCAGATCAGGTAAAACTGCCCCTTCAACGGACCTGGCTTTTGTCAAGATGCTACTATGCAATCATGGTCTACTCATACACCCCACAAATCGTGTAATGGCCTTCTGTAAAGTCCTAAAATAATCCACCGGTAAGAATATAGGAAAGGCCTGGAAATAAAAGAGAAACCTAGGGAGAATATCCATCTTTATCACATTTATCCTCCCAAACCAAGAAAGACACTGGTATTTATAAATCTGTAGGTCTATTAAAGTTTTCTGTTGTAGGGGTGCATAATCAAGGATTTGCAAAAGGTAACATTTCATTGGGATCTGTATGCCAAGATAAGTAATACTGACATTTGAATCCAAAATTTTGTTTCAGAGACTGAAGATCTGGGGTGGGAAGAGAGGTGTTGAGAGCTTACGTTTTAGAAACATTAGCTTTAAAGTTGCTTATGCTGCCAAACCGTTCAAATTCTTTAAGAACCGAAGGAAAAGATGTTATGGAAGGGGGGGGGACACATATAACAATAGGTTGTCTGCAAACAATGCAAGCTTATGGTGGTTGTTGCCCACTCTCAATCCCTGGACATCAGGGTTACTCCACAGTTGTGTGCCATTTTTTTTAATTTCAATTATGCCATTCACCCTTATCTAGCAGTTGGTTTAGCATATAAAGCCATCACCTGCTCAATGAAATGCGAGCCCAAGCCCATTTGGCGTAAAGTTGCCCATAAAAAACTCCAGTTGACCCTGACAAATGCCTTTTTTGTATTTACAGATAATAAACAGAGAGTCAGACTGCGACATGTGTATGGTGTTATCTCTATCCTCCCTCTCAGGCACAAGGCCAACTTAGTCAATATGAGTTGGTATTACTAGTGTTGATCGAGCACCATAGTGCTCGGGGGCTCAGGCCGAACACATTGGGATGTTCGGGTGCTTGACCAAGAACCCGAGTATAATGGAAGTCAATGGGAGAACCCGAGCATTAAGCCAGGTACCCCTTCTCTGAGGAGGGGAAGATGCCTGGTTCATAGGAAAATATCAGAAATTGATGGAAACACCACCAAATAGTTCGGGAACAGCAAGGAGAGGATGTCTGGATGCATCTTCGACTCCCAGGTCACTGCTGGGAAAGATGTTGTCCGATTAGTACGCCACTTTTGCAGACTGACAATAATACACACCAAACCGAAGATGAAATCAATTTTAGAGGAAAAATTGCTAGGAAACATTCTTTCCTGTATATTTATTTGTATATAAGGTGCAAGATCAGCCAAAAATGTTGTTGATTTTCAGAACTGGGGCCATGATTAAGAGGGACGTCTGGTGGCATCAGTATTGCACCGCTAGAGGTGAAATTCATGGACCGGCGCAAGATGAACCACAGTGAAATCATTTGGCAAGAATGTTTTCATTAATCAGAGGTTCGAAGACGATTCGACAGACAATCCGACGGCGTTGTTCTCCTGACCCGCCGAGCAGCCTCTGGGAAACCAAAATCTTTGGGTTCCGGGGGGAGTATGAAAAATGTAATATTATGTCACAGAATTTTTAATTAAGCGCACACGTTACACAGCAGATGTGGGCCTGGTCAGGTCACTGTCAGAAGAGGACATTGTCTAATGAAAAATTTAATTTTATGGCACAGAAATTTTTTTGAAGCGCACACATACATAACAGATATGGGCCTGTTAAGGTCACTGTCAGAAGCGGACAACGTCTATTGAATTTTTTTTTTTATGTCACAGAAGAATTTATGTCACAGAAAAATTACACAGCAGATGTGGCCCTGCTAAGGTCACTGTCAGAAGCGGACACTGTCTACGAAAACAGTGCACTGGATGTCACTAATATTCTAGGCATGTGTACACTTTAAACAGGAAATGTGGCACGGATAATTTAACTGTCCGCAGGGGACACCGTTTACGGAAAAAGTGCATCGGATGTCACTGATATTTTAGGGATGTGCACAATTTACACAGGAGATGTGGCGCAAATAATTTAACTGTCCGCAGCGGCCTATTACATCGTTTTTTGCGCAGGGTGCGCTAAAAATATATATTGCTGCTGTCACACACAATAGTCCTTAAAAGGACTTTTGGGTCTCTGAAAAGTATAAAAATCTTCCTATTTCACTCCCTACACTGTCTGTCCTTTCCTATGCACAGCTCTCCCTAACACTGAGCAATTTAGCGCAGGTTGCGCTACAAACATATATTGCTGCTGTCACACACAATCGTCCTTATAAGGCCTTTTGGGTCTCTGAAACGTTTTTGTACAGAAATAATATTCAATTACACTCCCTACACTGTCCCTTCCTATGCTCAGCTCTCCCTGACTTCGAATGAGCCGAACACGCATAATCGGGTCCTATATAGCACCCGATGACGCGTTCCAGCCAGCCAATCACTGTAATGCCAATACACAGCATTGCTACTGGCTGTTGGCTGCTTAGCAGATGCAAAATGTGCATGCAGGAGACTCGAGCATTGCGCTCAAGCATATGCGGTACTCGGCCGAGTACCGCCATGTGCCAAGCATAGCGATGCTCAAGCCAAACAGGAATTTGGCTGAGCATGCTCGCTCAACACTAGCTATTGCATCTCTGAGGCAATCAGGTAACAATTTGGAATACAGTTTGATGTTGCTATTGAAGAGTGTTGTGTGAGTGGGCAACAACTGTAATTTAAAGATTTTATAAAAAGCTGCTGTGAATCCATCTAGACCCAGGCTTTTTCCTCTAGGTTGGAAGTAGATAACCGCCTGGAGTTTTCCCTTCGAGAAGGAGGCATCTAATGTATCTCTAGTTTCAGGTAATATTCAGGGTAAGGCTTCATGCACAAGACAGGACCGTTTTTTGCGGTTTGCAAACCGCGTATCCGCCAAAAACGGAAGCCGCCCGTGTGCCTTCCACAATTTGCGGAACGGGTGGCCCATTGTTGAAATGCCTATTCTTGTCCGCAAAACGGGCAAGAATAGGACATGCTTTGATTTTTTTTGCGGGGCCACGGAATGGTGCAACGGATGCGGACAGCACACGGAGTGCTGTCCACATCTTTTGCGGCCCCTTTGAAGTGAATGGGTCCACACCCGAGCCGCAAAAAATGCGGCTCGGATGCGGACCACAAAAACGGTCGTGTGCATGAGGCCTAAAGCAGTCTCCTCCACATATTCAGTCATCTTGACATCCAGATCCCGCTCTCCCATATCCGCAAACTGACCTCTAATATTATAAAGAGACTCATAATACGCATTAAATCTGTCAGCTATATGACGAGGATTATGAATCTGAAAGGGACATGGTTGGGGGGCCTCCTCACATGAAAAAGCTGCGCTAGTTTCTGTCTGCATTTATTAAAGTGTTCATATAGATATCCATGATAACGCTCTTTGCGCATAATGGGTTTGGTAGCTAGACCATCTTTCAAAGTTTCATGAACTTAAGACAACTTCTCCAAAATCTCTGGAGTGGACTTTCTTTATAAGCTGCCCATAGTTAAGTTCAGCAATTAGTCTTTGTATAGTGATTTCCTCTCTCTTTTAAGCTCTCTCTTTGATAGAGATGTGGATATTATGCTTCTCATTCACTCAAGTTCCAAAAGGACCCTCCTCCCTGATGTGTCATCACGTATGCTGTACTGCTGTTTATGTTAAGCCATTACAATATGGCGCTTGCACTTAGATGTTTACAGGAGCGGACTGACCATTCGGGCACTCAAGCATGGACCGACGGCCTGCGGCCACTAGGGGGTCCCATCAGGGCCATCTTCTGCACTCACATGTAATGGAGCGCTCTGACGGGGCCCAGCATAAAGTACAGTGACCGTGTCGGACCCCGCTCCTCAAACATGTAAAATACGAGGCAAGAATAGGAGGGGGGGGGGTGTTGGCGCAGAGGCAAGGAACGGGGGCATACGGTGCGCACTCATACAAGTGACCTGGCAGTTCTTGTCACTGCCGGGCTGTTGTTTCCATAGCGACGCAGGGAGTGCTCTTCGTTCACTGCTTCACTGTTCTTCTGAGCACTCCCCCTGCTGGCCACACATGGCGCTGCTGGATCGGCCTCCATCACAGCCAGCAGTGCGATGTGAGTGTAGGAGCGCAGCATCAGGAAAAAAGCTAAGTATGTTTTTGTTTTTTTTATAAAGCTGCAGACTGGGGGCAACGACTACTGTGAGGTGGGCTGTGGGCATAACAAATTTGAGGGGGTACATATCTGGTAGCATAACTACTATGAGGGGGCACATATCTGGCATAACTACTGTGAGGGGGCACATATCTGGCCATAACAACTGTGAGGGGACACATAATCTGGCATAACCACTGTAAAGGGGGCACATATCTGGGCATATCTACTGTGAGAGGCACATAATCTAGCATAACTACTGTGAAGAGGCACATAATTTTGCAGGACTACAGTAAGTGGGCACATAATCTGGAATAATTACTGTGAGGGGGCACATAATCTGATATAACCACAATGAGGGAGCACATATCTGGGCATATCTACTGTGAGGGGGCACATATCTGATATAACTACAATGAGGGAGCACATATCTGGGCATATCTACTGTGAGGAGGCACATATCTGGGCATATCTACTGTGAGGGGCACATATCTGGGCATAAATACTGTGAGGGGACACATATCTGGGCATATCTACTGTAAGGGGCACATATCTGGCATAACTACTGTGTGGGAGGCACATATCTGGGCATAACTACTGTGAGGGGGCACGTCATCTGGCAAAACCACTGTAATGGGGCACATAACTGGGCATATCTACTGCGAGAGACACATAATCTAGCATAACTACTGTGAAGAGGCACATAATCTGGCATAACTACTGTGAAGGGGCACATAATCGGACATAACTACTGTGAGGGGGCACATGTTTGGGCATACCTACTGTGAGGGGCACATATTTGGCATAACTACTGTGAGGGAAACACATATCTGGGCATAACTACTGTGAGAGGCACATAATCTAGCATAACTACTGTTAGGAGGCACATAATCTGGCATAACTACCGTTAGGGAGCACATACAGTGGGATGCGAAAGTTTGGGCAACCTTGTTAATCATCATGATTTTCCTGTATAACTCGTTGGTTGTTACGATAAAAAATGTCAGTTAAATATATCATATAGGAGACACACATAGTGATATTTGAGAAGTGAAATGAAGTTTATTGGATTTACAGAAAGTGTGCTATAATTGTTTAAACAAAACTAGGCAGGTGCATAAATTTGGGCACTGTTGTCATTTAATTGATTCCAAAACCTTTAGAACTAATTATTCGAACTCAAATTGGCTTGGTAAGCTCAGTGACCCCTGACCTACATACACAGGTGAATCCAATTATGAGAAAGAGTATTTAAGAGGGTCAATTGTAAGTTTCCCTCCTCTTTTAATTTTCTCTGAAGAGTAGCAACATGGGGGTCTCAAAACAACTCTCAAATGACCTGAAGACAAAGATTGTTCACCATCAGAAAGCTGTCTCAGAGATTTCAGCTGTCTGTTTCCACAGTTAGGAACATATTGAGGAAATGGAAGACCAGAGGCTCAGTTCAAGTTAAGGCTCGAAGTGGCAGACCAAGAAAAATCTCAGCTAGACAGGAGCGACGAATGGTGAGAACAATCAGAGTCAACCCACTGACCAGCACCAAAGACCTACAGCATCATCTTGCTGCAGATGGAGTCACTGTGCATCGTTCAACCATTTGGCGCCCTTTACACAAGGAGATGCTGTATGCGAGAGGGATCCAGAGGAAGCCTTTTCGCAAAAAGTGCCGCTTGAGGTGGGCTAAAGCACATTTGGACAAGCCAGCTTCATTTTGGAATAAGGTGCTGGGGACTGATGAAACTAAAATTTAGTCATTTGGCCAAAACAAGGGGCGTTATGCATGGAGGAAAAAGAACACAGCATTCCAAGAAAAACATGGTTCCATCATGCTGTGGGGCTGTGTGGCCAGTGCAGGGACTGGGAATCTTGTCAAAGTTGAGGGACACATGGATTCCACTCAGTATCAGCAGATTCTGGAGACCAATGTCCAGGAATCAGTGACAAAGCTGAAGCTGCGCCGGGGCTGGATCTTTCAACAAGACAACAACCCTAAACACTGCTCAAAATCCACTAAGGCATTTATGCAGAGGAACAAGTACAACGTTCTGGAATGGCCATCTCAGTCCCCAGACCTGAATATAATTGAAAATCTGTGGTGTGACTTAAAGAGAGCTGTCCATGCTCGAAAGCCATCAAACCTGAATGAACTAAAGTTGTTTTGTAAAGAGGAATGGTCCAAAATACCTTCAACCAGAATCCAGACTCTCGTTGAAACCTACAGGAAGCGTTTAGATGCTGCAATTTCTGCAAAAGGAGGATCTACTAAATATTGATTTAATTTATTTTTTGTGGTGCCCAAATTTATGCACCTGCCTAATTTTGTTTATACAATTATAGCACACTTTCTGTAAATCCAATAAACTTCATTTCACTTCTCAAATATCACTGTGTGTGTCTCCTATATGATATATTTAACTGACATTTTTTATCGTAACAACCAACGATTTATACAGGAAAAGCATGACGATTAACAAGGTTGCCCAAACTTTCGCATCCCACTGTATCTGGGCATATCTACTGTGAGGGGCACACAATCTTGCATAACTACTGTGAGGGGCACATAATCTGGCATAACTACTGTGAGGAGCCACATAATCTGGCATAACTACCGTTAGGGGGCACATATCTGGGCATATCTACTGCGAGAGGCACATCATTTATCATAACTACTGTGAAGAGGCACATCATTTGGCAGAACTACTGTGAGGAGGCACATAATCTGGCATAACTACTGTGAGGGGGCACATCATTTGATATAACTACTGTGACGGGGCACATATCTGGAAAATTCAGGGGTTGGCAGCACTACTCATCCCACTCATTTGGGTACTGACCAGGAAATGGCTTACAAGCCAAATGGTGCGCGCAGATAGGGATCCTGGATGGGGGTCCCAACTCATCCAGACAATTCAATAATCCGCAGCACTCGCCGGTAAATGATGAAAATAGTGGTGATTTATTCACTCAAGCAGCCAGTATATTGTCGGGGCACATATCTGGGCATATCTACTGTGAGGGGGCACATATCTGGGCATATCTACTGTGAAGGGCACATCTGGGTATAGCTACTGTGAGGGCCACATATCTGGGTATATCTACTGCGAGAGGCACATATTCTAGAAAAACTACTGTGAAGAGGCACATAATCTGGCATAACTACTGCGAGGGGGAACATAATCTGACATAACTACTGTGAGGGGGCACATATCTGGGCATATCTACTGTGAGGAGACACATATCTGGGCATATCTACTGCGAGGAGACACATATCTGGGCATATCTACTGTGAGGGGCACATATCTGAGTATATCTACTGTGAGGGGGCACATATCTGGGTATAACGACTGTGAGGGGGCACATAATCTGGCATTATGTGTGTGAGTGTAGGAGCGCAGCATCAGGAAAAAAGGTAAGTATGTTTTTTTTTTTTTTTATAAAGCTGCAGACTGGGGGCAACGACTACTGTGAGGTGGGCTGTGGGCATAACAAATTTGAGGGGGTACATATCTGGTAGCATAACTACTATGAGGGGGCACATATCTGGCATAACTACTGTGAGGGGGCACATATCTGGCCATAACAACTGTGAGGGGACACATAATCTGGCATAACCACTGTAAAGGGGGCACATATCTGGGCATATCTACTGTGAGAGGCACATAATCTAGCATAACTACTGTGAAGAGGCACATAATTTTGCAGAACTACAGTAAGTGGGCACATAATCTGGAATAATTACTGTGAGGGGGCACATAATCTGATATAACCACAATGAGGGAGCACATATCTGGGCATATCTACTGTGAGGGGGCACATATCTGATATAACTACAATGAGGGAGCACATATCTGGGCATATCTACTGTGAGGAGGCACATATCTGGGCATATCTACTGTGAGGGGCACATATCTGGGCATATCTACTGCGATAGGCACATATTTCAGCATATCTACTGTGGAGAGGCACATCATTTGGCAGAACTACTGTGAGTGAGCACATATCTGGGCATATCTACTGTGAGGGGGCACATATCTGGCATATCTACTGTGAGGGGCACATATCTGGCATAACTTCTGTGAGGGGGCACATAATCTGACATACATACTGTGAGGGGCACATATCTGGCATAACTACTGTGAGGAGGCACATAATCTGACATACATACTGTGAGGGGCACATATCTGGGCATATCTACTGTGAGGGGCACATATCTGGGCATATCTACTGTGAGGGGCACATATGCGGCATAACTACTGTGAGGGGCACATATCTGGCATAACTTCTGTGTGGGAGGCACATATCTGGGCATAACTACTGTATAGGGCACATAATCTGGCATAACTACTGTGAGGAGGCACATAATCTGGCATAACTACCATTGGGCGGGGGCACATATCTGGGCATATCTACTGCGAGAGGCACATAATCTATCATAACTACTGTGAAGAGGCACAAAATTTGGCAGAACTACTGTGAGGAGGCACATAATCTGGCAGAACTACTGTGAGGGGGAAAATAATCTGACATAACTACTGTGAAGGGGCACATATCTGGGCATATCTACTGTGAGAGGCCCATATCTTGGCATATCTACTGTGAGGGGCACATGTCTGGGCATATCTACTGTGAGGGGGCACATATTTGGGCATATGTACTGTGAGGGACACATATCTGGGCATAACTACTGTGAGGGGCACATATTCTGGCATAACCACTGTGAGGGGGCACATATCTGGGCATATCTACTGCGAGAGGCATATAATCTAGCATAACTACTGTGAAGAGGCACATAATTTGTCAGAACTACTGGGAGTGAGCACATATCTGGACATATCTGCTGTGAGGGGCACATATCTGGGCATATTTACTGTGAGGGACACATATCTGGACATATCTACTGTGAGGGGCACATATCTGGCATAACTACTGTATGGGAGGCACATATCTGGGCATAACTACTGTGAGGGGCACATAATCTGGCATAACTACTTTGAGGAAGCACATAATCTGGCATAACTACTGTGAGGGGGCACATAATCTTACATAACTACTGTGAGGGACACATAATCTTACATAACTACTGTGAGGGGGCGCATATCTGGGCATAGCTACTGTGAGGAGGCACATATCTGGGCATATCTACTGTGTAGGGCACATATCTGGGTATATCTACTGTGAGGGGAACATATCTGGGCATAACTACTGTGAGGGGGCACATAATCTTGCATAACCACTGTGAGGGGGCACATATATGGGCATATCTACTGCGAGAGGCACATATTTCAGCATATTTACTGTGAAGAGGCACATAATTTGGCAGAACTACTGTGAGTGAGCACATATCTGAGCATATCTACTGTGAGGGGGCACATATCTGGGAATATCTACTGTGAGGGGCACATATATGGCATAACTTCTGAGTGGGAGGCACATATCTGGGCATAACTACTGTGAGGGGCACATAATCTGGCATAACTACTGTGAGGAGGCACATAATCTGTCATAACTACCGTTAGGGGGGCACATATCTGGGCATATCTACTGCGAGAGGCACATAATCTATCATAACTACTGTGAAGAGGCACATAATGTGGCATAACTACTGTGAGGAGGCACATAATCTGGCATAACTACTGTGAGGAGGCACATAATCTGTCATAACTACCGTTAGGGGGGCACATATCTGGGCATATCTACTGCGAGAGGCACATAATCTATCATAACTACTGTGAAGAGGCACATAATGTGGCATAACTACTGTGAGGAGGCATATAATCTGGCATAACGACTGTGAGGGGGCACATAATATGACATAACTACTGTGAGGGGGTATATATCTGGGCATATCTACTGTGAGGGGCACATTTCTTGGCATATCTACTGTGAGGGGCACATATCTGGCATAACTACTGTGTGGGAGGCACATATCTGGCATAACTACTGTGTGGGAGGAACATATCTGGCATAACTACTGTGAGGGGCACATGATCTGTCATAATTACTTTGAGAAGGCACATCATCTGGCATAACTACTGTGAGGGGGCACATAATCTTACATAACTACTGTGAGGGTCACATATCTACTGTGAGGGGCACATATCTGGCATAACTACTGTGAGGGAGACACATATCTGGGCGTAACTACTGTGAGGGGCGCATAATCTGGGATAACTACTGTGATGAGGCACATAATCTGTCATAACTACTATTAGGGGGCACATAATCTGGCATAACTACTGTAAGGGGCACATAATCTGGCATAACTACTGTGAGGAGGCACATAAACTGGCATAACTACCATTAGGGGGAACATATCTGGGTATAACTACTGTGAAGGGCACATAATCTGGGAAAAGTGCCCAGGTCAAGCTTGGAGTCTTGACCTAAAAATCCCAAATTGAATAAGTTATATGACCTGATCCATTAATGAGGATCAAAGGGATTAAAACTTAACATTTAATGGTAATAAATTAGAAAAAATGGCACAAAAAAGGATACACAGAAATAATTTAGACAAGCCCGAATGGGCCAAACACAATTGCACGAATGAGCACCAGTATCAGTAATAGAACGTTCTCACCCGGGTGGTTGATGGACGGACCGATCTGTGTAGATGGAACCTGGGTGGTGATGTCACAGGCAAGGAGTCCGGTTCAAGACGGGTGCTGGTTACTGGAGCGCGTGCATTAAGGATGGTACCAAAGGTGCTGGACGGTAGGCAGAGTCGGGAATGAATAGTCCCTATTGTGTCCCTGGTGGGGGGGGGGAGGGGCTAGTCGACCCTACCTACCTATACGGAGTACTTGCTCCGCAAGGAGCGACCCCGTCCGGATACCTAACCCTGGTACGGGCCGGTGTCCCTAATAAGCCCTAACAATGTCCCGACGTGTCACGTTTCCGTTTAGACAAACTCATCAGGGGACGTCAAAAATACAGGGTGACAGGCACTTTGTGCCTGAAAAGCGAACAATGCTGGTGGCTAGACCTGAAACAGAGACTAGCCGCAGATGTGGAAGCTATATCAGTAGAACAGAAAGATAGCTGTTAAATACTGCAGAAAAGGTCCAGTGGGGCCTATTCAAACTCCGGGTACAGTGGCCAGGCCAGTGGGACCGGACCACAAAAAATCCTACACATAGGACCGCAGGTGCTGGCTAACCAGTGGGCTGTCCAGACACATAAACCAGAATGCCAAAAAAGCGTGGTGCGGTCACTGTGGGGCCCAAGTCAAGGGGTATGAGATCAGGGGCTGTCGGCACTGTTTACCTGAAGAGTGCCGTTTAAATGAGGAAGGCCAAAGCGCGCCCCTTCACAAGGCACGCCCCCTCCGGATGTCACGTGGAGACCAGGAAGGCTGAGTCCAGTGAACAGCAGTCCTGCGTGTGTTGGAACGCAGCGTCGGGCAGCGCGTGCGCTCCACATGCCGCCACAGCGGCCGCACCGAGGGAACTCTGCGCAGGAGCGGGGGCGGAGACACGTAGAACGCAGACGTCAGCCGGCGGCGCTGCGAAGACACGCAGGAGAGCAGGAGGGGCTGAGGTGAAAAAACCTGGGGGCGGGTCTGGCTTCCTAGCAACTGGACGTCGCGCAAGGACGCGCGGTGAGCCAGTGGCTACAATATGAGACCAGCGTGTCAGCGGTCTCAAGGAAAGGGAGAGAAAGATGCTCTCAACATCAGAGCTTCTTTGGGAGGGAAAACATAGGCAATAAAGCCCAGCTGCTGTAACAGAGGGCCGGCAGAGAGGTCAGGAGGCATAGAGAACAAGAATTATCGTGATTATATATAATCAATCAAAAATGGATGAAATGATGCAGAGGGGCTGAACGTTAGGACAAAAATGATGTAATCAAATGGTCACAGATAACAGCTAAAATTGAGCTGTTCATTGAGCCCCAATGGTGTCATGGATTTGAGATAGTATATCCAGCGGAGTTCACGCTGAAGAATCAGCCGGTCCCAGTCTCCTCCGCGGCGCGGCGGGAGGACACGGTCAATGCCCATAAAAGACACATGGGCAGTGCCGTTGTGATGGGTACGAATATGGTTGGCTATTGGCGTGTCCTTGCTCTTTGATATATCATTGAGGTGTTCACCCACCCGCCTGCGAAACTCTTGGATGGTCTTGCCAACATATTCCTTGCCGCATTCGCAGGCTAGGCGGTAAATCACCCCCCGGGTTTTACAGTTAATGAAATGATTAATAGTGTAGACCTTACCGGTGTTGTTGCTGCGGAAGGTCCTACCTGTTTGGCTTCACCAGCGAGAACAACATCGCCAAGTTACCATTTTTGGATGTCCTTATCTCCAAAACAGCGGAGGGAGAACTGACCACGACTGTCTATAGGAAGCCCAGCTCAACTAACAACTTGCTTAGGTGGGAAAGCAGTCACCCGCTCCCGCTTAAGAAAGGCATCCCAAAAGGCCAGTACCTCCGCCTCAGGAGAAACTGTTCTTCCAAAAAGGAATTTATCCATCAGGCTGCGGATTTGCGTCTGAGATTCCTTCAGAGAGGATACCCCGATAGGGTATTGCGATTGGCCTTCAGAGCAGCACTGCAGGCAGACCGTACAGACCTCTTAATTCCTAAACCCCACCAGGAACAGACGGGAAATCTTATCCGCCTGATCACTTTCGATCGTGCAGCACCGGAAATTCGCAATATCCTATGCCAAAATTGGGGTGTCCTCATGATGGATCCAGACCTCAGAGAGGTCCTAGGACCTCATCCTAATATCACCTATCGCAGGGGTCGTAACCTCCACGATAGATTGGTTTCAAGCGAATTCATACCGCCTGTACCCCCGGGTGCCGCCTGGTTGCAGTCAAATATCAAGGGCTGTTACAGATGTAGTGGGTGCATTGCATGCAGCCATCTGCAAACAGGTAGGACCTTCCGCAGAAACAACACCGGTAAGGTCTACACTATTAATCATTTCATTAACTGTAAAACCCGGGGGGTGATTTACCGCCTAGCCTGCGAATGCGGCAAGGAATATGTTGGCAAGACCATCCAAGAGTTTCGCAGGCGGGTGGGTGAACACCTCAATGATATATCAAAGAGCAAGGACACGCCAATAGCCAACCATATTCGTACCCATCACAACGGCACTGCCCATGTGTCTTTTATGGGCATTGACCGTGTCCTCCCGCCGCGCCGCGGAGGAGACTGGGACCGGCTGATTCTTCAGCGTGAACTCCGCTGGATATACTATCTCAAATCCATGACACCATTGGGGCTCAATGAACAGCTCAATTTTAGCTGTTATCTGTGACCATTTGATTACATCATTTTTGTCCTAACGTTCAGCCCCTCTGCATCATTTCATCCATTTTTGATTGATTATATATAATCACGATAATTCTTGTTCTCTATGCCTCCTGACCTCTCTGCCGGCCCTCTGTTACAGCAGCTGGGCTTTATTGCCTATGTTTTCCCTCCCAAAGAAGCTCTGATGTTGAGAGCATCTTTCTCTCCCTTTCCTTGAGACCGCTGACACGCTGGTCTCATATTGTAGCCACTGGCTCACCGCGCGTCCTTGCGCGACGTCCAGTTGCTAGGAAGCCAGACCCGCCCCCAGGTTTTTTCACCTCAGCCCCTCCTGCTCTCCTGCGTGTCTTCGCAGCGCCGCCGGCTGACGTCTGCGTTCCACGTGTCTCCGCCCCCGCTCCTGCACAGAGTTCCCTCAGTGCGGCCGCTGTGGCGGCATGTGGAGCGCACGCGCTGCCCGACGCTGCGTTCCAACACACGCAGGACTGCTGTTCACTGGACTCAGCCTTCCTGGTCTCCACGTGACATCCGGAGGGGGACATGCCTTGTGAAGGGGCGCGCTTTGGCCTTCCTCATTTAAACGGCACTCTTCAGGTAAACAGTGCCGACAGCCCCTGATCTCATACCCCTTGACTTGGGCCCCACAGTGACCGCACCACGCTTTTTTGGCGTTCTGGTTTATGTGTCTGGAGAGCCCACTGGTTAGCCAGCACCTGCGGTCCTATGTGTAGGATTTTTTGTGGTCCGGTCCCACTGGCCTGGCCACTGTACCCGGAGTTTGAATAGGCCCCACTGGACCTTTTCTGCAGTATTTAACAGCTATCTTTCTGTTCTACTGATATAGCTCCCACATCTGCGGCTAGTCTCTGTTTCAGGTCTAGCCACCAGCATTGTTCGCTTTTCAGGCACAAAGTGTCTGTCACCCTGTATTTTTGATGTCCCCTGATGAGTTTGTCTAAACGGAAACGTGACACGTCGGGACATTGTTAGGGCTTATTAGGGACACCGGCCCGTACCAGGGTTAGGTATCCGGATGGGGTCGCTCCTTGCGGAGCAAGTACTCCGTATAGGTAGGTAGGGTCGACTAGCCCCTCCCCCCCCCCACCAGGGACACAATAGCGACTATTCATTCCCGACTCTGCCTACCGTCCAGCACCTTTGGTACCATCCTTAATGCACGCGCTCCAGTAACCAGCACCCGTCTTGAACCGGACTCCTTGCCTGTGACATCAACACCCAGGTTCCATCTACACAGATCGGTCCGTCCATCAACCACCCGGGTGAGAACGTTCTATTACTGATACTGGTGCTCATTCGTGCAATTGTGTTTGGCCCATTCGGGCACATAATCTGGGGACTGAGAGGCATAATGGGGGCTGAGAGGCATAATGGGGGCTAAAAGGCATAATGGGGGCTAAAAGGCATAATGGGGGCTGAGAGGCGCATAATCGGGGCTGAGAGGCATAATGGGGGCTGAGGTCTGATTTGAGGTCTTATTGGGGGTCTTATTTACATTGGGGGTATGATTGGGGCTGTCAGCTGAGGTCTGATTAACATTGGGGTCTGACCTGAGGTGTAATGACAAAAATTATTTTTATTATTGTCCCCCTGTAAAACCTAGGTGCCTCTGCACAGAGCACTGATCCTGAGCCTGCTGGAGTCTTCAGAACTGTAAGTATTTACAGTAATTCACTGTAAGATATATTATATATATTACTTGTTTTATGTGAGTAAGGGTGCTGGGTGGTTGAAGAAGGTGAGCGGACGGTAAAGAGAAATTCTGTACCAAGTGTAGGTGATGTGGGTGGCACAGTATGTGGGTGGGGCTTTAGAGTTGGCGGGACACAGGGGCCCCATAATCTCCTATTGCCCGGGGGCCCCATGAGTTGTCAGTCCGCCCCTGGATGTTTACATAGTTTGCATACCAAAGTTAGTAAAACAATGCACAATGCACAGATGCTAAGTGTTATCTCTTTCCTTATTTTTGTATTCTAGCCAGTGGAACAATGCCACGAGCCTCAGGAGGGATGCCCCCTCTGATGTACTTATAAACTGCTTAACTTCCTGTAATAAATGAGAACTGCTTTGACCCTTGCCTGGTGTCAGTGTGGGTTCTTCCATGCATGTAAAATCCTAGGATTACTACTTATTTGGATCAGTAGAGCAAAGGTATTTGGCTCTGATTGAGAGCAGCTTTAACAGTTTGGCGCCCAACGTGGGGCTCGAGAAAAAGTAGCATCGCTAGCCAAAGGTTTGGGTTCCCAGAGCATGGTGGATGACACTTGAGGACGGGGACTGCAGCCCAAGAGACAAGGTAAAAAAAATGGTTATCTTGCCTGCCTATTGTTGTACCCCGCCGTGCTGTGGTCATTTTTCTGCTGGACGATGGTTACACTGTAAATAGCAGCTTCGGCTGATGTTGAAATTTCGAGTTCCTAGAACCTTAAACCAAGAAGAAAGATTTTCTCTACTGTGAAAACATTTTTTCTGTGTTTTTGTGTCAGGCACCTTCACGGTTAACAGTTAAGCAGAACAAGATAATTCCCCTGGCAGGGGGGAGCTCAGAGGACAGGGGCTACAATAAATTTCTGCCTGCGGTGGTGGATGGATTCGTCCTGGGGAGCTCCAGGGAGGCTACAATAAATTTCCGCCTACGGTGGCATTTCTGACTGTGGTGGCAGATGGATTAGTCCTGCATGGCAGACCAGACGTGGGAGCAAGGGAAAATATTCTGCACAGTGGTGAGCTCTGTTTGGTGGTCAAACAACAAGAAGATGCCGGTTGTTTTTGTCTTGTTTGTGATTGAGTGGTTAAGCTCATTGATTGTGTGTCTCTCCTGAGATGAAGGACTGTCAAGAGTTGAGTCCGGTTGTGGTCCTCAGGGAGTTTCATGTCTTGACTGTGAACCATGGAAGATGCCGTGTCTCTGTTGAATCTATCGCTCCTCAGCTGGTGGCTGAGGTGTATGAATGGTGATAGTGGGGGCCACAGCTGTGAGGGGGGTGACGTCATGATATTGGAATGTGTGATAGCGAGTATAATGTTTGCAATACTAACAAGGCAATGTGTGTGAGATACTGAGTGTGAGTGTATGGAGCTTCAGAAAATGTTATTTGTTATTTAGTTCAAAGACTTGTGTGTGTTAATGTATGGGAAATTGGAAAATGTTTCTTTATGTCTGTCTGTTTCTATGTCTGTTTTGTCTATTTCTATGTCTGTTCTACAAATTAAGAGTTAAATCGAGAATGGGAAAAAAAAGAATCTTCACAGAGAGAAAGTGAGGTGTGTGCTCTGGCTTTAGGCCAAAAAGGAGTGAAATTATTACAAAGTTTCTCACAGGTGTGAACACTGGCCATTCAGTCTTGATTTTAGATCATTCTATTTTAAATATTATGAAAAGCAATGCAAGCATCAACATGAAAATAATTATGTATAAGAGCAGGGGTGTAGTGTGGGGGGGGCCTATGGCTCCCGTCCCCTCCGTTATGCCCCATAGGCTTCAGGCCTAGTGGCCTGAAGCCTATAAGGCAGTAGAGCGATGCAGGACTCGGTCACGATAACCTCACTGTGACCTCCTGCGTCGGGTCTCGCGAGATGACGCGATGACGCGGCGCAGGAAGGCACAGTGAGGCGTTCGTGACCGCCTGCGGCGGGAACAAGCAGGGATGGAGATGGGTAAGTATTTTTTTTTTATGTTACCTTTCCTAATTGCAGTGCAGAGGCTCTGGGGGCAGTATGGGGGGTGGGAGAGGACTGGAGCAGAAAGGCTATGGCATTGGCATAGTAATAAGAGGGGGACATTATATTAGCAAAGAGGGTGCCAGTACATTAATAACAAAGAGGGGGACATTACATTAGCAAAGAGGGGGCCAGTACATTATTAATAAAAAGGGGGGCATTATATTAATAATAAAGAGGGGGCCAATACATTACTATTAATGTAATGACCCCCTCTTCATTATTAATGTAATGACCCCCTCTTTATTATTAATGTAATGGCCCCCTCTTTGTTATTAATGTAATGACCCCCTCTTTGTTATTAATGTAATGACCCCCTCTTTGTTATTAATATAATGGCCCCCTCTTTGTTATTCATGTAATGGCCCCTCTTTATTAATAATATAATGGCCCCCTCTTTATTATTAATGTAATGGCCCCCTCTTTATTATTAATATAATGACCCCCTCTTTGTTATTAATGTAATGACCCCCCTCTTTATTATTAATATAATGACCCCCTCTTTGTTATTAATGTAATGGCCCCCTCTTTGTTATTAATGTAATGACCCCCTCTTTGTTATTAATGTAATGACCCCCTCTTTATTATTAATATAATGACCCCCTCTTTGTTATTAATGTAATTGCCCCCTCTTTGTTATTAATGTCATGACCCCCTCTTTATTATTAATATAATGACCCCCTCTTTATTATTAATGTAATGGCCCCCTCTTTGTTATTAATGTAATGGCCCCCTCTTTGTTATTAATGTAATGACCCCCTCTTTGCTAATATAATGGCCCCCTCTTTATTATTAATGCAATGGCCCCCTCTTTTTATTAATGTAATGGCCCCCTCGTTGTTATTAATATAATGGCCCCCTCTTTATTATTAATGTAATGGCCCCTCTTTATTATTAATGTACTGGCCCCCTCTTTGCTAATATAATGGCCCCCTCTTTATTATTAATGTACTGGCCCCTCTTTATTATTAATGTACTGGCCCCCTCTTTGCTAATATAATGGCCCCCTCTTTGTTATTAAAGAGGGGGCCAGTACATTAATAATAAAGAGGGGGCCATTATAATATACAGGGGGAATAATATTATGGGGAATGAAAGCTATCTGTCTGGCTCTAGCTCAGTATTGGGGGGCAGCAGGATGACAGTGTTGAGACACCAGGAAGGAGAGCATGATAGTAAAGTGAGGAACCTAAATTTTTTGGGTGAAACTCTGCAGAGACGAGAAGCGGCTGAAAGAAGATATCATGGCGGTCTTATCTCTGAATGAAGACGTCGAGGAGAGTCTACATCACAGGAGACGTCACTGGATGTAACAGGTATGGTGCGGTATTCTACTGTAATAATAATGTCCATCCACATATCTGTTTCATGGTAGGGTTGAGGGAGAAGATTGAGAATTTGGCCCATACTGCCGCATTCTGGCCCCAGACTTCAGGTCACACTGTGTGTGTTCTGAATTCTGGGGCCTCACACCCATCTACTACATTATCTGTACTCAGAGAGTTATCTCTGTGTTATCTGAGGTGTTACATAGGACTGCTAGTGATCTACTATAGTATCTGTTAAAAGTGGCGTGCCTGGGGTAGGCGCGCGGGGGGGGGGCGCAATTTTTGGCTTGCCCCGGGTGCTGGCAACCCACGCTACGCCACTGTATAAGAGATTAGGCTGGACAGAAATGTACGATGAACAGACAAGTAATTATTTTTACATGCCGCTGATACTACCCTCCAAGATGGCGCTAAGAGACCCTACCCCACCCCCAGCAGCTATCTTAACTGAGGTAACTTCCTCTCCAGCGGCCATCTTAACTAATCGAATTTCTGGCCCAGCGGCCATCTTAAAAGAGGGAACTTCACACCCCTGCCCAGCAGCCATCTTAGTTACTGGTATTTTTGCTGATACAGCTACAAACACGAGAAAATACACATAGATCTAAGTAGCACCACATAGAGTACTGAACTCAGTAAGTTAAGGATATACATATACCTATAATTGCATGATTTTCCTAGTTTATGACGTAAAGTCATGATTTTATGAACGACACGGAGGCGAGTATTGCATTCTCAATCTTTACTGAAACCATAGCAGCAAAGAGAAAAATACATCAAAAAACCAGAAAACCAACCCACAAGGGTAACCCCTCCCCTAGTCCAGTCCATAAGTAGAACCTCCCACCGGAAATCTTCCTCTTTCTTTGTCATGAAGAACTCCCAAACAGAAACAACCAGACCGGAACAACCTTTAACTCAGGTCCAACTGGAAACTCAACCGAGCTGGGCAGGAACGGAACAGGAACCATCCGGAACACCGCCACAACGACAATCCTGGGAGGCTGCAGACCAAAAATCGCCACAGGAAAAACCCTTGACAACAGCAAGGCAGGACCTCAACCTAAAAGAGGGAAATATAAGGGCACATGGTAATCCGCCAGAAAACAAAGGACCCGGTAATACAGAATGACTGTAATAAATAAACAAACAATCAATGATCAAACGGAAATAAGAGCACGCAACAGAAATCAGAATAATGTTAAACATAAACACAAACCATAAAACGAAGATAAGAACATCAACAATAACAATAATAATAATAATAATAACCACAAAACACCAGGGAGGGCGCAAAACTTTATTAAAGGAAGAAGTAATAAAGATAAGCCAAATCGGGAGGGGCAATACTCGCCTCCGTGTCGTTCATAAAATCATGACTTTACGTCATAAACTAGGAAAATCATGCAATTTTATGTCACGACACGGAGGCTCCTATTGCAAGTTTAAAGTGTAGAGATAACGGACTCAAAAGCGTGAGGAGCAGGCCGAAAATAAAACTCCCGGAACGTGGAAGATCTAGACCAGTCTGCCAACCTCATGATATCCTCCAAGCGAGCCCCCGCCATAGCCATAGAGGTAGCAGAGGCACCTCGAACCGAGTGGGCAGAAAACACAGCAGTGTCCACCCCGGATGAGGTAAGGATCCACTTCACCCAGCGGGACAGGGTGACACTAGCAACCGGGCGGAAAGGTCTACGAAAAGAAATGAATAATTGTGGGGAAGAAGAAGAAGAACGGAGGGACGAAGTGCGAGATAAGTATTCCCTCAGGCAACCCACCGGGCAAAGGGCCGGAGAATTAGGGAATTCCGGATAAGAGACCGATTTTATGTTAGTTTTTGTACGGCGGGAAATGTTGAAGGAAACTCCATGAGGGGAAAAAGAGAGAGCATTGAAGTCTAGAGCCCTGACGTCCGAAACCCTCTTGCAAGAAACAAGACAGAGTAACGAAACTAATTTGGCCGACAGTTGTCTGAGCGAGAGATCCGAATTGGCAGGCCATTGCGTAAAGAAATCCAGAACCAAACGGACATCCCAAGAAGAGGAGAAACGGGGCTGAGGGGGCCGGGAAAGGCGAGAGCCCTTGAGGAGACGACAAACCAGGGGATGCTGGCCAACTGGACAACCAGCAATACCCTGGTGGCGAGAAGAGATAGCCGACCGAAAGACATTCATAGTCCTGTAAGCTTTACCCTCGTCGAAGAGAGAGGACAAGAACATAAGAACCTCGGTCACAGGAGCCGAAACGGGATCCAAACTCCGTCCAGTGCACCAACGAGACCAGATGCCCCAAGCTGAGCGATATGCCCTTCTGGTACCGGGCGCCCAAGCGCTCTCCAAGAGGAACTTAGCCGTTCCCGATACTCCAGCGACCTCCCATTGCGGCCCGATAACCTGCATCCCAGGAGACGGAGGGAGCCGTCTAACACGAGAGGATGTTGCTGGCCCGTCGGGCCGAGGAGAAGACTCCGGGAAAATGGGATGAGGCGAGGATCCTCCGTCAGAAGTTCCAGGAGCTGAGGAAACCAAACCTGAGCTCGCCAGAAGGGAACTATCAGGACCACCTCCGCCAACTGGCGACGAATCTGTGACAGAACTCGAGGGATCAGCATGAAAGGAGGGAAGGCATACGAAAGGCTTCCTGACCAGTCTTGCAGTAGGGCGTCCACGGCTTCCGACAGCGGGTCCGGTCTCCAGCTGTAGAACCTGGGGAGTTGGGAATTCCATCGCGACGCGAAGAGGTCCAGGGTAAACGGGCCCCAAAGAGAAACGATAGAGGCAAACACCGTCGGATCCAACCTCCAATCGCTGAAATCCGAGGTGTACCGAGAACTCCAATCCGCGAAGGTATTGTGAAGCCCCGGGATATATTCCGCGACCACTGTGAATCCATTGTCCAGGCAATATGTCCAGAACTCTTTCGCCAACTGGGTCAGAACTGCCGAATGAGTACCCCCCATGGCGTTGACGTACCGGACCGCCGATACGTTGTCCATCCGGAGCTTGATGCAAGCCGAGATCCTGTTGCTGGCAAAGCTGCGAATGGCGAACGACCCCGCCAAGAGTTCCAGAGCATTTATGTGAAGAAAGGATTCGTCCGTCGCCCACGGACCCCCCGTGGAGACTCCCTCGCAGTGGGCACCCCAGCCGAGAAGGCTGGCATCCGCCTCTATGATGAGATCTGGTTGAGGACCCACGATGGCTCTGCCGTTCCATGCATCGAGGTTGGAAATCCACCACATCAGCTCGTCCCTCGTCTCCTGATCCAGGGTCACCAAGTCCGCATACGCTGCTCCTGACTGAAGGTGAGCGATCTTCAGTCGTTGAAGGGCCCGATAGTGTAACGGAGCCGGGAAAATCGCCTGGATGGAGGCCGACAAAAGGCCGATAACCCGAGCCAGATGACGGAGCCAGACCTGGGGGAGCCGCAGAGTATGACGCAACTCCTTGCGGATAGACCTGACCTTGGAACCCGGAAGACAGAGACTCCGAGTGGACGAATCCACCACGAACCCCAAAAATTCCAAGGACCTGGAAGGCTGAAGGGACGACTTCTCGGTGTTGATGATGAATCCCAGGTCCGTGAGCAAGGATACTGCCATCCGCAAGTGAGACCGAAGGATGTCGGGGGATTGGGCCAGAATCAGGATGTCGTCCAAGTAAATTATTAGACCAACCCCCTGGAGGCGGAGCCAAGCTACCACCGGTTTCATCAGCTTGGTGAAGCACCAAGGAGACGATGACAGACCAAAAGGAAGGCAGGAGAACCGCCAAACCTGACCGTCCCACAGGAAGCGAAGGAGGTCCCTGGAAGTCGGAGCAATGGGGACCGTCAGGTACGCGTCCTTCAAGTCCAACTTGACCATCCAATCGTCCGGAACCAGAAGGTCTCTGAGCAGATGAATACCCTCCATTTTGAAATGGCGGTATCGTACAAAGTGGTTGAGACGTTTGAGGTTTATGACCGGCCGAAACTGTCCCCCTTTTTTCTGCACTAAGAAAACGTCGCTGACGATTCCTCCATCCGGATGAGGGGCGCGCTCTATCGCCCCCTTCAAATGGAGAGACAATAACTCTGTGTTCAGACAACTTCGGGATTGACCTGAAAGTATCCGCGGCTGCGGATAGGGGAGGAACAAAGGGGATACAGTCAGTTCGATGTGAAACCCCCGGATCGTGGACAGGACCCAAGGGTCGGACGTGATGCGAGACCAAGCAGCCAAAAAATGCTGGAGTCTGCCCCCTATGCAATGGGCGGAAAAAGACATTAGGTTCAGGTGACTTACCGAGGGGACGTCTTGTTCCTGAGAATCCTCTGAAGGATCGGGATCTAGTGGAAGACCCTCTGGAAGGGAAGGAGGAGGATTGCGGCCTCTGGTCCTGGAACATCTGCCGCTGGTGGAAGGAGCCTCGACCGCCACGGGTCTGGAAATGAGCACGGCCGGACAGACGGCCCCTGAAGCTGCCGGCCCTGGAAGAGACTCGTCCGTGAAAGACCTTCCGCATGGAGCTTTGAGCCTTATCCAATGCGGTGAAGGCCCCTACAAACTTGCCCAGATCCTTGATGAAACTATCACCAAATAAGAGGCCCTGAGCCTCTTTGCCCGCTTCTGTAAGAGCCATGTTGGACAACTTCGGCTCAATTTTGATGAGGATAGCTTTCCTCCGTTCCATGGAAAGTGAAGTATTCACATTCCCTACCATACAGATGGCGCGCTGAGCACAGCCGCGCAGTTCATCTGGGTCAATGGGGGTGCCATCGGATCTGGCAGATTCCGCCAATTCAAAAATTTTGGTTAGTGGACCTAAGCTATCCAATAATTTATCTTGGCAGGCACGAAGTGCCAAGTCAAGTCCTCTGCGAGGATTAAAGCCAGTCTTGGCCAAGAATTGGATCATTTTCGGATCCACATTGGGGGTTTCGCAAACTTTATTAGGGACTAAGGGGCGCGGGCACTCAGCTTTTAGTTTACTGCGTGTCTCCTTAGAGAGGGACTTCCTAACCCTGTCCTCCAAATACTGGGCCACATGTGGTGAGGGTAACCACTCAGCTGACCGCGGATGGTGTAACGTATCCGGATCGAACAACGGTTCGCCCAGAGGATCAGTAAGGGCCGTGGATGACCCTTGGGCCTCAGGGGCAGAACTAGTTGATGGGAGTGACAATGGAATCTCTGGATCAAAATCCTCATCCTCAACCAGTACCTCTTCTAGGTCTGGGTCCGAAGCACTATGGCCATCACTATACGCCTCCTCCTCGGACTCCAACTCTGAGTCTGAACTAGGGACGGGCTGAGCCCGTGTCGACTTCCAGGGGCGCGCTTTTTCTGCCTGGCGCGTGCAGGCTCGTTTGCGTGAACTAAGCACGCGATCCTGTGATAGAACTAAGCTATCTGATTCAATTATTCTGGAGGCAGTGGCAGCAGAGGGAGTAGGGGCAGGGTTCTGAGCCCTTAACACCTGAGCAATGGATTGCGATATCACTGATGACATGGAGCCCATCGCATTATTAATGGCCTCTGTGATGGACTGTTGTAAACTAGCCTGGGGCAAGGCTGGTGAGGGGCACGGTTGTGTAACAGCAGGAACAGCAGCAGGTAATATGGGTGGGGTAGGGGCATCAGAGGCTGGCTGCTGAGGTGTGGACATGATGGGAGTTAGTCACTCCAGAGGGCGCAAACCTGTGAGCAAACGAAGCTGGCTGACGGCGGCGACCGGAACAAGAAGAAAAACTCCGCCCCCAAATCGCGCGCGCGAATATTCGACACGCCCCCGATCCGGCCTAAGGTGAAGTCGGCCGGAGGGAGGCGCAAGATGGCGCCCGAGAATCTCGGGGATACTGGGACATGCAGAAGACGCCGAGATCTCGTTATCGCGAGATCTCGGGCGTAGAAGAGGTGAAGAAGAAGCGCAACAGCCCAGGGAAATGGCGCCGCGCGAAACGAGGTATGGGGGGGGAGAGCGCGCAGACCGCACGAAGTAACGGCGCACAGCACAGGCAAACAGATAATCCCCTACAGGATGAGAACAGGCAGTGAACCCGAAAGCCTAGGGAAAAAATGCAGGATTAATACAATAACCTGGACATGGGCAGCAGCATACCACTGAGCTACCCAAAACGGCAGTAGCCGGATATGTAAATACAGAAACTACGCAGAATACTACAGAAAAACCAAGGGAAGAAAAACTCCAAAAGCTAACTTATAGAACGAATAATATCAGTCACAAGGAATCACACTTATCTTGCCATGGAAGCAGCAAAGAAAGAGGAAGATTTCCGGTGGGAGGTTCTACTTATGGACTGGACTAGGGGAGGGGTTACCCTTGTGGGTTGGTTTTCTGGTTTTTTTATGTATTTTTCTCTTTGCTGCTATGGTTTCAGTAAAGATTGAGAATGCAATAGGAGCCTCCGTGTCGTGACATAAAATTAGTTCTTACTTGTAGTATGGTTTAATTGTTTAATTAGATGCAATGCCGTAACTTCAATTTTTTTCTTCCTTTACTAGGATTAAGTCAGCACTTGGAGTCAACTTTATCTCAATTCATAACAGCTTGTTGTGGTTGTTGCAGATGTCCAGCTTTGGGAGTGAGGATCTGTGTTTGACCTCGTTCCCAGGGCGGCTTTGCTAGCTGGGAGGCCACCTGCTCCTAGGTCTGCCTTGAGCGCCGAACTGATCACTCGCTGCTCGACTGGTCGGTCTGTCGTTCATGTGACGCTGGCCACGTCACATGACCCTCACTCCCCACTATAAATACAGGCAGCCTGCTGGCCACAGGTTGCCTGTTAATTTAGGTTCCTGGCAGTTGTTGGATACCTGTGTATTTACCTGATCCTGTTCCCTGACGATCCTTTGCCTGCTCCTCCTGTACTGCGCATCCTTCCTGGTATATTGACCTCGGCTTCCATCTGACTATTCTTTGCGGACTCCTTTGGTACTTCTCGACTCTCCTGGTATTTATGACCCCGGCTTCTCCTGACCTTTCTTTGCTTATCCCTCTGTACTGCGTTGTCCTCTTAGTTTTGACCCGGTCCGTTCACTATCCGTTATTTGTCTTGTCTGTCCTTCCCGCACATATTCTAAGTTAGGGACTGACGTCCAGTTGTCCCCTGTCATCAGGACTCGTGAGGCAAGTAGGCAACCAGGGGTGAGGGTGGAGCGCAGTGGTCACTATCCTCCCCCCTGTGTGTGTGTGTATGTGTATGTGACCGTTACAAAGGGCCTTAATTTGGGTTGAGGATTGTCCAGTGTCTTGACGGACATCTAATTGGATCCTCTGGCTCAGTGCTGATGAAATTTTTGGGGGTCTTCCACTTGACTTTTTTGTTCCATAACCCTCAGGATCATTTAAGAAATTCTAAATAACTGTCTTACTGCTTCCCACCTCAGCAGCGATGGCGCGCTGTGAGAGACCCTGCTTATGCAGTTCAACAACCCGACCACGTTCAAAAAGGGAGAGTTTTTTTGCCTTAGCCATCACAATGTGTGACTACCTGACAGAAAATGACAATGAATCCACATCTTTGCACAGATTTGGCCTTTTAAAAGGCATGTGATCCTAAAATTTGGATCAGCTAAAAAAACTGCCTGTTTCAGTTTAATCGTTATTTTCAATATATTGAATGCTCAAAAAAAGATTTTGTCTCACTCTCATTTCTTCTTGTTGCATGTTGAAGTTCTACTTGGAATCTTGTTAAGATCCAACAATACAAAATATTATTTTTTGCCATTGTTCAAGTGGTCTTAAACTTTTGATCAGGACTGTAAGTCTATTTTAAAAAAAATTTATTTGGGATTTACACAATAAAAAATTTTGGGGGAAAAAATCATGTTTTTGTGTTTCCATTTTCTGAAAGCCGTTATTTTTTAATTTTCGGGTGATTTAGGTAGGACCTCATTTTTTGCGGGATGAGATGACGGTTTGATTGGTACCATTATGGGGCACATATGACTTTTTGATTTCTTGGTATTACACTTTTTGTGATGTAAGGTGATAAAAAATAGATTTTTTTGGCACATATATATTTTTTTTATGGTGTTCACCAGTTAGGTGGAATCATATGCTATTTTTATAGAGCAGGTTATTACGGACATGATGAAACCTAATATGTGCATTTTTTTTACTTTATTTTATTCAATAAAAGCATGTTTGAAAAAAAAAAATTTTTTTGTATCTCCATTCTCTGAAAGCCATATTTTTTATTTTTTTAACCATTGGCTTATGTAGGGGCTAATCTTTTGTGGGATGAGGTCATGGTTTGATTTTGGATACATAATTTTGATCACTTTTTATACAATTTTTTGGGAAATGCTGTGGGCAAAATTGCAATTCCATTATAGTTTTTTTTTAATGGTGTTCACCATGCGGTAAAAGTAACATGATCCTTTTATAGATCAGATCCTTACAGACGCGGCGATAACAAACATGTTTCATGTTTTTTATTTTTTACATTTTTAACCAATTATGTGTGTATATAGGAAGGTTGTTTTTATTTATAAAAAAAATCTTTTTTTTCACTTAATTTTATTTTTGGACCCACACCTACTTAGTTCTTGAAGATTCAGTGGGTCTGATGGCTTACAATACGCTATATAGTGTACTGCAGTGTATTGAACATAGGGCTGGGTGAAATGGCCTAAAATCTATATTGTGATATTATTTGAAGCATGTGTGATAACGATATATATCGCGATATATTATTTCCTATATTTTGGGTGGGGGGTTAAACTTTTAATCTTTTTTTTTTTTTTTACTAACTTTTAGCCCCCTTAGGGGCTAGAACCCTTGTCCTATTCACTTTAATAGAGATCTACCACTGAGGAAGGGGAGGTATATGGTCGGAGAGGCCCAGCAAGCACTTTATTAATATGGACTCAAGCACATGCGGTTCACTATAAGCTAAATTGAATCTTTCCATTTGCAATCCAGGAGCAAACAGAGGTCCTGTATACAGACAGACTTCAATTGGAACACAGAGCCCAACATCTAACTCCCCCCAGCGTACCTTACGCCGATCATGTGGACACATCCAAAGTCACGTGAGATACCGCCAGCTCACGTGGGACGCCACGCTACGACTGCTAGACCACACGGGACGCCGTAGTGAGTCTGGGCGGTGGGAAGGAAGATACCCGGCAAGTGTCTACAAGTCCGGTGGTAATGTATGACACCTATAGCATTGCTACTATTGATATCATTTGATTGGAGGCATTTGTGCTAGGCAATTAGGATATGTACATATCTTCTTAACAACAGATCCACTCCTACATGGGACATCTGAACACTAGCAGGTGATGTTCTCTAGTGGACATTATTTCGCTCCATTTTCGTTGAGAAACTGCAGATCTACCCCTACAAGGGACATTCGTCATCAGCATCCCTCTAACAGGTGGCACGAATTGCTGTTTTTTTTAGGGGACATTAGTCTGCCCCATTGGGACATTTCAGCCATTCATTGTGGTTACTATAGAGGTGCAATACAAGTCAGTTAACATCTTCCTAAGCACTCCTATATGGATTCTGAATGAAGTTTTAACATCTGTGCAATTTAGTTATTTAGCTACTCATTTATGTACATTTTATCTTGATTTATATTTTGATGTATGTTTTTAGTGGTGTTCATTAAACATTGAATAATAGACAGATACTGTTGTCCGGAACTCCCAGATATTTGAGTGCCCCTCTACAATTCTTTCTTCCCTATTTTTGCTCCTTGGATTTGGGTGATCCTGGAGGAGTGCACCAAGTCCATAGGGGTCTCCCAGGTGAGCCGCCATTTTGTCTATTTGAATATGACTTTACACTGTCCCTGCTGCCCTGTGCTTTGTGCACACGGCAGCAGGGAGCTTCCCATGGCAGCCAGGGCTTCAGTAGCGTCCTGGCTGCCATGGTAACCAAACAGAGCCCCAGGATTACACTGCTGGAGCTCTGATCAGAAGCTGCCACCGCAATTAATATAATACTGAGAAGAGAAGGAGTAGAAGGAAGTAGTTAATGCTTGAATACAAATGTAGCTTGAATGTGCCGGCCATATCCCATACCCGGCCTCTTATTAAACTTATTAAACCTGACAGGGCACACCTGTGAAGTGAAAACCATTTCAGGTGACTACCTCTTGAAGCTCATCAAGAAAATGCCAAGAGTGTGCAAAGCAGTAATCAAAGCAAAAGGTGGCTACTTTGAAGAACCTAGAATGTGACATATTTTCAGTTGTTTCACACTTTTTTGTTATGTATATAATTCTACATGTGTTAATTCATAGTTTTGATGCCTTCAGTGTGAATCTACAATTTCCATAGTCATGAAAATAAAGAAAACTCTTTGAATGAGGTGTGTCCAATCTTTTGATCTGTACTGTATATACACACATACATGTATATACCCATACATACAGTTCCAGAAAAGCTAGAACACTGTGTGCTTTGCATATTGTATGTTGTGCATGTCAGTTCTATAAATTGAACTGTGATACTTTCCCACACATATAGAGTCTATCCAGTGTACCACCAAATACTTAATATATTCAATTAGTTACGTGCCTGCCCCCTTTCAGCACATTTTATCAATTTTGTCTTTCAAATTAAGAGACTCTAAAGGGGGTGTCATTTTTAATACGCATATGTGTGTTATAATTAATCAATATTCCAGCTCCTTTTATACTAATAAGTCATTATTATTTAAGTGACACAAACCTAATTAGATGAAAACTGTATTATAATTGAAAATATTTGACACTTCAAGTCCACTGAATTACTGTAAATAGCTCTGGTTTTCTTAACAATAAATACACATTTAAGATGCAAGAAAAGAACCTGCATATATTAACATAAAAAATCTATATAAAAATATTTCTAGCAATTACCCAAGAGGCCAGATGTTTTTAGAAGACCTTTCATTTTATGTGTGTGTGTGTGTATATATGTATATATATATATATATACACACACACACACACACACACTACTCACAAAAAGTAAGGGATATTTGGCTTTCCAGTGAAATTTATGGAAAACTTAAAAAGGTCATTCTACAGTGATATTATATCATGAAAGCAGGGCATTTAAGTAGAAGCAGGCAATGGTGACTTCCTCATCTCAAAGAATTTGTTGAAACAAAAGCCAACAACAGTGGTGGGTATACCCCCACTAAAAATGTAAATGTCTCAAAAACTTATCATGTGGCCTGAGCATCAATTACAGATTGACAACGACGTCTCATGCTGTTCACAAGTCGGCTTATTGTCTGCTGAGACATGGCATCCCACTCTTTTTGAAGGACGGCCCTCAGGTCATTGAGGTTCTGGGGTACAAAGTTACGAGTCTCTACACGGCGACTCTGCTGATCCCATAGGTTTTCAATGTGATTCAGGTCTGTAGAAAGTGCTGGCCGCTCCATTTGAGGTACCCCAGTCTCCAGCAGCCGTTCTCTAATGATGCGACCTCATGAGCTGTCGCATTGTCGTCCATGACAGAGGCATAATGACTGGATTAATGATGTTATTCAAGTAGCATGGGCTGTAACACCAACATCACCAAGAGCAAACAGTGGCTGATGCATAGTGCTCTCCTTGATGTCTCCACTGGTCTCTCATCCAACGTAGATTCTTCCTGGTGCATGCAAGATGATGGCACCTGTGGTCAGGTAACCTTGCAGGTCGTCTACCACGCAGACTACATTGATAAAAAATGGTTTCAAATGGTCCGACGTGACACTTTGGTACCTCTCACCTCTATTTAATGTTCCGGGAGTTTATATATATATATATATATATATATATATATATATGTGCCAGGAGTATATATATATATATATATATATATGTGTGTGTGTGTGTGTGTGTGTGTGGCATTCATCATCTGGTTCCGTTGGGCATTGTTCACAATGAAGCGGTCATCAGTGTGGGATGTGGCCACTTCTATGCCTTTCTGTGACACTTCCAGTCACTGTATCTGTTTTGCAATCTGCTGATGATACTCTAAGCTCAGTGGCCACTTCCATCTGAGAACATCCCAGGGTGTCTGAAAAGGGGGAGTGTGTTACCTGTGAACAGAGGCCTGGAGGCTCTGTCAGTGTGGTCCAAGCCAGGAGGGCTGAGAGACCATGATTCCCCAAGAGACACTGGACTGGATACAGTGGGCGTACTATGCTCTGAACAGCCAGGAGGCTGTGGGACATTGGCTCAGAAAGCCGCATGTGTTCACAGGGTGTGAACAGGGACTTAGGTGAGTCAGGGATCTGTTTGTTTAGTTAGAGCCCAGCCGGGCTTTATTATTTTGTATTATTGTTTATGCTTATGCGGATGTGCAGCAATAAAGCACCGTGTTTGGATCTTAAACTTGGTGTCCTGAAGATATCTGTGAGAATGACCCCCGAAAGAGAGCTGATCCTCTACAATTGGTGTCGGATGCGGGCATGTTGTGTATGAGAGAAAGGCAATGGTCGGTTGCTAGGGGCAACGACGAGAAAGAGCAGGTGCTGCTGAATCCTGCTGTGCTGAAGTTAAAGGGCCGGATGCCTGTTCGGTGGAGCAGGTGCTGCTCATGCTATTATGGACTATTTTTGCTGTGGTGCAGAGATTTAAAGGGCCAGTAGCCCAGAGAAGAGACTAATTGAAAAAAATAAAATTATATATTTTTTGTTGTTGTTGTTGTCACTATGAGGTCTGTGCAGACCCACCTGCAGCAGGAGTTCACAATGGGTGATTGTGAGAATGGAAGATCCTATACAGAAAGATCCTGTGAGTTGGTGATTGGGGGAATTCCGCTGTGGGTCACTATAGATGCCCGCCAACGTGTGTCCCGGGTTAAGCCCGAAGTACTGGACTTTCTAAAGAAGGGGCCAGAGACAGATGTCACCGTGTCTCTGACTATGGCCCTGTGCAATGGGAGCTCTTAAAATGTGAGACCCTGGAAGTGGCGTTTGTACTTGGCAACGACTTTCTTTTCTTCTGGCAGCTATGGCGCAGAAAAAAGGCTTTGAGTTGTGCGGCTGGAGTTCCAGAGGAAAAGATGTGTGCCGTTGCCAAGGGCAACCGTCGGGAAGAAAAGGAGGTGGAGAGCGCTGCGGCTCTCAGGAGATCCTATGTTTCCTGCACGTGTGGCTGGAGTCCTATAGAGTGTGGCTGGAGTTACCGTTCAGGGAAAGTCGGGACTCCAGGCCATGCTGCTTCCGGTGGCAACGTTTGCAGTAAGGAGTCTGCTGGGGTTCGGAATACCAGGAACCAAGAGAAGGCTGGTGATCTTGGTAGAGACGTCCTGGGAATATCGTCATCTCCCGAATCCATGACGTCAGGTGGTAAGACTGTTCCTGTTAATAGTTGGGTGGCAGATCCAGTGACCGTGAGCTGGCCGCAGTGGAAGCCGGCTGGGTCAGTGACCAAAAAAATCACTGAGGCGAAAAACCATTTGGGAAGTGTATGACATTGGGAAAATCGCAGTGTCTGAACAGACGGGTAAGCCTGTTGCGATACTCCCTCACAGGAACCTGCAGGGGAGAAGGTTTCTGGGTCGTCCAAAGAGCCTGTGATCAAAGCTAGAATTGGGGTGGTGAAAGTCAGAGATCCCATGCTAGCCCAGGTAAGAGGTAGCATGATGGTCACCCCAGAGACTGATAGAGTGTTACATGTTCGGGACAATTATGTGAATAATACGGACTATCAGGTGGTTCTCACTGAGGGAGAGTCTCCGGTGAGAACTGGGACTTGTGAACCTAATGTTACAAATACGCTCATACATGAGGGAATGGTGGGCCGTAATTTTCCCTTATGCTTGGAGGTTTTAAGTAATGGAGACACTTTGACAGAGAGTGACAAAACTCCTGCAGAACCTGGTAGGCGACCATAACACCCAATATCTTTGAGAAGACAACTACACATCCCACTGTAGAGGATGTGATCCATAATCACAATGTTTCCCCCCTTATCAGCAGGCTTCACAATGATATTGTTGTCCCTTTGTAGCCCAAACAAGGCGTCCCTCTCTTGTTTGCTAAGATTACATCTTGAATATCTCTGTTGTCTTATCTTTTCTAAATTCTAAATAACTAGTCTGGAAAAAATATCAATTGCTGAATTCTCCTGTGGAGGGGGCATCTTTTTACTCTTAAGACGCAGTTCAGTGAAAGGGCCCAAACCGTCTTGCTGGGTTAAACCGTCATTCAGGGAGAGGAGGAGTCTAATGTCCACTAGACAGTCCATCGGGATACCAAGTCTAGCACATTCCTCCCTATTGTTATTTTTATAGAACTTGTGCCATCTCAATTTGCGTGTGAATGAAAATGTGTCAAAATTAACAGTTAGTACAAAGGAAAGACCTTTTGACAAAATCTCCAATTCACATGCAGTCAACACTTTGTCTGTAAGATAAATTTTTTATTTACTTGCGTTTTTCTTCCTTCTGTGTGGGATCTCTGTCCCTCAAATGATATGGGGGACCTGCTTGATCCTCCCCTCCCTTCCCTAAAAAACACATAGGTACTCCCCCACCACCACCACCACCACCACCAGCAACAACAGAATCCAATGAAGAAGAGGTGTACCCTCTGCCACTTCTCTGCCATCCTCTTCCTATTCTCAGTCGAAAACTACCCCTCCTCTATTGGGTACTTTGATCCTATTATGCCTCTCTGTATCAGATGAGTCTATATCTTTACTGCAATCCTCAATACTTTTAGTCTCTGATCTTTCTTTGAGGAAGTCAAAGGCTCTTTTTTCTCTAAAGGTAGTTAGATCAGTGATAAACTGTCTGTTTTTTCTCTTTGAGTTGTGTTTGGAAGTGTTCAACCGAGATTTGGAGAGTGGCCTCCCTTCTATTGAAGTCAGGGTCACCCTTAAACGTTAAGGCTAATTCTATTTGTTTGTTTAACTTATTGCATGTGTTATTCAGGATTTTTTTTTCTTCTTCCAAGAGAATCTTCATAAAACGTATAGGGCTATCAATTGATTCCTTCTCCCACTTCTCTAGTAAACCAGGGGAGCTAGACCTCAGAGCGGGGACTACCCGAATCCTCAAACCCTTTGGTATAATCTTGTTTTTAATGTAATTTTCCAACGTGCATGTTTCCCACCAGGATTTCAAATTCTCCTTATAATCATGAACAGATCTTTAAACACAGATTTCAATGATATGTTTCCACTTCTCTCACCTGCTCAGAAAATACCTCCTCCTCCAACCAGCTATCCATATTAATGGGTCCTTTAAGAAAACCTGCCATACTTATTAGCCATAAATTCTACCACACAAAACCGCTATATCAGTAGATATCCAAAAGGGAAGAATAAAGCAATATATTCATGAACACCTTCCCAAATTAAAATATACCTTTTAATGAATATGCTTAAAAAACTGGCCTACAGCTGGCCTACGTACAGAAAAATGATCAGGACAGCACATACAACATGAACTATGTGATATCACTAGTATTCGATATATTCAGTATAAACTCACAGTTAGCTGAAATTGTATAGAGTATTTCAGTGCTGGATTCAATTATATGGTTTGTGCATGTATCCTATGCAATTTCAGCTAACTATGAGTTAATACTGAATATATTGAATACTGGGTGATATCACATAGTTCATGTTGTATGTGTTGTCCTGACCCTTTTTCTGTATGTAGGCCAGCTGTAGGCCAGTTTTTAAAGCATATTCATTAAAAGGTATATTTACTGATATAGCGGTTTTGTGTGGTAGAATACAGGTTTAAAACTAGCAGGTTTGATAAACGACATACACCCGTGTGCAAACCAAAAATATTTCGGCGATCACGCCAGCCTCACTGCGCTTGCCCGCTCCAAGCCACCAATTGTAGGGATTTGCTCTGGTAGGCAGGCTAAGCGGTTGCAGTACAGAGGCAGGAACACGGTAGTAAAGCAAAAAGTTCAATGTTTATTAACACCAAAGGAAAAAAGTAACACAAACACTTTGCAGAGTCCTGGTGTTAAGGTCTCATGCACACGGCTGTTGTTTGGGTCCGCATCCGAGCCCCCTTCAATGGGGCTGCAAAAGATGCGGACAGCACTCCGTGTGCTATCCGCATCCGTTGCTCCATTCCGTGGCCCCGCAAAAAAAATAGAACATGTCCTATTCTTGTCCGTTTTGCGGACAAGGATAGGCATTTCTACAATGAGCCGCCCGTTCCGCAAAATGCGGAAGGCACACGGACGGCTTCCATTTTTTGCGGATCCGCGGCTTGCGGACCGCAAAAAACGGCACGGTCGTGTGCATGTAGCCTAATTCACAACACAAAGTCCACAGAACAAAGATCTCACCTGGCAGGCTGATTTGTCCACAGCAGTCCACAGCAGGCTTTAGGGCGCCTGATTCCCAACAGTGTCACTCCAGCACGGTACCAAATGTTTAGGTCCCAAATCAGAGCCTGACTGAGCTCCACTGTCAGGTGGAGTATACGTTCCACACCCAGCTGAGCTGCTGGCTGGGTTTTTAAACCCAGCCCAAAACCTAGCCTGGACGTGGGGAACAGTCACCCACCCTGCTCTTTGGCTGCTCCCAATAAGAACCGGCCCGGATTGGCTTTACAGCCACACTAAGTAAAACAGTGTCAGCGAGCGCTAGCTGCCACTGACACACAAAATTACCAGCTCTTATGTCACCGATGCCAGGAACCTCGGTGACACGTACCTTCCATCAATGACGGACCCTTGAGCATTCCTACTATATACTATATAAAGTACAGACCAAAAGTTTGGACACACCTTCTCATTCAAAGAGTTTTCTTTATTTTCATGACTATGAAAATTGTAGATTCACACTGAAGGCATCAAAACTATGAATTAACACATGTGGAATTATATACATAACAAAAAAGTGTGAAACAACTGAAAATATGTCATATTCTAGGTTCTTCAAAGTAGCCACCTTTTGCTTTGATTACTGCTTTGCACACTCTTGGCATTTTCTTGATGAGCTTCAAGAGGAAGTCACCTGAAATGGTTTTCACTTCACAGATGTGCCCTGTCAGGTTTAATAAGTGGGATTTCTTGCCTTATAAACGGGGTTGGGACCATCAGTTGCGTTGTGGAGAAGTCAGGTGGATACACAGATGATAGTCCTACTGACTAGACTGCAAGAATTTGTATTATGACAAGAAAAAAACAGCTAAGTAAAGAAAAACGAGTGGCCATCATTACTTTAAGAAATGAAGGTCAGTCAGTCCGAAAAATTGGGTAAACTTTGAAAGTGTCCCCAGGTGCAGTCACAAAAACCATCAAGCGCTACAAAGAAACTGGCTCACGTGCGGACAGCCCCAGGAAAGGAAGACCAAGAGTCACCTCTGCTGCGGAGGATAAGTTCATCCGATTCACCAGCCTCAGAAATCGTAGGTTAACAGCAGCTCAGATTAGAGACCAGGTCAATGCCACACAGAGTTCTAGCAGCAGGCACATCTCTAGAACAACTGTTAAGAGGAGACTGTGTGAATCAGGCCTTCATGGTAGAATATCTGCTAGGAAACCACTGCTAAGGACAGGCAACAAGCAGGAGAGACTTGTTTGGGCTAAAGAACACAAGGAATGGACATTAGACCAGTGGAAAACTGTGCTTTGATCTGATGAGTCCAAATTTGAGATCTTTGGTTCCAACCACCGTGTCTTTGTGCGACGCAGAAAAGGTGAACGGATGGACTCTACATGCCTGGCTCCCACCGTGAAGCTGTCACAACCAGACAGCTGAGAAGCTCTGACAGAAGCCTTTCAGAACCTCCTCCTTGAGTTTTCCTTGTTGTGCTGTTCAGTTCCTCATCTCGTTAGCCTCTCTCAGCTTTCATGTAGTTGGACTGATTGCATCCCTTTAAATTCCGCCCCATAATGCATTACTGGGCGGCTTATACTACTTCCTGGAGTGTGTGTGCATGCTGATCCTGTTTCCCAGTCTGCTACAAAGTTAAGTGCTGTACATTTATCTGTTATTTTTAGGGATGAGCGAACTCGAACTGTATAGTTCGGGTTCGTACCGAATTTTGGGGTGTCCGTGACACGGACCCGAACCCGGACATTTTCGTAAAAGTCCGGGTTCGGGTTCGGTGTTCGTCGCTTTCTTGGCGCTTTTGTGATGCTTTCTTGGCGCTTTTCGAAAGGCTGCAAAGCAGCCAATCAACAAGCGTCATACTACTTGCCCCAAGAGGCCATCACAGCCATGCCTACTATTGGCATGGCTGTGATTGGCCAGAGCACCATGTGACCCAGCCTCTATTTAAGCTGGAGTCACATAGCGTAGCCCGTCACTCTGCTCTGATTAGCGTAGGGAGAGGTTGCGGCTGCGACAGTAGGGCGAGATTAGGCAGATTAACTCCTCCAAAGGACTTGATTAACTGATCGATCTGCAGCTGTGGATCATTGAGCTGCTGATCCTCAATTGCTCACTGTTTTTAGGCTGCCCAGACCGTTTGTCAGTCACATTTTTCTGGGGTGATCGGCGGCCATTTTGTGTCTTGTGGTGCGCCAGCACAAGCTGCGACCAAGTGTATTTAACCCTCAATGGTGTGGTTGTTTTTTGGCTAAAGCCTACATCAGGGTGAAGCTGTCACACCAAGTGCATTTAACCAGCAATAGTCTGTTTATTTTTTGGCCATATACTACATCAGGGGCAAGCTGCGCCTGTCACCAAGTGCATTTAACCCTCAATGGTGCGTTTGTTTTTTGGCTAAAGCCTACATCAGGGTGAAGCTGTCACACCAAGTGCATTTAACCAGCAATAGTCTGTTTATTTTTTGGCCATATACTACATCAGGGGCAAGCTGCGCCCGTCACCAAGTGCATTTAACCCTCAGTAGTGTGGTTGGTCAAGCTATCACACCAAGTGCATTTAACCAGCAATAGTCTGTTCATTTTTTGGCCATATACCACATCAGGGGCAAGCTGCGCCCGTCACCAAGTGCATTTAACCCTCAGTAGTGTGGTTGGTCAAGCTGTGACACCAAGTGCATTTAACCAGCAATAGTCTGTTCATTTTTTGGCCATATACTAAATCAGGGGCAAGCTGCGCCCGTCACCAAGTGCATTTAACCAGCAATAGTCTGTTCATTTTTTGGCCATATACTACATCAGGGGCAAGCTGCGCCCGTCACCAAGTGCATTTAACCCTCAGTAGTGTGGTTGGTCAAGCTATCACACCAAGTGCATTTAACCAGCAATAGTCTGTTCATTTTTTGGCCATATACCACATCAGGGGCAAGCTGCGCCCGTCACCAAGTGCATTTAACCCTCAGTAGTGTGGTTGGTCAAGCTGTGACACCAAGTGCATTTAACCAGCAATAGTCTGTTCATTTTTTGGCCATATACTACATCAGGGGCAAGCTGCGCCCGTCACCAAGTGCATTTAACCCTCAGTAGTGTGGTTGGTCAAGCTATCACACCAAGTGCATTTAACCAGCAATAGTCTGTTCATTTTTTGGCCATATACCACATCAGGGGCAAGCTGCGCCCGTCACCAAGTGCATTTAACCCTCAGTAGTGTGGTTGGTCAAGCTGTGACACCAAGTGCATTTAACCAGCAATAGTCTGTTCATTTTTTGGCCATATACTACATCAGGGGCAAGCTGCGCCCGTCACCAAGTGCATTTAACCCTCAGTAGTGTGGTTGGTCAAGCTATCACACCAAGTGCATTTAACCAGCAATAGTCTGTTCATTTTTTGGCCATATACTACATCAGGGGCAAGCTGCGCCCGTCACCAAGTGCATTTAACCAGCAATAGTGTGGTTATTTTTTGGCCATATCCCAGTCGAATTCTGTCACTAAATCCATACCGGTCACCCAGCGCCTAAATACTAGGCCTCAAATTTATATCCCGCTAAATCTCTCGTTACCGCTGTACTGTTGTTGCTGGGCAAGTTATGTAGTGTCCGTCAAAGCACATTTTTTGTTCTGGGTTGAAATACAATTCCCAATTTAGCAATTTCATAATTTAGTGGTTTCTGCTATATCAGAGCTATTTGAAATCTATCCCTAAAAGGGTATATAATATTCAAGGTGCACATAGGGTCATTCAGAATAACTTCACACACACACGCTACTGTGCATATCCCAGTCTAATTCTGTCACTAAATCCATACCGGTCACCCAGCGCCTAAATACTAGGCCTCAAATTTATATCCCGCTAAATCTCTCGTTACCGCTGTACTGTTGTGGCTGGGAAAGTTATTTAGTGTCCGTCAAAGCACATTTTTTGTTCTGGGTTGAAATACAATTCCCAATTTAGCAATTTCATAATTTAGTGGTTTCTGCTATATCAGAGCTATTTGAAATCTATCCCTAAAAGGGTATATAATATTCAAGGTGCACATAGGGTCATTCAGAATAACTTCACACACACGCTACTGTGCATTTCCAAGTCCAATTCTGTTAGTAAATCCATACCGGTCACCCAGCGCCTAAATACTAGGCCTCAAATTTATATCCCGCTAAATCTCTCGTTACCGCTGTCCTGTTGTGGCTGGGAAAGTTATTTAGTGTCTGTCAAAGCACATTTTTTGTTCTGGGTTGAAATACAATTTCCAATTTAGCAATTTCATAATTTAGTGGTTTCTGCTATATCAGAGCTATTTGAAATCTATCCCTAAAAGGGTATATAATATTCAAGGTGCACATAGGGTCATTCAGAATAACTTCACACACACGCTACTGTGCATTTCCAAGTCTAATTCTGTCACTAAATCCATACCGGTCACCCAGCGCCTAAATAGTAGGCCTCAAATTTATATCCCGCTAAATCTGTCGTTACCGCTGTCCTGTTGTGGATGGGCAAGTTATTTAGTGTCCGCCAAAGCACATTTTTTGTTCTGGGTTGAAATACAATTCCCAATTTAGCAATTTCATAATTTAGTGGTTTCTGCTATATCAGAGCTATTTGAAATCTATCCCTAAAAGGGTATATAATATTCAAGGTGCACATAGGGTCATTCAGAATAACTTCACACACACGCTACTGTGCATTTCCAAGTCTAATTCTGTCACTAAATCCATACCGGTCACCCAGCGCCTAAATACTAGGCCTCAAATTTATATCCCGCTAAATCTCTCGTTACCGCTGTACTGTTGTGGCTGGGAAAGTTATTTAGTGTCCGTCAAAGCACATTTTTTGTTCTGGGTTGAAATACAATTCCCAATTTAGCAATTTCATAATTTAGTGGTTTCTGCTATATCAGAGCTATTTGAAATCTATCCCTAAAAGGGTATATAATATTCAAGGTGCACATAGGGTCATTCAGAATAACTTCACACACACGCTACTGTGCATTTCCAAGTCCAATTCTGTTAGTAAATCCATACCGGTCACCCAGCGCCTAAATACTAGGCCTCAAATTTATATCCCGCTAAATCTCTCGTTACCGCTGTCCTGTTGTGGCTGGGAAAGTTATTTAGTGTCTGTCAAAGCACATTTTTTGTTCTGGGTTGAAATACAATTTCCAATTTAGCAATTTCATAATTTAGTGGTTTCTGCTATATCAGAGCTATTTGAAATCTATCCCTAAAAGGGTATATAATATTCAAGGTGCACATAGGGTCATTCAGAATAACTTCACACACACGCTACTGTGCATTTCCAAGTCTAATTCTGTCACTAAATCCATACCGGTCACCCAGCGCCTAAATAGTAGGCCTCAAATTTATATCCCGCTAAATCTGTCGTTACCGCTGTCCTGTTGTGGATGGGCAAGTTATTTAGTGTCCGCCAAAGCACATTTTTTGTTCTGGGTTGAAATACAATTCCCAATTTAGCAATTTCATAATTTAGTGGTTTCTGCTATATCAGAGCTATTTGAAATCTATCCCTAAAAGGGTATATAATATTCAAGGTGCACATAGGGTCATTCAGAATAACTTCACACACACGCTACTGTGCATTTCCAAGTCTAATTCTGTCACTAAATCCATACCGGTCACCCAGCGCCTAAATAGTAGGCCTCAAATTTATATCCCGCTGAATTTGAATACAATACATTGGGCCAAATAATATTTTTGTTGTTGTGGTGAACCATAACAATGAGGAAAACATCTAGTAAGGGACGCGGACGTGGACATGGTCGTGGTGGTGTTAGTGGACCCTCTGGTGCTGGGAGAGGACGTGGCCGTTCTGCCACATCCACACGTCCTAGTGTACCAACTACCTCAGGTCCCAGTAGCCGCCAGAATTTACAGCGATATATGGTGGGGCCCAATGCCGTTCTAAGGATGGTAAGGCCTGAGCAGGTACAGGCATTAGTCAATTGGGTGGCCGACAGTGGATCCAGCACGTTCACATTATCTCCCACCCAGTCTTCTGCAGAAAGCGCACAGATGGCGCCTGAAAACCAACCCCATCAGTCTGTCACATCACCCCCATGCATACCAGGGAAACTGTCTCAGCCTCAAGTTATGCAGCAGTCTCTTATGCTGTTTGAAGACTCCGCTGGCAGGGTTTCCCAAGGGCATCCACCTAGCCCTTCCCCAGCGGTGAAAGACATAGAATGCACTGACGCACAACCACTTATGTTTCCTGATGATGAGGACATGGGAATACCACCTCAGCATGTCTCTGATGATGACGAAACACAGGTGCCAACTGCTGCGTCTTTCTGCAGTGTGCAGACTGAACAGGAGGTCAGGGATCAAGACTGGGTGGAAGACGATGCAGGGGACGATGAGGTCCTAGACCCCACATGGAATGAAGGCCGTGCCACTGACTTTCACAGTTCGGAGGAAGAGGCAGTGGTGAGACCGAGCCAACAGCGTAGCAAAAGAGGGAGCAGTGGGCAAAAGCAGAACACCCGCCGCCAAGAGACTCCGCCTGCTACTGACCGCCGCCATCTGGGACCGAGCACCCCAAAGGCAGCTTCAAGGAGTTCCCTGGCATGGCACTTCTTCAAACAATGTGCTGACGACAAGACCCGAGTGGTTTGCACGCTGTGCCATCAGAGCCTGAAGCGAGGCATTAACGTTCTGAACCTGAGCACAACCTGCATGACCAGGCACCTGCATGCAAAGCATGAACTGCAGTGGAGTAAACACCTTAAAACCAAGGAAGTCACTCAGGCTCCCCCTGCTACCTCTTCTGCTGCTGCCGCCTCGGCCTCTTCCTCCGCCTCTGGAGGAACGTTGGCACCTGCCGCCCAGCAAACAGGGGATGTACCACCAACACCACCACCACCACCTCCGTCACCAAGCGTCTCAACCATGTCACACGGCAGCGTTCAGCTCTCCATCTCACAAACATTTGAGAGAAAGCGTAAATTCCCACCTAGCCACCCTCGATCCCTGGCCCTGAATGCCAGCATTTCTAAACTACTGGCCTATGAAATGCTGTCATTTAGGCTGGTGGACACAGACAGCTTCAAACAGCTCATGTCGCTTGCTGTCCCACAGTATGTTGTTCCCAGCCGCCACTACTTCTCCAAGAGAGCCGTGCCTTCCCTGCACAACCAAGTATCCGATAAAATCAAGTGTGCACTGCGCAACGCCATCTGTAGCAAGGTCCACCTAACCACAGATACGTGGACCAGTAAGCACGGCCAGGGACGCTATATCTCCCTAACTGCACACTGGGTAAATGTAGTGGCAGCTGGGCCCCAGGCGGAGAGCTGTTTGGCGCACGTCCTTCCGCCGCCAAGGATCGCAGGGCAACATTCTTTGCCTCCTGTTGCCACCTCCTCCTTCTCGGCTTCCTCCTCCTCTTCTTCCACCTGCTCATCCAGTCAGCCATACACCTTCACCACCAACTTCAGCACAGCCCGGGGTAAACGTCAGCAGGCCATTCTGAAACTCATATGTTTGGGGGACAGGCCCCACACCGCACAGGAGTTGTGGCGGGGTATAGAACAACAGACCGACGAGTGGTTGCTGCCGGTGAGCCTCAAGACCGGCCTGGTGGTGTGTGATAATGGGCGAAATCTCGTTGCAGCTCTGGGACTAGCCAATTTGACGCACATCCCTTGCTTGGCGCATGTGCTGAATTTGGTGGTGCAGAAGTTCATACACAACTACCCCGACATGTCAGAGCTGCTGCATAAAGTGCGGGCCGTCTGTTCGCGCTTCCGGCGTTCACATCCTGCTGCTGCTCGCCTGTCTGCGCTACAGCGTAACTTCGGCCTTCCCGCTCACCGCCTCATATGCGACGTGCCCACCAGGTGGAACTCCACCTTGCACATGCTGGACAGACTGTGCGAGCAGCAGCAGGCCATAGTGGAGTTTCAGCTGCAGCACGCACGGGTCAGTCGCACTACAGAACAGCACCACTTCACCACCAATGACTGGGCCTCCATGCGAGACCTGTGTGCCCTGTTGCGCTGTTTCGAGTACTCCACCAACATGGCCAGTGGCGATGACGCCGTTATCAACGTTACAATACCACTTCTATGTCTCCTTGAGAAAACACTTAGGGCGATGATGGAAGAGGAGGTGGCCCAGGAGGAGGAGGAGGAGGAAGAGGGGTCATTTTTAGCACTTTCAGGCCAGTCTCTTCGAAGTGACTCAGAGGGAGGTTTTTGGCAACAGCAGAGGCCAGGTACAAATGTGGCCAGCCAGGGCCCACTACTGGAGGACGAGGAGGACGAGGATGAGGAGGAGGTGGAGGAGGATGAGGATGAAGCATGGTCACAGCGGGGTGGCACCCAACGCAGCTCGGGTCCATCACTGGTGCGTGGCTGGGGGGAAAGGCAGGACGATGACGATACGCCTCCCACAGAGGACAGCTTGTCCTTACCCCTGGGCAGCCTGGCACACATGAGCGACTACATGCTGCAGTGCCTGCGCAACGACAGCAGAGTTGCCCACATTTTAACCTGTGCGGACTACTGGGTTGCCACCCTGCTGGATCCACGCTACAAAGACAATGTGCCCACCTTACTTCCTGCACTGGAGCGTGATAGGAAGATGCGCGAGTACAAGCGCACGTTGGTAGACGCGCTACTGAGAGCATTCCCAAATGTCACAGGGGAACAAGTGGAAGCCCAAGGCCAAGGCAGAGGAGGAGCAAGAGGTCGCCAAGGCAGCTGTGTCAATGCCAGCTCCTCTGAGGGCAGGGTTAGCATGGCAGAGATGTGGAAAACTTTTGTCAACACGCCACAGCTAACTGCACCACCACCTGATACGCAACGTGTTAGCAGGAGGCAACATTTCACTAACATGGTGGAACAGTACATGTGCACACCCCTCCACGTACTGACTGATGGTTCGGCCCCATTCAACTTCTGGGTCTCTAAATTGTCCACGTGGCCAGAGCTAGCCTTTTATGCCTTGGAGGTGCTGGCCTGCCCGGCGGCCAGCGTTTTGTCTGAACGTGTATTCAGCACGGCAGGGGGCGTCATTACAGACAAACGCAGCCGCCTGTCTACAGCCAATGTGGACAAGCTGACGTTCATAAAAATGAACCAGGCATGGATCCCACAGGATCTGTCCGTCCCTTGTCCAGATTAGACATTAACTACCTCCCCTTAACCATATATTATTGGACTCCAGGGCACTTCCTCATTCAATCCTATTTTTATTTTCATTTTACCATTATATTGCGAGGCTACCTAAAGTTGAATGAACCTCTCCTCTGTCTGGGTGCCGGGGCCTAAATATATGCCAATGGACTGTTCCAATGTTGGGTGACGTGAAGCCTGATTCTCTGCTATGACATGCAGACTGATTCTCTGCTGACATGAAGACAGATTCTCAGTTACGGGACCTCCCTCCTCTGCCTGTGTGCTGGGCCTAAATATCTGACAATGGACTGTTGCAGTGGTGGCTGACGTGAAGCCTGATTCTCTGCTATGACATGCAGACTGATTCTCTGCTGACATGAAGACAGATTCTCAGTTACGGGACCTCTCTCCTCTGCCTGTGTGTGTGCTGGGCCTAAATATATGCCAATGGACTGTTGCAGTGGTGGCTGACGTGAAGCCTGATTCTCTGCTATGACATGCAGACTGATTCTCTGCTGACATGAAGACAGATTCTCTGTTACGGGACCTCCCTCCTCTGCCTGTGTGCTGGGCCTAAATATCTGACAATGGACTGTTGCAGTGGTGGCTGACGTGAAGCCTGATTCTCTGCTATGACATGCAGACTGATTCTCTGCTGACATGAAGACAGATTCTCAGTTACGGGACCTCTCTCCTCTGCCTGTGTGTGTGCTGGGCCTAAATATATGCCAATGGACTGTTGCAGTGGTGGCTGACGTGAAGCCTGATTCTCTACTATGACATGCAGACTGATTCTCTGCTGACATGAAGACAGATTCTCTGTTACGGGACCTCCCTCCTCTGCCTGTGTGCTGGGCCTAAATATCTGACAATGGACTGTTGCAGTGGTGGCTGACGTGAAGCCTGATTCTCTGCTATGACATGCAGACTGATTCTCTGCTGACATGAAGACAGATTCTCTGTTACGGGACCTCCCTCCTCTGCCTGGGTGCTGGGCCTAAATATATGCCAATGGACTGTTGCAGTGGTGGCTGACGTGAAGCCTCATTCTCTGCTATGACATGCAGACTAATTCTCTGCTGAAATGAAGCCAGATTGTCTGTTACGGGACCTCTCTCCTCTGCCTGTGTGCTGGGCCTAAATATATGCCAATGGACTGTTAAAGTGGTGGCTGACGTGAAGCCTCATTCTCTGCTATGACATGCAGACTAATTCTCTGCTGACATGAAGCCAGATCCTCTGTTACGGGACCTCTCTCCTCTGCCTGTGTGCTGGGCCTAAATATATGCCAATGGACTGTTGCAGTGGTGGCTGACGTGAAGCCTCATTCTCTGCTATGACATGCAGACTAATTCTCTGCTGACATGAAGCCAGATTGTCTGTTACGGGACCTCTCTCCTCTGCCTGGGTGGTGGGCCTAAATATATGCCAATGGACTGTTGCAGTGGTGGCTGACGTGAAGCCTGATTCTCTGCTATGACATGCAGACTAATTCTCTGCTGACATGAAGCCAGATTCTCTGTTACGGGACCTCTCTCCTCTGCCTGGGTTCCGGGGCCTAAATACCTGAGAATGGACTGTTCCAGTGGTGGGTGACGGGAAGCCAGATTCTTTGCTATGGGACCTCTCTCCAATTGATTTTGGTTAATTTTTATTTATTTAATTTTTATTTTAATTCATTTCCCTATCCACATTTGTTTGCAGGGGATTTACCTACATGTTGCTGCCTTTTGCAGCCCTCTAGCGCTTTCCTGGGCTGTTTTACAGCCTTTTTAGTGCTGAAAAGTTCGGGTCCCCATTGACTTCAATGGGGTTCGGGTTCGGGACGAAGTTCGGATCGGGTTCGGATCCCGAACCCGAACATTTCCGGGAAGTTCGGCCGAACTTCTCGAACCCGAACATCCAGGTGTTCGCTCAACTCTACTAAGTTAAGTGCTGTACATTTATCTGTTATTTTCTGTTTGCTGGATCCCAGGTGACCCTGACTCCCTCCGTGTCTGGTGTAGGGAGCCGGTGGTCGTGTCCCCTCACTATTGTAGGGTGTTCAGGGGTTATATAGTCGAGGTACGTGGATATGCAACCATACACCTTTGGGATCTTTGCATAGGCTGTGCAGCCAGGGAAAGTGCCAGGTTTTGTGCAGGGGTCTCCCTTTTGGTTCCTAAGCTTTGGATCCAGTGAGTCATATATGCATGTTGCATTGTCTTGTTTCCTGTACACCGTCCGCGACATTATAAGCCGCCAAAACCGTCTCAAGCATGGATCCGGTTTCACTTTTGGCTGAACGCCTTCAGGGTCTTTCATTGGAGGTAGCTGATCTCCGCAGGACTTTTTCTCAGCTTCAAGTGACCGGTTCAGCTGGCGTTCATGGAGTTTGTTCTGAGCCTAAGATCTCGCTCCTGGATACGTTTTCCGGGGGTAGTGAGAATTTTGTGCGTTTTAGAGAGGCTTGCAAACTCTATTTTCGCCTTCTTCCCCATTCCTCTGGTGATGAGGAACGGAGGGTGGGGATCATTATATCGCTGCTCAGGGGTAACGCTCAGTCCTGGGCCTTTTCGCTGCCGGAGGGGGCACGGCCTCTCCGTTCAGTGGATGAATTCTTTTTAGCCCTGGGTCAGATATATGATGATCCGGATCGTATTGCTCTGGCTGAGTCTAGACTACGTCTATTATGCCAGGGTAAACAATCCGCAGAGATATACTGCTCAGAATTTCGGAGATGGGCAGCTGATACTGGTTGGAATGATGCTGCACTCCGAAGTCAATTTTGCCATGGTCTTTCAGAGGGATTAAAAGATGCATTTGCCTTTCATGAAAGGCCTATTTCCTTGGACTGTGCTATGTCTCAGGCCGTTCGTATTGACAGGCGTCTTAGAGAGAGAGGAGAGATCTCTCCTTCCTGTCATACTCAGTCCCAGGACGGTGCAGCAGTCCCATTCTGTGCGCAGGGGTCTCAGTCGCTGTCAGCCCCTTCTGAGCAGGAGCCCATGCAGCTGGGGTTGATTGCTTCTGACAATAGAAGATTCAGCCCGCATGGGGGGGTTTGTTTTTGTTGTGGAGGTATAAATCATTTGGCAAATGTTTGTCCCTCTAGGAGATTCAGGCAGTTCTCTGGGAGTAATAAAGAAATAAAGAGGAAAAAATCTTTTAAAAATGTTCCGTCTGTTACTATTGGCAGGGTTGAGGCGGAAATTGAAGGTTTTCCGTTTGCTTGTAGTTCCCGTTTTGTCCTGCCTGCTAGGGTGGCGCTAGAGAGCAAGAGCATTTTTTGTGAGATTTTTGTGGATAGTGGAGCAGCTGTCAATCTCATTGATAATCAATTTGCGATAACTCATGGTTTCCAGGTGCGCACTTTGGGAAAGGATATTCCTGTTTTTGCTATTGATTCCGCTCCACTTTCTTAGAAATCATTAAAGGGCATAGTTCACAATATCCGTTTAATTGTGAGTGATGCTCATGTTGAGGATGTGTCATGTTTCGTCCTTAGCGGTTTGCCTACTCCTCTAGTGTTGGGGCTACCCTGGCTCACTAAACATAACCCCACCATTGATTGGCAAGCAAGGCAAATAAATGGTTGGAGTGACTTTTGCAGAGAGAATTGCCTCACAACATCTGTTTCTGAGGTTGCTACTAAGACTGTACCATCTTTTCTCTCTGAATTTTCGGATGTCTTCTCTGAGAGTGGAGTTCAGGATTTGCCTCCACACAGGGAGTATGATTGCCCTATTAATCTCATCCCAGGCGCCAAGCTGCCTAAATCTCGTTTATACAATCTTTCCCAACCTGAAAGGATCGCTATGCGTGCTTATATCTCTGAGAGTCTGAGAAAAGGACACATACGACCCTCGAAGTCACCTGTTGCCGCTGTTTTTTTCTTTGTTAAGAAAAAAGATGGTTCTTTAAGACCTTGTCTGGATTTCAGGGAGCTGAACAGTATCACTATTCGTGACCCTTATCCGCTTCCTCTGATCCCGGACCTGTTTAACCAAGGTTGTTGGGGCTAAAGTCTTTTCCAAATTAGATCTAAGAGGGGCATACAACCTGGTCAGGGTCAGAGAAGGAGACGAATGGAAAACGGCCTTCAATACCCCTGAGGGCCATTTTGAAAATTTGGTTATGCCTTTTGGTTTGATGAATGCCCCAGCCGTTTTTCAGCATTTCGTGAACAGCATTTTTTATCATTTGATGGGAAAATTTGTATTAGTGTATTTGGATGACATTTTGATTTTTTCTCCTGATTTCAAAACTCATAAGGAACATTTGCGTCAGGTCTTGCTCATCCTGCGGGAGAATAAATTATATGCGAAACTGGAAAAATGTGTGTTTGCGGTTCCAGAAATTCAATTTCTGGAGTTTCTTCTCTCCGCTTCTGGTTTTCGCATGGACCCCGAGAAGGTCCGCGCTGTGCTTGAGTGGGAGCTTCCTGAGAATCAGAAGGCGCTCATGCGTTTTTTGGGCTTTGCCAATTATTACAGGAAGTTTATTTTGAATTATTCCTCTATTGTTAAACCACTCACTGATAGGACCAGAAAGGGGGTAGATTTTTCTTCTTGGTCGGTAGAGGCGCGTAAGGCTTTTTCTAATATCAAGGAGAGTTTTGCTTCCGCTCCCATTTTGGTGCAACCTGATATTTCTTTACCCTTCATAGTTGAGGTTGATGCTTCTGAGGTGGGTGTGGGTGCGGTCTTGTCTCAGGGTTCCTCTCCTGCCAAATGGCGACCGTGTGCCTTTTTCTCGAAAAAAACTCTCCTCCGCAGAGAGAAATTACGATGTGGGAGATAGGGAATTGTTGGCCATCAAGTTGGCTTTTGAGGAATGGCGCCATTGGCTAGAGGGAGCCAGACACCCTATTACCGTGTTTACTGACCATAAAAATCTGGCCTACTTGGAGTCAGCCAAGATTTAATTTTGTTGTCACGTTCCGCCCTGGGGTTAAGAATGTGAAGGCAGATGCCCTGTCACGTTGTTTTCCGGGAGGCGGGAATTTTGATGACCTGGGTCTCATTTTGGCCGAAGGTGTGGTGGTCTCTGCTCTTTTTTCTGAATTGGAGGCAGAGGTGCAGGCAGCCCAGTCAGAGGCTCCTGATCTTTGTCCCCCTGGGAGGTTGTGCCTCTCGCTTTAAGACACAAGATTTTTAAGGAACACCACGATACGGTCCTTGCTTGGCACCCTGGGGCAAGAGCCACACTGGATCTCATCGCTCGGAGATTCTGGTGGCCTGCGCTTCGTAAGTCGGTTGAGGGTTTTGTGGCAGCCTCCGAGACTTGCCCTCATGCCAAGGTCCCTCATTCATGGCCATCAGGTCCTCTCCTTCCCTTACCCATTCCTTCCCGTCCTTGGACACATCTGTCCATGGACTTCATAACGGACCTGCCTCGTTCCTCGGGGAAGACTGTGATTCTGGTGGTGGTGGACCGTTTTAGCAAAATGGTGCATTTCATCCCTTTTCCTCGTTTGCCCAATGCTAAGACGCTGGAGCAGGCATTTATTGATCACATTGTCAAATTGCACGGTATTCCTTCAGACATAGTCTCTGATAGGGGCACGCAGTTTGTTTCCAGATTCTGGAAGGCTTTCTGTTCTCGCTTGGGGGTTCGGTTGTCATTCTCTTCTGCTTTCCACCCGCAGTCGAATGGCCAGACGGAACGCGTCAATCAGAATCTGGAGACATATCTGCGCTGTTTTGTGGCGGAGAATCAGGAGGATTGGTGTTCTTTTTTGTCCCTTGCTGAGTTTGCTTTAAATAACCGTCGTCAGGAGTCCTCTGATAAGTCACCTTTTTGGTGCATATGGGTTTCATCCGCAGTTTGGGACTTTCTCGGGAGAGGGGTCTTCTGGTTTACCTGATGAGGACAGATTCTCCTCGTCTTTGTCATCTATTTGGCAAAAGATTCAGGATAATCTAAAGAGCATGAGTGAGAGATATAAGCGTGTGGCAGATAAGAGACGTGTGCTTGGTCCGGACCTGAATGTTGGTGATCTGGTGTGGTTGTCTACCAAGAATATCAAATTGTAGGTTCCCTCCTGGAAGTTGGGTCCTAGGTTTATTGGGCCTTACAAAATCCTGTCTGTCATCAATCCTGTTGCCTACCGTCTTGATCTTCCTCAGACTTGGAAGATCCATAATGTTTTTCATAAGTCCTTATTGAAACCTTATGTTCAACCCATTGTACCCTCGCCTTTGCCTCCTCCTCCGATTATGGTTGATGGGAATCTTGAATTTCAGGTCTCTAGGATTGTGGATTCTCGTCTTGTCCGCGGTTCTCTCCAGTACCTTGTTCATTGGGAGGGTTATGGTCCTGAGGAGAGGATGTGGGTCCCAGTGACGGACATTAAGGCCTCTCGTCTCATCAGGGCTTTCCATAGGTCCCATCCTGAGAAGGTGGGCTCTGAGTGTCCGGAGTCCACTCGTAGAGGGAGGGGTACTGTCACAACCAGACAGCTGAGAAGCTCTGACAGAAGCCTTTCAGAACCTCCTCCTTGAGTTTTCTTTGTTGTGGTATTCAGTTCCTCATCTCGTTAGCCTCTCTCAGCTGTCATGTAGTTGTACTGATTGCATCCCTTTAAATTCCGCCCCATAATGCATTACTGGGCGGCTTATACTTCTTCCTGGAGTGTGTGTGCATCCTGATCCTGTTTTCCTGTCTGCTACTAAGTTAAGTGCTGTACATTTATCAGTTATTTTCTGTTTGCTGGATCCCACGTGACCCTGACTCCCTCCGTGTCTGGTGTAGGGAGCCGGTGGTCGTGTCCCCTCACTATTGTAGGGTGTTCAGGGGTTATATAGTCGAGGTACGTGGATATGCAACCTCTGGGATCTTTGCATAGGCTGAGCAGCCAGGGAAAGTGCTAGGTCTTGTGCAGGGGTCTCCCCTTGGTTCCTTAGCTTTGGATCCAGTGAGTCATATATGCATGTTGCATTGTCTTGTTTCCTGTACACCGTCCGCGACAATACCATTCCAAATAGTCCAAGCTGTTCTAAAGCATCCTAATTACCCTGGTTAATTGAGAACAGCTGTTTTAATCAACTCAACAGGTGAAAAACAGCAGCTCTCTGCAGTTGGTTTGTGGACAGTCATGGCTAAGACAAAGGAGCTCAATGAGGACTTGCGGCTGTGCATTGTGGCTGCTCACAAGTCAGGAAAGGGCTACAAGGCCATTATAAATGTTTTTAAGTTCCAGTGGCTACAATGAAAAGTATTATTAAAAAATACAAGATGTTCCGCACTGTGGAAAATCTCAGAGGACGTGGTCGGAAGCCAAAAGTGACACCTGTGCTGGCCAGGAGGATAGTTAGAGAGGTGAAAAAGAATCCAAGGATCACCACCAGGCCATCCTGGTGAATCTGGGATCTGCTGGTGGCAATGTCTCAAGGCAAACAATCCAACGGACACTGCACACTGCTGGGTTCCACGGATGCAGACCAAGGAGGATGCCACTTCTCCAGATAAGGCACACAAAAGCTCACTTGGCCTTTGCAAAAGTTCATCTGGACAGAAGAAGACTTCTGGTCTTCTGTGTTATGGTTAGATGAAACAAAAATTTAATTGTTTGGTCACAATGATGCTTCCTTTATTTTGCTAAAAAAGGAGAAGCCTTCAATCCAAAGAACACCAACCCCACTGTCAAACATGGTGGTGGGAACCTAATGCTTTGGGGATGTTTTTCAGCCAATGAACCAGGGAACCTAATCACAGTAAACGGCACCATGAAAAAAGAGCAATACATGAGGATTCTCAACAACAACATCAGGCAGTCTGCAGAGAAACTTGGCCTTGGGCACCAGTGGACATTTCAGCATGACAATGACCCAAAACACACAGCAAAAGTGGTGAAGAAATGGTTAGCAGACAACAACATTAACATTTTGGAGTGGCTCAGCTAGAGTCCAGACTTGAATCCAATTGAGAATCTGTGGAAGTAGCTAAAGATCAGGGTGATGGTAAAAAGACCTTCCAAACTGAAAGATTTGGAGCTCATTGCTAAAGATGAATGGGCAAAAATACCTGTGGAGACATGCAAAAAGCTGGTCTGCAATTATAGGAAGCGTTTGATTGCTGTAATAGCCAATAAAGGCTTTTCTATTGATTATTGAGAATGGTATGAATAATTTTGGACTGGACACTTTTGCTCAAATGTAAATAAAAGATGAGAATTTTCTTTTCCACAATAATGCCTCTTGTACATCGTCTTATTATCCTTTGGGAGACACCTATGTCATTTCCCGTCAAAAAATTACTTGCTGGTTGAATAAAAGTAACTTTAAGTCAAAATTTGCCAGGGGTATGGATAATTATGGGCAGCACTGTGTATATATATATATATATATATATATATATATGTGTGTGTGCAAAAGATGAGGCAGCACTCCAAAGGTTAAGTAAAAAACGATGGACCCTTTATTGACCCCTTTGCAACGTTTAAAATGCTCAATGCAGTCTTTATCAAGCATCAAGACTGCATTGAGCGGTTGAAACATTGCAAGGGGTCAATAAAGGGTCCATCGTTTTTCACTTTACCTTTGGAGTGCTGCCTCATCTTTTGAACATATAACTATCTATTAGCCGTTGAGCCTGCGGCTAGGAGGACTTTGCACCCGTGCTATTGGACTAGTGCTGCTGTGGAATTTCTTGTTTGCTATATATATATATATATATATATATATATTGTAGGAGGGCTACTTTTGTATATGTCTATATATAAAACTAAAACATAAAATCATTAGATAAGTCTACAGCAACTGTCAAAGGCATTGTCCAAGTGCTTAATACGGATGACCTATCAACTTCTGATCGGTGGAGGTCCAACTCACGGCACATCTGTCGATCAGCTGTCTGAAGTGACCATGGCACTCAGAGTACTGAGGCCTCTTCCTTGGCCAGTGATGTCCTATTCATTGGTCACGTAGGCTAGGCACAGATCACTCCCATACAAGTGAGTAGGGCTGAGCTGCAATACCAAGCAACCAAGCACAGCCACTATATAATGGATGGCTCTGTTCTTGGGAAGCTGCAAGGAGGTCATGGCATTCACTGGAGTGCCGCAGCCTCTTCAAACAGCTAATTGGTGGGGGTGCCGGATGGCCTATCCTGAGAATTAAACACTCAGACAGCTCCTTTAACAATATGGTCTATTAGAACATATGGACATTATAGAAGATTTTCCCCCAAAAGAAAGCTGCCCTCTTTTTAGTGATATTAGAGAGGCATTAACAAATGGCGGCTCTTGCTCTGCCGAACTCAGTCCATCCATTAGATGTATACACTGTAATACAACATTTTAGGTTTATATGTTTTGCAGTCCGTACACAGTCTGATTGGTCAGACAATGTACAGTAGGGACACTACTTATTAACTTAATATTTATTCGTCCATGTATTTCTGTGTTTGCATAGCTTCCCCTTTAACTTCTAATCTTTAATTTAAAAAAGAGCTCAAATGAAAAACAAAAAACAGGGTGTAAGTTAAGGCTAGTTTCACACTAGCGCTAAAATGTAATGGCCGGCTATTCTGGTAAAGGAACAACCTGCTGGAGTTCTTAGTATCCGGCATAGCTAGATAGATAGATACTATCTTTCCCCGCCAGAGCCCATTAACTATAATGGGAACCGTCAGGGATCCTGCCTGTTTCTGGCATTAGTGCCGTGATTCAGTCAGAGAATGAACACTGCTTGAAGCATTATTTGTCTGTCCAAATCTTAGCACTAATGCTGGAAACAGGACATCTCTCCGCAAGGTCCTATTCTAGTCAACGGGGCCTGGAGGTGCTCCGGCACTTTCCGGCTATGCCAGATGCGATGAACTCTAGAAGGCTGTTCCTCTATCAGAACAGCCTGCTGGAACATGTTAGTGCTAGTGTGACACTACACCAAAATTAAAAATGCATTCACCCATTTCCAGGAGGAATGATAGGGAAATGGCAAAACAGATGGTTCTAAGAATACATGCTCCAAAATTTTTGTTTCATGGGGAATGCAAGTTTTTACTGAAATTGATATTTTTGAAGGTAAAGTTTGCTAAGGTTAGCAAAGACAAAAGTAAAATAAATACAACAATAAATAAAAAAAACTATAAGTGCAACAAATGTCATGCAGACTATACATTGTGAAAGGGTGAAACCATAGCAAAATTAAAATGGGACCAATCTCCTTTCCCTCCACAACCCTTGTAGTGTTGTAGATCTTGGGATAGATGGGAATGGAAGTTAATAGACAGCAGTCCCTGTTTAGGGTCCTTACTATTAGACAGAGAGTGGCTATAAAGAGACTCTCTCGCCGTAAAAGACTCAATATGTCTCTTCATTACACAGTCCATAGATGTCAATGGAATTATGTAATAGTTCATTCCCACTGTGGTGGCACAACAGGGATATTGTACATGTGCTGTAGGTTACCAATGATAACTGGGCGTCCCAGCAGCAGAACACCTGGTTATTAGACTATCATCAGAAAACCCTTGTAGACTTTAACCTCTCCCGATATGTCTGTTTTAGCAACTATGTCTGTGAAGGTTCTCATTTATCCAGGTCATGGTATATCTGTAAAGAATAAATCAAGGCAACTGGAGTTACTGTAGATTTCTTGAAAACATTTCACTCGTTCTTCCAACGAGCTTTCTCAATTCTGAGTGACTGTACAAGAATTCTGGGAATAAATATGTAACTGAATCAACATCTGGTAATTATACCCAGCATTGGGTCAGAGGTCATTATACCCAGCATGCCACATACAATGCTGTCTTGACCTTTTTTCTGGGAAGTCTTTATCACCTACTGACACCAATTAGGATAATGGAATCAACACCTTTGACCCCATCCTGGGTATAATGACCTCTGACCCCATGCTGGGTATAATTACCAGATGTTGATTCAGTTACATATTTATTCCCAGAGAATTTTTGTACAGTCACTCAGAATTGAGAAAGCTCGTTGGAAAAACGAGCGAAACGTTTTCAAGAAATCTACAGTACATCCAGTTGCCTTGATTTATTCTTTACAGATATGTTTTAGCAACTACTTCCATCCCTCTAGTAATTACAATTCTAGAGCATCTACTCTTATGAATCTATTGTGTGCCATGCCTGTATTATCTCTGATAGAAGTGATGAATGAATTACTAGCAGTTCGTAGTGAAGATCCAAATGGATGTTACCAGTTAGGGGGGGGGGGGGTCCCTGCACAGTCTGCAGTCAGTGTTGCCAGTGTCAGAATTTGCAGACACTTCCCCAACTGGTAACATCCATCTGGACCGTCATTGCAAACTGCTAGCAATTCACATATAAATTCTAGAATAAATAATAAAGGAATGAAAGGAATGGATCGACAGTCATAAGAATAAATTCTTTAGAAATGAAGGAGTAGTTATTAAATCAGACATGTCACGAGAGGAGACAGGTCCTCTTTAAGAACAGCATCATTTAATTGGCTCCTTCATTTCCAAGGCCTGATAGTAGTTGTTGCATCTGCCTCTACGAAAGTACACCATTTCTTTTACTTTCTTCCACTTTTGATGTAGGAAAAGTTAGTTATGAATTTTCATTAATTTCAAAAGGACTTTACTGAAATGCATATGCACCTTTAAGAGCCTTGCGGTAATTTACAATGCTACTTAAACCAAGCTGATTTATTTAAATTTAATTTATATTTTTATTTTAGAATGTAAAATAGCTCTGTATTAGCATGTACACATTATGCCCGAAAAGTACTTTGGCTGAAGGGGCATAACAAATAATAATAATAAAATATTAATAATCGTTATCAATAAATAATAGCTTTTGCAGGCATAGAAATAAGTTCCTATTCCAGAATGAATGCATGCATAATAAAATCTGTAGGGAATATTGAGAATAAAGAATTATATTTGTTTGTTTTTGTTCGGCTATTTTTCTCTCTATAATTTCATTTTATATATATATATATAATCTGTCATTTTTTTATTCGGTTTGTGAAAACTCAGTTTGCAAATAAAACCATTTGGTTTATAACACAAACAAAATTGTTACATTCTGAATGGCATGCAAGTACCTGATTCTTTTGCCTTTTTACTCATCCCTACCAAAAAATAAATAAATAAATAAAAAAAGAATCTGCAAATCCATTAGCTAACCAGCTGCACCTCTGTACTGAACAGATAACAACCTGTTCAAGCCAGGCTTTTGCTGTGAATCGGTGCTGATAGGCCTGAATCTCAGAGCTTTTTTTAAATGCTAATGACAAGAAACATTTCCTAAGCCAAAACGCTCTTGTAGATCTGTCTACTTCTATTATGACAGATATTTGCTTGTAAGTACATAGAACACTTGTTCGCGGCGCCTTATCTGCTACGGTGCAGCCTGCTGACCTACATACCATTCAGCACAATATGATGCACAAACATCTTCTATACAATTTTTCTTTTTCGACTTAAAAACAGTAGAGTGAAGATAGGATTGCCACAAATCTAACAAAGAGATGGTGTTACTTCCAAATAAAAAATGTGCATTTCCCAAAGAATGCATTTGTCTGGTAGCATTTGAGTTCATCCACAAGCTGTGCTTAAAAGGGTGTTCAATGGCGATTAGGTAGTGGAGACTTTAGAATAAGCTATATCCTCTCTCCTCAGGATAAAAGAGAAAACTAACTTATTTCCCAGAACAATTAAAAGTTCAACCATTCCGAATTACATTGAAATGATGTTTCCAAAAGCTGAAAGTTAAATAGGGAGACAATGAGATAATGCGACTGTAGACGGCGTGTGCAGAAAATGATATCTGTGGGAAAGGAGAATGATATTCTATTACCTGTCACTTGTAGGATCACCAGACATCAAACCCAAGTTGACTTACATAATAATGATACTGAGAAATGCCTAAAATCCCAGTTGACATTATTTTGTGATGACTGTTGTCGAGAAGTCTTGGGAAAGCGATAAGCACATGCGGCAGTCATTGGGGCATTATGGATAGGATTGTGGGCTTCGTGGCACCAGGGCATTTGATGAGGTTTTAGGTGTAGATTAAGTTCAAGAACTTATCCCTGTACACGGTCCCCACCGATTACTAGAATAGGGGTCTGTTTTACAGTTTGACTGGATGTCAACCCCTTCATTCAACTGTATGTGACTACCGGAGATAGCTGAGTTCTTGTACTTGGCAATTTCCCGTCTGTCTTCTAGAGTTGAATAGAGCAGAAATCTAGTCAAATGGAGACCATGGGCCCTCATTCTCGTGATCAGGCACTTATCTCCTATTCTTGTATCAGGACAGCTCCTAAGTCACATTACGTATCCAATATAAGTGATCAGAGTATTTTATATCCCATGATGAGGAAAAAATATGTGCAGATGTTTGTTCACACCACCCAAAAAAGAATTCTGCATAGATAAGCCACAGATTAATACTATTGAATTACAACGGGGCTAATCCTCATGTAGATCTGTGGCACAACTTCAAAGAGGGGATCATGGGCCCCATATTATTGTGATTGGCAGAGGCCCCAGCAGTAGGACACCCACCAATCATTTATTTCCTAATCTGAGGACAGGGGATATGTTATTGCAATGGGACAACTCCTCAGTCAAAATACATATTAAATCTGGAGACAGACAAGTCATGGATTAACCCCTTAGAATTACAATGAGGCTCATGCTCACGTAGATCTGTGGCACATCTGCAACATAAATGTTTCAGACTTAGATTTCTGGTGCAGATCTTTTTGCTAAATATGTCAGACTTAATTCTGATATGTAAACATACACTACGCCCTTCTAAGTAATAAATAATTTAGTTATTTGGCAGATGGATCATTTCCCATTTCCATACAGTTTTAACGGAACGTACCTCAACATACGGTCGTTCTGAGAGCTGGCGCATGAATGCTAATGCAATTCCTTTGTCTAAAGAGTGGAACCTACTGATTGCTTAAAATTCTAAATGGAGAACATGGATACCCTTTAATGTCGGTGAAGCAAGGAGTTAGATTGTGTTGAGTTACAGAGCTGCAGCACTTAGGTTCAAATCCAAACATGGTCTACTTCTGCATGGAATTTGTATGTTCTCCTTGTGTTTGTGTGGATTTCCTTTGGGTACTCCAGTTTCCTCACACACAATATTCATAAAAAGTTCACAATAAGTCCAGCATATTATATCTTGCAATATACTACTATAGCTTTGCTATGCACTATGCAGCAATGTCTTCTGTAAAGGGCGCTATGAACAGCATTCACATTTACTGATCATAATAATTTACTGAATTATAATTTTTACAGCAGCATGGTCCGTCAAGATAAATGCAAAAATTGACTAGCATTTCTGAAAGCTTCAAGGTTCCTAGAATACAAGTTTTTCAGATCCACCAAAAGATGGAAGAATATATCATTGAAATGTCATGATTTGTAAATGATTCTTTATGAACCATTTAAAAAATGATATCCAAATTTAAAACTTTTTACTTAACCAAACATTTTTATTAGCAAAAATCATTAAAACGTATTGGATAAATATACAGAAGTGACATTTTTATTTTTCGTATAATTTTTTTTTAATTTTTCTATGCATGCCTTTCATCAGTACAAGATAAAAACATGCATGGTTGTAGTGCCCATATTTTAAGACATATGGTTGTGAAACCATGACTGGTAAATACAATGTACAGCCAAAAATTGAGCATTCAGAGACATGGAAAGTAAAGAAAGAGTGCATAGATCAAATGCTAATCCATAAATGATTACAATGGTTGTTTCCTGTCAGAAAACCTCCTATTCATATGCCCTAAAGAACGCTCATCTAATGGAGGAGGTGTCCCATAGGGACTTACATTGAACTTCTACTGATTTCAGTAAATGCCTTGTCATGTTTTGTTTTACCAGCAGCAGCCCGGAGGGAAAACAAGCAAACAAATTATTGAGGGAGGCAGGGGGTTCCCTTTAACAAAGCATACAATAGTTAAAAGTTGTGCTAGGAATATACAAAATGTAAACTACAATTCTACAGTGAAGTCCAACAATCTACAACCAAGAAGGTTCAGGAATCTATCCTGTCAACATATGATTTTCATCAGAAATAGATCTATTTATGTAACAATCAGTATAAGAATTGAGATGTGTTTTCTACTTCTTAAGTGAGAATGCACAGTATACCAAAAGCGATATTGCTATTGCTCAAAAGTGAGTATTCATTGAGATTGTGGTGGATTATAGAGAAGACACAAGGGACAGGTCTCCTTGGGCTTACAGCACCTTGGGGACCCAGGGAATGTCCATAGCGTATGTTTATGGAGTTTCAGTGATCCGATCCAACTGAGAAAATGTGGAGAGATGGCCATGCACTTGCCTCTCCCCTTCAATGTTGCTGATTCGCCTATCTCCAAACCTTCCATAGACTGCGGTTAAGAGGGCCCACCAAATGTGCATTTAAATCTCCTACAAATATATGTGGTTGTAATAGGAGGTGTCTTAAATATCATAAGTACCTAAAAAAAACAAGTGACCACTCAAATAAACAGGCACTGAAGGCAAAGTTTTCCCACCACAGAATTTGCACAAAGTTACACCACTATTTGCTTACCTCCCAAAGACTTCAATGCTTAAAGGAAATTTGTCCACAGGAAATCCATCCAAATTGAATGATACCTTTCACTTAGCAATCCATTGCTTCATTGTGCAGAAAAAGTATGCAAATGAGCAGATAAGTGCACCGAGGGCTGGCCCAAGGCACTCTGTGCACTCTCACTTTTCCTTCTTCTTCCAGTCCCTCCCTCTCCTTCTTGATTGACAGGACCAAGCAAGATGACTATACATGAACCTCTCTCTGTCAATCAAGGAAATTGAAGGGCAGGCAGAGGGAGAAGGTGGAGCAAGGGTGCACAGTGATTTGTGCCCACTGTCAGTGGACTTAACTGCTCGTTAGCACAATGGATCTCTATGTGAAAGGTATCATTTCATTCAGGTAAGCTAGACCAACAAGGCATTGTGCCTGGTTTATCATTGAATTTCTGATGACAGATTCCCTTTATAACAAATCACATGCTCCAATGTTTCTCCAGTCAGTCTCTATCCAGAGGATGCCAATGCTAACACCTAGCCAAGCAAAGGAAGGGAAGAGGATCCCCATTCCTCTGATGGGGGGCATTACAGATGTGGGAACCACATGTGTCATACATTTTATAGCATTTCTTGAGGTACACTTTAAAATCAAATGGATTTATAGCTCTTAATTAGAGCACACGTCTTATACTGTATATTCTATATATGCCCCATAGGCATATCAATATTACTTTTAAGGCCCCCATACACATTAGTGTAATGTCTGCCAATGATCTAATGTTTTTAAAGAGCTCCCAACTCTCCCTAGACAGATGATGTCAGGAGAGAGAAGGGTTGGGCTAAATGAATATTTTCGGCCAATACTTTTGTTCTCCCTGGACATCCAGCACCACCAGAAGTATCTGTCAGTGGCTTTTTCCGCTCTCCTCATTGAATACACATACACCACGTTCGATACACATCTGCGACAAATGGGAGAGCCACAAGGTAGTTGGTACAGATAGCTGTAATGATAGTATTGCCGTCCTAACACACAAACCCCATTCCTTCCTGCTAGACATATTGTAGGGTTTTTTCTAATGGTTTGGAAGATCTCACATTTTCATTTCAAGATATCATTTTTATTCTACTTAACATCTAAAGAAATCTACGTGATGTAAGTGGTGGAAATTCTAGGTATTAATACATACAATTGTAGAAGCAGTGTCTGTGGGATAGGTTATCATTCCACTTTAAGTCTCTTGACCAGAAAGAATAAAATGAATTGTGACAGTAAACGTGTAGCCGCAGCAGCCCCGTCAAATAGACATCTGGTCAAACGTCTGCAGTCATACTAAGGTCTTTAGACTATTGTTATGTCCCAATATGCTTTAAACATTGCCAATATGCTTTTAGTTCTAGGAGCAAAACTGTATGCCTTTGGGTTTTCAAGTCCATGTCTAGCACTGGCTTTTTCTTCTGTTAATAAGACACATAAAACCATCTAATGCATCTCCTGTGCCTGGCTAATAAACTAATGAAGCTCAAAGGAGGAACCTTGGGTGATTACAGCTTGTGACTGAATAGCCCAGGTCTACTTCATCTTACCAATAGCAAAAGAATCAGCTGTCACTTGTGCCATGCAGCAGATGGACAGTTAGTAAATAGGCGCCAAAGCCTTTAGAAGCTTTGGCAGCCCACGTGCCATCAGGAAGCAGATTTTGCTATTCTGCAGATGGTTAAAGAAGCCATCTTACATTTGCGTGGTATAGCTCTGTTTTGCCTATGACTGTAGCAATCATCAGATGAATTTGGAAGCCCTGCACTATCGTTTTGCATAAAATGTTGATGTATTAGTTAGCTTTAATTATTCCAGAACTCTCAGTCCTTTGTCTAATTAATATATCATGGACAAAGGTTAACAGAATAGCTTGCAGCATTGTGAAGGTCCTAAAATAACCTCATTCATGATACTGTATATTTTTCATTTTTTACTTCTCCTTCATTAAACTGACTTGTGCCAGTATTTCATGTATTGAATAATGCATTGATAAAACTACCTATTGCAAAGATGGAATGGTATATAGTGGTTATTGCTGCGAATATATATATATATATATATATATATATATATATATATAATGCATTTTTACATTTGTGTTCTACAGTATTTCATTCATTTCTGTGGTTTACATAGCTTAGCTACATAGGTGCAAAATCATAATTTTCCAATAGAAAACACATTCGTATTAGAAAGATATGTATGTGGTTGGAATAGCATAGGTAAGAGTATAAGAAAAATATTGAGATGTCCAAATAGCATCAGTCTGACTGCTAGGGACCCATCGACCATAAGAATGGGGGCCTTGATTCCCCCATCCGAATGGTGCAGCAGTCACATATGAATGCTGCCGCTCAAGTCATCCCTATAGGACTGCTGGAGATAGACAATATCTTTAAGGGAATAACTGTCTGCGGTGGACACTGATTTGCTCCGTTAGTAAACCCTTACTATTAAGGTCAGGGCAGAATTTAACTGTTGGAAATGTAGGCCCAGAGTGAAGGATACCAACTACGGTCATGTATTCATCTGTAAAACATGACCATATGCGGAACCATTCATTTCAATGGGTCCACAAAAAAACTGAAATTACTCTGTATGTATTCCGTTTCCGTATGTCCATATGTCCGTTCCACAAAAAAATAGATTATGTCCTATTATTATCCACATTACGGACAAGGTTAAGACTGTTCTATTAGGGCCAGCTGTTGCTGCTAAATACGGAATGCACCCGGACGTCATCCGCATTTTTTGCAGATCCGTGTTTTGGAATCCATAACGGAATAGTTAGATAACCTGAACCTTGTACGTCAAACTTGAAAACACAAGTTCGCTAAGCACCATAAATAAGGCTTCTGTAAGGTGCCGGTCACACGGTTATCTATACTGGTTCTGGTTATTGTATTAGATCATGCTGTCTGTCTAAAAGCTCCTAAGTGCACCCCACAAAATACTGGCACCTCATTCTCCCCCATCATCACACAGCCCGGCTGTATTCTGCAAAATTAATACATGAGGTATTAGTTGATATTTTGGCCACAATACCCAAACTGACAACCTATGTCATGAATCAAGCAATTCACTCAAAAAGGAAATTAAATTTGCAACATTACTAAAAAAAAAGCCATACTTACTGATACAAGGACAGGTAAACACACCAGCTTTCAGGAGCATGCTGAAAAGTGACAAATGTATATGACAGAGGTCAAACAGGTACAAAATACTGATGAACATCCATTCACATATCCTATGGAATCATTCATGGGAATTAAATGCCTAATATTCCAAATGCAAACAAATCATCTGAAGTTTTACAAACTCATGGGACTACCTGGAGATCTATGGAGGTAAAAAAGGCCATACTATATGTACAGTACAGTATAAAAAGAAAGACTCTTGCTTAGTGGAGAGGTAGTGCTGGTTTGATTATGTTTAATTACATTAGATGTTAACCATTTTTGTTTGAAGTATCTGAAATGTTGTTCGGCTACTTTTACACTAGCGTTTTTACTGGATCCGGCAGGGCTCAGCAAAGACGCTTCCGTTACCGATAATACAACCATCTTCATCCATTATAAACAGATCCGGTTGTATTATCTGTAACATAGCCAAGATGGAACTGTCATAAACTCCATTGGAAGTCAATGGGGAACGGATCCGTTTTCTATTGTGGCAGATTGTGGCAGAGAAAACGGATCCGTCCCAATTGACTTGCATTGGGGCTCATGCCAGATCCGTCTTGCTCCGCATCCCAGGACTGAAGGCAAACTTCAACATGTTGCGGTTTGCTCTCTGGTATGGGAACGCAACTAAACGGAACGGAATGCGTTTTGGAGCATTCCGTTCTGTTCAGTTCAGTTTTGTCCCCATTGACAATGAATGGGGACAAAACTGAAGTGTTTTTTTCCAGTATTGAGCCCCTATGACGGAACTCAATACTGGAAACATAGAAACATAGAAACATAGAATGTGTCGGCAGATAAGAACCATTTGGCCCATCTAGTCTGCCCAATATATCTGAATCCTATGAATAGTCCCTGGCCCTATCTTATATGAAGGATAGCCTTATGCCTATCCCATGCATGCTTAAACTCCTTCACTGTATTTGCCGCTACCACTTCTGCAGGAAGGCTATTCCATGCATCCACTACTCTCTCAGTAAAGTAATACTTCCTTATATTACTTTTAAACCTTTGCCCCTCTAATTTAAAACTGTGTCCTCTTGTGGTAGTCTTTCTTCTTTTAAATATGCTCTCCTCCTTTACCGAGTTGATTCCCTTTATGTATTTAAAAGTTTCTATCATATCCCCTCGGTCTCTTCTTTCTTCCAAGCATTACATATTAAGGTCTTTTAACCTTTCCTGGTAAGTTTTATCCTGCAATCCATGGACCAGTTTAGTAGCTCTTCTCTGAACTCTCTCTAGAGTATCTATATCCTTCTGGAGATATGGCCTCCAGTACTGCGCACAATACTCCAAGTGAGGTCTCACCAGTGATCTGTACAGCGGCATAAGCACTTCACTCTTTCTACTGCTTATACCTCTCCCTATACATCCAAGCATTCTGCTGGCATTTCGTGCTGCTTTATTACATTGTCTTCCCACCTTTAAGTCTTCTGAAATAATTACTCCTAAATCCCTTTCCTCAGATACTGAGGTCAGGACTGTGTCAAATATTCTATATTCTGCCCTTGGGTTTTTACGCCCCAGGTGCATTATCTTGCACTTATCCACATTTCAGTTGCCAGAGTTCTGACCATTCTTCTAGTTTTCCTAAATCCTTTTCCATTTGGCGTTTCCCTCCAGGAACATCAACCCTGTTACATATCTTTGTGTCATCAGCAAAAAGACAAACCTTACCATCGAGGCCTTTTGCAATATCACTTATGAAGATATTAAACAAAATTGGTCCCAGTACAGATCCCTGTGGAATCCCACTGGGAACATGACCTTGTTTTGAATGTTCTCCATTGACTACAACCCTCTGTTGTCTATCACTCAGCCACTGCCTAATCCACTCAACAATATGGGAGTCCATGCTCAATGACTGCAGTTTATTGATAAGTCTTCTATGTGGGACAGTGTCAAAAGCCTTACTAAAATCTAGATATGCGATGTCTACTGCACCTCCACCGTCTATTATTTTAGTCACCCAGTCAAAAAAATCTATAAGATTTGTTTGACATGATCTCCCTGAAGTAAACCCATGCTGTTTTTCATCTTGCAATCCATGGGATTTTAGATGTTCCACAATCCTATCCTTTAATAGGGTTTCCATTAATTTGCCTACTATTGATGTCAGACTCACTGGTCTATAGTTGCTCGATTCCTCCTTACTACCTTTCTTGGAAAACTAAAACGCGAGTGTGAAAGTAGCCTTAGTTTGGGGAATGTGCACCACTTTTTCTATGCCCTTTTGCAGGTACATATCACAATAAATACACTCATTGACGACAAAAATAACGCATCAAGAAGTTGTTGGAATCCTAAGGAAGTTTTTATGTGTGAATGTCATGATGTTATATGGAAGTGATTACAATATTAGAGCGCAAGATAAGTTTATTGGGAAAACTGAAAGGAGACATATCAGGGACCTAACTAGACTCCACAGCAGGCCCCCCACATAACTCCCTCCTCACCTGCAACCTCCCCTTCTTTTTTTTTTCTTTTTTTTTTATTCTCTTTATTGAATTGAGAATCTTTCATATAGTCGATACATTATAAGCATATAACGACATACAAAGTTAGCGTTTTTCTAGTAAATATCAGCTCATAACAATATAACAGGGTATCTGTAATGCAAGGCACCAACAAACAGACCAGTGATGAAAGCAAAAAGGTGTTTATTCACCAGAAACATAAACGTCCAGGACACTTGCTGGTAACAAGGAATAATAACAAAAAACCAGGCAAGGAGATTCCAGGAATAGTCCCAACCAGTGCTGAATGATGCTGTGCACTTGGCAGTCGAGTCACTCCAGATCTTGGGTCCGCTGTAAAGGACAAAGTTCCTGGCAGTCTTCAGTCACTAGGAGTTGTGACCTATACCTGGTTGAGGGAAAATAACAGTGGGCACTGATCACCCTGAGAGACCTCCTTTTAAATGCCTGCTAACCAATCCCAGGGTGCCAAGTGTCCACTACCATAGGTGAACAAATTGCCCTGCACCTGAGTACAAGGCCTAAGGCAATCACAAGTTGATTAACCCATGGCTGGCTCCCTAATCCACTTTGCTCGCACGGACGCATGATTGACTCAGCGCGAGTATGCGAGCGCGTGGACCCAGATGCGGAAACGGAAGTCGCAGGAGACACCGGAGACAACCCTGGCCGCGGCGTCTTGTCACTCGCCTGGCCACTCTGTCCCCGGGACTCCGACGGTCCTCCCCTCCGATGTCCACGCGAACGCATCTCCGCACTGGCTCGCAAAGGGGTCAGCGCTGGTGCATCAGAGACACGCATAACCTGTCCCGCAACTCCACGAGGACCCCTCTTGGTTCCCCTGGAGTGCAAAGCAGGTGAGGATCTTACATTACCCCCCCCCCCCTCGAGGAGGCGGCTCTGAAGACTCCAAGCAAGCTTTCCCCGGATTATCCCGGTGAAAGGCTGCCACCAACTCATCCGCATGCACCTGGCGAGCAGGTATCCAACATCTCTCCTCTGGACCAAAACCCTTCCAGTCCACCAAGTATTGAAGAGACCTTTGGACAAAACGAGAGTCCAAAATTCTGTTCACTTCGAACTCCGGTACCCCTTGGACCTCCAGCGGGGATGGGGTCTGAATGAAGGGAGCGGAGTCGGCTGCCGATTTGAGAAGTGAAACATGAAAGGTGTTCACTCCTCGGATCGACGGTGGAAGAGCAACCTTGTACGTAACTCGGTTGATCTTTTGTGTCACTGGGTATGGGCCAATGAATCGAGGACCCAACTTGGAAGATGGCTGACGCAGCGGAATGTTCCGGGTGGAGACCCACACCTGATCTCCCACCTTAAACTTTTGCTCTACGGTGCGATGACGATCAGCAAATTTCTTCTGCTGCGCCATCGCACTGCGGAGATTCCGCTGGGCCGACGACCAAATGGGACGTCTATCCTTGAACCACTGATCCACCACCGGTGAGTCAGTGGAGGGTCCGGCCAAAGAAGAGAGTCTTGGATCCCTGCCCCCCACGCACCTGAACGGAGACATCTTAGTGGAAGCATGCTCAGAGTTATTATAAGCCACCTCCGCAAAGGGTAGATACGCTGCCCATTCCTCCTGGCAGTCTGACATGAAGCACCGGAGATATTGCTCCAGGGTCTGGTTAGTCCTTTCCGTCTGACCGTTGGTCTCTGGGTGAAAACCAGAAGAAAAAGACAAATTAATACCCAATCGGGAGCAGAAAGAACGCCAGAAGCGGGAGATGAATTGCACTCATCTGTCTGAAACAATGTCATCCGGCGCTCCGTGTAATCGAAAGACATGATTCAAGAACAGATCTGCTAATTCTCTGGCCGAGGGCAATCCAGGGAGTGGGATAAAATGGGCCATTTTACTAAAACGGTCCACCACTACCCAGATTACCGTACTTCCAGAGGACCTTGGCAAATCTGTGATGAAATCCATGGAAATGTGAGTCCATGGAGCCTGGGGAATAGGCAGTGGGAGTAAAGTCCCAGAAGGGGCAGACCGGGACGGTTTACATCTGGCGCAAACAGTACATGCCTGGATATAGGCCTTAACATCCATGGACATGTTGGGCCACCACACGTGACGTTTAACAAGGGCAAGTGTTTTTTTAACACCCAAATGCCCGGCAGACTTTGAGTCATGAAGCTGTCGGATGACCTCCAATCGAAGGTTAATGGGTACGAACCATCGACCCTCGGGTTTGTCAGGTGGACTCTCTGCCTGTGAGGGCTCAAGAAGAGAGGACAAGTCCTCCATTACTTCTGCGGCCCCCAGGGCAGCAAGAAAACATTTAGTTGGGAGAATGGTTTCTGGCTCAGAGTCCAGGACGGAAGCAGCCTCAGGGAAGCAGCGGGACAGGGCATCTGCCTTCACGTTTTTGGAACCTGGTTTATAAGTGAGGCGGAAATTGAAGCGGGTGAAAAACAATGCCCACCTGGCTTGTCGGGAGTTGAGTCTTTTGGCACTCTCTAGATACTCCAAATTTTTGTGGTCGGTGTAAACCGTGATGGGATGTTCTGCACCCTCTAGCCAATGTCTCCACTCTTGAAAAGCCAATCTTACTCCCAGAAGCTCTCTATTGCCGATATCATAATTACACTCGGCTGGAGAGAGCTTCCGAGAGAAGAAGGCACAGGGATGTAACCTCTCGGGGTCCCCAGAATACTGTGAGAGAACCGCCCCTACACCGACCTCTGAGGCATCGACCTCGAGAACAAAAGGTCTGGAGGTGTCTGGATGAGTAAGAATTGGTGCCGTGCAAAAGGCCTGTTTCAGCGTCTCAAAGGCTCTGACTGCCTCTCTCGTCCACTTAGAAGGATTAGCTCCCTTCTTAGTGAGGTTGGTGAGAGGTACTACTATCGCAGAAAAATTCTTAATAAACTTGCGGTAGAAGTTGGCAAAGTCTAAGAAACGCTGCAACCCCTTAAGATCCTTAGGTTGAGGCCAATCCAAGACAGCAGAAAGTTTGGATGGGTCCATAGCCAATCCCTTTTCTGAGATAATGTACCCCAGGAAAGGCAACTCCTTCACCTCAAACAGACACTTCTCAAGTTTGGCATAGAGGCGGTTCTCCCTCAGCTTCTGGAAAACCTGACACACGTGTCTCCGATGAGAGACCAGATCCGAGGAGTAAATTAGTATGTCATCTAGATAGACAACAACACATCTATCCAAGAAATCTCTGAGAACATCGTTGATGAACTCCTGGAAGACCGCGGGAGCATTACAGAGACCGAAAGGCATCACGAGATACTCGTAATGCCCGTCTCTGGTATTAAATGCGGTCTTCCATTCGTCACCCTCTCTAATGCGAACTAAATTATAAGCACCCCTTAAATCGAGTTTGGTGAAGACTCGGGCCCCTGCCACCTGAGAAAACAGATCATCAATCAGAGGCAGTGGATACCGATTCTTCACCGTAATCCGATTAAGGGCACGATAATCGATGCAAGATCTCAAGCCTCCATCCTTCTTCTCCACAAAGAAGAATCCAGCTCCAGCAGGGGAAGTGGATGGACGAATGAAATTCTTCTCAAGGTTCTCTTTAATATACTCCCGCTGAGCCTGAACCTCAGGCCCAGTGAGATTATAAAGATGCCCTCGTGGTGGCATGGTGCCTGGCAACAGGTCTATAGGACAATCATATGACCTGTGGGGAGGTAATACATCAGCCCCCTGAGGACTGAACACATCTCGGAAATTATGATACTGCTGTGGTAAAGTACTTAATACTTCTATGGAGGCTAGTGACAGGTCGGGACGAATGCACTTAGTAAGGCATTCCGTACTCCACTGACAGATAAGACCCGAGCGCCAGTCCACTACTGGATTATGGAGCCTTAACCAAGGGAGACCCAAAATCACGGGAGTGGATGGCATGTCAAGGACAGAAAGGCTTAAGGTCTCCCGATGATCAGCCCCCACCGTTACCTGTATTCCCGGAGTCATCCACACTGCACGACCATCTTGAAGAGGGGAACCATCAATCGCGGTCACTGACATGGTGGTTTTCGGCTGGATCAACGGGATGTCAAGTCGACGAACCAAGGTTGAGTCCACAAAATTCCCAGCGGCCCCAGAATCGATTAGTGCTGAAAACTCATGGACCTTGTCTTGCCACCGTAAGGATATGGGTACCATCACCCGGCTTGGAGGAGGGATAATAGCACCTAGGGGGTTCTCCTCTATGCCCCCTAGGTTCATTTGTTTCCCGCCGGCAGGAGGGGACAGGTTTTAACGAGGTGTCCAGACTTTCCGCAAAATAGGAACAGGCCTTTCTGTTGGCGACGAGCTCGTTCTGCCTGTGTGAGATGGGAGGATCCAACCTCCATTGGCTCTTCGGCCGATTTTAGAGGCCCTGGATGTGGTCGAGAGGATGAAAACCGAGACGACCGTTCCACTCGCCTCTCACGGATTCGCCTGTCGGCATCGATTGCCTGAGAGATAGCCATTTCCAACGAGAAGGGGGTAGGCAAGGCCAAAAGAAGATCCCGGACCGCATCCGAAAGTCCCAAACGGAAGCGATGGCGTAGGGCTGCGTCGCCCCAGGTGGTGAAAGCTGCCCATCGCCTGAATTCTGCAGCGTATTCTTCAGCTGGGCGGCGGCCTTGTTGAATATGCTCAAGATTGGTCTCTGCGGTGCGAGTACGATCCGGGTCATCGTAAATCACAGCCATAGCCTCGAAGAAGGCATCCACTGACGAAAAAGCTGTATGGTCTTGAGGCAAGTTAAATGCCCAACGTTGGGGGTCTCCACGTAGCAGTGACATTACAATCCCAATTCTCTGCCTGAGAGTGCCAGAAGCCATCGGTCGTAACTGGAAATAAAGGAGACAGGAGTCCCTGAAGTTTAAGAACTCCTGTCGCTCTCCTGTGAAGGGGTCAGGCAGAGGGATCTTAGGTTCTGTTTGATGCCTTGCGATAGTGACGGGTAGTGCTGAGGCTCCCTGGATAAGCTGCTGAACCTCCTCCATCACAGTTGTCAGTTGCTCTTGGATTTGCGCTGCAGCGGCTGCTGGTATATTTGGGCGTCGTTGGAACAGCAGGTTAACGGCTCCCGTTAATTCATTCAGCTGCTGCCGGATCTTGTCCATGGCAACTGTTAGTTGGGCCCACTGTTCTGTAATGCAAGGCACCAACAAACAGACCAGTGATGAAAGCAAAAAGGTGTTTATTCACCAGAAACATAAACGTCCAGGACACTTGCTGGTAACAAGGAATAATAACAAAAAACCAGGCAAGGAGATTCCAGGAATAGTCCCAACCAGTGCTGAATGATGCTGTGCACTTGGCAGTCGAGTCACTCCAGATCTTGGGTCCGCTGTAAAGGACAAAGTTCCTGGCAGTCTTCAGTCACTAGGAGTTGTGACCTATACCTGGTTGAGGGAAAATAACAGTGGGCACTGATCACCCTGAGAGACCTCCTTTTAAATGCCTGCTAACCAATCCCAGGGTGCCAAGTGTCCACTACCATAGGTGAACAAATTGCCCTGCACCTGAGTACAAGGCCTAAGGCAATCACAAGTTGATTAACCCATGGCTGGCTCCCTAATCCACTTTGCTCTTGTGAGTCAGTATAATATGCGCCACTGGTCGACGAAGTGCATAAGAAGCGCGTACTCGCGACCGTGTATCCCTTTGCGAACCTGCCCTCGTGCGTACGCACGGACGCATGATTGACTCAGCGCGAGTATGCGAGCGCGTGGACCCAGATGCGGAAACGGAAGTCGCAGGAGACACCGGAGACAACCCTGGCCACGGCGTCTTGTCACTCGCCTGGCCACTCTATCCCCGGGACTCCGACGGTCCTCCCCTCCGATGTCCACGCGAACGCATCTCCGCACTGGCTCGCAAAGGGGTCAGCGCTGGTGCATCAGAGACACGCATAACCTGTCCCGCAACTCCACGAGGACCCCTCTTGGTTCCCCTGGAGTACAAAGCAGGTGAGGATCTTGCAGTATCATTTATGTTTCTCAATTCACAATTTTTCTATTTATTGCTCCCCGTCCCCCCTAAACCCCTCCCCCCCAACTTTGCCCAACATCGTGAACACTAGTCTGAGTCTACGGTAACCTCTTCTCCATTCTGTCATATAATACGTCCTGTCTTCAGCTTAGACCAATCCTGTATTACTTTATACTGCCAAAACCTCCCCTTCTTATTAAGACTGCCCATGCTCACCATACAACACCCCACACACTCAGCATGTCCTCCTAGTGCCCCTACACAGTAGAATGTCCTGTTAGTACCCCCACACAGTAGTTATGCCCTGTTAGTACCCACACACAGTAGTTATAATCCCTTAGTACTTTCACACAGTACAATACCCCTTAGTGCCTCCACACAGTAGTTATAGTCCATTAGTACCTTCACTATATTAGTGAATATTAGTGAGATGTTAATAAAACAAAAAACACTAGTACTAACCTAGTCCTGTTCCACCTAAGAACAGTTTGCCTCCAGCTCTTTCTACCAGGTGCAATGCAGTGAAGTCATTGCACCTGCTTAGTAGTAGAGCACACAGGCCAGAAAATGATCCTTGGCCTGTGCGCTCTTCTACTCAGCCCAGCAGGCGCAATGAAGTCATGGCATCACATCTGCTGGGGAGAGGACAGGCTCTGAAAAACATCCATTACAGCCTGAGCCCCCTGCCACTGCAGAACACTTAGCAGCCCCTATGACTGCTATGGTGGTAGTAGCGCTCATGGGTTCTGTATGGTTTCCTGCAGCACATTTGCCTAAAGATATTGCAGCTGGGCCTGTAAATCCTACACACTCATAGGTTGCCAAAGCTAATGCCCCAGCTGGTCCCATAAATGCTCAATTGGCAATAAATCTGGTGATCGGACAGGCCAAGGAATAGTTGCAATCTGGTAGAGATATTCCTGGGAAACCTTTGCTGTGTTTGGGGCAAGCATTATCCTGCTGAAAAATTACAGGGGTGAAAGTGCAACCTGTGTCTGGATGGTGGACGATAAAACCGTGGGAGATGCTTGTGCTTGTTGGTGGATCAAATGATCCTCTCCACTTGTCCTCTGTCTGTCCTGTCTGTAACCTGTTCACCATGTTTGCACACCATTACGTAACCACTACTCGGAAATACTGCTAATAGCTAGGTTAGAATGGGATAGATGGCGGGCAAGTTGTAGAAAGACCACCCTGCTTCTCTCAATCCAGTGATGTGCCCACTCTCAAAGTCTGTCAACTGGGCAAAATGTATTGTAATCTTCAAAGGAGAGAAACAAAAACTAGCGTCACTCACCGATTTGTAGAAAAGGTGTTCTTTAATCCAGAGCAGGAGGGGGGTGCATGGAGTGCAAACACAGCACTTGATGCTGTGTTTGCACTCCATGCACCCCCCTCCTGCTCTGGATTAAAGAATTCCTTTTCTACAAATCGGTGAGTGGCGCTCGTTTTTGTTTCTCTCCTTTGAAGATTACTTTGCATATGCACTGCTGCTACAGGCTGAGCACCACCGCAAGGCATCACTCCTCGGTATTCAGTTCATATAGCACATAGGCTGGTGTAGTGCCACTGATATACCTTTTCTACAGTTTTACAGGGCAAAATGTATTGCATCATAAAAGTACACAACCCAAAAATTTTTAGAGGGCAGCAGAAGAAGCATTTTTGTAGCCATTGGTGACAAGACCTGTCTAATCTAAGAAGTGTCTAATCAGATCATACCTGCAATTATAACAGAAATAATTTACATACATGCCTGAGACATACTGTAACTATATGCTGAGTTTAGCAGCAATCCGACATTTCTATCTCGGTACTTTATTTTTTGTCAGTTAGTGTATTTGCACTCTGGACCATTCCTAAATTCCAGGCTTAATTTTCTAAAAATATTCCTAGGATGATATGGGTATATACTTTAGCTTGCTATTATGATGACGGTGACAATTATCTTTGAAGATTTTTTAGAATGGCTAGTGAGCTGATGCTGCCACTACCATGTTCATATAAATTCTGGAAATGAGATGGCTGGTATAATTTCTGTGTCTTCTCATGATAGAAAAAGAAATGTTAAAACTAGTGTTGAGCGTGAATATTTGAATAGCGAATATTAATCGCGAATATCGGGACTTCGCTAATTCGCGAATATTTCGAATATAGTGCTATATATTCACTATATCGAATATTCGTAATTTTTTAACATCTGAAAACATGATTCCTCCCTGCTTCTTTGTTGTGGGTCAATGAGTCATTGGCCCACAAGTAGTGTTGAGCGCAAATATTCGAATTGCCAATTTTTTTTATCGTAACTTCGAGATTTTACGAATATTTCGAATATAGTTCTATATATTCGCGAAATCGAATATTCGTGTTTTTTTTTTCATCTGAAAATATGATTTCTCCCTGCTTCTTGCTTGTGGGTCAATAAGCCATTGACCCACAAGCAACTTAAGCAGGGGGGGGATCATGTTTTCAGATGGAAAATAAAATTACCAATATTCTAAAAAACGAATACATAGCAATATAGTGAATATCTGTACAGTTGTTCGCATACTCCTCCCCGACAAGCGTCCCCGTCACCATGGGAACGCTTGTGGGTTAGAAAATACCATTGGATCTGAGTTTTTCCTGAGATCGTGAAAGCTCAGATCCGATGGTATATTCTAACGCACAGGCGTTCCCATGGTTACGGGGACGCTTGTCGGGGAGCAGTATGCCAAAGTGGAATAACAGTACACATAAATTACAGTCTATATGTGTATTTTACGAATATTCGTAATATTGCTTTAACTTCGTCTTTTAGAATATTCGTAATATTCTAAAAGACGAAGTTAGAGCAATATTATGAAAATTCGTAAAATACACATATAGACTGCAATTTAGCTAATATAGTGCTATAGTCATTTTTTTAATAGTGTATATATTTTCCAAAACTGAAGTTCAGAAGAGGCAAAAAAAAATTGACAAAAAAAAAAGATTATAGCACTATATTAGCTAAATTACAGTCTATATGTGTATTTTACGAATATTCTTAATATTGCTCTAACTTCGTCTTTTAGAATATTCGTAATTTTCTAAAAGACGAAGTTAGAGCAATATTACGAAAATTCGTAAAATACAAATATAGACTACAATTTAGCTAATATAGTGCTATAGTAATTATTTTAATAGTGTATATTTTTTCCAAAACTGAAGTTCAGAAGAGGCAAAAAAAAATGAGACAAAAAAAAAAAAAGATTATTGCACTATATTAGCTAAATTACAATCTATATGTGTATTTTACGAATATTCTTAATATTGCTCTAACTTCGTCTTTTAGAATATTACGAATATTCTGAAAGACGAAGTTAGAGCAATATTAAGAATATTCGTAAAATACACATATTAGCCTAGCCATAGTCATAGGAATGTTGCCTTATACAGGAAAAAAAGAAAATTGCACAATTAATTTAATCGCATATTATTCGCGATAAATGAAATAATTACGAATATTCGATTTCGACGAATATAATACGAATATTCAATCGAGTATTCGCGAAATAACGAATATATTCGCTATATTGCTATAACTTTGTTTTCTAGAATATTCTTAATATTCTAAAACAAGAATATATAGCAATATAGCGAATATTCGCAAAAAAAATACACATATACTGTAGACTGCAATTTAGCTAATATAGTGCTATAGTATTTTTTTTTTATAGTGTAAATTATTTCCAAATCTCAAGTTCAGAAGAGAAAAAAAAATGATACTATAAAAAATTTTTATAACAATATATTAGCTAAATTACAGTCTATATGTGTATTTTATGAATATTCGCTATATTGCTATAACTTAGTTTTTTAGAATATTCGTCATATTCTAAAACAAGAATATATTGCAATTAGCGAATATTCATAAAATAGACATATAGACTGCAATTTATAGTGATATAGTATTTTAGTACATTTTTCCCAAATCTGAAGTTCAGAAGAGACAAAAAAAATGTGACTATATAAAAAAAGATTATAGCACTATATTAGTTAAATTGCAGTCTATATTTGTATTTTACGAATATTCGCTATATTGCTATAACTTTGTTTTTTAGAATATTCTTTATTCTAAAACAAGAATATATAGCAATATAGAAAATATTCATAAAATGCATAGCCATTAGCCAACCAATAGGAAAGTTGCCCTATACAGTTAAAATCGCAATACGTGAATAATTAAATCGCATATTATTTGCGATAAATGATGAATATTCGATTTTGACGGGAAAAAAATCATATATGTCCCATCCTGCTTAATACTCTGAGTTTATGCTGTTTTAGGGGTGATGTTTATTCTGAACATAACTTTTGGAAGGTTTGGGCCAAATTTTATCAGCTGTCCACAGGATAGGGTATAAGAGTCCAACCAATGCAACCACCATCAATCATTAGTAGTTCTGAGTCTCCCTGTTTGAATTGAGCTACTGCTCTATTCATTGATATGGGACTGCTGTAGAGAAGCCTAGTACAGTGCTTGGCTATCTCTGGCATTCCGATAGAGATGAATGGAGCAGCAAAGTGCATGCTCAACCACAGCTCCTTTCATTACTATTAGATATAAGACCCCTGTTCTCTTGATCAGTGGGGGTCCCACCAGTTGGACCTTCACAAATCAGACTCTTATGTCCTATACTGTGGATGAGGGATACATTTTAAAATGGACACAAACTTTTTAAGGAGAAAATCATTCCTTTTTGCAACAAGACCAAATGGTTTGGACGATTAGAAGGCTTTGTGCGGTGTCCCACCGCAAATGTTAATAAGACTGTATGCCATGCACTGTATTTCCCATAGGCTATATAATCGGTGTCTGTCCATGGTAACTGCTGCTTGGCAGAGGTGACAGCATACTGAATGTGCCAGCCAGGGGTGCACCTAGCCTTTTTGCTGCCTGAGGAAAAAAGAGAAACGGCGCCCCCCCTCTCCAATATAGAGAGATGAGCACTTCTACAATAGAAGCGCTCATCTCTCTTGGCCCTGCCACTCCCCCCTCTTGTCTCTAGGTCTCGCTGCCTGAGGCAGCCACCTCACCTGGCCTCATTGGAGGTGCTTCCCTGGTGCCAGTCCTTAAAGGAAATAACTACTGGATTTTACAGAAAGGTGAGCAGGATGTTGCAGAGCATTTGTCAGAGATAGGTAACACATCTAACTTGGGGCTACAGACTTCTCTGCATTCTGGTAAGAGCAATAAGCTTTCGGTTGCCCATCACAACAAAAATATGGTGTCACAATGTAGGGGAAGGGGGGGAACACCAGATTGACCATAGAAGGAAAATGACCCAAAACTAGGCATCACGGCTAGGGAAAGGAAAAAGGTTACCACCTAGAAAACCCTAAATCTAGCCCTGACTCCTGTCCGTATGAATAGACCCTGAAGGTGGGAATATTCATACACCCTAAACATAGGCCATAGAAACCCTGAAAATCCCTAGGCGTAGTGACGGGGTCTGAGACCACTGGTTCCTTCCAGATGAACGAACCAGCATCTCCCTGAGGCCTAGGAAACATTGAGCAAAAGGGGACAACAAAATACAAAGGGGAGAACACTTATCTTCAATAGAAAATGGATGAGCAGGAAATCAGAGGAGGACAACACACCAGATAATATCAACCGCATGGTAAAAAGTGTGAGTCCAGACTAAATAGAGGAGCAGTGATGTCCATAAGCTACACCTGAATTAAGAGATGTGGTCATACGAGCAACAATACTTCTAACCTCTGTCATGGGAGGGATCGTGACAGTACCCCCCCCCCCCCCCTTCTACGGGTGACCTCCGGACACCCAGGATCAACCTTATCCGGATGAGCCCTGTGAAAGGCTCTCACAAGGCGACTAGCATTGACATCGGCCGCTGGAACCCACATTCTCTCCCCTGGACCGCAACCCTTCCAGTGAACGAGATATTGGAGGGATCTACGGAGAATTCATGAGTCCACTATCCTAGAAATCTGAAATTCAAGATTACCGTCCACCATGACAGGAGGGGGAGGCAGAGAGGACGGTTCAGCAAGTTTGACATATCTCTTCAGCAATGATTTGTGGAAAACATTATGAATTGTTAAAGCCTGCGGAAGTTCAAGGCGAAAGGCTACCAGGTTAATAATGGCAAAGATCTTATATGGACCAATAAAACTTGGACTCAACTTACAAGAAGGTACCTTCAACTTAATGTTTCTTGTGGACAGCCACACAGAATCACCCACTCTCAGGTCCGGACCACTCATACGTCTCTTGTCAGCCATCCGTTTACACTTGTTGCCCATTTTTTTTTTATTATTTTGAATTTTCTGCCAAATTGATGACAAAGAGGAGGAAAATCTTTCCTCTTCAGGTATACTAGAAGTCTCAGCACCAGAAAATGTGCCAAACTGCTGATGGAACCCATATGCCCCAAAAAACGGCGACTTATCAGTGGACTCCTGCCTACGGTTATATATGACAAACTTGGCCAAAGACAAAAATGAAGACCACTCCTCCTGATTCTCTGAGACAAAGCATCTCAAATAAGTTTCCAGATTCTGGTTAGTGCGCTCAGTCTGTCTATTTGACTGAGGAGGAAAAGCCGAAGAGAAGGACAATTGTACCCCCAGGCAAGTACAGAATGCCTTCCAGAATTTGGAAACACACTGAGTCCCCCTATCAGACACAACATGAGAGGTAATACGATGTAGCTTCACAATGTTATCGACAAACACTTGTGCGAGAGTTTTAGCATTAGGTAGACCTGATAATGCTATAAAGTGTGACATCTTGCTGAAGCAATCAACAATCACCAGATTCACTATTTTTCCTGAGGAATTCGGCAAATCTGCGATAAAGTCAATGGACAAATGAGTCCAAGATCGGGATGGGATGGTCAACGGAAGTAGAGATCCTGAAGGCCGAGTACGTGCACAAGTACCACAAGCTGACACATAACCCTCAACACATTTATGCAACCCCGGCCACCAGAATCTACGAGAAATGAGATCGACAGGAGATCTGATCCCAGGGTGTCCTGTGAGAACCGTACAGTGATGTGCCTCGAACACCTTGTGCCGCAATTCAGCAGGAACAAACAACTTCCCCAGAGGACAGGAATCCGGTGCCTCTCCCTGGGCCTCCAACACTTCTGCCTCAAGGTCGGGATAAAGGGCTGATATTACCACCCCTTTAGCCAAAATCAGAGCAGGATCTTCCGAATCACCCCCCGCCCCAGGAAAGCTATGCAACAAAGCATACGCCTCAACGTTCTTAACAGGGCGATAGGTGACAACGAAATTAAATTTGGTGAAAAACAACGACCATCTGGCCTGTCTTGGGTTCAGGCGTTTAGCAGACACCAGATAAGTCAGATTTGTGTGATCGGTAATTACCGTAATAGGATGAATTGCTCCTTCCAACCAATGACGTCATTCCTCAAAAGCCAACTTAATGGCCAGCAACTCTCTATTAACCACGTCATAATTTTTCTCAGCAGCAGAGAGCTTCTTCGAGAAGAAAGCACATGGGCGCCATTTACTAGGTGAAGGACCCTGCGACGAGACTGCTTCTACCCCTACCTCTGATGTGTCAGCTTCTACAATGAAAGGCTGTGAAACATCAGGTTGCATCCGTATAGGAGCAGAAGCAAAACATTCCTTCACAGCTGAAAAGGCTTGTAATGCCTCGTCATCAGACCAAACTGAGATATCCAAACCTTTCCTAGTCATGTCCATTAAAGGTTTAACAATCGTCGAGTAGTTCTAAATAAATTTACGGTAGTAGTTGGCGAACCCCAAAAATCGCATAAGCGCTTTCAGATTTTCGGGTCGATTCCAGTGCAACACAGCACAGACCTTTTCAGGATCCATATGAAAACCTGAAGATGAGAAAAGGTAACCCAGGAATTGCACTTCCTGAACTGCAAATACACGCTTCTCCATCTTAGCATACAGTTTATTCTCTCTTAGGATCTGTAACACTTGTCTCATGTGATCCTGATGCGCCTCCATGTCAGGAGAATAAATCAGAATATCATCCAGGTACACCACAACAAATCTGCCTACCAGATTATGAAATATGTCATTGATGAAATGTTGAAAAACTGCAGGAGCATTGGTTAACCCAAAAGGCATGACAATATTTTCAAAATGACGGTATTAAAGGCCGTCTTCCATTTGTCCCCCTCCTTGTACCTTATCAGATTATATGCCTAACTCAAATTTAAATTCGAGAACACCTTGGCACCGACAATCTGATTGAACAAATCTGGGATCAAAGGAAGGGGATAAGGATCACGGACAGTAATGCGATTAAGCTCACGGAAGTCTAAACATGGCCTAAAAGTTCCGTTCTTTTTCTTAACAGAGAAGAACCCTGCATCCACTGGGAATTTGGATGATCTAATATGACCGTTTGCCAAACTCTCGGTGATATACTCTCGCATGGCGGCTCTTTCGGGTTCAGAAAGCTTATACAACTGAGACTTGTGCAACCTAGCTCCGGGATCAAGGTTGACGGGGCAATCATACTCCCGATGTGAGGGCAACTCCTGGTCTCCACTTTTAGAGAATACTTCAGAAAAATCTGAAATAAACTAAGGTTCAACTTTAGTGGCTACCACAGAATGTGAAGTGTTAAGACGTCAATGCAATAATCACTCCAATCAAGAATCTGTCTCGCTTGCCAGTCGATGGTAGGGTTAGGTTTGCTTAACCATGGTGACCCTAGCACCAAGGGAGCAGGCAGACCCTCCAGCACAAAACACGAAATGGATTCTTGATGAAAATCACTCAGCTTTAAACTGATGTCCTGCACCATTTGTGATAAACATTTCTGAGCGAGTGGAGTGGAATCAATAGCAAAGACAGAAATATTTTTGTCTAATGCACTTGTCAATCCATGCATATGAACAAACTGACCATCAACTAGGTTAACCCCTGCCCCACTGTCAATAAACACTTCAATTCCCACCGTTTTGGAATCTAGCTTCACCTCGGCAGACAGGAGAAATCGGGTACTACCGGCAAATGACAAAAGTAAATTCTCAGATTCCCCACCCACACCACCAACAGTGAGATGAGTATTAAACACATTTTTTTTTTTCTTTTTTACCCTGCCGTTGAACATAGGTTAACAAAATGTCCCCTTTTTCCACAGAAAAAGCAGAGTCTCATCTTAAGCCTAAAGTTATCACCAGATCCAGGGGTCGCTACCCCCAGCTGCATTGGTTTGTCATCAGACATAAACTCAAGTGTTTCTTTACCCAAAGAGTTGGAGGAGGCCGCCACCTTATATGATAGTACGTCCTGAGAGTGAGGAACCTTATATCTCTCCCTCAGGCATCTATCAATATGTACAGCAAGGGACATGGCTGCTTCCAATGACTCAGGATATTCATGAAACGCCAACGCGTCTTCAGGCTCTCGGATAACCATTGACAGAATTGACTACGGAAAGCTGGATCATTCCACTCCGTATCTGTAGCCCATCTCCTAAATTCAGAGCTATAGGTCTCCGCAGAACGCTCTCCCTGCCGTAAGCCATGCAACTTAGTCTCGGCCAGGGAGAGGTCATCGTAGATAAGACCTAGAGCTCTGAAAAATTAATCTACCAACAGGAGGGACTGTGATCCGGTTGGCAACGAAAAAGCCCCAGATTGAGCGTCACCTTTAAGTAACGAAATGATTATACCCACTCTTTGACTCTTGTCCCCAGAAGAGTTAGGACGTAGTCTAAAATATAATTTGCACGACTCCCTGAACCGAATAAAGTTGTCACTTCCCATGGAAAATCTGTCCGGGAAAGCGACCTTAGGTTCAGGGCAGGCCTTGTTCCTGCTGCCGGAACCAGCTGCCTGTGGTCTTTGGATCTGTGAGACGGTCGTGTGGAGGTCAGCTACCTCCAAAAACAGTCCCTGCAGTTGTCCTAACAGTGCAGAAATCGTATCCATCGCTGCACTGACAGAAACAAAATGGCGGTTTTTGGGCGGTTGATAATGTCACAATGTAGGGGAAGGGGAGGAACACCAGAATAACCACAGAAGAAAATGACCCGAAACTAGGACTCACGGCTAGGGAAAGGAAGAAGGTCACCACCTAGGAAACCCTAAACCTAGCCCTGACTCCTGTATGAATAAACCCTGAAGGTGGGTATATTCACACATCGGAAACCTAGGCCCTAGAAACCCTGAAAAGCACTAGGCATAGTGACAGGGTCTGAGACCACTGGTTCCTTCCAGATGAACAAACCAGTGTCTCCCTGAGGCCTAGGAAACAATTAGCAAAAAGGGACAACAAAATACAAAGGGGAGAACACTTATCTTCAATAGAAAATGGATGAGCAGGATCTCTTCCAACTCCAGGCAGATAATATCAACCGCATTGTAAGAAGTGTGAGTCCAGACTAAATAGAGGAGCAGTGATGACCACAAGCTACACCTGAAACAAGAGGTGTGGTCATACGAGCAACAACACTGCAAAGTAAAAACCGAGAGACTGTCAGATAACCTCACGTGATGCAAGTCTCTCAGATCTTCTAACCTCTGTCACGGGAGGGATCATGACTGATAGAAGGGCCCTCTGTTCAGAGACTGTATTCCACTGAGGATACTGCAGAGCTACCATATAGTGGAAGTGAGAGAGGTCAGTTGCACCCCTTAGGTTGGGAAAAGATAGATTGTACAGCCTGATTGAAAATAAAGAGAGAGAGACAAGCTTCCCATACACAGCCTTGGGAACAGCATATGTCAAATATAAAGACTGAGCTTAAAGAGTACAGTACCTGTGTGATTCATCTATTGAACTGCCTCAGTAAAGTGGACTTGTATCAAATCCCATTGCATGCATGAACATCCGCATTGCTGTCACATCATTTAGTGTCCTGGCCTTGCACCTCAAAAATCCATCTACACAAAAGGCACCAAAACTAACACCAATTTTTTAGAAACGTGCCTACATTTTTGTCAGTTGCAACATGGCAGACCCTTGGCAAAGCAGACTTTAAATTTTGTCATATCAGCATGGTTTGAAGAAAGGTTTTCTGCCATTGCACTCAATATATTGTAAAAAATTGTAAAAAAAAAACATGTAACTGTTCTTTCCTTAAGATACCTGCACCACATTCAGATAACAGGATATCTTCCACCATTAAGTCTTGAAAGTCTTTACTAGGTAATGTCTATGATCTATGGTATATATAGTATAGTAAAATATAGCTTTCAAAAAATCTTTTTTAACAAATACTGTACTCAACCTGAAGTTTTTGTGATTTTCAAAATAAAAGGAAAAACTGTATTAAAGGTTGATTGTAGTTATAGGAAGTTATTTACTATCCACAGAACTACAGTGCTTGGCTATCTCCGGAACTCCAATAAAAATGGAATGGAGGTCCACATTTCTGTCCAGCCACTCTGTCCATTTCAGGGTGGTATGGTGCCCAGTAGGGTTGAGTGGACCTGCCTTTTGGCAGGTTCGAGCTTGGAGTTTAAGTGAATTAGGTAATGGATTTCGTTCGTATAGAATCCATCATGTAATTCAATGCCGGCATGCCGCATAATACAAGTGTATGGCCAGCCCCAAAGGTTCCGTTCTGCTGGCCATACACTTGTATTATGACAGCATGCAAAACGGAATGCCTCTAAAGGCATTGGATTGCGTTATGGATTCCGTGTGTCACGGCTGAGGATGGGGAAAACCCTCAGCCGTGCGGTGCCAGGTGATGGTAAGGTTGCTACTTGGCCAGAACCACAGAATTAGGGAGCAGGTCACCTCCTAGCGCTTCCCTAATCTGACCCTGACTCCTAGCTGCATGGGCCGCCCTTAAAGGTAGGAGGGCCCATACTCGGGAACCTCGGATCCCTACTGACCCTCCGTCGTTCCCTGAGCTAGGAGCTGGGTAGACAGCCCGTTCCTCCTGGACACGGAGAAACAGGAGTCTAAAGTGGCCAAGCTACAAGGGGAACAGAAACACCTTATGGCAGTGACAGGCAAATGCAACCAACACAACACTCACCTGCCACAGACAACAAAACCTGGAACCCATGTGCAAGTGCTGCTGTTCAGAACACAAACTAACACAGCACACACCAGACATCACACAGGAACCCAGGACCATAAGTTGCAATAATAAGGAAACCCCACACACACCTTGCTAACACCGTGTAACAATATTTTATGACCAGAAGGGTGGCCCCCACTGGCATATGGTAAAGTAACCAGGAGGATGTCTCCAGCAAGCATGGCTGAAGCACCCTCTCTGACTACTGCCTTCCACTGAGGCTTAATAGGGCCAAGAAGCCACACCCAACAGTCAGACACACCCCGGGTTCACACAGAAAGAAGGGAGTTAACCCTTCCTACACCAGGCAGGGCAGTGAAGCCACACAAAGGGAAAAGCACACAAACACACTCACCTGTTACCGCCGGCAACGGCATGTGTGGCAACCGTGTCCTGAAGAACAGCCAGCAGGCCGAGACACTGCCACCACATACACACAACACCAGACGTTGCCGCGGACAACCGCAAGTGAAGGGAGGTGTCTAAGTGCATACAAACATGACCTTGTGCACAACAAACAGACAAAGGAAGTGCACACAAACACACGTTGCCAAGGGCAACCGCACGCATGCCTGTTGTCCGCGGCAACCGCACCTGAGGCAAACCACTAAGTGCCCCCAGCTGCGGTTGACACAACACCAAACCGCGGGCAACTGCATGCGGCTCCCAAGGAGTCACGACCATGACCAAGGGTCGTGACACTGTGAGAACAGAATCCATTACATAATTCACTTAAAACTCGAACTCGAACCTGTCAAAAGGCAGGTTTGCTCAACTCTAGTGCCCAGTTCTTGTGATCAGTTGAATTCCCAGACACCCCTATCAGTCTAATAGTTATCCCCTATGCTGTGGATAGGGCATAACTTTCTGTAACGGGAATACCCCTTTATTAATGTAAGTGGTTGAGCTGTGTTATTCTACCAAGTGGTTCTCTGGGTTACAGATACTGATGACCTATCCACAGCTCAAGTTCACTAGAGGAAGAGAAGTCCATCACAGCAGGATGTGCTCTTACAGAATGGCTCACTGTTCTGGTACAAAGAGTGGGTTCAACAGAACAGAAATTGTGTTATGCCATTAGCTGCCCCATTAGAGAGGTATCCTCCGTATAAGTAATATGGCGACATACAGAGGCACTAGACATTGGCATACCGAGTACTCACATCTATGTACTAGCCACAGCTCCTCCATGTGCATGCAACCTAACGCTTTAAGTTGTAATGCATTATCTCACATTGTTTAACAATATATCAAACTATTATTACAATGTATCACAAAAAGCAAACAAAATGAAAAACTATCACTTTATAAAACGCAAATTGGAGAGCTAACAAACAAACAAAAAAACAACCTAATGTGCACTTTCAAGATGCACAGAATGCAAGTTTTAATAATTTCACAAAAAAAACATCCAGTCTCAAATTCACCTGCATTTTCATTAAACAGCTTAAATTTAATGTTTCCTATTTTAACTTTTTTTTTTCCCTTTAATCAGTCATTTTTGTGAGGCTGTAACTGGATTTGATGACTGTCCCAGATCATATCCAACTGAGGAGTGGGTGTCTTTGCACCTGGCGCAGGGTATGTAGCTTAACAATACATATCATTACATTATTTACAGCTCATTTTATTTTATTCATCATCACCAGGCTGCAGGTTAACTCTTCACCAGCCGCCAGGAGAGTGTTCCGTGCTAGCACAGGATTACTGGATATTTTATGATGGTGGGGAGAACATCTTAAACTTCATTGTATTTCTAAATAGGGAAACATGTTCATTACAACAGGGATCAGCATCAGAGCTGCCTAATTCCTCTCCCAGGAAATCTGCTCCATAATTACATTCCTTACGACACTGCACTTGTACTTCTGCTGATAACACAGGTTGTGAAGGCAGCTCTGTACCGTACTCAATTAATGCACTGTCTTTTTAACTTCTTTTATTAGACTACATCCAGTTCCTATGGGACTTAATGTCAAGCTGTTGGCAGTCAAAAAACCCATAGGGCATTGATTTTATGCAATGTCAGCCCTGTCTTTAGTGTACTGGTAAAAATAAGATTACATGACCCCTCTCTCCCTTCCCCAAATTAAAAGCTGACTTAGCACCTATAGGACTATGACAATATAGAACAAAATAGCACATATACGCAGAAGAGGGAGGAATATGACATTCTACACTGGGCACAGAATATGACTTCATGGCTTGGGCCAGATAAAGCTATGCATGGGTCAAAATATAAGCGCACAGCTGTTGCATAGGCAGAAATGGATATTGTAAAAGATAATCATACAGCAAAGCTGACTCTAGATTTCCAGTCTTTTAAAGCACCTACCAATGACTCTGCTTCTAAATTAATCAGCCTCAAAATTATCAGCAATTTAGCTGCATTTTGCTCATAATTAGCTTGATAAATTAGCATCTGCAATGGGGAAAAAACTTGACATCTTTTCTCAGATTCACAAAATGGTGCTTTCTTAGCAAATGATCCTTTCAATCAACATGTGGAAAATACAAAAACAAGGCTCATCAGGCAGGGAAAATATATGTATTAATATACATGATGAATGGATAATATTTACCAGGAAGATTGGTTTTAAACAGTGGAAATTGAAAATGTATTTACCTGTAAAATATCCTAAGAAAAACCATCAGAGCACGTGATTTACTACTATAGCATGGTAAATACACATTATTAAAAACAGAACTGATGACATCATCTAAAAGTGTGAGGTCACCCACTAAAACCAAACAATTGTTTTCATTTCCCTAAGGGCCCATTCAGATGGCCGCATGAACAGGTCCGCAACCTTTCCGCAATTTTGCGGAACGGGTGCGGACCCATTCATTTCAATGGGGTCTCAAAAGATGCGGACAGAAAACCGTGTGCCGTCTGCATCCAAGTTCCTTTCCGCGGCCCCGCAAAAAAAAAATTGCGGACAAGAATAGGCATTTTCTATGACAGTCCGTAATCAGTGTTTTGCGGATCCGCAAAACACTACGGGGGTGTTAATGCGCCCTTAAAGAGAACCTAGAATTAAGTTTCACTTGTCTCAGTGATATGTAATAAAAGCGTAACAATGCCATTTGTGTGCAAGACCCCAGAACTGGACTTCACCTACAGAAGTCACTTTTCCCAAGTCTTAACAGTTGGTCTTGGTACTCAGATATCCCGAGAACTTACAGTAGGTCTGAATTACACAGCAAAAGGACAGGCGCAAGGTGCAAAAAATATACGTGTGAAGCAGGTATCAGAATTGCAGGAAACAAGACACTATTTAAAAACATCAGCAAATGACAGGTACCAAAAACTGAGAGTCTAGAAGGGAGAAGATGACCCAGCAATAGAGTGGAGGGAAGATACAATAGTATGCAAAAGTTTGGGCACCCTTGGTCAAAATTACTGTTACTGTGAACAAGTTAAAGGCATACAGTTAAAGATGACACATTGCCTTATAATTTTAAGCGTATAATTTTTTTATATATTTTTATCTTTTACATTTTTAAAATAACAAAATAGGAAAAGGGCCAGAAGAAAAACTTTTGGTACCCTGCATGGTTACTACCTAGTAGCACCCCTTTTGGCAAGTATCACAGCTTGTAAATGCTTTTTGGAGCCAGTCAAGAGTCTTTCAATTCTTGTTTGAGGGTCTTCCTTGCAAAAGTCTTCCAGTTCTGTGAGATTCCTGGGCTGTTTTGCATGCACTGGTCTTTTGAGGTCTATTCGCAGATTTTCAGATGAGGGGACTGTGAGGGCCATGGTAAAACCTTAAGCTTGCGCATTTTGAGATAGTTTCAGTTTGCTATTTCCTCATTATGAAATGTGATAAAAAATGGCAGTTAACAGGAATAGTGGAGGTCAACAGAACTTGCTTATAGGATTGCTAGAACATAAAGATAAGAAAAGCACTCAGGATTCGTTATGGGTCTGGTTCGCCGATTTTTTTTTAAAAAAGTTTGGTTCGGACCCAAATCAATTAAGGCTGAGCCGAAGTTGCTCCAATTGTCCTTAAATTTGGTATATAGCCCCCCTTTAGCCCCCTAGGACTCTGAATTTTTAGGAAATTTTTGGAAAACTTGATATCTCTTTTCATTTTTTTTTATGAAATCTTCCCCCCAAGCTCTGGAATGCAGTTACAGCAATAGCAAATGATGTCTGAGTGACACTAAAATACATAGCTATGGGTAAACGCACATTTCAAAGTGTTAACATATAGCGTGTTTAAAAACACACCACACAGGCACATGTATTATACTTTTTCATATTTGAAAGCTTCCAAAAATTGTCCCTTACTAGGGGCAGAAGATGTTTAAACTCACATTGTGTTATGGGATAAAAAAAAAAAAAAAAAAACGGACTTGTTGGGGGACCAAGCGTCTACAAGGGTCACAATCCCTGCCCATACAATACACACTAGTGTTGATTGTCAGAAGAAAAAATGTCTTGTTGTGAACAAGCCTAAAAAAATTCTCACTTTGAATTGGGAGCAACAGCAGTGCAGTGTGGATGTGGAAAGGGTACAGTATGGATGTAACTGTGGCCACAAAAGTAGCGGCAGCAGAAGCGGCATAGCATGGACCATACAAGGTTCTCTATGGGTAGTAGTAGTGGTGGCAGATGCTTTGCGTTAATGGTGGTGGCAGTAGAGGATTAGCAATGAGGATGTGATAGTAGGCTGGTCACAGCAGTTGCATGATGGAGGCAACAGCAACAGCAGTACAGTATGTGATTGTAGGCAGATTGCAGCAGTGGAATTATGGTGGTGGCAGCAGCAGCTGTACAGAATGTGATTGTAAACAGGTCTCACCATTGGCACGATGGCGGTGGCAGAACCATGCATACAGATCGTTATGGTAGGCAGGTCGCAGCAGTGGCATAATGGCAGTGGTAGCATGATGGAGGTGGCACAGTAGCCATACAGAACATGATGGTAGGCAGGTCATAGCAGTGGCATGATGGAGGTGGCAGCAACGGCCGTACAGAACGTGATGGTAGGCAGGCCGCAGCAGTGGCATGATGGCGGTGGTGGCATAAAGGAGATGGACGCAGCAGCTCTGCAGGACGTGATGATAGGCAGGTCGCAGCAGTGGCATGATCGAGGCGGCAGCAACAGCCGTACATGATGTGATGGTAGACAGGTTGCAGCAGTGGCATGATGGTGGTCGCAGCAGCAGCCATACATAACGTGATGGTAGGCAGGTCTCAGCAGTGGCATGATGTCAGCGGTGGCATGATGGAGATGGCAGAAGCAACCGTACAAAACAAGATGGTAGGCAGGTCACAGCAGTTGCATGATGATGGTGGCAGCAGCTATACAGAATGTAATGGTAGGCAGGTCGCAGCATTGGCATGATGGTGGCAGTGACATGATGGAGGTGGCAGCAGCAGCCATACAGAATGTGATGGTAGGCAGGTCATAGTAGTGGCATGATGGAGGAGGCAGCAGCAGCCATACAGAATGGGATGGTAGGCAGGCCACAGCAGCTGCACACAACGTAATTGTAGGCAGGTCACAGTAGTGGCATGATGGAGGCGGAAGCAGCAGCTGTACAGAACTTGATGGTAGGCAGGTTGCAGCAGAGACAGGATAGCAGCAGCAGCCATACAGAACATCATTGTGGGAAGGTCACAGGAGTGGTATGAGTGACACAGCAGAAGCCGCCATACAGATCGTGATGGTAGGCAGGTTGCAGCAGTGGTGCGATAGCAGCTGCAGCCACCGTACATAGTGGGATGGTAGACAGGTTGCAGCAGTGGCGTGATGGTGGCAGGCAGACAGCAACAGTGACAAAATAGAGCACCACCAGCAAGGCTAGATCTATCCATCGGAATCAGCCAGAGGAGTGTGAAAATCCTCCTGAATTCAAGCTTGGTTCATTTTGACAAATGGGATGTTTTGGACACTAGCAGAGGAAAACTTAATCCGTTTGGGTGTCACCACGACCCCACAGCACTGAAAACCCTCTTAAAGAAGAGATAGAGGGTAATGTGCCAGTTGGGGCTACTGTGTCACTCTGCCTGCCCAGAAATCCATGGGGTCAGGGAACTGAGTATGCGTCAAAGACTGGCCAGGGTTTAGGTAAACCTGAACCTGCACATTAAGGTGGGAGCTGTCGGCTTGCTGACTGGCCACAGCCTGGCATGGCACGTGGAAAAACTGCTCCATCATATTGAGGAGATTGAAATGGCTGCTGATACTGTGGCTTTTGCTGCTTATGGCATCTGAAGGGGATGACTCTGTGGGGGGTGGAGAGGAGCCTTCCTCCCAGACATTCTGGTGTCAGACGTCTGCAGTGCTCACCATAAGCTATGGAAAGCTGCGTACACAGTCTTTCCTGGTAATAACGTAATTTGGCCTCCCTTTCTATAAGAGGACAATTTTCCCCCATTTTGTCTGGGTAGCAAGAATCTAAAAACATAGCAATCCAGTAATCATCAGACTGCTTGATGTCAACGATAAGCAAGCGAGCCTACAGGTTACGATTCTGGCCAACATGCCTGAGGAGCCAGTTATTTTACTCCTCCACCTCCTCCTCTTGCAGTAGCAGCTTCTCATCCTCATCATATTCATCCATGGAAGATTCCCTTTGTGTGTCACCAACAGCTATAAGGAAGACAGCAAAATGTGTTAGCTGCTCTTCTTCCACTGTGGTCCCCTGCTGCTGCAGGAGCAGCAGTATCTGTTCTAAGATGAATATGAGAGGTATGATATTGTTCTTGCTGCAGTTGTTCCTGATGACAAACTTTGTGGTCTTTTCAAGGGCTTCAGCACCTGACCAGCAACTCGGATGAGCTGCCACTGTCTGACCTCGAGGCAACACATACTTTCTACTGCTGAGACTATCTGGTGCATGACAAAATCATTCATTGCTTTCCACTGCTCGTACAGACGCTCGAGTATGAGCAAGTGGCTGAAGTGCTTGGACAATCTCCAGTTCAGGGCAGCCAGGATGTTGCACCCATTGTTGCTGATCACCTTTCCTAGTTGAAGTCAGAGAGGTCACAGCGAATGGGATGTTTGCTGCTTGACATACTTAAGCAACTGCTCGCTGGTGTGGCTACTCTGTTCCAGGCCAATCAGCTCCAACACGGCGTCGCAACGCTTGACTTGACACATGTCATAGGAAGGAGCAGTAGTGTGAGAGACTCTGTGCTCTGCTGTTGTTGTGGACAGGAACATGTCCATGGAGGAGGAGGAGGCGGATAAGTCCTTGGTGTGGGAGTCATGTCGACACAATCGTAGTGGGGAGGACCTGGCCTTGTTGGCTGGGTGTATGGAATTTAGAGAAAAGGACGATTGAGGTTTGACGCTTAATTTCACATTAACATTCACAGGTACACCAGTTGCCCTACCCCTAGCAAATAGGTTAATGTAAAGGTGCTCACTAAAAACACATCTTTTTAAAGGGGTTGTCTGGGTTCAGAGCTGAACCCAGACATACCCACATTTTCACCCAGGCAGCCCCCCTGACTTGAGCATCGGAGCAGTTCATGCTCCAATGCTTTCCTTTGCCCTGCGCTAAATCGCGAAGGGCAAAGGAATTTCCTGGAGTTACGGTGACAAACCGGGCTCTCCATAAGGCTGCCAGAAAGCTGATGGGCGGGCTATAAAACGGCTAGGGCAGCGCTAAAGCCCGCCCATCACAGCCGGTGACGTGACCGAACACATTGCTGGGCGGAAACCTCTGCCCGGCAGTGTATTATTGTAAATAAAAGAGCCCTTGCCCTGTGCGATCCAGCGCAGGGTAAAGGAGCACATCGGAACCCGGGTGAAATTATGGGTATGTCCGGGTTCAGCTCTGAACCCAGACAACCCCTTTAAGTTAGCCCATCGCATCCCCTGATCTAACCCTTCTCTATTCACCCCCTCCCCCCCTTCAGAATTTTCTCCTCTGAACCTGATTTATCAGTATCCACCACAACCTATGTACTCAGAAGCACTACAAAAATCGGCTGGTGACTGGCTCATGCATCCCCACACCCAACCCCCACCCTACCTTGCAGGTAGCTGATTTTGAGGTTTACAGCAGCCAAAGTTCTGCTAGGAGGCACAGCCAGCCACAGTTTCTCTCTTCGCATTCCCTGGCTGACAGCTTCCCTGCCTCCCATATTCTACACACACAATTCTTCTTCTTCTTCTTTGTAATTCTAGCCTATCCCTTCATAGTTCCTGGCAGTAGATTGACAAGTTTGATTGATTTCTGACTGTCCCTGATTGTTTTATTAACTCTCCCTGACTCCCTAAGATCGTTTTTCTGGCAGACACTATAAGACCCAACCACCCTCATTCACAGCTCAGCACAGAATTATGTTCTGCTCAATCTGCTAGAGCACCTCCCTGCCTGCAGCAGCATTAATTGGCTCATCCAGGCTATCTGTCAGCCTGGGAGCCAATCAGGGTAAGCCCACCTCCCCACTTTCTCTCATATTCATGTGAAACCCCTTCTTCTTTCACACTTCTTCTTTTCCCACCGACATGTGCACTAAAATGTCACAAAGCGTAATTTTAGTAGATTTGTCTAAAACTAACCTGATAATATTCGGCCATCTGAAAAATAGCATAGTTCGGACCGAATTTGGTTCAAATCAGAACCCCCGCTTGACTGAAAAAGACCTTCAAGAAGATTTGGCAGAATCTGGAGTTAGGGTACATTGTTTTACTGTTCAGTGACACCTGCTCAAATATAGCCTCCATGGAAAAGTCATAAGACTAAAACCTCTCCTGCGTCCTCACCACACAATTCAGCATCAGATGCCTGATGCTATTTGGAAACAAGTCCTGTGGACTGATTAGGTTAAAATAGAGCTATTTGGCCACAATGAGCAAAAGGTATGTTTGGAGAAAAAAGGGCACAGAATTTCATGAAAATAACACCTCTCCAACCATAAAGCATGGGGTGATCAATCATGCTTTGGGGATGTTTTGCAGCCAATGGCACGCAGAACATTTCATGGGTAGAGGGAAGAATGGATTCAATGAAATCATAGCAAACTCGGGAAGCAAACATAACATCAACTGTAAAAAAAAAAAAAACTGACGTGAAGAGAGGATATTTTCTACATATGGATAATGATCCTTAAAGTATAACTGTCGTATTTTTATTTTTTTGGAGTATTGGATTGTGGTGATTAATATCTCCTTGGTGGCCCTATTTCAACTTTTCACTGTGTATTCAATTACCCCTTAATTCCACAGTTTTGTTCCCTGTACTGCCTACTTTTACCTCTGCTTAAAATAGAGTTGCTAGGCATGGTCCGTCTATCTGTTAAAGGACGGAGGACGCAGAAGCACGCAGTGTGCAAGGTCAGATTACTGACAGCCAGGGACTGTAAGTAAATGATTAAAGCCAGGTCCTCCCCAGCAGCTGATAACAGTGCCTGGGCTGTGTGCTCCCTGTCCCTGCGCTTGGCAGACGCTCCCTCACTCAGCAGACTGGGACAATGTAGAGTGGAATCAGCGCAGACCAGGGAAGGGAGATCTGCCATCTGCTCAGTGTATAAATGAAAGCAACGTGTGGTAAGAGGACCCCTTTGTGCTGCAGGAGACTAACCCTTTAGGGGGAGGGCTCTGGTTACTGACACTTTTGGGGGACTATTGTTACTGGCTAGTGAGGGCAGGCGGGATTAGCCTCAGGGTGAGGGCAGGGGCGGCCATCTTAACTGAATAGTGAAATTGCAGTTTTATGCAGACTGGTTGCTGAGGGCTGAATCTTATTAAATATGGGGTAAGTCAGTCTAACAGTAACTGATTCTGGAATATCATGTTATTAGTAACTACATATATGAAAATTGAAATTAGGGTTTAAGTGTGACAGTTATCCTTTAACACACCTCAAAATCTACAGTAGATTATCTGAAAAGAAGCAAGCTGAAGGTTTTACGATGGCCCTCACAGTCTCCTGATCTGAATATCATTGAAAATCTGTGGATAAACCTCAAAAGAGAAGTGCATGCAAGATGGTCCAGGAATCTCACAGAACTGGAAGATATTTGCAAGGAAGAATGGATGAAAAATCCTCAAACAAGAATTGAAAGACACTTGGCTGGCTACAAAAAACATTTACAAGCTGAGGTAGTCTATTTCTTTAGCATAACATTCATGTTGCATAGTGGAAATTATTATATTCTCGGACCTTTCCATATTGGGAGCGGCTAAGGCCTGCTTGCAGCAGTGATGCCAGCCCTTGCAGGGCCCCTGACCCAGAGGCAATGTCGACCTGCAAGACTGAGCCATATGAACCACACAGGCCATAACACAAACCAGCAACATCCAGGTGGAGAACCCGTTGAAACAATGGGATTTGAGTTGGTGGTCCGAAGTCACTGTACGTAGAACAGACTCTTTTCGGTCGGATCTCTTCATCAGCATCTGGGTCTACCAATTCGATCGTGAACAGGACAGGAATGCAGGACCTGTGAACCATGCTGTGCCCTTAAGGTGGCTTGGTGCGATAGATGTAGTCAAGTGGTTAGCAGGATTATGCTGTGTAGGCACGTAGTGCCACTGTTTAGGACAAGTGGATCTCCTGATCCTTAGCACCTGATTGCTGACATAGACATAAAAGCGTCTGGTTTTGTTGCAAATATATACTAGGACTACCTTGTTGTCCATGTAAAACTTCTTCGATTTCCAGGTTCATTTCTGATGTTATAAGTTCAGCCAACTCCACTGCAAACACAGCAGCGCAGAGCTCCAGTCTGGAAACCGTGTGTTCATGACACGGAAGCATAGGGTCGTGCCACATGAAGGCAGGTCAAAGCTTTGAGAGACTTCCTCCAACCTGTTCACAGGTCCTTTTTCTCCATGGGAAGCGGTTCATCCCAATCAGACGTCTCTGTGGTAAAATCTCTTAACATCATTTTACCTTGGATGGTAACAGGCACTACAAATCCCAGAGGATCATATAAGCTGTTTATGGTGTACAAAACTCAAAACTCTACGTGTGAAGGGCTTTTCATCCTTGCTGATTTGGAAGGTGAATGTATCTGCCTTTAAATCCCAGAGGCAAACCGAGGCTCCACTTCATGAGAAGGTAGCTAGTGCTAAGATCCAAGTCCTTTAGATCACTTGAATGGTCTTGGGGTGAGAAGGCCTCCATTAACATTAACTCATGGCTGTTGGAGGTGATTTTGTGCAACCTCGAATTAGATACAGTGAGCATTCCTTGGGCAATTTTCAGTAGACTGATTGCGGTCTCGTTAATAGGTGTGGATGTCAAGCATTCGTCCACGTAGAAATATTTTTCCACAAAGGATCTGACATCTGACCCATACTTTGCTTCACCCTCTGAATGTCTGAGACCGTAGATAACGGCTGCAGGGGAAGGACTAGTTCCAAACATGTGCACTCTCATTCGGTACTCTACAATGTCTTCATTGGGGTTGTTGTTGCAGTACCAGAAGAACCTCAAGTAGTTTCTGTGTTCTTACTTGACGAGGAAGCAGTGGAACATCTGTTGTATGTCTGCCATAAATGCTCCACAAGTCTGTTGTTGAGGTCTGGACCAGACAGTAAGACTAGTGTTGATCTCAAATATTCTAATCGCGAATTTTTATCGTAAATATCGACACTTCGAAAATTCGTGAATATTTAGAACAGGGGTGTCAAACACAAGGCCCGCCAGACCTCGTCATGTGACCCGCGTAGCCGCCGCCGGCCGCCAGCCTTCACCTTTTATTATCACTTCCTGCGGGCGGCCCCCGCTCCTCCCGGCTCCTGTATCAGGTGTATCAGCAGTGAGGGAGGAGGGGCTGGGGGCCGGCATCTGCTTTTATAATGACAGCGGGGCCCGTGCAGTGACTATTCTACTACACGGGCCCTGCTCACTGTATAATCGTATCTCTAATAGTTAATGATTACCGTATGTATATAATCGCATAAGGAGCGCTGTGTATTACCGGTACTTACAACTACAAGCGCTCGCTGAGAGGAGGGAGGAGGCAGGCCGGGAGGACAGGCGCTGGCAGCGTGAGTCATACGTCACGCGCCTGCGCCTCCCACTTTATGAATGAAGCAGGCGGCGTGGGCGCATGACGTATGACTCACGCTGCCAGCGCCTGTCCTCCTGGCCTGCCTCCTCCCTCCTCTCGGCGAGCTCTTGTAGTTGTAAGTACCGGTAATACACAGCGCTCCTTATGCGATTATATACATACTGTAACCATTAACTATTAGAGATACGATTATACAGTGAGTGGGGCCCGTGTAGTAGAATAGTCACTGCACGGGCCCCGCTATCATTATAAAAGCAGATGCCGGCCCCTAGCCCGTGTATTGAGGGTCATTCACTACTACAGGGACACTTATGGAGGGGATCTGTGGATGACACATAGCATAAGATGCTATATATGTGTCATCCACAGATCCCCCCCATAACTGTCATACACAGATCCCCCATAGGAGCCACCCACAGATCCCCCATAAGTGTCACCCACAGATCCCCCATAAGTGTCACCCACAGATCCCCCATAAGTGTCACCCACAGATCCCCCATTAGTGTCACCCACAGATCCCCCATAAGTGTCACCCACAGATCCCCATAACAGTGCGTCACCCACAGATCCCCCATAACAGTGCCATCCACAGATCCCCCATAACAGTGCCACCCACAGACCACAATTAGTTCAAAACCCACCAAAAGCACACCTTTTGGTTCAAAATATTTATTTTCTTATTTTCCTCCTCAAAAACCTAGGTGCGTCTTATGGGCCGGTGCGTCTTATAGGGCGAAAAATACGGTAACCCTTACAGTTCTGGAATGTGTTGGATAACACTGACAGCATTATGTCAGTGTTATCCAACACATTCCAGAACTGTAAGGGTTACATAGCATCATAAATCAGTATAATGCTATGTGACCCCAGTCAGCGCTTGCAGGTCAAGCTTTCAGAGCTAGTTATTACTTACATTACTACAAAAAACAGTAATAATTGAATGCAGTGACAATAATTTATGATAATAAAGAGTGGACACATAGTCCTACAGATACAACCGGCCCTTTGAGGGTGACCAAACTGCTGATGCGGCCCCCGATGAATTTGAGTTTGACACCCCTGATTTAGAATATAGTGACATATATTCGTAATCGCAAATATTCTAGATTTTTTTTTTCCATCAGTAACCTCCCTTCTTGCTTGTGGGCCAATGACAAGGCTGCAATATCTTTGTCAGAGCTTAGCAACATCCCTAGCAACCAATAGGAAAGTTACCCCTTTACTATATAAGAAACTCCCCTGCAGCCATTTTCTACTGTTTTTCTGCAGTTCTGAGAGAGAGAGCAGTGACATTGCTGTGCTCTGTGCTTTCATCTGGATCCTATTCCTTTTCCAATTACATTAGACCAATGAAGTAATATCTACTCAGACCTGATAAAATGTGAAGTTGCATGTATTGCGCATCATTAGTGCAGACTTGCGCAATCGTGAAAAATAATGACTGGAAATCCCCAATTCTAAAATTCGCTAAATATCTCGAAAACGAATATTGCCTATGCCGCTCATCACTAAGTAAGACATCATTTAGCTAGACGCCTTCGCACCTGGCGATCGAGTCGAATACTACTCGTATCTGCCCTGGTTTTTTAGGATGATACACGCTGAATATGGGTAAGTACCAACACTACTCAGAGTTTCGGAGCCTGGGTGCCATTTCTGCATGGTTGTTCTGGAATATTTTTTCCATGAAGGTAAAGAAATGTTCTCTCGTCTCTGGTGTCCTCTGAAGTTTGTATTTGAGGAAGATAAATGGACTGTAGACAAGCTCTTTGTTGTTAGGTAAGCGTTGTCTCTGGGGTTTAAACGGTAAAGGTGCGACCCAGCTTTTTGACTTGTTTTTTGCTATTCCTTTATCCATTATATCAAAGAACACCCTGTCTTATATGGACCTTGCGACCTTGTTGTCTTCTCTTGTCCTGTGGAAAACTGTGTACCCTAAGTGATCTTGCTCACAATCGTAGGTGTGGTCTTCACAGGAGGGATCTGCAAAAGGACAAGGCACAGGAAAGCTGTATGGCAATTCTTTTATCAGGAAACTGCTGTAATATTGTTGGAATAGGGAAGGACGTCCATTCTCAAGTGTGTTGGTGAGCATACTGCTGACTGAGGTCGGCTTGTGTGCTCCTCCTAGACAGAGGTCTTCTATGATGACCCATCCTAGGTCAAGTCTCTGGGCGTATGGAGCGTTTTGGGGACCATTAATCTGTCCTCTAGCCTTGTGAACTCGTAGTATGTCTCTTCCAAGGAGTAAGACTATCAGGGCTTTTGGGTCCAGTTCTGGTATCAGATGATCTATACGCCTCAGGTGGGGGTTGTATGCCGCTACCTCTGGTGTAGGTATCTCAGACCGGTTGTCAGAAATGTAATTGCACTCCAGTATGGTTGGCAGTGACAAGCGCGTCTGACTATCCATGGACTCTACTTTGTACCCACTTGCTTTCCTCCCTGCTGTCTCAACGGTACCTACACATGTCCTTAAGGAGTAGGGAAAACCGGGCCCTACGATGTTGAAGGTGTCGAAGAGGGTGGATTTAGCTAAAGACCTGTTGCTTTGATCATCTAAGATTGCATATACCTTGATCGCCTTATCTCAGTGGCCGGCCGGATAAACTCTGACAAGGCAGATTTTTGAGCAGAACTTCCCTCCTGCAAGTCCTTTACAGATCTCTTTACAGAGAGAAGTGACTACTGCGGTGTCAATGTCAGTGTCTATCTGCTTTTCGTCATGCTCCTCTGCTTGGTGTAATACCTGAGAGGGTGGTCCAGGGTGTAAAGCCGTGTTGTGTTCTGTGCTACCGCATTCTGTGCATGTCACACTGACCTTACAGTTCCTGCGAGTTCCTGTTCAGTGCGATGTTGTAGTTCAGAACTTGAAGCAGATGTTGTTTTCTTGGCGGAATACTTTGCGGTCTTCTAAAGACTTCTCCCTGAAGGCTCTGCATTTTAGTAGAGAATGTGGTTTCTTGTGCAGGGGGCATTGTTTGGTAAGATCTTTGGGTATGTTGTCTTCTTGAGATGACTTAAACTGCCTGTAAGAAGAACCTGTGGAGGCAATATTAGTTTTATGGACCGCCACTTGTGTTTTATGAGGTTTGACACCAGGGGTAGTGGGACATGACAATGTATAGTCAAAACTGGGATCTTTTCTGATCCTTGCCTGTTCAGCGACCAAAGTCTGCAAACACCATAAAAGGGGGAAATGGTACATTGTAAACTTGTTTATAACGGGAACCATGCGTGATCCACTTCTCTTGTAGATTATAAGGGTGTTTTTGGACAATTGGATTGACACCTCTGGCGGTGTCCAGGAATGCTAGCCCGGCAGATCTCCTTCTGCCTTAGCAACCTGTACCTCTATCAACAAGTCGCTGAGTTCCTTGAGCTTCTGCTAACCACTACCTACTATTCTGAAAAAATTATCAATTCTCTAATATAAAGCATTTTCTATAGCTTCTATTGACCCATACACTCATCAAGTCTTTCCCACACCATCTTTAGGCCTTTGGCCGGATAGTTTATGTTATTGTCTGTGATTCTTTTGGCATGTTCAGCAGACTCGCTTTCAAGTCACTTTACCAAGAGATCTAACTCTTTACTACAGTAAAGATTTAAGTGTCTTATGGCGTTTTGGAATGAGGCTCGCCATGCCCTGTTGTTCTCGGGGTGATCGGTGAACTTTATAAGTTTATCAAATAACTTAGTGAAGTCCATGGTGGCCTGGTTAGCGCCAATACTACCCGGTGTGTTGTTGTTATGCTGCATGGGTGGTGTATTAGCATACCTTTTAGGGGTTTCTGGCTTAGGGAAGTCTGTATAATACCGTTCTGAAGCGAAAGTTGTCCCATGACGTCGAAGCGAAAGGTTGTAGCTTTCGTTCTGTAGGGTGGTAGTTGCGGTTAGCATCGCTTTGTCGCATACCATCCTGCTCGAGGTACTGTGGTTCAAAGTAGGATGTCGTCCCTTTACCTCAAAGATTGTAAGCTCTTGCGAGCAGGGTCCTCATTCCTCTTGTTGTAATTATTGACTTGTCTGTTGCTATGTTATTTATGATTGTTTGTACATGAACCCCTGAACTGTAAAGAACTGAGGAATATGTTGGCGGTATATAAATAAAAGTAAATTTTATTGTATGAGAGAATGTACAATCTAGAATGAGAATCCACGTCAATTCTGGAAGAAGGGACATTGAAGCGTTGAAGGAAATGCTTAGCAAATTTGCTTTTAGAGCCATATAAAATTGCTACCAATTCTTATTTTTAGAAATGTAATGTTTACATTTATTCACCAGTTTACAGACATATTACTGTCTGCTTTTAAGTTGATAGATTTTTTCAAACATTTTTATACTGGAGCTGATCTGCCAGAATTAAGGCCTCTCATCCAGTTAGGCCAGTTTTCTCTGCTCTGCACTGATGAGAGACGATCATCCCGAAATAGATGAGGTACTGGCTTAGTTATAATCTTAAATTATGTCTGAAGGCACATTTAACAGTTTAAGCATTGATTTACAGAATAGCTACCTTTATAGCCAGTGGCATTATCTTTTCTTTCTGTAAAGTAAGCTAATTTTCATACCGGATCTACTTCTCAGTGGAATGGGTAGGGATGCCCTATACCAAACATCAAAAATGAACCCCCTTATGGCACCCAGGGCAGAACAACCTGATGTTTCTTTCTTCCTCTGCGTCCATTTCATGATCCCCTCACCCTCTCAATTCCTATTTAAAGGTGCGTCTTCGCAGGTTTTCACCACCCAGTAATAAAGTTGATAAGGCCTATCAATGCTAGGTAATCAATTATCTAAGGGTCACATAGCAGTTAAATTGCCTGTCGCTAAAATTGCATGTGTGAATCTGGCAGTAGAAATTATTCTGTTGTATTGCCAACATAAATGTAATGTTTTGATGAAGAATAACTACACTTTAGAAAAACTTGATATGTCACAGCGAAATATCAAAGGTTTTGATTGGTGGGGGTCTGAGTGTTGAGACCCCTTACCAATCACTAAAACAAGGAGTTAAAGTGCTAGGTCGAGAACTGTCTCTCCTCGCTGCTAAAGATGAAAATGAAAAGGGTCACAATAGAAAGCTTATGAGGCCATCTTCATTTCTGTCTTAAACAGCAAGTATTGACATGCTGAGCTCCCCACCAATCAAAATCTTTGTTACGACACTATGACAAATCCACGGTTTTTCTAAAACGTTTTTAGGTTCAACTAAGTCTAGTTATTCTTTAAGCATCTCCTAGCTTTAATCTTTAAAAATGAAATTATTCACTGTGTGAGGGAACTTTTTTTGCCTTGGCATATGCCATTTATTCTGCCTCTGCCTAATCTACTGTAGATGGTCATAAAACATTTAGCCCATTCAAAAAATGTGTCACACCTTCAAAGGGTAAACGCTAGCGATGAATGAATCAGATCTAAATGAATCAAATTCATAGTGAATTTCTTCCAAAACAAAAATAAGATTCTTGTAAAACCGAAACATTTCTGATTTGTTTCAGATGAATTACTTAAAATGGCAGCCACTAGTGTTGATCGAGCACCATAGTGTTCGGGCCAAACACATCGGAATGCTCGGGTGCTCTACCGAGCACCCGAATATAATGGAAGTCAATGGGAAAACCCAAGCATTAAACCAGGCACCCCCTGATCTGAAGAGGGGAGGGTGCCTGGTACATAGGAAAAGGTCAGAAATTGATGGAAACATCACCAAAATGGTTCGGGAACAGCATGGGAAGGATGTAATAATAATACACACAAACCGAAGATAAAATCAATTTTAGAGGAAACATTGTTAGGAAACATTCTTTCCTGTATATTTACTTGCATATAAAGTGAAATGGCTGCCAAAAATTACAAACCGGATTCCCAAAAAGTTGGGACACTATACAAATCGTGAATAAAAACTGAATGCAATGATGTGGAGATGGCAAATGTCAATATTTTATTTGTAATAGAAAGTAGATGACAGATCAAACGTTTAATCCAAGTAAATGTATCATTTTAAAGGAAAAATACGTTGATTCAAAATTTCACTGTGTCAACAAATCCCAAAAAAGTTGGGACAAGTAGCAATAAGAGGCTGGAAAAAGTTAATTTGAGCATAACGAAGAGCTGGAAGACCTATTAACACTAATTAGGTCAATTGGCAACATGATTGGGTATAAAAAGAGCTTCTCAGAGTGGCAGTGTCTCTCAGAAGCCAAGATGGGTAGAGGATCACCAATTCCCACAATGTTGCGCAGAAAGATAGTGGAGCAATATCAGAAAGGTGTTACCCAGCAAAAAATTGCTAAGACTTTGCATCTATCATCATCAACTGTGCATAACATCATCCGAAGATTCAGAGAATCTGGAACAATCTCTGTGCGTAAGGATCAAGGCCGTAAAACCATACTGGATGCCCGTGATCTCCGGGCCCTTAAACGACACTGCACCACAAACAGGAATGCTACTGTAAAGGAAATCACAGAATGGGCTCAGGAATACTTCCAGAAACCATTGTCAGTGAACACAATCCACCGTGCCATCCGCCGTTGCCATCTGAAACTCTACTGTGCAAAGAAGAAGCCATTTCTAAGCAAGATCCACAAGCTCAGGCGTTTTCACTGGGCCAGGGATCATTTAAAATGGAGTGTGGCAAAATGGAAGACTGTTCTGTGGTCAGACCAGTCACGATTCGAAGTTCTTTTTGGAAATCTGGGACGCCATGTTATCCGGACCAAAGAGGACAAGGACAACCCAAGTTGTTATCAACGCTCAGTTCAGAAGCCTGCATCTCTGATGGTATGGGGTTTCATGAGTGCGTGTGGCATGGGCAGCTTGCATGTCTGGAAAGGCACCATCAATGCAGAAAAATATATTCAGGCTCTAGAACAACATATACTCCTATCCAGACGTAATCTCTTTCAGGGAAGATCCTGCATTTTTCAACAAGATAATGCCAGCCCACATTCTGCATCAATCACAACATCATGGCTGCGTAGGAGAAGGATCCGGGTACTGAAATGGCCAGTCTGCAGTCCAGATCTTTCACCTATAGAGAACATTTGGCGCATCATAAAGAGGAAGGTGCAACAAAAGAAGGCCCAAGACGATTGAACAGTTAGAGGCCTGTATTAGACAAGAATGGGAGAGCATTCCTATTTCTAAACTTGAGAAGCTGGTCTCCTCGGTCCCCAGACGTCTGTTGAATGTTGTAAGAAGAAGGGGAGATGCCACACAGTGGTGAAAATGGCCTTGTCCCAACTTTTGGGGGATTTGTTGACACCATGAAATTCTGATTCAACATATTTTTCCCTTAAAATGGTACATTTTCTCAGTTTAAACTTTTGTTCTGTGATTTATGTTCTATTCTGAATAAAATATTAGAAGTTGGCACCTCCACATCATTGCATTCAGTATTTATTCACGATTTGTATAGTGTCCCAACATTTTTGGAATCCGGTTTGTACAAGGAATCGGCACTCCAATACACCCTTTGTTACACATAAAGGAGGGCATCATACACAGCCTTGAAAAATTATGATTGCTGGCCTGCTGGTGACCCTCAAAAACATTTGGAGCAAGCGCCTGCTGAGCTGACCATGTAAAACAATATGGGCGAGGGCCTGCTGCTGCTTTGGTGACTCTAGATAACCTGGGGCCCGATCGCCCTATAAACTTTCTATGTTATTTTCAGGGCCAACCACGGTGACCACGGGTAAGGGGGAATCAGTGTTCGATTCCGGAGAGGGAGCCTGAGAAATAGATACGGCTATCACATCCAAGCAAAGCAGCATGCGCACAAATTACCTATTAGGTATAATTAGGTAATCAGCTGCAGATGAGCTGACCCTCTAAAACATTATATGCGAGGGCCTGCTGCTGAGCTGTCACGCCCATGTTCATGATCGTGACTCCTTGGGAGCCGCATGCAGTTGCCCCCCGGTCTGGGAGTTTTGTCAACTGCAGCTGGGGGCTGGTAGTAGTTTGCCTCTAGTGCGGTTGCCACGGACAACAGGTGTATTTGGCAGTGTAGCAGCCTGAGCTGCTTGCTAGGCGTCTCACTGTTGATGCGTGCGGTTGCCTCTGGCTATGTGTTGTATGTATGTATGCACTTTCTATGTCTGGTGTGCACGGGGTTTATGTTATGTGTGCACTGTGACACTTTCCTTCACTTGTGATTGCCCGTGGCAACATGTGGTGTTGTGTGCATGTGGTGGCGGTGTCTCGGCCCTATGACTAATCCCCAGGACATGGTTGCCACGCATGCTGTTGCCCGCGGTAACAGGTGAAGTGTGTGCTTCTTTGTGCTTTTTCCCCTTTAAGTAGTTTCCATCCCTTGCCTAGTGTAGGAAGGGTTAACTCCCTTCTTTGTGTGCGAACACTGGGTGTGAGTGGGTGTGGCTACATGGGCTATTTAGCCTCAGTTTAGATCAGAAGTCTGAGGGGTACTCCAGCCTTGTTTGTAAGCTGGAGTCATCCTCCTGGTCTTTTACCAGGGTTACCTTGTGGTCATAAATGTTTATATGTGATGTTAAGTTGATGTTCTTTTCCTTTCTATGTTTAATGCAGCTATGGATCTGGGTTTCTGTGTGATTATGTGTGTGTGCTGTGTCCATTTATGTTTGGTGTGGACATCAGCTTGTGAGCACGGGATCCAGTCAGCAAGGCTGTGACAGGTAGGTTTGGAACTAGAGTAGTTCACCTGCCATATCCATATGTCTGTTTATGTTCCCCTTCTCCTTGCAGCTTGGCCAGTGAGACTCCTGTTCCTCCGTGCCTAGGAGGAACAGGTCGTCTTACCCTGCTCCTAGTCCAGGGCCACCCTGAAGGGGTTGTAGGGACTATAGGTTCCGTTGTATGAGCCCTCCTACCATCAGGGTTGGCTAATACGGTTAGGAGTCAGGGTCAGTGTTAGGGACGCGATAGGAGGTGACCTGCTCCCTAATTCTGTCGTCCTGGCCTAGCAGCGACTAACATCTTCTGGCATTGCACGGCTGAGGGATTCCCTCATCCTCAACCATGACACTAACCATTCAAAAAATACTCACCTGGATACTTCAGCTAGGAATAATGGAATAGGACTCCAGTTCTATTTTGTTGGTTTTTGGAACTGGGGCCATGATTAAGAGGGACGGCCGGGGGAATCCATATTGCGTCGCTAGAGGTGAAATTCTGGGACCGGCGCAAGACTAACCAAAGCAAAAGCATTTGCCAAGAATGTTTTCATTAATCAAAAACGAAAGTCAGAGGTTTGAAGACCATCAGATACCGGCATAGTTCCGACCATAAACTATGATGACCGGCGATCAGGCTGCGTTATTCCCATGACCCGCCGAGCTGCTTCCACGAAACCAAAGTCTTTGGGTTCCGAGGGGAGTACGGTTTTAAAGCTGACAAAGTACGCTGTATGTCACTGCAGATGTGGCCCTGGTAAGGTCACTGCCTGAAGCAGACACCGTCTACGGAAAAATTGCATTGTATGTCACAGATAAATTTTTGAAGTGCACACGTTACACTGCAGATGTGGCCTTTGGTAAGGTCACTGTCAGAAGCGGACAACGTCTTCGGAAAAAGTACACTGGATGTCACTGATATTTTAGTGATGCGCACACTTTACACAGGAGATGTGGCACAGCTAATCTCACTGTCCGCAGCGGACCAGTCTATTGAAAAAGTACACTGGATGTCACTGACATTTTAGGGATGCGCACAATTTACACAGGAGATGTGGCACGAATAATTTAACTGTCCGCAGCGGCCTATTAAACGGTATTTAGCGCAGGATGCGCTAAAAATATGTATTGCTGCTGTCACACACAACAGTCCTAAAAAGGACTTTTGGGTCTCTAAAAAGTTTTTTGTATAAAAACATTCCTATTACACTCCCTACACTGTCTGTCCCTTCCTATGCACAGCTCTCCCTAACACTGAGCAATTTAGCACAGAATGTGCTGCAGACATATATTGCGGCTGTCACACACAATAGTCCTTACAAGGACTTTTGGGTCTCTGAAACGTTTTTGTACAAAAAAATATTCAATTACACTCCCTACACTCTCTGTCCCTTCCTATACTCAGCTCTCCCTGACTACGAATGAGCCGAACATGCATCATCGGGTGCTATATTATATAGCACCCGATGATGCGTTCCGGCCAACCAATCACTGTAATGCTACTAGCCAACATGGCTACTGGCATTACAGTGAGGGCAGTACTTAACTGCACGTGCGGGGAGGAGACTCGAGACACATGCGGGTAATACCGCCATGTGCCGAGCATCAAGATGCTCGAGCCGAACAGGTGTTCGGCCGGGCATGCTCGATCGTCACTAGCAGTCACCATTTTACAGGTCAGAAAACAGAGAAGGCGGCATCTGCCACAAAAAGGGATAATTCTGGACTATAATTAAAAAATAAAATCTAGGCCCTTTGCAGACGAGCGTTCCTCCTGCAGCGAGTCCGCATCGCAGCTCCCGGCCTGACCTCTGAGCACTGACGGTATTCACATAGCATTATATTGATTTATGATGCTATGTAACCCTTACAGTTCTGGAATGCTGCCCGTGTTATCCAATATATTCCAGAACTGTAAGGGTTACATAGCATCATAAATCAATGCTGGCAGCCCTGGGAGTCAGGCCGGGAGCTGCGTTGCAGACTCGCTGCAGGAGGAATGCTCATCTGCAAGGGGCCTAACAGTGCCGTGTGTTAATAAACATGCTGTTTGCTACCACTCTCTACCATCCATTTACTCAGGGACATATACGCTGCTGTCACTACATTGCTATTGCTGTCTTTGCATTAAACAAGTTAAAAGGTGTTGTATACAGTCCTAGGAAACCTCAGAGCATCATACACGACTTTTCAGGGCAATTTGGGCACTGTCAATTCAGGTTGGACCCCGGATAAATTCCGACAACCGATTTGTGTGAATTGGCCAGAAACAATTTTCATCACATGGGACGGAAACACTGCAATTTTCTGTGCAAGATTCTTGATTTTTCCACATGGAAATTGACCTGTTGTTTTTGTTGAGCAAAGATGTATTGTAGAATTTCTCCTCTGTCTTTAATGGAGAAGTAAAAATCTGCAATGAAATCCTGATTACCTGCAGATCTGCGGCAAAACCGGCAGGTGTGAATGGTGGTGTAAAATAAAACAAAATTCTGTATAATACCCTTACCAATACTCTGCCCTTATCCTGTGGCTTCTCTGGTTGATAGACCGGTCACTGTCTACTGGACTCCAGCGATGATGTGTCATGTCGAAATGTGAGTACTGCAAACAGTTACAAGCTGAAGCAATCGCACGTGTCAGCGTGACCAGGCCAGGTGAGATGACTATGCATGAAACTGGTCCTGTTCATCAAGAAGGATAGGGAGGGATTGGTAGAGGGAACCAGAGGAGCAAGGGTGCACAGATTGGCTTGGGCCCACCCACAGTGCACTTAACTTCCCATTGGCATACTGATTAAAAGTAATTTTCTCTAGAAAAAAAACAACCGATCTGCATAACAAACGTAGTCTTCTAATCAGTAGGATCGACTTTAACAGACATTATGCCTCATTTAATAGTATTGATCCTGCTGACAAAGGATATTAAGCATTAGTATATTCTACAACCTGTACCTGGAATCAGCAATAGTGTTGATTAACCAAAAAAGAAATATGCTTTTATTAAAAGGTAGTTCTGCTTTAGCTTAGAACAACCAACCCTACGGAGGCACAAGCCGAAATCAACGTCTAACAGCTCCAATTTCTATTAATGGGATTGTAGATTTTAGTCCGTAAAGCAATTATAATATTACTACTACGGCCCACACATACAAGGCCGTCTTTAACGCGGGGCAAAAGGGGAAGCTGCCCCGGGCCCAGTTGATCCTGGGGGGCCCAAGGCAACTGCCTCTTGAGCCCCGCTAGCCACTAGAGGACCTTTCATGGGTCCATACTTTATTAACTAAGTAGCAGGACATATAGGGCATACATGGGGTATGTCCCTGCACTTACTATTATTTCTGGGCGCCGCTCCGTTGCGCCACTGTGGCCCCCGTTACGTTCTCCTGCGCTGTATGCTAAGTAAAAGCATCGGAACACCAGGGAGGAGACATCAGCTTTTCTCTGTGGGCGTTCCCTCTCTCTGGCTGTAGCGCTGTCCAATCACAGCGCAGAATGTTAGAGCCAGGGAGAAAAAAAAACTCACCTTCTCCCTGGCTGTGAAGGAACGCCCAGGGTGTTCCAATGCTGTTACTTAGCATACAGTGCAGGAGAATGTAACGGGGGCCACACCGGCGCAATGGAGTGGCGCCCAGAAATAATAGTAAGTGCAGGGACATCCCCCATGTATGCCCTACATGTCCTGCTACTTTAGTTAATAAAGTATGGACCCATGAATGCGGCAGCGACACTTGTGTTCTCCCTCTTGCCCAGGGTCCAATCAATATTAAAGACGGCCCTGCACACATATTACATTATTTATCAACATTCTGAGTACTGTAAAATGATATTGCATTTTTAAGAAGGTCTTCGTTTGCTCTACACAACAGAAGCTGATGGTAATTGACCTTGCTCCATCTGTAGCAGGAAGAAAATTCTTACCATCATTTTACTTCTGTTTTGCCATGTGAAACAATGGCCATAGAATCCTTCAAATTTACCCAAAACTGGGTCTGTAAAGAAAAAAATGAAAAATTCAAGGCATTTGAAAAAAAAAAAAAAGGCAAAAATAAACAGCTTCAGTAATGTGAACATGAGAAAATTCACACAATCTGTGTTACCTTTCTGCTGGCTGCAACCTTCTGCCAGATATATTTTTTTTTTCATTCCTTTTAGGAAGCGCTTTGAGGGGAATATACCATGAGAACAATGCACAGCTGCTGCTGTATAGAGATATCTAATTGTCAATATTGTGGAATTTCTGCAGCTTATTACTTGCATTCAGTCTAATTCTGGGCAAATTGCCAGTCACTTCAGGGACATTTAAGGGAACCACATTACACGAGGTACGGCAGCCCAGCTTTAAGATACCCGGCTGTTTAGCCTCTGGCCAGGGAATGTTTTTACCGATGCTCACAAAAAAAGAAAGGAGGGGGTAACAACAAATAAATATAAAATTTGGTATTTTTTTTCAAGTGGGCTGAATTTCAAGCCCAGATGTTGGTAATGAAAGATTCAATTTAAGGATTTAAATTACAAATAAATAAAGAATGAAACAGATGTGATTTTTAAGGAAGTTCAAATTATCCAGGAAGAAAAATATCTCCGTGCATGACAAAGTACTATGGATTGTCTCGAGAGTGTGTCGGAAACAATCTGCTTTGTTAGATACACCCTAAGGACAGGCTTGGTATAGAACAGGGAGGACTGGTGGAGCTTGTCATTAAACAAAAATTGTGTTTAATAAAACTTTATAACCGTGATTAATCCTATGAGGCCCTAAAGGAGTTTGCAATTTCTGATAAACACATTTTCCTTGTTTGCAATGGTAATGATATTTTCAAGGAAGGAAATCTGAAAGAAAATTACAAAGTTAACAAAAAAAAAAAAAAAGCTCTTACCACCACCTAAAATAAGAATACTGCTGATGGCAAAAATATTACAAACATCATCATTTCTGTAATACAGCTTTTTCTAGTAGATTTTCTTATAGAAGAATACAAATTCATCATTGTAATCTCATCCTTGGTTCATTTAATTGAAGATAGATTAGATAGATAGATAGATAGATAGATAGATAGATAGATAGATAGATAGATAGATAGATAGATAGATACTAGCAGCACGGTGGCTCAGTGGTTAGCACTGGTGCATTGCAGGTCCTGACCGGAGACAGTTGAGTTTGTATGTCCTCCCTGTGTTTGCGTTGGTTTCCTCCCGGTATTCCGGTTTCCTCCCACACTCAAAAAACATACAAATAGACAAATTGGCCTACGAAACTGATCCTAGTGTGCGTTGTGGGTTGGGATCGATTAATGGCAGCCACTGACTTCCCAGGGAGTCGCCCCAGCCACATAACTATCCCTGCATTTTGAGACCCTGTGAGAAAAGCGCATTACAAATGTTTGTAATTAATTGTCAGTAGATAGATAGATAGATAGATAGATAGATAGATAGATAGATAGATATGAGGTGCATAAACATTAGACAGATATTAGACACATGGATAGATAGATAGATAGATAGATAGATAGATAGATAGATAGATAGATAGATATTAGATAAAAGGTCACTAAAAGGTAGATGAAATTTTTTTTGATAAAAGATAATTAGATAAAATTAGATAAGAGGTCACTAAAAGGTAGTGGGTGCAATCCCTCTGGGACCACTGGTGGGAAGTCCACTAGATATTCAAAAACATAAAAAAAAAATAAGCAGCACTCCAAAATACAGCAAAGGGGGTGGTAGTCCCACTTTATTAACCACACAACATTTCAGTCCAAAACAATTTGGTCTTTGTCAAGCAATGTGGTCAATGTCACGATAGTGTTTATATACACATGATAATCATCAATAGCCAATCTATCAATATGTGATTATTATGAATAGAGATAAGCGAATCGAAACTGAGGAAGTGGAATTCAATCCGAATTTTAGGAAATATTTGATTTGCACCGAATCTGAATTTCCTCACGCTTAGTGGTAACGAATGACGTTAGGACATGGAGAAAGGAACTCTGGGAACAAGGGATCACCCACAATGCCATGCATGCAGCTAATCAGCAGCCAGCCAGCTCTGTGATGTCACAGCCCTATAAATAGTCTCAGCCATCTTGGATTCAGCCATTTTCCAGTGTACTTAGCACAGGAAGAGAAGTCAGCAGGCGCTTAGGAAAGACTTGAAAAGGAATCATTCCACAGTATTGAAGCAGAACAGGGTTCAGTAGGCAGGGGAGGGCTGGCAACCTTAGTCCTGGGGGGCAAATCCAGTCAAGTGGCCCATTTTAGCCCCGCCCATTATTAAAAGCCCCTCCTACATATAATAGGCCACTCCCAACAAACACTGTACACCTGACATTCTATAGTTGAGGCCTGTCTCTACACATCATACGGAGAGGAGAGGCCTGTCCTGGCTGCACTGCCTGCTTCACATTATACAATAAACAGCAGGCTACAGCCAGAAAGCTCCTCCCTCCCCTGATCCTGCTCAAGGCCTGTGGTTCCCCCCACCATCTGCCACCCGCCCTTGGCCTGCTGCCCCCTTTTGTCATTCTCAACCAGCTCCGAATCCTCCTTCTGCAAATGACAGGAGGATGAGACTGAGCATCTCCTCTCCTACATAGCGCCACATACCTCTTACATCCAGTGATGTCACCTTTGTTGTAGACGTTCTCTTTCTTTATCTTCTCCATTCAGATTCAGACCAGACCACAGCCATCTCCCGTCTCTGCAGAGATTGAGAAACAGACATTAGTTTCCCACATTTCCATCATCTTCACATCTTCTGAACACCCTTTCCTGCCACCCCCAATACTGTGCCCGCTGTGCCCCCAATACTATACTGCAGAAACAGTCCCCCTGGAAATACTGCTACCACACAGATAGTGCCCCAATACTGTGCCCGCTGTGCCCCCAATACTATACTGCAGAAACAGTCCCCCTGGAAATACTACTACCACAAAGATAGTGCCCCCAATACTGTGACCGCTGTGCCCCCAATACTATACTGCAGAAACAGTCCCCCTGGAAATACTGCTACCACACAGATAGTGCCCCAATACTGTGCCCTCTATGCCCTCAATACTATACTGCAGAAACAGTACCCCTGGGAATACTACTACCACACAAATAGTGCCCTCTTAAACAATTATTACTATAAAAATAATTGTGCTAAGCTGATACTATGCCAGGGTGCCCCCAAAGTAACAGTGCTCCCCAAAATCCCACCAATAGAAATAATTCTCTGCCAGAGCACACTTAGTAGTAATAATGCCCCTATAGTGCCCTAGTAATCATGTTCCTTATAGCCCCCCAGTAGTAGTAAAGCTCCCCACAATACCCCCTAGTAGTACTAATTCTCCCTATAATATGACAGTACATGAAATACCCCCGCTTAGTGCCCGCAGTTGAGCTAATGTCCCCATAATGTATGCCAGTATAAAATACCCCGATATAGTGCCCCAGTAAATGCCCTCATAGTGCTCCTCTCCCCCTTCCCCATAGTGTCCCCCATAATATGCCAGTAAAAAAAAAAAAAAACACTAATACTTACCTCCATCAGCAGCGATGCAGGCCTCTCCCGGCCTGTGTCCCTGCTGTGTGCTGCCCGGCTCAGGTGGCACGATGATAATGACGTCATCGCGCTGCCTGAGCCGGCCTCTGATAGGCTGCAGGCATTAGTGTCTGCGGCCTATCAGAAGAACAGGGGAGGGACACGCCTCTCCCTCCCCTGCCCCACAGCACACAGCAGCTACCACCGCCGCCGCAATTACATCCAGGGTCGCGTCGCCTGTGGTGATCGGCGGTGCGGCCCTGAAGAATAAAAAATAAAAATGTTTTTGTTAAAGACGGCCCAGCAGCCTATTTTTAGGGCGGCCTGTCCCAGCCCTGTCAGTAGGGGAGTTTACACACTGGGTAATAGGAACAATCCTATTACACTTTGCTGCACTGACTGCAGATCCAAATTGCCATTATACAGCTCTGTAATTCCAACAAACCTTTTTTGTTATTGGGGTACAAGTGTTGTTTGATACAGGCATTAACAGGGTTTATTGCAAGGAAATATTTCTATGTCTTATTTGCCCTTGTCCCATGCAGTTATATATTCTAAAGCATTTTTTTGGCTCGTATTAGTGGTAAAAAAGGGCTTATTAGCCATTATGTAGTGAAGTGAGAAAATTACAGCCCTTTTTGGCATGTATTAGTGGCAAAAAAATATATATTTGCTACTCAGCGGTGCAGTTATATGTTCTAAAGCCCTTTTTGGGGTATATTAGTGGCACACAAAAAAAATATTTGCCGGTGTGTGGTAAAGTGAGAAAATTACAGCCCTTTTTGGCGTGCATTAGTGGCAAAAAAATATATATTTGCCATTCAGCGGTGCAGTTATATGTTCTAACGCCCTTTTTGGTGTGCATTAGTGGGAAAAAAAGGGCTCATTAGCCATTGTGTGGTGAAGTGAGAAAATTACAGACTTTTTTGGGGTGTATTAATTTCCTTTTTATTAATTTATTTGATCTAACAGTATGTCAGACAGAGAAGTGCCAGGCCCTGCATAGGGGAGTGGCAGAGACCTAAATATTTCTGGCGCAGACACAGGTCGCAGCAAAGTAAGGGGGCATGGCAGCAGGAGGCTGTTCCCTCAGCCAGAGAAGTATTATATGCTGTGGGCTCAGCTCCACTATACAGTGAGGATGAGCTACTAGAGGACAGTCAGCAGCTACTGGCCAGTCAAGATGTGGAGGAAACATCCGCCGCTTCCTCCGGTAGGCGGGCAAGTAGTGATGAGGAGAGTGGCGTGGGAGCTGGTGTTGCGAGCAGCCAGGCTCCTGACCCCGAGACCATTGAGGAGGACAGTGACGTGCAGACAGTACTCGATGATGATGTAGCTGATCGAACTTGGGAGGGGAATTAGGGGCTACATCATCATCGGGAGAAGAGGGTGGCAGCTTGCATCGCCAGGAGTCAGCAGGGTGGCAGCAGTGGGAGGTCAGGAGCCAAACGTGCCCGGGTTAGACCACCCGATTTGCAGGAGCCTACCTGCCCAGAAAGTAGTGGTGCAGGGTTTAACGGAAGCAGTGGCAGTAGCAATCAGTCAGTGCAGAGTGTTGGGGGTAAAATCACCTATTCGGCGGTGTGGCAGTTTTTTGTTAAGGCGCCGGAGGAGGTGAACATGGCCATTTGTAGAATCTTTGGGCAGAAGTTGAAGCATGGCCAGGGTGCCAATGTTGGCACCACAGGCCTGCATCAACATATGCAGTGTCACCATAAAGTGGCCTGGGAGAACCGTGGCTCCAATGTGGTGGTCCAGCCTGTCGTTGCAACCGCTGCATCATCCAGTGGCACGCACCAGATTTCAGGCAGTCAAGGTTCCACCACCTCAGCCGAAGGGAGCTGTCTGTCCTTCCCATCATCTGCTGGTCTTGAAGCTCCTGCTTCTCCTACTCCTCGTCAGTCATTCAGTGAGCAATGCCATGTAAAATCAGTTTTGAGTAACTTGAGGGGTGTAGTTTTTACAATGGGGTCATTTATAGGAGGTTTCTATTATGTAAGCCCCACAAAGCGACTTCAGACCTGAACTGGTCCTTAAAAAGTGGGTTTTGGAAATTTTCTTAAAAATTTTAAGAATTGCTTCTATAAGTCTCCTAACAAAATGATGCCAATATAAAGTAGACATATGGGGAGTGTTAAGTAATAAATATTTAATGAGGTATCACTTTCTGTCTGTTTTAAAAGCAGAGAAATAGAAATTTAGAAAATTGCGCATTTTTCAAAATTTGGGGTAAATTTGAGATTTTTAAATAAAGATGAAATATATTGACTCAAATTTATGACTATCATGGAGTACAATGTGTCACGAGAAAACAAGGCTTGAATAAGTAAAAGCGTTCCAAAGTTATTACCACATAAAGTGACACATGTCAGATTTGCAAAAAATCTGTCTGGTCCTTAAAGGGATTTTGTCAGCAAGATTTTCGATATGGAGCTGTTCATATCATCCTTTCAGTCTCCATTATCTAATTAAAAATATACTAGTTTTACCCCCACCTGTCCTTTTATTTTTGATAAAAATCGGTTTTATTAATATGCTAATTACCTTACTAACTTGCCCAAGGGGCTGTCCCTCCGGCCGTTTGTGCCCAGCCACGCCCCTTATCTCGTAGCCCAGCGCCGCCCCACTGCTAATTATGTAACACTGACATGGAAAAAGGACCTAGTGTCACGGTGCGGTTCACTGTGCAGGGTGGCTGCACGCCATTTGCTGCGGGTGATGCCGTGCAGGTTGGTTGCTTTTGGCTGTGTGCTGGCTGTGGTATCTGGCGTGAACCTGCCCGTGTACGTGTGTACCCCTTTGACTGTGTTTGTAGTTTTGTTCAGTGTTCCTGGTTGCCATGGGCAACACCCATTTCTGTATCCCGTGTATGCCGGTTGCCATGGGCAATGCCCAGTTCTGTTCTTGTGTGTCCTGTTCTGAGCTCTGGTGCTGATGGGGTTAACTCCCTAGTCTGCTGTGCCTGGGTGTGGTTTTGCAGGTGCACTTGTTCAGCACCTATTTCTCTCTGTGTCTCCTGTTCCTGGGGTTCAGTGCTGGTTTAGTTGTTCTGTTGGTCAGTTTGTCCTGCTCCATTCTAGGTAATGTGGTATAGCTCCTTGCTGCTGACCCAAGGGGTCTGACCATCTGCCTGTTTATATGGTTCCGCCTAGGTTTATATTGTTGTATTCTGTTCCTTGTTTTGCCATGTCCTGTTCTGTCTGTATCTGCCCTGTATTATGTTATTTGTTCCTGTTCATTTCCTAGCAGTGCTTAACTGAGTCTGTTGTAATGTCTGTATTCCTGTAGAGCCTAGCAGAGCTTATCTGCGTCTGTTCCCTATCCTGTTATTGTCTGGCAGTCCTACTGCTATTCCGTTCATGTCTGCTTCTGTTCTTGTTTTATGTCTGCCTCCGGAAGGGGGTCCCTGGCTTCACCGGAGGGGGAATCGCCATCCGTGTGCAGCTCTGCCTGAGGCCACTTTGCTTCTTTCGCTTGTGGCGCAGGTAATTGCTTCTGCCTTTGTTATGCCTTGCCTGTCTGTAGTATCTGCATCTGTATCAGTATCACTGTCTGTCTCTGCTGGTACCTTTTGTTGGTATCTTCCGGTCTGCTAGTACCACTGTTGGTATCTTCTGGTCTGCTGGACCAGCTGCCACTGACTCGGTTTATACTCTGGAGTCGCCCCTGGCAACTACCTTGGCTCAAGTCTATCTTCACCACCAGAGGTGCTAGTGAAGACCTGGTGTTGCTTAGTTACGCCCCTCCAGAGTATTGTGAGTCAGTGGGTACACACCCGCTGGTTCGTTACACCTAGGAATTTTAGCGAACAGCAAACTAAGCTGTAAAAACCAGTGTCAGGCAGCTGCTGCTAAGGCCAATAAGATAATGGGTTGCATCAAAAGGGGCATAGATGCCCGTGATGAGAACATAGTCCTGCCACTTTATAAATCACTAGTCAGACCACACATGGAGTGCTGTGTACAGTTCTGGGCTCCTGTGATCAAGCCAGACATAGCAGAGCTGGAGAGGGTTCAGAGGAGGGCAACTAAAGTAATAACTGGAATGGGGGGGACTACAGTACCCTGAGAGATTATCAAAATTACAGTTATTCAGTTTAGAAAAAAGACGACTGAGGAGAGCTCTAATAACTATGTATGAATATATCAGGGGTCAGTACAGAGATCTCGCCCATCCATTTATCCCCAGGACTGTGCATCTGGAGGAAAGAAGGTTTGTACACAAACATAGAAGAGGATTCTACAGTAAGAGCATTAAGACTATGGAACTCTCTGAGGAGGTGGTGATGGTCAGTTCACTAAACGAGTTCAAGAGGGGCCTGGATGTATTTCTGGAGTGTAATAATATTACAGGCTATAGCTACTAGAGATGGGTCGTTGGTCCAGGGAGTTATTCTGATTGCCTAATTGGAGCCTTCCCCCCCCCCCCCCCCCCTCTAAGCAGTGCACTCATTTAAAAATTAAAAATAAAAATAATAATCCTCCAAGAATCAGGGAAAAAAAAGGAAAATGGGCAGCACTCCAATTAAGATAAGTGGACTTCTTTATTCACTGCTTTATCCACTGCTGCAACGTTTCAGCTCATCTCAATAGAGCCTTTGTCAGGTGCCTACACGTCTCTGTTCACTAGATGCCGAGCATCATCTTTAGCTACTTTATGAGCCCATGTACCGTATGTGAAGTAATATACGTGCACCATATCCATCCAGCTATTGCTCATTGAGGAATTATAATGAATTAACAGTTTCTGTATTAATCATGCATTTTTAATTGTTGCGCTTGCACTTTATTCACATTTGTGATATACATGTGTATGGACTGCACGTAAAAAGGTTGGAATCGGGTCTTCTTGTTTCTGTGTTTATAATTAGAGATGAGCGAATTTCTCAAATTCGGCAGGTTCGCAGAATTTTTTTTGAAAAAATTTGTATCGATCGGAATTTATTTGTGGAGAATCGCGTAAAAAAACGGATAACTCCTGGCTGCAGACCACAGCAATCTAAAATGAAAAGCTCCCTGGGAAACAGTAATATGCAAAATAACTGTGGAGCCCCAGTTATGGGTCTTCAACACAGAGAAAGCCAGATATCCTTCAAAGGAAGGAAAAACCGAGCAAAGGGGTGTCTCTATTACAGAGATAACCAGATCCACCATATTAAGTGGCCCCTATGTCAAGATCCCGCTCTTTTACAAGCTTTAAAGTTGTGACGGGGAAGACCTAAGCCGTTTATACAAGTAGAGCCCCCCTCCCGACAGAGTGGAGAGGGTGTTAGCAGTAAGTTTGTGTTGACGTCACTGATTATTTTGCCCTTCCTCTGATCCGTCAGAACAATAACTCACAAAAAATGGATCCTGTATGTGGAGCATCTGCCTTCACTTGGTCAGCATTTGGTCAGTAATCCATCAGTATTGCTAAAGCCAAAAAAAACAGGAGTGGTTCAAAAACAGAGGTGACATGTGAATGGAATATTTGCATGTCTTCTGTGTTTTGTACCCACTCCTGCTTTTGGCTACAAAATCATAAGCCAATTCTGATGCAAAATAGGGACCATGTCATGCAAACCATACAGCTGTTACACAGACAGGATCCATTGTGCGTCTCATTTTTCCTTCCTTCTGACAGATCAGAAGAAGGGTCAAATAAATTATGTCAGCCAGGCTGAAAGGCAAAATAGTGGCCCAGTCATAAAGTGGGGAGGCTGGAAACAGCATGAGAAGTCCACAGAGTGGACCTATGACATATTGGTGAGGTCGCAGCAGCACCAGGAGGAGGCCACAGAGTGGCACAATGACAGTGGGGAGGTGGCAGCATCGGGAGACCACAGAGTTACAAGGTGGCATAGTGTGGAGGTGGCAGCAGCATCATGAGACCACAGAGTGACCCAGTGACAGAGTGGGGAGGTGGGTGGCAATACCCATACCTGACAGTGTTTATTTATTTATTAACTACTACTTCGTGGATGGATAATAAAGATGCATTATTAATTGAATAGCAAAAAGAGCGCCATGGTCATTCATGTTATATTGTTACTGCAACTACCGCTGAGCATCGGAAAAAGTAATAGAGGAGTGCCGTCAAAATAATGTAATATTGCGATACCGGTATCAGCTGAAGATGGTGGGTGAAAGAAGGAGCACTTGGCATCAGATGTGTAGCATCAGGTGGGTGGCAGCATCAGAATAGAAGCGGAGACAGGTAGTGGTGTTCAGGATAGACTTGAGCCAAGGTAATTCCCGGGGGCGACTCCAGAGCGTAAACCGGCAGCTGGTCCAGCAGACCAGAAGATACCATCAGTGGTATTCGAAGACCGGAAGATACCAACAAAGGTACCAGCAGAGACAGACAGTGATACTGATACAGATACTACAGACAGGCAAGGCATAACAAAGGCAGAAGCAATTACCTGTGCTGCAAGCGAAAGAATCAAAGCGGCCCCAGGCAGAGCTGCACACGGATGGCGATTTCCCCCTCCGGTGAAGCCAGGGACCCCATTCCAGAGGCAGACGTGAAACAAGAACAGAAGCAGACATGAACGGAATAGCAGAAGCAGTAAGGACTGCCAGACAGACAATAAAAACGATAGCTAGGAGACCGGGCCTGAGGATGGCTCTCCTCGGCACCTGTAGAAGGCAGGTCCCAATGCCATGCAAGGCATTGGGCAGCCTCTTCACGGCATCAGGCTGCCTTGTCACACATCAGGTCCCCGCCACAACATCGCAGGGACCCCATGGGCTTCCTCACCTGCAGCAAACGCCTTCTTTGTCGCAGTCAGCCCTGACCGCGGCATAGAAGGGGTTAATCTGCTGGCATCGCCGTGTACAGCGATGCCGGCGGATACAGCAGGGGCCCGGCTATCAGGGACTACCGGGCCCCTGCATTGATCGGGGGAAGCTGTGCCAGAATGCATTCCGCCGTACATGTACGGCGTTTTGCGTTAAGGGGTTAATAATCACCCTCTGTTTTCCATCACTAAGCCAGTTACTTACCTACATACAGACATTTTCTCCCAGTCCAACCATTCTCATTTTATATACTAACCTTTCATGCGGTACAGTTTCAAATGCTTTGGAGAAGTCCTGATATCTAGACTGTAGATATATAGATAGACGATAGCTAGACAGATAGATCTTACATGTTAGAGATACATGAAATAGATGACAGTGGTGGAACTCTTGAGCTTGTACCATCACCAGTTAACAGAATCAAGGGGTTTCCATATTCTATTGAAGCATAAACCCTTCTACCACCACTCAGATTTCCATTACTGGAAATCTATGGTGGAACATGTGAAGCATTTTAAGGGGTTTGGTCTCTTTTTAGAAAATCTGTCATGGTCTCCACCTATATAACGCCCTGATATGTCTAAACCTCATGTTAGAGCAGACCACTGAAAACCTGGTGTTTTTGATTTCCCCCAATACGCTATCTGTAAAAAAAAAAAAACACAATATAATTAGGTAGTTACATAATGGGGTCTGGACCCAATGCCATTTCACCAGTTTTACTTCTAAATATATGCAGTGTCCCAGTGTGTAAATGGGACACTTTAAACATCTGTATTTGCAATGATGGTATTTCCTATTATCTGGCTGGCAATGTCATTTACATCCATTTGCCCCTATGGATGTAAACAGGCATCGTCCAACATGTAGTCTGCTATTTCTACCCCTTGGTCATGGCCTGTTACACCTAACATTTATCTATAGCAGCTTAGCACAGAAAAGTAAGTCTATGTCTGGATATGGGGAGAGACTACTGAGGGTTACAGCTGAATCTAGCCTAAGGACCTCATTAGCACAAATGCCTGAGAGCAACTTCCGAGTGCCAGGACACGAATGGACAGTTAGTGCTCAGACTTGTCCTTATCCACTACACAAGCCTTCTGGGTCATAGTGGAAAAACCAAAACCTTTTCAGAAGAGTATCCTGCAAATAATGAAGCAGAAGTGTTTGCCTGCCGCAAGGGGAACACCCTTATTGTATAAATCAAAATATAAATTAAGCAAATATCATATTCAGTACCAGAGTGCTAGAGTTGGAAACTTTAAAGTAAATCTTTAGTTTTCCTGTAGAGTATCAGCAGTAGACGAATCCCTCCATTGACAACTGCTACTACCTGATAATAGGATTACAATTGAGCCTAATTCTGAGTCATCACTTATATCATACATATGACCTGTATCTGTACTGACTACCTGAAGACAATTGATTCAGTAAACGTTCAACTGTTTATTACAACTGACTCCTCATCCTTTCTACTCAACATTTGCACCTAACGGTGCTGGCGTCACGAACCAGGGGTCCAGGCACCAAAGCACCATAAACACAAATTACCATCAAGGGAACCTCAACCAACTTCTGGCTGGTGTTTCCTGCAACAGAGAGTGTCCCGGAGGATTTCGTGCTGTCTTCCTCATCACTGCATGCTGGCCCAGGGAGGCATCTGCTAACCGTTAGTACAAACAACTACTGCCCCCATCGGCCCACGTGTTTTCCCCTGCATGTCCCGGTCGCTGCATATAAAGTATGGAATACATAACTTGGGTAGAATTTATAAAGACTGGCGTTTCTGTGGTAAATTCTAGTAAATTTGCAGGGCTGTGGAATGATACACTGCCTTCCTCCAAGCTCTGCCCACACCATGCCCACTTTTGGAGTGCAGACCCCTCTGGTAATCGCTTACCATCCAAGACAAGAAATGATCGGCCATGTTGAAATCCATCATTCTATACCCAGACATCTGCCATTGGGGAAGAGTTTGGGGACATCCATACACATTAAATTGTCTCATGATATTGACAAATTCAGACTACTTTTATTTACATGGGTTGTCTTTATAAAATTATGCAAAAAGGGACAGAATGGGTTTAAAGAATAGAACAAGCAGTACTCCCTTCCCCAATCCCACACTTCTACCTTTCAACCAGTGCTTAGCTGAGTGGACATTTCCTACATGTCAAGAGACCAGCAGGGACCTAGTAAGTGTCAGGATTGCAGCTTGTTTTATTTTTGTAACCTAGTCTGCACCTTTTTTTTTTTTTTTTTTCAGAATGTTTTTTTTTTCACCAGAAAACCCCTTTATTCTGTATGGCTAGTCTTATGCTAGGATAATGAGTAGGGATGAGAGAATCGACTAATTCACAGAAAACTTTGTTAGAATACTGTACGGAGCGGGAGCTCCATACAGTATTAGAATGTATTGGCTCTGATGAGCCGAAGTTATTACTTCACGAAGTCTGGCGAGACTTCAGGTAACAACTTCAAAAATTAATTTCTACTGTAAAAAAACTTTTACCGAACACGAGTTGGGTCTCACGTACAGTATTCGAACGAATTTGGTCATCCCTAATATTGAGGGCTTGCCACCACTCCTGACATGTCTGTTTTAGTAATTATACATTCCCCTTTAGAATTTTTTTTTTATTCTGGAGCATCTTTTCTTATATCTTTGTGCTGTGTTGTTCCTCTGTTATTACTACTAGAAACTTATGAAAAGAATTGCCAACTGGGTGTTACCATTTCCTTGCCAAAGGGGTGTGCCACTACACAGTCTGACACTGGCAAGACTGATTGGATAGTGTGAGAATGTGCAGTGACCCATCCCCACCTGGTTGTCATTTTGTTAATAAAATTGTAGTAGGAACAGAGGAACAAAAGAACAGAGTTCTTAGAAAGAATGATGCAGAATTGTTATATTTTGAGTAGGGATGAGGTTCAGGTTTTGGTTATCCCACTACCACAGACCTTAACGGAATTCTATGACGGTGGGCACCGCAGAAGCCTATTAGAGGCATTTCGTATTCCATTCCGCCATAAAAGAGGTCTATGGCAATACGGAATGCCTCTTATAGGCTTTCATGGTGCAATCAGTCATAGAATTCCGTTATGGTCAGTGGTAGTGGAATTCTTCGATAACCCAAACCCGAACCTTGTACGCCAAACTAAAAACACAAGAAGTTTGCTCAACACTAATTGAGCAGACATGTCAGGAGTGGTGACTGGTCCTCCTTAACATTCTAACCAATTCAACCAATCTCCATATCTGTAAAACACACAAACATATATAACAATTATTATTAACAATTCAAATGATCATCAACAATAATTCTCACATTTATCATACTTTTCATCAGTCTCTCCTGTGTCACATTTTCTCTCAGTCGTTACTGGTAAACATTGCATCCATATAATTTAGTTGACTATCGCCCAAGAAGGCAACGTCCAATATTCCACACGATATCTGTAATTCATGTGCTTCTTCATATAAGTGTGCGGAGTCCCATTTGTTAAGGCATTGACAAAAGGACTGCACATTCTTTTACATGAACATATAACAGTTTTAGATACTTCTTAGTAGTACTGTAGATATTCTATTTATTGCTATTTCATCTGAATCTCCATTCATTTAAATGCTTGTATCTGCTGCAGCTGGAGTCCTTAGGCCAGGCTGGTAAGATTCTTCTTGAGCAGTCATTTTACACTATATGTAAGTTTTAACACTTTTTCAATTAATTAGACTAATTAAGTTCAGATAAAAAACTGGGTTGAATATTTAAAAAACTGCCCAGTTTATTATTATTATAGACATGTTCATGTGGCTGAGATGACTGATAGGTACAGGCAGGACAGCCAGAGTCATTTAATCCCAGGGACCTGCCTTCTCAAGGTGGCTGCAGGGACCGCATAATCAATCATCTTGAAGCGTCTTGCTGCTGACTGCTGCTGTGTGAGTATGTAATATTTGGATGTATCCGTATGGCGAGCACCAAAAATAAATTTTACTTGTGGGCCCTAGATGACCCAGTCCGACACACTGGACCAGGTATGAACCGGTACACCCCTAGTCCCTAGCTGTTCGAAATAGAAAACTAAACTTGACATCTCTATACAAACCCAAACTAATTTACAGTTTTATTTCTATAGAGTAACATCACAGACAATGGGAAGAGTTGAGGCAGGCCGAATGTATAATTCTACATAATAATGGGGAATTGGTGGAGTAAAGAGTTTAGTTCACCTTGGCAATGAAATATCAAATTTTATGTTGGGAAAACTTGGGAGAAAAAATTCAAAAAGTGGTTATTTACGAAGGTTAGCACATCCAAATATTAAAAGATCTTAATGCCAACATAGAGTAAGCGAGTAGGAATATTGGACACATTTATGAATGATGGTATTATACTCTTCAGATTCCATTATTATTATATTCAGAAATCCATTAAGAAGCCCCCAAAATGTCATGGAAATAAAACATAGCGAACAAATTTTTAGATTGGTAAAATATTTTACTATTACCTAGACATTGCATCTTCCAAGTTTGAAGACAGTGCTGTCTACATCTGATTGCAGTACAGTCGTTCATTCACTTCAGCATTCAATCCATCAGCTTTTCAAACAATTGCCAGGGGCTACAACAATTGCTGTTTGTGTTCGGGAAACACTGATTAATGAATGCAACAATTCTCAAATTTATCAATGTTACAGTAGCAATTTACTCCATACAAGAAATGCATTGCAAATGTATTTTATATATATCTCACAACAAATGGCATTGCCAAAATTAATCCAACTGCCCCTAAATTCTTGATAATGATATTGAAATAGTACTTATGGCATAAAATGAAGTTTGCAACTGGCATGAATGTAAAATAGCGTGAATAGTCATAAATCAAAAAGTCAAACCATTATGATTCATTAGAGAAAGGAAGAATAGACATAAAATGTGCCATCCCACAGCTGCTTTGCCATTAGTCTCGTAACATATTTAATATATATATATATTCATTCCTTCTGGTATGTTTCCTGTATCACTGAGAAATAGTCAATGTAAACGTATAAAACCAAATAAAGTCCCAACTTTACAGATAAAATCTACGACAAGCTACAAAAGTCTAGGTAAGGAGCATGAGATCACTTGAGATTATATATACGAATTCCATAATGGAGAACATGGTCATTAAAGGTTCCTAACGGCCTTCAAACAAAATCAGGCCATAATCAGATGAAAGTCCCAAAAAGCAGGTCTGTTAATAATATACATATGTAATTCCATAGTATAGCAGATAAGTGTGTGATCGGTGGGGTCTAACTGCTGGGATGTCCACAGATGATGAGAATGGGGGCCTTGTAGTTAAATGGGGCAGTAGTTCAATATGTGCCCTGATGCTAAATTCATCTCTATGAGTGAGACCATCAGAGAAGGCTGAGAGCTGTACTTGGTTATCTACAGCAGGTTCATAGAGATAAATTGAGCTGTAGAGCCACTCCATTCATATAGGAGGATCCCTACTATATTTTGCACACACCTCCTCTACAAAGCAATGTGTCTCCATGGTTACAGTCTAGTCTGATCCAGTAGCCATGCTCTCTTATGCTTCTTGCTATCTTAAATTCAGTGTGTTAGATAGACTGATGGAAGGCACTATACATACATAGAACTACAAGTAACACCACACTGTTTAATGCACAAAGACATAAGTAAATGGTGAATTCCTAGGAAAAAAATAAACTGCATGGTTGCTATACTTACTTTAAGAAAAAGTAGAAGCTCTTTGCGCATATTATTGATCAAAAATAAATGTTGGGCCCATCTACCGGCGACAAGGTGGCTTCTAACAGACGGGACCTACTCTAACACATGCCTCTCCTGGGCTTTTGGCCTACAATTGAGCAAAGTAGGATCCAGCTATGTAATACTACTGATTAAAAGCACCAGGTAGATGGGCGGGGGTGCACGGTTCACAGGGGACGCCACTACCCAATGGTATACACCAAAAAATACTTTGCCCATATTGTAGGCTGTAGTCTCAGGAGAAGCATGTGTTAGAGTAGGTCCCATCTGTTTGAAGCCACCTTGTTGCTGGTAGATGGGCCCGACATATTTTTGATCAATAATATGTACAAAGAGCTTCTACTTTTTCTTACAGTAAGTATAGCAAACATGCAGTTTTATTTTTTTCCCATGAATTCATTGTTTACTTATGTCTTTGTGCATTAAGCAGTGTGCTGTTACTTGTAGTTCTATGTATGTATTGTATTTTAGCCAAGGTAGTGTGAACCTGCACCTTTATCTATATGCATTATGGATGTGCTGGTTTAATGTTCCTTTTTTTTATGGAAGGTACTGTGACTGCAGGATCAGACTACACAAGGTTTGTTTGTAGTCTGTTACCATGGAGACACATAGGGGGAATGTATCATTTGTGGTGGTTCTGATGTCGGTTTTAAAGAGGACTTGTCACCTCTCTTGACTAGTCTGTTTTACTAGCTACCTGCTTGCTCCATATTAATACCAACTCTGAAGCATATATTGTTATGATTCTATGTTGTGCTGTACACTTATTACTGCAATTAGTTTCTGGATAAAAGTACAGTTGGGTGGTACCCGTTGGGGGGGGGGGGGGGTGTCCCTGCACAGTCTGGTTCTGGCAGCACTGATTGGACAATGCCAGACTGTGCAGGGACACACCCTCAGCTAATAACTCCCATCTCAACCTTTATCCATAAACTTCCAGCAAGAATAGAAGAAGAATGACAAAATATAGAGTCATAAAAATAAATGTTCCGGAATTGCAATTTCATATGGAATAGAATTATTTACTAAAAGTCTGTCTTTGCTTTGTGAGGTTGCACCAAATTGTCAAATGGGGCCCAGTAATAATATATGTGGCAGGCATGCAATGTGGTGTATGCTTATGTTTGTAAAAGTACACCAGGGGACTTCTGGGGGTGGACTTTTTAAAAAGTCACGCATAATTAATGAGACTTAAAAAGGTTGTATCATCTCAGACAATGCTAGGATATGCCCCCATTGTCTTTTAGGTGCAGGTCCCAGCGGTATATCGGGCACGAAGCCCCGCTGGTAGCTGGAGGACTCTGGTCCGACCACCACCAAGCACTCTCCCCACAGAAGTGAATGGGAGCGCACCGCACATGACCAGCCACCGCTCCCATTCACTTCTATGGGCCCGACGGAAATAGCCGAGCCAGTGCTTGGCTATTTTCGGCGTCCCTATAGAAAATTAATGTAGGGTGGCTGCGCATGCGCAGTGCGCCATCCACCACTTCCGGGGCTCCATTCTCGATATAGGTGTGGGTCCCAGCGGTGGCACCCGCACCTATAAGATAATGGGTGCATATCCTAGCGATATGCCTCCATTGTCTGAGATGAGAAATGCCTTTTAAAGGTGTGCTAATCTGAAATCTTGACCTACTTTTCACTCCACTTCTAGTGGCGAGGATTAGAGATGGTACATCCGAAGTCGATTTGCTAAAAACGTTGTTGCAATACTATATGGAGTTCCCGCTCCATACAGTATTAAAATGTATTGGCTCCAATGAGCCAAAGTTATTACTTCGCGAAATCTCGTGAGACTTTGTGTAACAACTTCGGGAATTAATTATTACTGTAAAAAACTTTATAACCGAACTCAGATTCTGTTCCAAGGTACCACTCAGAACCGAACCCGAGTTCGGATGCATCCGGATGTATTAAATGAAACGGAGGCGTTTTATTCAGGTTTTGAGATCCTGTGCCAGATCTCAAAACTGAATCAAAAAGGCTGATGTGAAAAAAGCCTAAAATCTACGGCAGCCTCCTAGCTGCTGTAGATTTCTGTCATTATTCACATGAGAAAACTGGCAAGAATGCAGATAAAATTGCCAGGCCTGCTGCCCCACCCCTCCCGCCCTTGTCATGACCCCTTTTCTTGACACTTCTGAAAGGTGGTGGAAGGGGGAAAAGTAAACATTTTTTACATTTTGCGCAAAATTTGTGACTTTTGTACTCCACAATGGTTGCATAAAGACCATAATAAATGGCTCCTATAGTCTGCACATTATTTTTTTTAATTATTTTTTTAGATTCCCTGGAGTAAAAAAATTGTTACAAATGTGGACATACTCTAAGCCAGGGATGCTCAACCTGCGGCCCTCAAGCTGTTGTAAAACTACAACTCCCAACATGCCCTGCTGTAGGCTGGTAGCTCAAAGCTGTCTGGGCATGCTGGGAGATGTAGTTTTGTGGCTCGCAGGTTGGGCATCCCTGCTCTAAGCCATCTCTTTAAGCCAAATGACCATATTTTGAAGGAAGCGACTGCCCACAAAGTAAATTTCCCCCTAAAATTTGACTGCATGTAAACATCTTGTAGCGCCAGCTATTTAAAACATAATGGGATCCCATCATTCAATATGCCCCAGCTAATCCTGAAACTTTGACAAAAGATCTAACGGTAATTCCTGCTCACAACATCCCAGCCGAGCAGAACAGCTCGGTCAATGAACCTGTGCGGTATCTTTAAAATGCAAATATTGATGTATTGTTCTACTAGGTCTTATTTATCATAGAGAAGCAGATTTATATGACATCCTCTATATGCAATTGTAACCACAATTTACCATGTCAAACGTACTTGACTAAACAAAATGCCACTAAGTAGGCCATTCAAATCTGTTACTATAATACAACTGTAAAATTATGCAGGTAAAGATTCCTTTATGCCACCAGAGCTCAGCGACATTTTGCTATGTATTTTTATTTTTATTTTTTGCCAAACATTTGTTTTCAAACTATATTGTTTTCTCAGCGCATCTGAATCAGCAGTATTTAAATACCCAGTATATCAGAACAGATACGCACACAACAAATACAGCAGGTGTTTAATTGTGGTTTAGGATCCACATTGTTCACATTTTATAATCACAATTAAAATCAAACAATAACACCAAAGGAATTTCAGTACATGGCAATAATATTTAGCCATATAGTGGAATTGATAAGGATCCAAATATTTCCCTGCCTATTGTGGTAACCCTGTGGTGACTGATTGCTTCTATGCAGTCGGCGAGCAACTAAGAAATGCTTAATTTTTTTATTTTATTTTTTCTTAAATTATCAATTTGTTTCATGGATATGAGAACAATGTAAACCCCAAGGAGAGAGCCATAGTTAGTGTGGTATTAAAACAGTTATATAACTAATAAAAACACTAAATCAACTTAGATATGCAGCAGTGTGTCATTTTCATTTTAATAAAAAGGGACATTATTCTCCTCTCGAAATTATAAAATTGTGTTTTTTAACTCTGTGCCAGGACAATCTGGAAGTGAAAAGTAATAAATCCACGGCTTCTAAAATTGCTGTTTGAGCCATTTCACTAATCTCCAGAAAGGTAAAAAGTAACAATGGAAACGCTTGCCAATATCAGTATTCTGCATTAGAGAATTTAAACAATTCAGCTGCTTCATGTTCTCGCTTCCTATTTTCAGCTGGGATGTGCATTCACTCATTTGCCTCGTTGGGTACATACTGTACATAATGAAATAGATACAGTAAGTCTGGATAAGCAGATCAAAATGTTGCTATTAAGTAGAATAAGTCATTTGTCTCATAGATTATCATAAAAAGCGGTGGCTTCAATTGTAGGGGAATCAAACTGGAAGAGACCGAAATGCAGAAAAAATGTTCTACTATTGAAAGCATAGCTGACCTGAATACTAAAAAAATTAAAAATAAAAGCCCATAGGAATAAATAGGCTGTCTCCTCATTTAATAGAAGAGACTTCTGTATTTGGGGCCACAATCAATTAGATGGAGCACAGAATAGCGACGACTAGCATTTTCCTCACTTTAGAGGACCCAGCACATCCATGCATTATTAGACAGCCCATTGATTTCCACTGGCAATGTGTAGCATCTAATTTCCCGTATGGTGGCACTACAGGGGTATCCAACAATTGCCGCCAGCTTCTGTCAAAGATTACAGCTGATTGTTGGGGTTCCAGAAAAGATATTTCCCTTCAGTACAGTTTTCTCATAGAAAAATGGGTTGTTGTACATTGCTACATGTGATTGTAACAATGTTATTGGATAATGTTTCCTTTTTAGAACACTGATAAATTTGATATCAATTTCCATCTATTGTTTTTTGTTTTGTTTTTCACTGTGGATGTTTCGGCAATGCCATAAAAGGGGCGAGAGACCTACAGTATCTCACAAAAGTGAGTACAGACCTCACATTTTTGAAAATATTTTATTCTATATTTTCATCGGACAACACTGAAGATCGTACACTGTGATACAATGTACAATGTAAAGTAATCAGTGTACATCTTGTATAACAGTGTAAATTTGGTGTGCCCTCAAAATAACTCAACACACAGACAATAATGTCTTAACTGCTTGCAACAAAAGTGAGTATACCCCTAAGAGAAAATGGCCAAATTGTGCCAAATTAGCTATTTTCTCTCCCCAGTGTCATGTGACTCATTAGTGTTACAAGGTCTCAGGTGTGAATGGGGAGAAAGTGTGTTCAATTTTCACTTAGCGGTATACTAACTTTTGTTGCCAGCGGTTTAGATATTAAGTATTTTATAGATTGAAGACAGGCACTCTACACCTGAAACAATTCATAGAAAGTATATCTTAAAATATATATTTTTAATATTGTACATCCATATTAAAATATATATATATATATATATATATATATATATATATATATAAAGAAAGACATATATATGTATGTATGTTCCTAGGGTTGAGCGAACTATAAAGTTCGGGTTCGTACCGAACTTTAGGATTTTTGGACCCCGGACCCGAACTTTTCAGTAAAAGTTTGGGTTCGGGTTTGGTGTTCAGCGAGTTAATGGCGCTTTTTGAAAGGCTGCAGAGAAGCCAATCAACAAGCGTTTAACTCTGTGCCCTTAGAAGCCATCACAGCCATGCCTACTAATGGCATGGCTGTGATTGGCCAGTGCAGCATGTGACCCAGCCTCTATATAAGCTGGAGTCACATAGTGCTGCATGTCACTCTGCTGTTATTAGTGTAGGGAGAGGATGCTGCTGCTGTGAGGGAGAGAATAGGAAAGAATCTTTAATCAGAAGTGCTTGGTAACTCAGCGATCTACATAGATTTAGTTTTGTGGGTGCAGTGCACAATCTTTTTACCCTGCCCTGAGCCCAGTGACACAGAAAAATAACTTTTATCCGTCTGTTAGTTAGGGGGGCGGCGGCGGACATTTTATGCAAGCTCAGTGCACCACCACTGCATATGTGCATTTGTGACAGTCAAATCCATGCTTGAAATACTGCCAACATTTTCTGGGTTTAAAAAAACACCCATTTTGGGCAAAATACTTAATTTGCAGCCTTTGCTGCATCTGCCAGTGTGAAATACAAGCTTGCAATACTGCAATAAAATTCTGTGTTTAAAAAACCACACATTTTGGCAAAATACTTAATTTGCAGCCTTTGCTGCATATGTCAATGTGAGATACACACGTTAGATACTGCTGTTCTATTCTGTTATTAAAATAAACACCAATTTTGGGCAAAATACTTAATTTGCAGCTTTGCTGCATCTGTCAGTGTGAGATACACGCCTTAGATACTGGTGTTATATTATGTTATTAAAAAACACCCATTTTGGTAAAAAAACTAAATTTGCAGCCTTTGCTGCATCTGTCAGTGTGAAATACACGCCTTAGATACTGGTGTTTTATTCTGTTATTAAAAAAACACCCATTTTGGGGCAAATAGTAAATTTGCGGCCTTGGCTGCATCTGTCAGTGTGATATACAAGTTTGAAATACTGCTATAATATTCAGAGTTTAAAAAAACACAAATTTTTAGCAATACCCTACATCTGGGGCCTATGCTGCATTTGTTAGTGTGACATAAAAACTAGAAATACTGCAATAATATTCTGTTATTGAAAAAACACCTATTTTGGGCAAAATACTTAATTTGCAGCCTTTGTTGCATCTGTCAGTGTGAGATACAAGCTTGAAATACTGCAATAATATTCAAGGTTTAAAAAAAACACCCATTTTGGGCAATATCCTGCAACTGGTGCCTTTGCAGCATTTGTCAGTTTAAAATACAAGCTTGCAGTAGGTCAATAATTTTCTGTGTTTAAAAAATCACCCATTTTGGTAAAAAAACAAAATTTGCAGCCTTTGCTGCATCTGTCAGTGTGAGATACACGGGTTAGATACTGCTGTTCTATTCTGTTATTATAAAAAACACCCATTTTGGGCAAAATACTTAATTTTGCAGCCTTTGCTGCATCTGTCAGTGTGAGATACACGCGTTAGATACTGCTGTTCTATTATGTTATAAAAAAAAACACCCATTTTGGGCAAGATCCAAAATTTGCGGAGAATGAGCAGAGCGTCGAATAAGGGACCTGGCCCCGGTCGTAGTGCTGCTGGTGGAGCTCCTGTTGCAGGCAGAGGACGTGGTCGATCTTTGTCAGCTACACACACAAGTGAAACACCTTCCTCAGGTGCGAGTAGGCGACAGAACCTTCAGCGGTATTTGGTCGGGCCTAATGCTGCTCTACGAATGGTGAGGCCAGTACAAGTACAGGCGATAGTAGATTGGGTTGCTGACAGTGCCTCCAGTACCTTCACATTGTCTCCCACCCAGTCTCCTGCTGAAAGATCAGAGTTAGCACCTGCAGCCGATGTCCAGTCTTTCACCTCAACCCCTTGCAAATCAGCCAAGCAGTCTGAGCCCCAAGTAATGCAGTAGTCTCTTCTGCTTTTTGATGACTCTGATAGCAGGGTTTCCCAGGACCATCCATATAGCCCTGCCCCAGAAGTGGAAGAGATTAAGTGCACCGATGCCCAACCACTTATGTTTCAAGAAGAGTACATGGACTACCGCAGTACGTCTCGGATGATGACAAAACACAGGTGCCAACTGCTGTGGCTTTGAAAGTGTGCAGACCGACAAGTAAGGCAGGGGTGAAGACTGGGTGGAAGATTATGTGGAAGACGATGCGGTCCTCAAACCCACATGGAATCAAGTAATGCGAGTGACCTGTGTAGTTTGGAGAAATAAGCGGTGGTCGCACAGAGCCACCAGCACAGCAGAAGAGGGAGCAGGGTGCAAAAGAGGAGCGGCCGTCCCCTAGACAGTACGCCTGCTACTGCCCACCGCAGCAAGGGACCGAGCACACCAAAGCCAGCTCCAGGGAGTTCCCTGGCGTGGCAGTTCTTCAGACAATGTGCTGACGACAAGACACAAGTGGTTTGCACGCTGTGCAATCAGAGCCGGAAGCGAGGCATAAACGTTCTCAACATGAGCACAACCTGCATGACCAGGCATCTAAGTGCAAAGCATGAGCTGCAGTGGAGTAGACACTTCAAAAACCAAGAAAGGTCTCTGGCTCCTCCTGCTTCCTCTCCTGCTGCAGTTGCCGCTGATTTGCCCACATTCTAACTTGTGCTGACTACTGGGTGGCCACCTTGCTGGATCCCCGTTACAAGGACAACATACCGTCCTTAATTTCGTCACTGGAGCGTGATTGTAAGATGCGTGACTACAAATGAACGCTGGTAGACGCGCTGCTGGTGGCATTACCACCTGACAGCAGGGGCACAGTGGAAGCAAAAGGCGAAGGCAGAGGAGGAGGAGGAGGAAGAGGTCACCAATGCAGCTGGGGCACCGCAAGCACCTCAGAAGGCAGGGTTAGCATGGCCGAAATGTGTAAAAGTTTTGTCAGCACGCAACAACCAGCACCACCAGCTGATATGGAACGTACTAACAGGATGCAGCATTTCAGCAACATGGTGGGCAGTATGTGTGCACACGCCTACACGTACTGAATGATGGCTCTGCCCCTATAACTTCTGGGTTTCCAAATTGGGCACATAGCCTGAGCTTGCCCTTTATGCCTTGGAGGTGCTGGCCTGTCCTGCAGCCAGTGTATTGTCTGAACGTGTGTTTAGCACAGCAGGGTACGTTATCATAGACAATGTGGACAAGCTCACGTTCATTAAAATGAACCAGGCATGGATGCCACAGGACTTGTCCATACCTTGTGCAGAAAAGACATGTACAGTTGCAATAAAAACTATGTGAACCCTTTGGAATGATATGGATTTCTGCAGAAATTGGTCATAAAATGTGATCTGATCTTCATCTAAGTCACAACAGTAGACAATCACACTCTGCTTAAACTAATAACACACAAAGAATTAAATGTTACCATGTTTTTATTGAACACACCATGTAAACATTCACAATGCAGGTGGAAAAAGTATGTGAACCCCTAGACTAATGACATCTCCAAGAGCTAATTGGAGTGAGGTGTCAGCCAACTGGAGTCCAATCAATGAGATGAGATTGGAGGTGTTGGTTACAGCTGCCCTGCCCTATGAAAAACACACACCAGTTCTGGGTTTGGTTTTTTACGAAAATCATTGCCTGATGTGAATGATGCTTCGCACAGAAGAGCTCTCAGAAGACCTACGATTAAGAATTGTTGACTTGCATAAAGCTGGAAAGGGTTATAAAAGTATCTCCAAAAGCCTTGCTGTTCATCAGTCCAAGGTAAGACAAATTGTCTATAAATGAAGAAAGTTCAACACTGCAGTGTATGCTACCTCCTCATCCTCCACCACTGCTTCCACCTACACATCCGCCGCCTCCTCAACCACCTACTCCATATGGACCTTGTCCTTCAAGATCAAGATTATATTTTTTTATTTTTACATATTATATGTTATTTTAAGTCATTTCCCTATCCACATTTGTTTGCAGAGCACTTGTCATGCTCTTAACCACATTTGCAGCCCTCTACCCCTTTCCATTACTTTTTTACATCCATTTTAGTGCTCAAAAGTTCGGGTCTCCATTTACTTCAATGGGTTTCGAGTTTAGGGTCAAGTTCAGGTCCCGAACTCGAACTTTTTAGTGAAGTTCAGCCGAACCTCGTCGAACCCAAACATCCAGGTGTCCGCTCAACTCTATATGTTTCTCGATCACTCAAAAACGCAACCATCTATTTCAACAGAACTTGGTATACACATTCCTTGCTACCTGAAAATAAATTTTGTGGGGTCACAGCTCTCTAGGACTGTTCCTAAAATATTTCCCAAAAATGACCTGCATTAGCCAATACAAGCCTGCAAGTCTCTCTCTTCATATCCCAACTGCCATACACATGGTCACATGTCCCTTATCAGCCAATAGAAGCTTGCAGACCCTTAGTCTCCACATACACACAGTTTACACTCCAGGTTTCCATAACAATCCAGCCATTTTTATTCACTGCTGTAGGTCAGCTTTAGGCTAGGGCTACACAACGACAATAAGTCGCTTGACACATAGGGCACAACTACACTGCTACATGTGTCATGCGACATTGATGTCACACCAATGTCACGCAACAATTTTTATAATGATAGTCTATGGTGTTGCACTGCGACATGTCACATGCTGTTACTGCGACGCAACAGTCGCAGAAAAATACATCTTGGATGTCAAAGCATGTCACATGTCGAAGTGCGACACTATAGCCTATCATTATAAAATATATATTTTTAATATTGTACATCCACATTAATGATAGGTAAAAATTAAATAATAATCAATGGACCATAGGTAAAAATAGGATAAAAACTAAATAATAGAAGATGTTGCATATAATACAGTGGCGATATTATGCCAAAGACAGTATGTATGGTAAATCTACTGGTGTTATTAGCTAGGATTGATAATTATCATCCATACAGTTGTAGAAAATCGCCACAGTAAAGTACCTCAATTATACAGTTGCAAGAAAAAGTATGTGAACCCTTTGGAATGATATGGATTTCAGCGCAAATTGGTCATAAAATGTGATCTGATCTTCATCTAAGTCACAACAAAAGACAACCACAGTCTGCTTAAACTAATAACACACAAAGAATTAAATGTTACCATGCTTTTATTGAACACACCATGTAAACATTCACAGTGCAGGTGGAAAAAGTATGTGAACCCCTAGACTAATGACATCTCCAGCCAACTGGAGTCCAATCAATGAGATGAGATTGGAGGTGTTGGTTACAGCTGCCCTGCCCTATAAAAAACACACACCAGTCCTGGGTTTGGTTTTTTACGAAAATCATTGCCTGATGTGAATGATGCTTCGCACAGAAGAGCTCTCAGAAGACCTACGATTAGGAATTGTTGACTTGCATAAAGCTGGAAAGGGTTATAAAATTATCTCCAAAAGTCTTGCTTTTCATCAGTCCACGGTAAGACAAATATTCTATAAATGGAGAAAGTTCAGCACTGCTGCTACTCTCCCTAGGAGTGGCCGTCCTGTAAAGATGACTGCAAGAGCACAGCACAGACTGTTCAATGAGGTGAAGAAGAATCCTAGAGTGTCAGCTAAAGACTTACAAAAGTCTCTGGCATATGCTAACATCCCTGTTAGCAAATCTACGATACGTAAAACACTAAACAAGAATGGATTTAATGGGAGGATACAACAGAGGAAGTCACTGCTGTCCAAAAAAAAACATTGCACCTCGGTGTTCCACAGCAGTACTGGCAAAATATTCTGTGGACAGATGAAACCAAAGTTAAGTTGTTTGGAAGAAACACACAACACCGGTCTAGGACCTGTAAGACCTCTCAGTCAAATGGGGGATTCTGGGAGGAGGATTTGGTTATCGGTGAGGTGCTTCACATTATTTGATATAGAGATATTTTTCATATATCCTTGGATTTTAGGTCTCAGGGGTGGTAGGTATATCTCTAAACGCCAGACGAGTTTCGGAGTCTTGACCGACTCCTTCCTCAGTGGCTACCTGCACATGGATCCCCTGCCCACTTTTATAGTCCTCCATATAGTCATTGTAAAAACCCGAACTGGATTTCTTACTATCCTTCCTTTTTTGGGGGTTCTTAATTACTACAACTGACTGGTCTCTTATCCTTTATCCTCTGGATAGGGGATACATTTACAGCATACCATGAACCCTATTATAAGTGTTCACAAGACATAAAAATGTATTGGATTATGTTCATATTAGGATTATATATTGTAATAGATATTACAATTATTTTAAATGAATGCCGTGAAAATGGAACCCAAAAAATCATGGCAGAATTGTGTTTTGTTTTATCAATATTACCTCAGAACACTTTTTCCCCATTTTCCAATAAAATATATGGAAATGGTGCCATTAAAAAGAACTTGTCCCACAAAAAAAAGGGTGCCTATTTATGGGTTGGACTTGATGTTATTTTAACGTTTGTATGTCATGAGTAAGATCTGTTGATATGCCACTGGGATGATTTTAACTGATATGGAATAAAGAGATCAGGGTTTTATCTTCAAGTACTGCATAACTTCTTGTGGATTCATGTACGGTATGCCCTTCACAATGTAGACAACATCCTATCTCAAAAGGGAGAGACTTCAGGAAATCAGCATTTTGCCACTTCCCAAACACCAATGTACCCCTAAATGAAAATCTTGTAACTCACTCGTGTCTTGTGTGCAGTGCACTCCAAAAACAGATTTTTCTGTTCAGTATTTCGTTTTACCGTATAACCAGTCCTACAGTCCCGCAATGCCCCTCACTCTACCAGAAAACAAAGTACACTACGTTAGGATAGAATAGTAGCTCAATTAATCGAGCACCAACCCTTCAACATACAAGTATTCATTTCACTGAATATGTGTTTCTTCTATGTGCACAGTTTCCAAAAAGTTATTTGAAAAAACTAAAACCTTGATTCTACTAAACAATTAAAATGACCAGGACAGATAGTTTTATATTAATGTATAAACCTGGTGGTATAATTATTTCTGTCAGAGTAATACATTATTGTATTTAAAACATCCGAAAACCCACTGAAACCAATTAAAAAGATGTGAAAACAGAAACATATTGTCACTAGGTGAACCGACTCAAATCTAAGATAGTATATAGTGAACTCCTAGGTGAACGTATGTAGATTTCGATATTGAGAAGTTGATAAACATATATCCAGCTGGCATACAAATGTAAATCACTGTATTAGCTATACATACAAATGTGAATTCTCTTAAGTATATAAATCCATAAAGTATTTTCTACGTGAGGTATGCTCTAAAAATGATTTACAGTTATACTACAAGGCTAGACCTACATTGGAATTGTAGAAAATACATGGTGACTAGTCCATTGAGGTGTATCTTGTGTATAAATGTATGTAGTGTGAACTTGTATCTAGGCCCCCTTATGAAGCACTCTTACTGATGTGTTACAGCTGTTCTATCCAACACTATTATGCCAATTGAAGTAAAGAATTTGCCATTGCCAGCTCACAGACCCATATGGTCTGTCATGTGGCCATTGTTACCTTATTGTAGGAGAGCCTCCCCGACTACACTTATCGGCCAAACAAAGGGGCAGAAGCAACGCTGTGAGCGCTCTGAACCTTCGGCTTTTATTGACTCTGCTCAGCTTTCTGAACATGTGGAGTAAGGATCTATAAAAAGTATATAAGATCTATGCTCCACATGATCGGATAGTTGAGCCGAGGCAATAAAAGCAGAGCACACAAAGCATAATTTCTGCCCCTTTGTGGAGTTTTTTAGTTACCCTTTAAAACCTGATTTAAGGCTGGTCATCCACACATTAGATGGTCGGTCCTGCTGAAATTGGCATGTTCCACCTACTTTTATTTAATGTGTATTGCCAACTTATAAGGCTTCTTTTACACTGGCGTTAGGCTTTTGTGCAGGGGAACAGCCTACCGGATCCATACTATAGTTTACACATGTGTGCTGACGGAAGTCCACCTGGTCCCATTCACTATAATGAGGACCGGCTGCACACTGCAGTTTTTGTCTGGCCGCCTCTCGGCAATTTTGCCGTACTGCGGCCGATCTATGGCCGGTCCCCATTATAATGAATGGGGCCGGGCGGACTTACGGAAGCACACGGTAGTACGGATCCGGCAGGCTGTTCTCCTGCCGAAACAGCCTCCCAGAAAAGCCTAACACCAGTGTGACAGTAGCCTTAGAAAAATAATATTTTTGACATTATCTATTGATCTATCTATATCTGTCAGTCTATCTGTCTATATCTATCAATCCATTTATCGTCTCTACCTTCCTATCTATCTATTTATCAGTCTGTCTATATCTATTGATCTTTTTATCTATCTACTGTATCTATTCATCAGTATGTCTGTATCTATCTTACATTTTACTCCTTACAAATAGCATTTTGTTTTATGAATAAAGTGCACATATACAGTATATAGAATACACTACAGGACTATTAACTGTATAGCATTGTGCATATGTTGCAATTTATCACCAATAGAATACATTAAATAGCTACAGGTAAGTGACTTTCAGTATGGCATATTCAAAGTATGCCACCAACCCAAGATGTCATCCAACATCAGTATTCAACTTCCTGATGAACTTCATGGTGAATGGTTGAAGATACACAAACCCTATTCAAATAAATCCAGTGGGAAAGTCTAGAACATGTCTGCATACCCATGAAAATGACTACTTCCCTATCCCACTTGTCACAGCTTATATTTACTTATGACTTTGTGACTTTGTTACACATTTTAATAAATATATTATTCACTCTATCTTTCTTGTTTTTCCATCAAACCAGTATACGCCCAGTATAAGCTATCAAAATGAAACACCCTTGCATGGTTGCTTGTGAATATTTGCACATTGTGTGCTAGAACAACATAACCTTAGGCAATGTAAAGCACATTAATATACACAACTGTCAGAGCGATAGCAACATATAGGTAGGATCACACATGCGATTTGTAGTATAGGTTACAAACAATTTGCACTACAGAATCTTATGAATTACGGTGATTCATGCCAAATGCAAAAAATTACTAAACTGTAACAATATTTAATGGGGCATGTTAATATTCTATACAGCAGGTCAAGTATATTAGTTAAAGGGAATTTCTCAGCGCCAAAAACACCCCCCAAACTAGAAATGGGTATGTGGTGCTGAATCTGGTTATGTAAGTTTCACTTGCCTTCCACTGTGCTCTGACGAACCAGCAGTAAAGTGCATTGAAAGGACTCCTCTTTGAGTCCTTTGCATTTTGTGCAGGAGCTCTGGAGTCCTCTCGGTGCATTTTACAATGGCTTGTGAAATGCAAGTGAGTATGAAGATAAAAATTACACAACCGAACTGTGCCTCACTTATATTATATACTGCTTACTCTGGTTTGGGGGTAATCCGGAGGTGTATGGATTCTCCTTAAAGGGGTGATACAGTCATATAAAACTCCATCGATATAATTATGTTTCCATTAACCCATTCACTTACAACTCCTCTTTCTGACCCCTAGTTACGTGACCACAACCATCCAGAGTACACACATGCGGCACAAAGCTCCATCTACTAATCTGATCATGTGACTTCCTCCGCCAGTAGCCCCGTCCCTTATATGGAGTGTTCTGTCTTCATACACGTTCACACAGTGTGCAGTCTGACATTCAGCATAAACCATTTCTGTCTTCCAAATAAGAAGTTTATTAGTCAATAGGTTGTACTCTCTGTGCGATGCACGTGAGTGAGAGATTGCACAAGTGTACGGTAACACTACAAGAATACAAATAACATGTATAAGTATAACGTATAGAATAGAATGTACTGTAACATTTGCATAACACTGAAGCACATGGTAAAATGGCTGCCTAACATAGGACTACATGTCTAACTAACAGTAGCAACAACTCCCTGAGTAACAATTACAACTGACTGAACAGCTCTGCATAACATAATATCCCTGAAACAAAGGTAGATCTCTCATCAGATAGGATTTTAAAAGGATGGTGGAGTTTGAGAAGGCGATATGCAGCTCTGCTGATGTGTCCTGGTGACTGGAGACTTCTTTTTCCCAGGATTCTTTGCACTTCCACAATGCTTTGCACCACCTACAATTCAGCAGTCTTTGTAGCAGGAAAAACAAAGTATAATACAACTTAACACCGCTAGATGGTGCTATAACCACATTAAACACTTGAGAAATACCAAGACTCTGGCAGAATGAACTGGAATCATTTTCCCTAACTCTGTTGGGCAGAACACTCCCCGTCTGGCGTCAACAGATGCCACTACTGAATCCTTCTTTCTAAGCATCCGATTTTGGCCAATGATGGGATCAAGCTTCTTCAAACGCTATCCTTGGAGACTGTTTGGCCTTTGCTGAAGTAGTCTATTTCTTTAGCATAACATTTGTGTTGTATCATGCAAATTATTATGATCTTGGACCTTTCCATATTGGGAGTGTTAAAGGAGTGTTTGCAGTAATGTCAATCTTTGCAGGGCTTCTGGCTCACGGGTAATGTCAACTTGTAAGACTGAGCTATATGAACTACACAGGCTATAGCACAAACAAGCAACATTCAGGTGGAGAACCTGTTGAAACGATGGGATTTAAGTTGGTGGTCCGAAGTCACTGTACATAGAACAGATACTTCCGGTCGGATTTCTTTATCGGCATCTGGGTCTACCAATTCAAACGTGTTGGATTCGATGCTGCAAGACATTGAACGGGACAGGAATGCAGGACCATGTTGTGTCCTTAAGGTGGCTTGGCGAGATGGATCAAGTCACGTGGTCCACAGGATTATGCTGTGTAGGCACGTAGTGCCACTGTTAAAGAAAAGTGGATCTTCTGATCCTTAGCACCCGATTGCTGACATAAACGTAAAAAGTGTCTGTTTTTGTTGCAAATATATCCTAGGACTACCTTGCTGTACGTGTAAAACTTGACTTCCTCGATTTCCAGGTTCATTTCTGTTGTTATAAGTTCAGCCAACTCCACTGCAAGCACAGCAGCGCAGAGCTCCAGTCCAGTAATCGTGTGTTCGCAGAGTGGCGCCAGTTTGGTACGGCTCATGACAAATCCTATATGGCATTGTCAGACGTCTCTGTAATGAAGTATCTTAACACCCTTTTACCTTGGATAGTAATAGGTGCTACAAATCCCAGAGGCTCATATAAGCTGTTTATGGTGGACAGGACTCCTCTGCGTGTGTAGGGCTTTTCTTCCTTGCTGATTTGGGAGGGCAATGTGTCTGCCTTTAAATGCCATAGCAAACCGAGGCTCCGCTGCATGGGAAGGGAGTCAGTGCTAAGATCCAAGTCCTTTAGATCACTTGAATGGTCTTGGGGTGAGAAGGCTGTTGGAGACAAAATCGCAACCTCAAATTAGATAGAGGGAGCATTCCTTGGGCCCTTTCAGGGGACTGATTGCAGTCTCGTTCGTGGGTGTGGATTTCAAGCAGTCGTCCATATAGAAATCCTTTTCTATAAAGAACCGTGACATCTGGCCCATACTTTGCTTCACCCTCTCGGGCTGAATGTCTGAGACCATAGAGAGCGACTGCAGGGGAAGGACTGTTTCCAAAGATGTGCACTCTCATTCGGTACTCTACAATGTGTTCATTGGGTTCGTTGTTGTGGTTACCAGAAGTACCTCAAGTAGTTTCTGTGTTCTTCCTTGATGATGAAGCAGTGGAACATCTGTTGTATGTCGGCCATAAATGCTACGGAATCTCTGCAGAAGCGGAGAAGTACCTCTGGAAGTCTGTTGTTTAGGTCTGGACTAAACAGTAAGACATCATTTAGCGAGACGCCTTCGCGCCTGGCGCTCAAGTCTAATACTACTCATATCTGCCCTGGTTTTTTAGGATGATGTACGCCAAATATGGGTAAGTACTAACACTACTCGGAGTTTCGGAGCGTGGGTGTCGTTTCTGCATGGTTGTTCTGGAATATTCTTTCCATGAAGGTAAAGAAATGTCCTCTCGTTTCTGGAAGTTTATGTTTGAGGGAGATAAATCGACTGTAGACAAGTTCTTTGTTGTTAGGTAAGCATTGTCTCCGGGGTTTAAATGGTAAAGGTGCGACCCAGCTTTTTTACTTGTCTTTTAATATTCCTTGATCCATGATATCCAAGAACAGCCTGTCTTCTACTCAAGTGTGTTGGTGAGCATACTGTTGACTTAGGTTAGCTTGTGTGCTCCTCCTAGACAGACATCTCCTATGATGACCCATCCTAAGTCAAGTCTCTGGGCATATGGAGCATTTTGGGGACCGTTAATCTGTCTTCTAGCCTTATGAACTCTTAGTATGTCTCTTCCAAGGAGTAAGACTATTGGGGATTTTGGGTCCAGTTCTGGTATCAGGTGAGCTATACTCCTCAGGTGGAGGTGGTATGCCGCTACCTCCGATTTAGGTCTCTCAGATCGGTTGTCAGGTATGTGATTGCACTCCAGTATGGTTGGCAGTGACAAGCAGGTCTGAACATCCACGTACTCTTGTACCTAGTTGCTTTCCTCCCTGCCATCTCAACGGTACCTGCACATGTCCCTAAGGAGTAGGGAGAACCGGGCCCTACGATGTTGTCGGTGTCAAAGAAGGTGTATTAGCTAAAGACCTGTTGCTTTGATCATCTAAGATTGTATATACATTAATTGCCTTATCTTGGTGGCCGACCGGATAAACTCTGACAAGGTTTTTGAGCAGGACTTCCCTCCTTCAAGTCCTTTACAGTGAGAAGTGACTACTGCAATGTCTATGTGATTTTCGTCATACTCCTCTCTCTGGGGTGATACCTGAGAGGGTGGTCCAGGGTGTAAAGCCTTGTTGTGTTCTGCGCTACCGCATTCTGTGCATGTCACACTGACCTTACAGTTCCTGGCGAAGTGTGACGTTGTAGTGCAGCACCTGAAGCAGATGTTGTTTGCTCTGAGTAATTTTTTTTGGTCTTCAAAAGACTTCTCCCTGAAGGCTCTGCATTTTAGTAGAGAATGTGGTTTCTTGTGCAGGGGGCATTGTTTGGTAAGATCTTTGGGTATTTTCTCTTCTTGAGAAGACTTAAACTGCCTGTAAGAAGAACCTGTGGAGGCAACATTAGTTTTGTATGGACTGCCACTGGTGTTTTATGAGGTTTGACACCAGGGGTAGTGGGACATGACAGAGTAAAGTCAAAACTGGGATCATTTATAATCCTTGCCTGCTGAGTAACAAAGTCTACAAACACCACGAAGGGGTCGAATGATACATAATGAAACTGTTTATAATGGGAACCATGTGGGATCTACTTCTCCTGTAGGTTATAAGGGAGTTTTTGGACAATCGGATTGACACCTCTGAAGGTGTCCAGGAATGCTAGCCCCGGCAGATGTCCTTCTGCCGGAGCAACCTGTACCTCTATCAACAAGTCACTGAGTTCCCTGAGCTTCTGGTAACCCACTACTCAGATCTCTGAGAAAATTATCAATTCTCTTATATAAATCATTTTCTATAGCTTCTATTGACCCATAACACTCATCAAATCTTACCCACACCATCTTTAGGCCTTTGCCCGGATAGTTTATGTTATTGTCTCTGATTCTTTTGGTGTGTTTAGCAGACTCGCTTCCAAGCCACTTTGCCGCTTCTTTCTCTGCGGCGAGTTTTTCCACTGACGCTTGCAGGCATGCTGTCTCTTCTTCCAGTGACAATTGCAGGCATGCTCTCTCTTTTCCCTTTGACACTTGCAGGCGTGCTGTCTCTTCTTCCAGTGACGCTTGCAGGTGTGCTCTCTCTTTTTCCTTTGACGCTTGCAGGTGTGCTCTCTCTTTCTTTAGTTGCATCTCTTGTGCAGCAAAGGAAGAGCTTACTTTTGCAGCCTCAGCTCCTGCATGGACGAAAGCAGATTTTTATTTTATTGAGGACTTGGTAGAGCAGCTTGCTCGTGACCTGGTACTGTATGATGATGCCTGGCTAGCAGACATTGTGTGCCTTTTGCTGGCTGCTTAATGTCTCTGTGCATACTCAGTCTAGGTAGGAACAGACTTCAGCATGGTCTGAATCGTGCTGTGCTTGCTGTGGGCGGAACTCACTTCTTGTGACTGTATGGCAGCCGCTACAATCTTGTACGCAGGGCCGCATGTGTGATGGTGGCTCCATATAGTCAGATACATTATCGCTGTTGACTAGCATCTGTTTTACTGTTTTTATACACGTTCACACAGTGTGCAGTCTGGCATTCAGCATAAACCATTCCTGTCTTCGAAATAAGAGGACTGTTCTTTGTAGTCTAACTTGTTTATTGGTCAACAGGTTGTAGTCTCTGCGCGATGCGCGTGAGTGAGGATTTGTACCAATGTACGGTAAAACTACAATAATACAAATAACATGTATGAGTATATGTATAGAATAGTATGCACTGCAACATTTGCATAACACTGAAGCACATGGTAAAACTCCCTGAGTAACAATTACAACTGACTGAACAGCTCTGCATAACATAATATCCCCGAAACAAAGGTAGATCTCTCACAGAATATGATTTTACAAGGATGGGTGAGTTTGAGAAGGAGATATGCAGAAGTACAGCTCTGCTGATGTGTCCTGGTGACTGGAGACTTCTTTTTTCCAGAATGCTTTGCACTCCCACAATGCTTTGCACCACCCACAATGCAGCAGTCTTTGTAACAGGAAAAACAAGGTATAATACAACTTAACACCGCTAGATGGTCCTTTAACCACATTAAACACTTGAGAAATACCAAGACTCTGGCAGAAGACTCTGGCAGAATGAACTGGAATCATTTTCCCTAAACCTGCTGGGCAGAAAATGGATCATGTTTATCCTTTGAGGTCAGCTGCGCATGCGTGTCCTTTGACAGTAGAGCAGAAGGCACACAGTTCACTGAGGGCTGCTGCACTACTATCAGCACGTCTCAAGTGATTGAGAGAGAACCACTTCAGACACTATTTGTGCCTGCACTGCTGAAACTAGCAGGCACTTGGTCCGAGCCACGATACTCACCATCTAAGGGGACAGAGCTTCTAGGATGTCGCATGTTATTGACTGTGTACTGCATCTGCGTTCAAACTGGCAGGTGCTTAGATGACCTCAAAGGATACACATGGTCCATATAAGGGGGCAGGGCTACTGGTAGAGAAAGTCACATGATCGGTAGATGGAGCGTCATGTCGCCTGTGTGTACTCTGGATGGTTGTGGTCATGACTAGTGGTCAGAAAAGGGAGTTGAGCCCAAAGTGAAAATACTTTATTAGCAGTAAGTGAATTGTTTTATGGAAACATTATTATATCTATGGAGATTTATATGACTGCACAACCCCTTTATCATTAGGATTACATTGAATGGAGATGGCATCTGCAACTTCCAATAAGCTGGGACATTTTGTTCTTTACATTGGTAAGGATACAATTAACTGGATTTTCAATCTATCATGGTTATAACATCCAATGAGAAGGAGAAATGATGAATTGGACCTGCGCCATCAGTGGACTAGAGCAAAATGTTGTCGCCGGGGTTCAAGATGAAAGCTCGTTTGGTGAGAACACATTTCAGCACTGAACCAGTGCCTTCATCAAGCCACAACACTATGCCTGATGAAGGAACTTTTTCAGTGCCATAACGCATTGTCAGCAATAAAGCTTTTATCTTATATACAGGTGGCAAGATTCTGGCAGCACTGCTCTAGCTCCTTATTTCTCCTTCTCATTCTTGCTTTCAAGGAAGATGCAGCAATCAGTCATACATGGTATTCACAACATTGCCTTCATTAGAGTTATGCCTAATTAATACCACCACTCAAGGTGAGCCTGTACCTGTTTGAGTTTCATACCTACTGGCAGTACTACCCATGATGCGCTGAGTATGATTTTATCTTCTCATGATTATGACACATCTGACAATCATTAAAGGGGTTGTCCCAGAACAAAACATGTAAAAAAAAATTGTACAAACCATCACCTAGATCTGAATACTTTTGTAACTGTCCAGTAAAATATTTTGTATAGTCACAGAGATATTCAATAAAATATATATGTATAGCGCCACCTGCTGTTTGTTCTTTTCCTAATTTCTTCATCCACCTCAGTAACATCACAGAGGTGGACATACAGTCATGTGAAAAAATTAGGACACCCTTTGAAAGCATGTGGTTTTTTGTAACATTTTTAATAAAAGGTTATTTCATCTCCGTTTCAACAATACAGAGAGATTAAAGTAATCCAACTAAACAAAGAAAACTGAAGAAAAGTCTTTTCAAGATCTTCTGTAAATGTCATTCTACAAAAATGCCTATTCTAACTGAGGAAAAAGATAGGACACCCTCACATGTATTCCCTCTTAAATTGGCTCAGATCTCACACAGGTATATCACACCAGGTGCACATAATTAGTAGATCGTTACTCTGCATGTTGAATGAGGCTTGCCCTATTTAAACCTCAGACATTTAGTTTGGTGTGCTCCTGACTGTTGAAGTGAGAGTGAGCACCATGGTGAGAGCAAAAGAGCTGTCAGAGGACTTCAGAAAAAAGATTGTAGCAGCCTATGCGTCTGGGAAGGGATTTAAAAAGATCTCAAAAGATTTTGAAATCAGCCATTCCACTGTCCGGAAGATAGTCTACAAGTGGAGGGCTTTCAAAACAACTGCCAACATGCCCAGGACTGGTCGCCCCAGCAAGTTCACCCCAAGAGCAGACCGCAAGATGCTAAAAGAGGTCTCCAAAAACCCTAAAGTGTCATCTCGAGAACTACAGCAGGCTCTGGCTACTGTTGATGTAGAAGTACATGCCTCTACAATCAGAAAGAGACTGTACAAGTTTAACTTGCATGGGAGGTGTGCAAGGAGGAAACCTTTGCTTTCCAAGAGAAACATCGAGGCCAGACTGACATTTGCCAGAGATAAAGTTGACAAAGACCAGGACTTCTGGAATAATGTTCTTTGGACAGATGAGTCCAAAATTGAATTATTTGGACACAACAGCAGAGGACATGTTTGGCGTAAACCAAACACAGCATTCCAAGAAAAGAACCTCATACCAACTGTGAAGCATGGAGGTGGAAGTGTCATGGTTTGGGGCTGCTTTGCTGCAGCAGGACCTGGTCAGCTCACCATCATAGAATCCACAATGAATTCTACTGTGTATCAGAAGGTGCTTGAAGAACATGTGAGACCATCAGTTAGAAAATTAAAGCTGAAGCGGAACTGGACCATGCAACATGACAATGACCCAAAACATACTAGTAAATCAACCAAAGATTGGCTGAAAAAGAAGAAATGGAGAGTCCTGGAATGGCCAAGTCAAAGTCCAGATTTGAATCCCATTGAGATGCTGTGGGGTGACTTGAAAAGGGCTGTACGTGCAAGAAACCCCTCAAACATCTCACAGCTGAAAAAGTTCTGCATTGAGGAGTGGGGTAAAATTTCCTCAGACCGATGTCGAAGACTGGTAGATGGCTACAAGAACCGTCTCACTGCAGTTATTTCAGCCAAAGGAGGTAACACTCGCTATTAGGGGCAAGGGTGTCCTATCTTTTTCCTCAGTTAGAATAGGCATTTTTGTAGAATGACATTTACAGAAGATCTTGAAAAGACTTTTCTTCAGTTTTCTTTGTTTAGTTGGATTACTTTAATCTCTCTGTATTGTTGAAACGGAGATGAAATAACCTTTTATTAAAAATGTTACAAAAAACCACATGCTTTCAAAGGGTGTCCTAATTTTTTCACATGACTGTACATGCTCAGTTGCGTCCTTCAATTGCCACCAGCCCTATCTACTGTTAGAAGCTGGGACAGTTATAGGGAGTGAGATGCTGCTGAAATAAATCTAGCAGCGGGGCGTGGCCTGGCAGCCGATGGAGGAGGATGCATGAAAGCTGGCAGGCGACCGTAGGTTCTAAACTACGTCGCCTACCCTCGCCCGGAGTGCTGTTTGCTGATCCTGGGGGTCCAGCCTCTTCAACAAGATTGGTGCATGCCAACCCGGGAAGATTGACCCCCCCATCGCTGATGGACTTGTCGGAGTGTTTGAGTATCCTCGCTTGCCTTGGGGATTCTACGCTCATTGCCCGCTCTGGGCCTAAGAAGTTCTTTAGCGGCGTAGTCGCTGCTTGTTTGTTACGTTCATTTTTGCTGTTCTTGACCTAATGGTTCTGCTCAGGTTATCTCCCCGCTCTCTTGGGACGTGACTAATTCAGTCCCCAGATAGTGGGGTTCAGTGAATCCGCTCTGCTGACCTTTGTTTCAGCAGAGTTGGTCCCTCCACAGACTTTCATAATCTGTTTTCTCTTCATACTGAACTGATTATTTGTCTTTGTTTTTTTTGTAAGGTCCTTCCCCACCCCATTGTTCTCCTAACCTCCCTCCCCTTCTCTCCTCCAGTGCTTTTATCTTTCCTCCTTCTCCTTCCAAGGCCTCTTCCTCCCCCAACAGGAAACAGCCTGGGGGTCGCTCCCCATGGAATAAATGCCTTCCTCCTCCTTCTACAGTAACTATCTCTGAAGTAGATAAGACATATTTTTTTTACCCTCTCCCCCTATGGTTAAGTGTGTCACCTTAAACGTCAAAGGGTTCGGTTCCAACGCCAAGAGACATTTAGTACTCCGGGAGCTCCGCAACTTGCATTCCTACAGGAGACCCATTTAGATCAGACGGGATCCTTCAATTTAGCTAAACACTACAACCCTCATGCTTTCCTATCTAACCATAGCCGTCGAAAAGCGGGCGTCGCCATACTGCTGTTGGCCTCCTGCCCCATTTCGGTGACCACTTCCCATGTCGACCCAGCTGGCCACTATGTCATCCTAGAAGGGGTTTTCCAAGGCCATCCTATCGTGCTCTCTAATATTTATGCCCCTAACACCTCACAGCTCCCGGTTGTGCGCCTGGTCCTCAGTAAACTTTAGGGCCTTCCCCGGCTGTGTGGATCTTGGGAGGGGATTTTAATATGATCTTCTCTGAGAAAGCGGATAGGTTGTCCCTCCTTTCAAACCCCCACTTTCAACCCAATGTCACATGGCAAGGGACTTTTGCAGCGCAATCCGGCGATTCACCCTCTACGACCTCTGGAGGGTGGATAACCCCTCGAGCAGAATGTTTACCTTTTATTCCCCCCCAATAAGCTACACACCCAAATAGACTACTTCTTTGGTAATGCCCTGACCCTGAGGATGATGTGCGACGTTTCTATTGGGCTCATTTCCTGGTCAGACCACGCCCCTGTCACCCTTACTGTTTCCCCCCAACCCGTACCGCAGCGCACCTGTCATAGGCGCCTAAACGACTCTCTGTTAAAATCGCTGTCCACCCGCGTAGAAGTTTAACTGTACATCAAAACATTCTTCAGCGAGAACACCAACTCGGTCTCCTCCCTGGCTGTGCTCTGGAAAGCCCACAAGGCAGTGGTACACGGCCAGTGCATTGCACTAGCCTAACGGCTCAAAAAACATAAAACGATCCGGGTCCAGGAACTCACTGCGCAAATCAACTCTCTGCAAACCCGACTACATACCAGGCTGAGTCTTCCCCTTCTCCGAGAGCTTGTGGCTGCCCATGCAAAGTTGAAAGAAACCGCCATGCACAACTTTGAACATATGTTGCTTTACTCTAGACAGCAGTATTATTAGAAGGGTAACAAAGTCCACGCGATTCTAGCCCGTAAATTAAGGTATGCTGCCTCCAAGCGTGCTCCCCAAGTGGTAAAAGACTCATCTGGCTGTCCTCAATACCATCCCGAAACCATCACCCACTGCTTTCGTGACTATTACACCCAGCTGTACAATCTAAATGCTACAAACACGCACCCTACCCCCACCTACGGGGCTATCTATCCTCCTGTCAGTTACCTAAACTCTCCCCGGAGGCAGCTGCTTCCTTAAACAGCCCCATAACTGCAGAAGAACTAACGGACGTGATCAAAACCCTCCCCCAGGGCCTGATGGGTTCACAGACCTGTACTATAACACATTCCGATCTGAGCTCTCCCCTCATCTCCTGGCCCTATTTAATTTGTTCCTTCTAGGTTCCCCAATCCCATCATCCATGCTGTCCTCCCACATTGTAGTAATCCATAAAGCGGGCAAGGACCCCCAGGACTGCGCAAGCTACAGGTCGATTGCTCTTCTTAATGCAGACTTAAAAATATTCACCCACATCCTTGCAGCCCGTCTGAATGTGTGGCTTCCTACTCTGATCCATTAAGATCGTCAGGGAGGAGAAAACACCCGTCGGGTTCTTAACTTGATTGACGTAGTGACTCGCACCGTGACTCCCGCACTGATACTAAGCCTCGACGCAGAGAAGGCCTTCGATCAGCTTGACTGGTCTTTTTTATTTGAAACACTTCAGACTTTCGGCATCTCGGGACCCTACCTGCAAGCCATTCTCAGTCTTTACTCTGCCCCTTCTGTGCTCGTCAAACTCCCCTACTGCTCCTCCGCACCATTCAATATCTCCAATGGCACACGTCAGGGTTGCCCACTCTCGCTACTCATCTTTGCACTATGTATAGAACCCCTTGCAGCACATGTCCGGCTGAACCCCGACATCTAGGGACTTAAAGTACAGGATAAGGAATTTAAGATCTCCCTCTATGCGGATGATGTCCTTCTTACACTGACCAATCCTCAAAACACACTGCCCAATCTACAGATGGCCCTATTGCTGTATAGCGCCCTTTCGGGATATAACATCAACACCTCCAAAACAGAGGCTCTACGTGTCCTAATCACGCTCAGGACCTTGCACTACTCCAAAGTAACTTCCCTTATCGTTTGTTGGACAGTACTTTGAAGTTCCTAATTTCCCTCCCCTCTTTTGTGAGCTCAAGGGCCTTCTTGTTAAGTGGAAACCTCTGTAAATTCTACTGCTAGGCCGCATTGCAGCAGTGAAGATGTCCCTTCTGAAGAAACTGCTTTACTATTTTGAGACCCTTCCAGTACGTGTCGCCAACAGGCTATTCTAGGATTTTTGTGGCAAAGTAAACGTCATTGTGTTCCCCGCAAAGTCATGCTTGCGGCCACGAATAGAGGTGGCCTCTCAGTTCCTAATGTTATGCATTAATACTGGGATACCCATCTCTGTGCAATCCCAGTCTGGGCATCCCAGATGGCATTTACCAAATGGGTAGAAATTGAAAAGCTCTGGTTTGCCCCAGTCCACCCGAATACCCTGTTGTGACAGCAGACTTCCGTGCCCCCTCACACCCCCCTTGCTGGGACCGATAGCTTTTACAAAACACATATGGGATACTAAATGGATAGTAATAGCAAGGATACTAGCGCTGCCGTCTAGGTAGGGGGAGTCACCCACACTTTAAAGGATATATGTGGGGCGCGTTGCTGCCGGGTTCCAATAAGAGGTTAATTGCCAAATCACCCCAATGGATAGGAAAGCCTAATGATAAGAGAAATGGGATACTTGTTATAGACGATTTGCCTTAGCCTCGCGGCACTCCTCCATGATCTCTTTCCTCTACAACCCAGCTATTCCGTCGAGCTTAACCACCCCAATGGTCCAGGTCTGGTCGTCGCTGGGTCTCTTTCACTTGGCGGACATCGTGGATGCTTCCATACTGACACTTAAACCCTTTGCGCAACTACAGGAGCATTTGAATATACCGAAGACGGAGGGCTTACACTACCTCCAAGTCCGTCACTATGTGAGCACTACATTTGGGTCACTTCAGGTGTCGCTCCCCACCCCTTTTGAGCGTCTGTGCCGCTTGGGCACTGGGACGAGAGGACTGATTTCTATTATTTACCGCCTCTTATCCACAGCGACAGAAGGTGAGACTCCCCATCACACATACATGGATAAATGGACCGCCGCCCTCGGGTTGCCTTTCTCACTCTGCCTGGCAGACTATATGGAATAGGGCAGCCCAGTCCTCTATTTGCACCACGTATAAGGAAACCCAGTACAAACTGCTTATACACTAGTATCATACCTCTTTCCAGCCTACACTCTGTAAACTCCACTATCCCATCCATCTTCTGGCAGTGCTTGAGCGACGTGGGTTCTCTATACCACATTTTTGGGACATGCCCCCTTATCACCTCGTTTTGGCAGGAGGTGAGGGAGGTGACTCAGTCCCTCTTTCTGTCCCCCGTGCCACTAGACCCAAAGGTCTATCTACATAATCTCCTGACCCAGGATTGAATAGGTGCTCCTCCAGGCTGTTCCTGTCCTTATGTACTGCAGCCAAATCTCTGATTGCCAAGTCTTGGAAGTAGACTAGCCCCCTACCAAGTCCATGTTGTTGACTAGGGTTCATGATATCAGATCCTTGTAGTATCTCACGGCATCCCTCAACAACTCAGTGGAGCAATTCCAAGTGACCTGGCTACCCTGGGACTCTCACCCGAAATACTGCTAGAGGTCTCCTTCTTCCTCTCACCCCCCTTTTCTTGCCCTTGTTTTTCCCTACCTGTCACGCCCCCCCCCCCCCCCGTGTTTTGTAGGTTGTCTTGTCTGTTGTCTTAGGTGCTTGTATTGGACCATTGATCATAAATATGGGATTTGGACTGCTACATACACTTCTATTGTACTCTTCCCCATCTCAGTGGCCCTGTGAGTGCCCCTACAAGTGCCTTGATGTACCATTCATTGTTCTTTTTTCTGTATTGTTGAAAATATGTACATTTGTACTAATCAAAATCTAGAGGTTAAAAAAATTTAAATACAGTCAGGTCCATAAATATTGGGACATCAACACAATTCTAATATTTTTGGCTCTATACACAACCACAATGGATTTGAAATGCAACGAACAAGATGTGCTTTAACTGCAGACTGTCTGCTTTAATTTGAGGGTATTTACATCCAAATAAGGTGAACGGTGTAGGAATTACAACAGTTTGCATATGTGCCTCCCACTTGTTAAGGGACCAAAAGTAATGGGACATAATAATAATCATAAATCAAACTTTCACTTTTTAATACTTGGTTGCAAATCCTTTGCAGTCAATTACAGCCTGAAGTCTGGAACGCATAGACATCACCAGACGCTGGGTTTCATCCATGGTGATGCTCTGCCAGGCCTCTACTGCAACTGTCTTCAGTTCCTGCTTGTTCTTGGGGCATTTTCCCTTCGGTTTTGTCTTCAGCAAGTGAAATGCATGCTCAATAGTATTCAGGTCAGGTGATTGACTTGGCAATTGCATAACATTCCACTTCTTTCCCTTAAAAAATCTCTTTAGTTGCTTTTTCAGTATGCTTTGGGTCAATCTCCATCTGCACTGTGAAGCGCTGTCCAACGAGTTCTGAAGCATTTGGCTGAATAAGAGCAGATAATATTGCCTGGAACACTTCAGAATTCATCCTGCTGCTTTTGTCAGCAGTCACATCATCAATAAATACAAGAGAACCAGTTTCCTTGGCAGATGAGGTGGTATGCTTAGGTAGCAACAGATGAAGAAGCCACGGCACTCAGAAGGATAAATTCCAATTTCTTTTATTTCACCTCTTGTGGCAACGTTTCGACCAAACGGTCTTTATCAAGCACTTGATAAAGACCGTTTGGTCGAAACGTTGCCACAAGAGGTGAAATAAAAGAAATTGGAATTTATCCTTCTGAGTGCCGCGGCTTCTTCATCTGTTGCTATTTATTACAGAAACCCCCAGACCGGGATCCAACGCTGCAGGCACCACCACGAATTGGAATACTGGGATCCCAGTGAGTAGTGCTGACCTAACTATTCTTTTTTGTGGTATGCTTAGGATCATGAGCAGTTCCTTTTCTTCCCCATACTCTTCTCTTCCCATCACTCTGGTACAAGTTGATCTTGGTCTCATCTGTCCATAGGATGTTGTTCCAGAACTGTGAAGGCTTTTTTAGATGTCATTTGGCAAACTCTAATCTGGCCTTCCTGTTTTTGAGGCTCACCAATGGTTTACATCTTGTGGTGAACCCTCTGTATTCACTCTGGTGAAGTCTTCTCTTGATTGTTAACTTTGACACACATACACCTACTTCCTGGAGAGTGTTCTTGATCTGGACAACTGTTGTAAAGGGTGCTTTCTTCACCAGGGAAAGAATTCTTCGGTCATCCACCACAGTTGTTTTCTGTGGTCTTCCAGGTCTTTTGGTGTTGCTGAGCTCACTGGTGCGTTCCTTCTTTTTTAAAATGTTCCAAACAGTTGTTTTGGCCACGCCTAATGTTTTTGCTATCTCTCTGATGGGTTTGTTTTGTTTTTTCAGCCTAATGATGGCTTGCTTCACTGATAGTGACAGCTCTTTGGATCTCATCTTGAGAGTTTACAGCAACAGATTCCAAATGCAAATAGCACACTTGAAATGAACTCTAGACCTTTTATCTGCTCATTGTAATTGGGATAATGAGGGAATAACACACACCTGGCCATGAAACAGCCGAGAAACCAATTGTCCCATTACTTTTGGTCCCTTAACAAGTGGGAGGCACATATGCAAACTGTTGCAATTCCTACACCTTTCATCTGATTTGGATGTAAATACCCTCACATTAAAGCTGACAGTCTGCAGTTAAAGCACATCTTGTTTGTTTCATTTCAAATACATTGTGGTGGTGTATAGAGCCACAAATGTTAGAATTGTGTCGATGTCCCAATATTTATGGACCTGACTGTAAATCTAGCAAAGCTATTGTAGAAATTATAGGGGTGCTTTTGATCCATGTGAGGTACAGGGCTGGTTCTAGCTTTGTTAGAAAGAGATCGCTATGTACTACATGATGTCTGATTTAAATTTTTTACATGGCCAAGCCAGTTTTCCACATAAGGACCAAGCCACATTTTGCTAATCTGACATGTTTCAGTTTATGTGGTAATAACTCTGAAAAGCTTTTACTTATATAAGAGATTCTGAGATTATTTTCTCGTGACATATTGTATTTCATGTTAGTGGTAAATTTGAGTCAATATGTGTCACCTTTATGTATAAAAAAAATCCTAAATTTACAGAAAATTGTGGGGCTTACAAAGTGGAAACTTGTGGGGCTTACACAGTGGAAACCCCCCATAAATGATCCCATTTTAGAAACTACACTCTGCAAGTTATTCAAAACTGATTTTACTAAATTTGTTAACCCTTTAGGTGTTCCACAAGAATGAAAGGAAAATAGAGGTGATATTACAAAATTTCACTTTTTATGCAGATTTTCCATTTTAATCTATTTTTCCCTGTAACACAGCAAGGTTTAACAGCCAAACAAAACTCAATATTTATTACCCTGATTCTGCAGTTTACAGAAACACCCCATATGTGGTCGTAAACTGCTGTATCGGTACATGGCAGGGTGCAGAGGGAAATGAGCGCCATATGGGTTTTGGAGGGCAGATTTCCTGGGATAATTTGAAGTTGCCATGTTACATTTGAAGACCCCCTTATGCACCCCTAGAGTAGAAACTCCCCAAAAGTGACCCCATTTTGTAAACTATGGGATGAGGTGACAGTTTTATTGGTACTATTTTGGGGTACATATGATTTTTAATTGCTCGATATTACGCTTTTGTGAGGCAAGGTAAACCAAAAATGGCTGTTGTGGCAGTTTTTATTTTTTAGTTTTTTACGGAGTTCTTCTGACAGAATAGATCATGTGTTGCTTTTATAAAGCAGGTTGTTATGGATGAGACAATACCAAATATGTGTATTTTTTTGTTGTTTCAGTTTTACACAATAAAGCATTTTTTAAAACAAAAATAATGTTTTTGTGTCTTCATTTTCTGAAAGCTACATTTCTTTTGTTTTATTTTTTTACTGCTGATGATTTTGTGCAAGGGCTCTTTTTTGCAGGAAGAACTGAGATTTTTTTTGGTACCATTTTTGGGTACATAAGATTTTTTGATAATTCAATATAACACTTTTTGGGGGCAAGGTGGGCAAGTTTTTTATTTTTAACAGCGTTCAACTGAGGGGGTACAGCATGTGATATTTTTATAGAGCAAGTTTTTAAAGATGCAGCAATACCTATTATGTCTACTTTTCTTATGTATTTCAGCTTTACACAATAAAAGCATTAAAAAAAATTAAAAACGCATCTCCAGTTTCTGAAGGCCATTATTTTTTTTGGGGGGTGATTGCCTTATGTAGGGGCTCATTTTTTGCAGGAAGAGATGATGGTTTAATTGGTACTATTTTGGATTGCATATGACTTTTTGATCGCTTGGTATTACACTTTTTGTGATGAAAGATGACAAAAAATTGATTTTTTTTGCACAATTTTTGTTTTTATAGTGTTCATCTTAGGGGGTAAGTCATATCATATTTTTATAGAGCAAGCCATTATGGACATGGAGATACCTAATATGTCTACTTTTTTTTATTTGAGTTTTACACTATAAAAGCATTTTTGAAGAAAAAAATCATGTTTTAGTGTCTCCATTTTCTAAAAGACTTTTTTTTATAGTTTGGGCGATTGTCCTATGCAGGGGCTCATTTTTTGCAGGAAGAGATGATGGTTTGATTGGTACTATTTTGGATTGCATTTGACATTTTGATCGCTTGGTATTACAATTTTTGTGATGAAAGATGACAAAAAATTGCATTTTTGGTACAGTTTTTGTTTTTATAGTGTTCATCTTAGGGGGTAAGTCATATAATATTTTTATAGAGCAAGCCATTATGGACATGGAGATACCTAATATGTCTACTTTTTTTTATTTGAGTTTTACACTATAAAAGCATTTTTGAAGAAAAAAATCATGTTTTAGTGTCTCCATTTTCTAAAAGACATTTTTTTTATAGTTTGGGCGATTGTCCTATGCAGGGGCTCATTTTTTGCAGGAAGAGATGATGGTTTGATTGGTACTATTTTGGATTGCATTTGACATTTTGATCGCTTGGTATTACAATTTTTGTGATGAAAGATGACAAAAAATTGCATTTTTGGTACAGTTTTTGTTTTTATAGTGTTCATCTTAGGGGGTAAGTCATATAATATTTTTATAGAGCAAGCCATTATGGACATGGAGATACCTAATATGTCTACTTTTTTTTATTTGAGTTTTACACTATAAAAGCATTTTTGAAGAAAAAAATCATGTTTTAGTGTCTCCATTTTCTAAAAGACATATTTTTTTATAGTTTGGGCGATTGTCCTATGCAGGGGCTCATTTTTTGCAGGAAGAGATGATGGTTTGATTGGTACTATTTTGGATTGCATTTGACATTTTGATCGCTTGGTATTACAATTTTTGTGATGAAAGATGACAAAAAATTGCATTTTTGTTACAGTTTTTATTTTTTATTTTTACAGCGTTCACCTGAGGTGGTAGATTCTGTGACATTTTTATAAAGCACGACGCAGCGATACCTAATATGTCTGTTTTTTAATTATTTCTTTATTTTAAACACAATTTTACTTGAAACTTTCATTTTTTTTATTATTTTTTTTACTTTTTATATTCGTCCCACTGTGGGACTTCACCTTTTCAGAGTTTGATCCCTGTTTCAATTCAGTACAATACATTCTGTATTGTACTGAATTTAACTGTCAGCGTCTTACACAGTAAGACGCTGACAGTTGCCTAGGAGCCCCAGCCCTCAGGCTGTATGTCCTGGGCTTCCGTAGTTGGCAGGCATCACAGGCATCGGAGCTGTCATGGTAACCATCGGCCCCCTGTCAGCGCAGTTCGGGGGGCCAATGGAGTCAGAGGGAGCCCCCTCCCTCTGTAAACCCCGCACATGCCGCAGTAAGCGTATACAGCGATGCCGGCAGATGCAGCAGGGGCCCGGCTGTCAGTAACAGCCGGTCCTTTGCTGCGGATCCAGTGGGTGCAGCTCTTGCACCCACCGATCACATCACGTACATGCTTGTGAGGATGTGGCAAGAAGCCGCATTACCTCACGTACATGTATGTGACATTGCGTGAAGGGGTTAAAGTCTATAATAGAAATATAATTAATAATGAACTTGAAGAATGTAATAACCAACAATAAGGAATGCAAAAAAACTGTGGATGACTTTCAGAAGATCCCACTATTTAAATAACTCCAACATTTTAAAAATGAAAATAGGTACACGCTAGGATATGGGGTGGTTGTTTAGCAATTCCTTATAGACAACAAATCTGTGTATGGATGGTGGTCAGCTCTTGGGAAAGCAACTATAAATTGAATAACTAATAAAATACAATCACTGGTAAGCAGGGGGATGCTATCTCTCCTTGAGGAAAGAGCGCTTTAGTTGGCATGAGGAGACTTGTAGGCCATACATGCTCCTCTGGAATTCTCAGAAGAAAGGGAATGCAAATGAGCTCTTAACAAGCTCTACCTCTGATGCTAGCAGATGTAAGGACTAGGTGTAGTGTTGATCAAGCACCAAAGTGCTCATGTAGAAAACTTTGCGATGCTCGGGTGTTCTACCAAGCACCCGAGCACAATAGAAGTCAATGGTAGAACCCCAGGCACCACCTGCTCCGAAGAGGGGAGGGTGTCGGGACTCTGGTTCAGCTTAGGAGTCCCTGCTCTGACTCCATATATAACTATATCAACAAATGGAGTCAGTGCTTGGGGACACCCCAGTTTATTTAAATCAAATATCTGAAAAGTTTCTGCTGCGATTTGAACTCCCAACACTGTACATTAGAGGCAAGTACCTAATCCACTCAGCTATAAGGCTGAAGGCTAAACTATGTCAGAAAAACCTTATAGTAGTTTCTGATGTAGTGAGTATTCCTATTCAGCAGAAGACTTATTTTATATTTCTGTGCAGGTAAACATGTAGCTCTATAGTGTAATGGTTATTAACCTTGCCTCTAATGTACAAGGTTGGTAGATTGAATCCCTGCAGAAACATATATATATATATATATATATATATATATGTTTTTAGCCATAATATATTTAGATATATTATTGGCAATAAGGGGCCTAAAGTGTGCCCAGAAAACATCCCCCACACCATTACACCAGCCTGCACAGTGGTAACAAGGCATGGTGGATACATGTTCTCATTCTGTTTACGCCAAATTCAGACTCTACCATTTGAATGTCTCAACAGAAATCGAGACTCATCAGACCAGGCAACATTTTTCCAGTCTTCAAAAGTCCAATTTTGGTGAGCTTGTGCAAATTGTAGCCTCTTTTTCCTATTTGTAGTGGAGATGAGTGGTACCCGGTGGGGTCTTCTGCTGTTGTAGCCCATCCGCCTCAAGGATGTGCGTGTTGTGGCTTTACAAATGCTTTGCTGCATACCTCGGTTGTAATGAGTGGTTATTTCAGTCAACGTTGTTCTTCTATCAGCTTGAATCAGTCGGCCCATTCTCCTCTAACCTCTAGCATCAACAAGGCATTTCCCTTTTCACACCATTCTTTGTAAATCCTAGAAATGGTTGTGCGTGAAAATCCCAGTAACTGAGCAGATTGTGAAATACTCAGACTCGCCCCATCTGGCACCAACAGCCATGCCACACTCAAAATTGCTTAAACCACCTTTCTTTCCCATTCTGACATTCAGTTTGGAGTTCAGGCGATTGTCTTGACCACGACCACAACCCTACATGCATTGAAGCAACTGCCATGTGATTGGTTGACTAGATAATCACATTAATGAGAAATAGAACAGGTGTTCCTAATAATTCTTTAGGTGAGTGTATATATATATATATATATATATATATAAAAATTGGTAATTGCACATTTATTTTCTGCCATACATTTTTTACAATTGCTAAAAAAAAAATATAAAGTATATGAATCTAATCTCTATTTCTGAAATGTTTCTGCTAGGATTTGAATTCCCAACATTGTACATTAGAGGTAAGGATCTTATCAAATCAGCTATAAAGCTGAATGCTAAACTGCGTCAGAAAAACCTCATAGTAGTTTCTGATGTAGTGAGCATTCCTATTCAGCAGAAGACTTATTTTCTATTTCTGTGTCAGTTAACATGTAGCTCTATAGTGTAGTGGTTAACATCCTTGATGTAGAAGGTTGGGCGTTTGAATCCTGGCAGAAACATTTCAGAAATAGAGATCAAATTTAAATATTTAATATTTTTTTTAGTAATGTAAAAAATGTATGGCACAAAATAAATGTGTAATTACTAAAACAAAAAAACAAAAAAAAATACAAACCGGATTCCAAAAAAGTTGGGACACTAAACAAATTGTGAATAAAAACTGAATGCAATGATGTGGAGATGGCAAATGTCAATATTTTATTTGGAATAGAACGTAGATGACAGATCAAACGTTTAATCCGAGTAAATGTATCATTTTAAAGGAAAAATACGTTGATTAAAATTTTCACAGTGTCAACAAATCCCCAAAAAGTTGGGACAAGTAGCAATAAAAGGCTGGAAAAAGTAAATTTGAGCATAACGAAGAGCTGGAAGACCAATTAACACTAATTAGGTCAATTGGCAACATGATTGGGTATAAAAAGAGCTTCTCAGAGTGGCAGTGTCTCTCAGAAGCCAAGATGGGTAGAGGATCACCAATTCCCACAATGTTGCGCAGAAAGATAGTGGAGCAATATCAGAAAGGTGTTACCCAGTGAAAAATTGCAAAGACTTTGCATCTATCATCATCAACTGTGCATAACATCATCCGAAGATTCAGAGAATCTGGAACAATCTCTGTGCGTAAGGGTCAAGGCCGTAAAACCATACTGGATGCCCGTGATCTCCGGGCCCTTAAACGACACTGCACCACAAAAAGGAATGCTACTGTAAAGGAAATCACAGAATGGGCTCAGAAATACTTCCAGAAACTATTGTCAGTGAACACAATCCACCGTGCCATCCGCCGTTGCCAGCTGAAACTCTACAGTGCAAAGAAGAAGCCATTTCTAAGCAAGATCCACAAGCTCAGGCGTTTTCACTGGGCCAGGGATCATTTAAAATGGAGTGTGGCAAAATGGAAGACTCTTCTGTGGTCAGACGAGTCACGATTCAAAGTTCTTTTTGGAAATCTGGGACGCCATGTCATCCAGACCAAAGAGGATAAGGACAACCCAAGTTGTTATCAACGCTCAGTTCAGAAGCCTGCATCTCTGATGGTATGGGGTTGCATGAGTGCGTGTGGCATGGGCAGCTTGCAAGTCTGGAAAGGCACCATCAATGCAGAAAAATATATTCAGGTTCTAGAACAACATATGCTCCCATCCAGATGTCATCTCTTTCAGGGAAGACCCTGCATTTTTCAACAAGATAATGCCAGACCACATTCTGCATCAATCACAACATCATGGCTGCGTAGGAGAAGGATCCGGGTACTGAAATGGCCAGTCTGCAGTCCAGATCTTTCACCTATAGAGAACTTTTGGCGCATCATAAAGAGGTAGGTGCAACAAAGAAGGCCCAAGACGATTGAACAGTTAGAGGCCTGTTTTAGACAAGAATGGGAGAGCATTCCTATTTCTAAACTTGAGAAACTGGTCTCCTGGGTCCCCAGACGTCTGTTGAGTGTTGTAAGAAGAAGGGGAGATGCCACACAGTGGTGAAAATGACCATGTCCCAACTTTTTGGGGATTTGTTGACACCATGAAATTCTGATTCAACATATTTTTCCCTTAAAATGGTACATTTTCTCAGTTTAAACTTTTGTTCCGTGATTTATATTCTATTCTGAATAAAATATTAGAAGTTGGCACCTCCACATCATTGCATTCAGTTTTTATTCATGATTTGTATAGTGTCCCAACTTTTTTGGAATCCGGTTTGTACTAAATAATATATGTAAATATATTATGGCTAAAAACTTTTAAATATATATATGTTTCTGAAGGGATTCAAACTCCCAACCTTGTTCATTAGAGGCAAGGATGTTAACTACTACACTATAGAGCTACATGTCAACCTGCACAGAAATATAAAATAAGTATTCTGCGGAATAGGAATACTCACTACATCAGAAACTACTATGAGGTTTTTTTGACACAGTTTAGCATTCAGCTTTATAGCTGAGTGGATAAGATCCTTGCCTTTAATATACAAGGGGTTGGGAGTTCAATTTTTTTTTCAGAAATAGATGCTAAATTACATTTAAATACACTGACTTGAGCATACCGTTGTTCGACCGAGCATGCTCCATGAACACTAACTAGGAGCTATCCTATAAGTCAATGTTCGACCCTTTAAATAGGTGCTGGCTTATTTAATGTCTCAAGGCCTATTTTAAGGGTCAAACACTGACTTATAGGATAGCTGCCTTACATCTGGTGGCATCAGAGGCAGAGCTTGTTAGGAGCTCATTTGCATCCTTTTCTTCCTGGTAAGAAGATTACATTCAATACACTTTACATCATGCACATTACTGTGCAGTTTTAGGCAGGTGTGAGGAAAATGCTGCAAAGTGAGGATGCTTTCCAAAAGAGGTGTTAATTGAATTATATTAATTGATAAAAATAATCAAAGTTAATGAATCAAAGAGAACTCTAAATCAAATCAAAATATGATATGACCATTCTCTACTTTCAAAACAGCATCAATTTATCTAGGTACACTTGCACAGAGTTTTTGAAGGAACTCATCAGGGACATTGTTCCAAACATCTTGGAGAACTAACCACAGATCCTCTAGATGTAGGCTTGCTCAAATCCTTCTGACTCTTCATGTAAGGAAATAGAAAACCAATTGATGTTACCATCCATACAAAAACAGGCCAAGACATCTTCACTCACAACATCTGAGGACAAAAATAGTGACCTCTTTTAGTGTAAAACTGGCCATACACATAACATAGCCCTCTCTTTTGATGTGAGCATGAATGTTCATTTTGGCATCAGGAAGTAGACAGTTGCCAAACACTTCTGGCAAAGGCTTACCTTCCAGATGAATAAAAGGATTGGGTATGTTGAAGTGAATCCTCACTTCCTCTCTTACAGCTGCCATCAGTGGACAGTCAGGAGCCCTCATACACATTAGATATATTAGTATCCACTAGCATTAATCTAAAGCGTATAAGCAGCTGAAAAGGCATCTGTCAGCAGGATCAATCTTATTAACCCAGCCATAATGCCTGGTAGGGCTGACATTTCTGATTAAAAGCATACTTTTCTTCACCCGATGTGTAGCTCTGTTTAGGAGAAATACGTGTTTATATAATTATGCAAATTAGGATTTATGTGCACCGATGCACTAACCACTCAGTGCACCTTAGCTTCTCTGCATCCCTAGATGCTCCCCTTCTACTTGGACACCTGGCCATATCAATATGATGGAGAGAGTTTCCATGAAAGTGGCCAGAAGTATCTAGAGTTGCTAGGACTCACCCTCAGTGCACTTAAAGCGGTTGTCTCACTTCAGAAAGTGGCATTTATCATGTAGAGAAAGTTAATACAAGCCACTTACTAATATATTGTTATCATCCATATTGCTTCCTTTGCTGGCTGGATTCATTTTTCTATCACATTATGCACTGCTCGTTTCCATAGTTACAGACCACCCCGCAATCCATCAGCGGTGGTCGTGCTTGCACAATATAGGAAAAAGCACTAGCCTATGTGGGCTCCTATGGTCCCGGCCACCAAAGAGGCTGATGTTTTTTCTTATACTGTGCAAGCACGACCATCGCTGATGGATTGCAGGCTGTTCTGTAACCATGAAAACGAGCAGTGTATAATGTGATGGGAAAATGAATCCAGCCAGCAAAGGAAGCAATGTGGATAATAACAATACATTAGTAAGTGGCTTGTATTAATTTTCTCTACATAATAAATGTAACTTACTGAAGTGAGAGAACCCCTTTAAGTCCTAATTTGCACAATTTTAAAAACACATTTCTCCTAAACACAGCAACAGATCTGGGGAGGGTATGGTTTTAATAGGTCGGGTCACCCTACAAAGCATTATGGTTGTTTAATACGGTTGAGTCTCCTGACAGATGCCCTTTAAAGAACGTTATCCAACACATGCCAGAATGCCAGCATATGTTTAACTATGGATATCGTATAACAAATAAAAAAAATACTTAGTTTTCCACAAGCATAATGACTACCCTTAAAGTAACTGATAATGGCAATATTATTGCATTAAGACATAGAAATGTGCAATAGGTATGAAAACACTGTAGTCAAAAAAAATCCTATGGGAATGCAAAAGGCACAAAAAAAAACTGTCTATGACACTTAATGTAGATTGTTCCAATATAATGAAGCAGGATTGGAATAATAATATTCAGAGAACACATTTTTTTTCTTCAATCCGGAAAATATCTCAGTACTTTTAAAGAAAGTATAATTAATGGAATAAACCTGTTATAATAATAACTCCTTCTTCTTGTATAGTGGGTATGTGTTTAATAGATTTGCGGTATATTAGCATAATGTGGTGCTTTTACTTTCTACAGCTAATCTTTAAGAAACACACATTAATATACTTTACTGTATTCTTCCTGAGATAATATTACTTATACTCAGTTGATGTTAATAAGATTTAGGTTGCTAACACTTTCATGCCGAGATGCAAATAAGGCTTTTTCTTTACTGATTATAAAAACAGCAGAACAGCATACGATTATTATGGTTTTCTGTCTCGTCAAAGTGCTCTTTTCTTTTTCTGCCTATCAAGAACACCAGCTCGGGATGTCTTTTTGTTATATTTTTTGTTGATTTTTCTTCCTGCATGTTTTGTTTCTGTTGTTTGTGTCCTTTTTTTTTGGGTGGCGGGAGGGATAGGACATTTAGTAGCTGGCACATTTCAGAACTGACACATTCAGATATGTCCAGTACATGGGCAGGAAGAGTATGGAATTGATGAAATTCCTTTTTCATCTTATAAAAGACCTTTGAAAGTTCTTTATTGTTTGATACAGAGGCATTCCTTTGTAACTAGAATTCCTTAGAGCTTTGTATGGGTGGTGTGCAGTATCTTAGGACCACATGCCCAGGCTACATCCAAGCCTGGTAAAGAAATGAAAACAATCCCTTGTTGAAGTCAAATTATATTATTTTTTTGGAACAACACTTTAATATTATGTTGTAACATATTAATTGGGTTCTGCAGCTTAACAAAATAGTGTTCAACTAACCAAATACTAAATGCACAACATATTTGGTGATTGCAATCAATGTATGCAAAAAAACTAAAGTCTATTTAAAAAAGTACATGATAGCCTTACATGCAATTTTACTGAAAAGCAAAGTTAACTCACATACAGTTGAGGCTACAGGACTGCTTTGGATACTAGCCAGGCAAGTGATAAAAGGATATCTTTTTGGAAGAATGTTTAGCCATTTTACCTTTCCAGACATGCACCATACATGTACAGGGCATGTTGGATCTTTAAAGATGGCATCTGCTCAGAAGCTGAATGGGCGTCACAGACCCCGTTTTAAACAGCAGACACCTGGGGGTAAAGTGTGTGATCTGTAATAACGCTGATCAAGGACTTTTAATGCCGCAGATGCCGTGGTCTTTTGCAACCACGGCATCTGAGAGGTCTTTCACTGGGAGTGTGGCTGGGGCCCGAATGGCTCCACCATGCCAAAATGTAAAAAAAAAAGGGTTTTAAAATTTATAGTTTTTTTCTTTTAATTTGCACAAATGGCAAGTCACAAACGTGCAGTTTGCACCTTTTTCACGCCAGATAACTGGCATACAATAATGATAAATTAAAGCCAAAGTTTAAAAACAAGTCAGCATTACAAGGGCGGCTCCCTGATGGCTTGTCATGTCCGGCTCGGCTTCATTCGCAGGTCTCTACCGATTTGTGCATGTAATGTTTCACCTCCTCCTTGGAGCTTTAAAAATGCTTGAAGGAGGACCTAAAATGCATTTGTGAACATGGGTGAACAAACTACTCTTTACTCCCCAGATTCGATTATGGAGTGCCACCATGACTACTTTCTTCTACTACATCATTATTAGTGATGATCGAGCATGCTCTGCTGAACACCAGTTTGGCTTGAGCATCGCGATGCTCGGCACATTGCGGTGTTCGGCCGAATACTGCGTGTGCTCAAACGCCATGCTCGAATCTCCTCCCCACACATTTGTTAGCTGCTATGCGGCCAATAAACATGCAGGTAAGTACCTGCACTAAATTGCGTGCGATAAGAGACCCAAAACTCCTTTTAAGGACTATTGTTGTATCTGGCAGCAATATATATTATTAGCGTAACCTGTGCTAAATTGTGTGCAATTGTTAGAGACCCAAAAGTCCTTTTGATGATTATTGTTGTGTCTGGCAGCAACGTATATTTTTAGCACAACTTGCGCTAAATAGCTTGCAATTGTTTGGCCGCTGCAGACAGTGACATTATCTGCACTACATTTCCAGCCTAAAATTATCTGTGACATCCAGCGTACTTTTTCCGTAGATGGTGTCTGCTGCGGACAGTTACATTACCTGCGCTACATCTCCTGTATAACGTTTGCGCATCCTAAAAATATCTGTGACATCCAGTGTACTTTTTCCGTAGACTCTGCGGACAGTGACATTACCTGCGCTACATCTCCTGTATAATGTGTGCGCATCCTAAAAATATCTGTGAAATCCAGTGTACTTTTTCCGTAGACGCTGCGGACAGCGACATTATCTGCACTACATCTCCTGTTTAACGTGTGCGCATACAAAAAATATCTGTGATATCCAGTTTACTTTTTATGTAGACGGAGTCCGCTGTGGACCGGTACATTACCTGCGCTACATCTCCTGTATAATGTTTGCGCATCCCAAATACCTATGACATTCCCTGTAATTTTTTATTAGCCGCTGGTGACAGCAGCAACAGTACCTGCACTACATCTCCTGTATAATGTTTGCGCAACCCAAATAGTTGTGACATTCCCTGTAAATTTTTTATTAGCCGCTGGTGAAACAGCGACATTACCTGCGCTACATCTCCTGTATAACGTTTGCACATCCCAAATATCAGTGACATTCAGTTTAATTTATTTGCCATACACTTACAAAATCTGCGCTACCCTACATGTGACATACTTGCAAGCATATATACCATTTAAGGCTACTTTCACACTAGCGTTCGGGCGGATCCGTTCAGAACGGATCCGCCCATAATAATGCAGACGGAGGCTCCGTTCAGTACGGATCCGTCTGCATTATTTTAGCAAAAAAAAGCTAAGTGTGGAAATAGCCTGGGACGGATCCGTCCAGACTTTCAATGTAAAGTCAATGGGGGACGGATCCGCTTGAAGATTGAGCCACATTGTGGCATCTTCAAACGGATCCGTCCCCATTGACTTACATTGTAAGTCTGGACGGATCCGCACGCCTCCGCACGGCCAGGCGGACACCCGAACGCTGCAAGCAGCGTTCAGCTGTCCGCCTGTCCGTGCGGAGGCGAGCGGAGCGGAGGCTGAACGCCACCAGACTGATGCAGTCTGAGCGGATCCGCCTCCATTCAGACTGCATCAGGGGTGGACGGCTGCGTTCGGGTCCGCTCGTGAGCTCCTTCAAACGGAGCTCACGAACGGAATACCGAACGCTAGTGTGAAAGCAGCCTAATATGCAGAAGATGAGCAGTAAGGGCTGTGCTGCTGGTGGTACACGGAGAGGCCGTGGCCCTGGGTGCGGTGAAACTGTGCCTGCTTCCAGAGCACAAGAAACACACTCATCCACAATACCTAGCTTCATGTCCCAGTTTGCAGGGTGGCGCAGGACACCACTCTCAAAGTCAGACCAGTGTGACCAGGTGGTCGGTTGGATTGCAGCAGATAATGCTTCCAGTCGGTTAAGCACGACCCTGTCTTCCACAAAGTCCAGTCTCAGTAGCCAAGAGTCTGGTCAACAGAATCCTCACCCTGATCCTCCTTCCTTCCACCATGGAGAGTCTTGGCAAACAAGTTATCCTACACTCAGATATTCAGAGGAGCTCTTTTCATCTGCATTCTTTGATTTGGGACATGAGGAGATCGTGTGCACTGATGCCCAAACTCTTGAGCATTCACAGTGACAAGAAGATGATGGTGGGGAACGGCAATTAGTGTCTCAACAGGTTGATGATGAGGATTAGACACAGTTGTCAATAAGTGAGATTGTTGTTAGGTCAACAAGTCAGAAGGATGATCAGAGTGAGGAAGTGGAAGAGGAGGTGGTGGACGATGAAATCACTGACCCAACCTGGAAAGATGGCAAGCCGAGTGAGGACAGCAGTAAAGAGGGGGAGAGATCCGCAGTTCCGCAACAGGCTGGAAGAGGCAGTGGGGTGGCAAAAGGGAGAAGGCGGGCCACACCACTCAGGCTCGCAACCTCCCTTGCCAGGGGCTAGGTGTTCCGCAGTCTGGCTCTTTTTTGAGGAAGCGTGCGGACGATAGAAGAATTGTCATTTGCACCTGTGCCGTACCAAAATGAGCAGGGGCGTGAACACTACCAACCTCACCACCACCAGCATGATCCGCCACATGGCATCAAAGCACCATTATAGGTGGGCCGAATGCCTGGGTCCACAATCAGTGTCTGCTGGTCACACCACTGCCTCCTCTTCCCCTCTGTTATGTGCTGGCCAATCCCCTGTCCAAGACGCAGGCCTGGATGCCTCCCACTCTGCACCTGGACCTTCGCCAGCACCATCAGCTAGCACATACACTTATGTGTCCCAGAGCAGCGAACAGATATCCATACCCCAGGCCTTTGAACAAAAGTCAAATACCCAGCCACCCACCCACAGGCCAAAGCACTAAATGCGCACCTGGCCCAGGAAATGTTGCCATTTAGGCTTGTGGACACTGAAGCTTTCCGCAGCCTGATAGCGGCAGTCCCTTGTTTCTCAGTCGCAAGCAGCCACTATTTTTCCCGGTGTGCTGTCCCCACCTTACACCAGCATGTGTCACATAACATCACCCGTGCCATGACCAACGCAGCTATTGGGAAGGCCCACTTAACTACGGACACATGGACAAGTTCTTATGGCCAGGGATGCTACATTTCCCTGACAGCACACTGGGTGAACGTTGTGGAGGCCGGGAGCGAGTCGTACCCTGGGATGGCACAGGTTCTACCGAAGCCAAGGATTGCGGGCCCTATTTCCTTCAGGATTTCTGCCACCACCTACATTAGTGGCTGCAACCCCTCCTTCTCCTCCTCTACCTCCTCCTCCACTTCCACCTCTGAATTCTCATCTTGCAGCACCAGTCAGCCATCAGTCAGTAGCTGGAAGCAGTGTAGCACTGCAGTGGGGAAGCAGCAACAGGCCATTCTTAAACTAATATGTTTAGGTGAAACACAGCACACCGCCTCAGAGCTGTGGCAGGGTATAAGGGACCAGACTGAGCTCTGGCTCTCGCTACTCAACCTAGAACCAGGCATGGTTGTGTCTGATAATGACCATAACTTGGTGGCAGCTTTGGAGCTCGGCAAGCCCAGACACATGCCATGCCTAGCCCACGTGTTCAACTTAGTGGTTCAGCGGTTTCTCAAAACCTACCCAAATTTGCCTGAGCTACTGGTGAAGTGTGTGCCCATTTCCAAAAGTCATCTACAGCTGCAACTCTGCTGCAGCGCTTGCAATTGCCAGCTCACCGACTCTTGTGCGACGTAAGCACGCTCTGGAACTCCACGTTCCACATGTTGGCCAGGCTTTGTGAGCAGAAGAGCAGAAGAGGACAGTAGTGGAATACCAGCTGCAACATAATTGTCGCCTTTCCAGTCAGCTTCCGCTCTTCACAAGCGACGAGTGGGCATGGATGTCTGACCTCTGTGAGGTTTTACGCAACTTTAAAGAATCAACACAGATGGTGAGCAGCAATGCCGCTCGTATCAGCGTAACCATCCCACTTCTGTGTCTACTGAAATGCTCGCTGCTCACAATGAAGGAGGATGCCTGCATGTGGAAGAGGTGGAAATGGGGGAAGACAGTACACAGGGTGATAGCCAGACCACCCTCCGTTCGTCTTCTCAGCGCAAATTGGATGATGATGAGGAGGAGGAGGAGTAGGAGTAGGAGACGGTTGCCTCCGCTACAGAGGGTAGTGCCCACAGCAGGTTTATTCCATCTGTTCAGCGTGGATGGGCCGAAGAGGAGGAAGAGGATGAGGAGATTGCTGTCCTCATCAGGAGGATGACTCTCAAAGTCTTGTCTGTTGGGACTCTGGCACACATGGCTGATTTAATGTTATGCTTCCTTTCCCGTGACCCTCGCGTTATACGCATTTTGGCTAACAACGGTTACTGGTTGTACACCCTTCTCGACCCCTGCTAAAAAGAGAACTTCTCATCTCTCATTCTTGTGGTGAAGAGGACTAGCAAAATGGTGCAATACCAGAAGGTCCTTGTGGAAAAATTGCTCCAAAAATTTCCAACTGACAACGCTGGCAGCAGAGTACGTAGTTCCTTAAGCAACCAAGGAGGGGAGAAGAGGGGAACACACAGCAGTTCCAACAGAGGCAAGGCAACACTCTCCGAGGCTTGAGACAGTTTCATGACACCCCGCCAGCAACCTCACCCTGATGCGCGGCCTAGTGTCACAAAGAGGGAAAAGTTTTGGAAGATGGTGGAGTACGTAGCAGACCGTGTCAGCGTCCTCAATGATCCATCTGTGTCTTACAACTATTGGCTGTCCAAGCTGGACATGTGGCACGAACTCTATGCCTTGGAGGTGCTGGCCTGCCCTGCCGCCAGCGTTTTGTCAGAGCGGGTATTTAGTGCTGCTGGGGACATAATAACTGACATGCGCATCCGACTGTCTCCGTCATAATATCAACATGATTATTAGGCTGCCCTCGCTTCTAATGTTTTAGAGGGTCAGCTCAGCAGCAGGCCCACAACCATCATATTTTCCATGGTCAGGTCAGCAGACGGCCCTTAACCATAATATTTTCCATGGTCAGATCAGCAGCAGGCACTCGCCCCTAATGTTTTAGAGAGTCAGCTCACCAGCAGACCCTCAACCAAAATGTTTTCGATGGTCAGCTAAGCAGCAGGCCCTCAACCATAATGTTTTCCATGGTCAGCTCAGCAGCAGGCCCTCAACCATAATTTTTTCCATGGTCAGCTCAGCAGTAGGCCCTCAACCATAATTTTTTTACATGGTCAGCTCAGCAGCAGGTCCTCAACCATAATTTTTTTCCATGGTCAGCTCAGCAGCAGGCCCTCAACCATAATTTGTTCGATGGTCAGCTCAGCAGCAGGCTCTCAACCATAATTTCTTCCATGGTCAGTTCAGCAGCAGGCCCTCAACCATCATTTTTTCCATGGTCAGCTCAGCAGCAGGGCCTCAACCATACTTTTTTCCAAGGTCAGCTCAGCAGCAGGCCCTCAACCATAATTTGCTCGATGGTCAGCTCAGCAGCAGGCCCTCAACCATAATTTGCTCGATGGTCAGCTCAGCAGCAGGCCCTCAACCATAATTTTTTTCCATGGTCAGCTCAGCAGCAGGCCCTCAACCATAATTTGTTCGATGGTCAGCTCAGCAGCAGGCTCTCAACCATAATTTCTTCCATGGTCAGTTCAGCAGCAGGCCCTCAACCATCATTTTTTCCATGGTCAGCTCAGCAGCAGGGCCTCAACCATACTTTTTTCCAAGGTCAGCTCAGCAGCAGGCCCTCAACCATAATTTGTTCGATGGTCAGCTCAGCAGCAGGCTCTCAACCATAATTACTTCCATGGTCAGTTCAGCAGCAGGCCCTCAACCATCATTTTTTCCATGGTCAGCTCAGCAGCAGGGCCTCAACCATACTTTTTTCCAAGGTCAGCTCAGCAGCAGGCCCTCAACCATAATTTGCTCGATGGTCAGCTCAGCAGCAGACCCTCACCCCTAATGTTTTAGATGGTCAGCTCAGCAGCAGGCCCTCGTCCATAATGTTTTAGATGGTCAGCTCGGCAGCAGGCCCTCGCCCCTAATGTTTTATATGGTCAGCTCAGCAGAAGGACCTCGCCCATAATGTTTCAGATGGTCAGCTCAGCAGCAGGCCCTCGCCCATAATTTTTTCCATGGTCAGATCAGCAGCATGCACTCGCCCCTAATGTTTTAGAGAGTCAGCTCACCAGCAGACCCTCACCCCTAATTTTTTAGATGGTTATATGAGTAGCAGGCCCTCGCCCCCAATATTTTAGAGGGTCATCAGCAGGCTCTTGCTCTTTTCAAGGGTGTGTATGATGCCCTCCTTTTTATGTAATAAAGGGTGTGTTGGAGTGCTGGTTCCTTGCAATTTTTGGAAGCGCTTTAACTTAGTGCATAGGCTTTATGAGTGTAGTAGTCCCACTACCTAAACAATTGTACCACAATGTGAATAAGGCCCTCCTTTATGTGATATACAGGTTGTATCGGAGTGCCTCTTCCTTGTAATTTTTGGCAGCACTTTATAAACAAGTAAATATGCAGGAGAGAATGTTTCCTAAAATTTTTTCCTCTAAAATCGATTTTATCTTCGTCTGTGAAGGTTCTCATTTATCCAGGTCATGGTATATATCTGTAAAGAATAAATCAAGGCAACTGGACGAGAAAGCTCGTTGGAAGAACGAGTGAAACGTTTTCAAGAAATCTACAGTACGTTCAGTTGCCTTGATTTATTCTTTACAGATATGATTTTATCTTCGGTTTGGTGCGTATTATTGTGAGTCTGTAAAAGTGGCGTACTACTCGGACAACATCGTTCCCAGCTGCGACCTGGGAGTCCATGATGCATCCAGACATCCTCCCTATGCTGTTCCCGAACCATTTAAGTGGTGTTTGCATCAATTTCTGACCTTTTCCTATGAACCAGACACCCTCCCCTCTTCAGAGCAGGGGGTGCCTGGTTTAATGCTCGGGTTCTCCCATTGACTTCCATTGTGCTCGGGTACTCGGTAGAGCACCCAAGCATCCCAAGGTGTTCTACTCAAGCACCCGAGCACTTTGGTGCTCGATCAACACTAATCATTATTCATGAAAGATTGAGGTCAGTTTTTATGTCTATTAAGTCCAAAGCAAGCAGGCACAGGAAAATAACATACATGCAAAACAGCAGCACATTTTTTCTCCTGACAGTTCCCTTTTGTACCTTTCTAAGGGAAGAACTTGTTTATATGCATTCTGTTTTATTGCTTCTATACTGCAATAATCTCCTCTTTGTAACCAGAAGATTCGTGCAACATTTTCCAGGGTTCTATCTAGTTGCGTTCTTCAATGTCATTATTGCAATTGATAGTACTTATATTGCCTTATGCCAAAATCATACTTTAAGTGATCCATGATGAAAATTATATTTGACTGATTTAGTTGCAATGCATCCAACAGCATTAGCCTGTGATTATATTATTAAGTGAAATACTGCTAGGCAGACCGAGCCAAAGCAGATAAACTCTCTATAGAAGGCCTTGCTGCCTTACATAGGATAAATGATTATTAAGCCAAATTGATACATTGTTATTCTCTAAAACCAGACGATTTTGGGTGGCTTTAAACATGAAGCCAAGTTTGGACACAACACTACATAAAGATAATCTATCAGCTCTCCCCACAAAAGAACATATCTGGGGCATTTATTGTTATAACCGGTATTGTTAGTGTTATCCTTCTGGACATACAGTATCTCACAAAAGTGAGTACACCCCTTACATTTTTGTAAATATTTGTTATATCTTTTCATGGGACAACACTGAAGATATGAAATTTGATACAATGTACAGTAGTCAGTGTACAGCTTGTATAACAGTGTAAATTTGGTGTGCCCTCAAAATAACTCAACACACAGCCATTAATGTCTAAACCGCTGGCAACAAAAGTAAGTATGTCCCTAAGTGAAAATGGCCAAATTATGCCCAATTAATCATTTTCCCTCCCCGGTGTCATGTGACTCGTTAGTGTTGCAAGGTCTCAGGTGTGAACGGGGAGCAGGTGTGTTAAATTTAGTGTTATCGCTCTCACACTCTCTCATACTAGTCACTGGAAGTTCAACATGACACCTCGTGGTTAGGAACATTCTGAGGATCTGAAAAAAAGATTTGTTGCTCTACATAAAGATGGCCTAGGATATAAGAAGATTGCCATCACCCTGGAAATGAGCTGCAGCACGGTGGCCAAGACCATACAGTGGCTTAACAAGACAGGTTCCATTTAGAACAGGCCTCGCCATGGTTGACCAATGAAGTTGAGTGCACGTGCTCAGCATCGTATACAGAGGTTGTTTTTTCAAAATAGACATATGAGTGCTGCCAGCATTGCTGCAGAGGTTAAAGGGGAAAGGGGTGGGTGGGGGGTCAGCCTGTCAGTGCTCAGACCATACGCCGCACATTGCACCAAATTGGTCTGCATGGCTGCTGCTGCTGCTAAAGATGATTCACAAAAAAAGCCCACAAACAGTTTGCTGAAGACAAGCAGACTAAGGACATGAATTAATGGAACGATGTCCTGTGCTCTGATGAGACCACAATAAACTTATTTGGCTCAGATGGTGCCAAGCGTGTGTGGCGGTAACCAGGTGAGGAGTACAAAGACAAGTGTGTCTTGCCTACAGTAGAGCATGGTGGTGGGAGTGTCATGTTTGAGGCTGCATGAGTGCTGCCGGCTGTGGGGAGCCACAGTCGACTGAGGGAACCACGAATGGCAACATGTACTGACATACTGAACATGATCCCCTCCCTTCAGAAACTGGATTTCAGGGCAGTATTCCAACATGATAACGACCCCAAGCACACCTCCAAGACGACCATTGCTAAGGAAACTAAGGGTAAAGGTGCTGGACTGGCCAAGCATGTCTCCAAACCTAAACCCTATTGAGCATCTGTGGGGCATCCCCAAACGGAAGGTGGAGGAGCGCAAGTTCTCTAACATCCAGCAGCTCCATGATGTCCTCATGGAGGAGTGGAAGAGGATTCCAGTGGCAACCTGGGAAGCTCTTGTGAACTCCATGCCTAAGAGAGTTAAGGCAGTGCTGGAAAATAATGGTGGCCACACAAAATATTGACACTTTGGGAAAAATTTGACCTTTGTCACTTAGGGGTGTACTCACTTTTCTTGCCAGCGGTGTAGACATTTATGGATGTGTGTTAAGTTATTTTGAGAAAATACCAAATATTCACTGTTATACAAGCTGTACACTGACTACTTTACATTGTAGAATAAAATATTTAAAAAAATGTGAGGGGTGTATTCACTTTTGAGAGATACTGTTTATGAAACAGACAACCATCATAATTGTCAATGGATCATGTCCCTACATACTGTTATACTGTTCTAACACTGCCGATGGTATCAGACTGTGTAGATATACCCAGTTATCAACTTGCTTATACATTTCCTAGAGGAATAACAGAGGAATGGCAAAGTGCAGAGTACAGCTTATCAGATGTAAGAAGGGTCAGACTGGTCAATTAGAGTACCACAGGATCCCCCAGTAGGATCAGGTTCTGACACACATACTGATACAACAAGCCACTAAGGTGCAGGAGAGGACAAATTTTCTAGCTGATTTTGGAGCCATCATGGTCTATTTCTTATGAGGTAATGAACCTATTAATAAATACTTTATTATGTCAAATTAATAATATGCCTTGTGAGTCCAATGATAAAAATCTTAGAGTGGTTGCCCAACATTTTATAACTTTTACTTTTCTGTCCCCTCCCTGCCAGATCTGTGGAGTCAAGCATACTTACCTGCTCTTGCCGCTCAGTTCCAGCTCCTTAAGTCCTCATAACTCTTTGCTGCACTCGGGTCAATGTACAGTATGTAAACTTCTGCCACGGTGGGGCCATTATGTGCACCGCTGCAGCCAATGACTAGCAACAGTGTTGACATGTCCCATTTAAAAAAAAAAAAGTTCCCAGCACAAGGAATAATGAAAAAAAAAAGTTATACTCACTATCTGCTATTCTACTATCATGTTCAGCTCTGTGCTCTGGTCCTTCCTTACTAGTCTTGGTTTACATGGCTGCAGTGGAGGCATGCCCATATTTCCCACGTGACAAACAATGTAATTACAAACAATGACTGGACCCACAACTCCTTGCACTGGGAAATATTTCAATTAACTTGTTGAACAACTTTAAAATGCAATTGAAAGTGGCCATGGGGTGTACAGCCTGTATTTGGGCCTTAAAGGGGTTGTTCGAGTTATATCTATACATGCTACGGTGGCTTATAACATTATTAAAAATACATCTGTAATTTACTCACATAATTTATTCTGCCGTGTTTCTGAACGGCTGATGCGGGTCACATGACCCCTGATGTCATCCACCAGGCTCTGGTGGTGACGTTTCGTGTACAGACTTCTCCCTGCCTTAGGGAGTGGCCCGGCTCTGTAGACGAAATGTCAGAGCTTTGTGTGCCCGCCCCCCCTCTCTCTTCTCTGGCTGCCGCAGTTCCTGTGAGGGATTGCGCATGCGCGATCCTTTCCAGTGCCGGCAGAAACATAGAAACATAGAATGTGTCGGCAGATAAGAACCATTTGGCGCATCTAGTCTGCCCAATATACTGGATACTATGAATAGCCCCTGGCCCTATCTTATATGAAGGATGGCCTTATGCCTATCCCATGCATGCTTAAACTCCTCCACTGTATTTGCAGCTACCACTTCTGCAGGAAGGCTATTCCATGCATCCACTACTCTCTCAGTAAAGTAATACTTCCTGATATTACTTTTAAACCTTTGCCCCTTTAATTTAAAACTGTGTCCTCTTGTAGCAGTTTTTCTTCTTTTAAATATTCTCTCCTCTTTTACCTTGTTGATTCCCTTTATGTATTTAAAAGTTTCTATCATATCCCCTCTGTCTCGTCTTTCTTCCAAGCTATACATGTTAAGGTCCTTTAATCTTTCCTGGTAAGTTTTATCCTGCAATCCATGTACCAGTTTAGTAGCTCTTCTCTGAACTCTCTCCAAAGTATCAATATCCTTCTGGAGATATGGTCTCCAGTACTGAGCACAATACTCCAAATGAGGTCTCACTAGTGCTCTGTAGAGCCGCATGAGCACCTCCCTCTTTCTACTAGTAATGCCTCTTCCTATACACCCAAGCATTCTGCTAGCATTTCCTGCTGCTCTATGACATTGTCTGCCTACCTTTAAGTCTTCTGAAATAATGACCCCTAAATCCCTTTCCTCAGATACTGAGGTTAGGACTGTATCACTGATTTTATATTCTGTTCTTGGGTTTTTACGTCCCAGGTGCATTATCTTGCACTTATCAACATTACATTTTAGTTGCCAGATTTTTTAACCATCCCTCTAGTTTTCCTAAATCTAGATATAGTTGTCATATAGCTAAGAAACATATAACTGTCATATAGCTTAGATCGATATAGCTTAGATATAGATTAGATACATATACTATCATATAGCTTAGGTACATATAGCTGTCATATAGCTTAGATACATATAGCTGTCATATAGCTTAGATACATTAGCTCTCATATAGCTTAGATAGATATAGCTGTCATATAACTTAGATACATATAGCTGAGATACATATAGTTGTTATATAGCTTAGATAGGTATAGCTGTCATATAGCTTAGATAGGTATAGCTGTCCTATAGCTTAGATACATATAGCTGTCATATAGCTAAGACACATATAGCTGCAGGGGCGTCGTTAGGTCAAAACATTCGGTGCTTGAGCCCCGGATGTTTTGACCAGTGCCCTGAATGTTATGCTGGCAGCAGTGGCGTAACTACCAGGGAAGTGGCTGCTTCGGGGCCCGGGCTAACAAGGGGCCCGGTGCCTGGCAGCTTAACACCAAGTGTGTTAATTATCTAATGCCGTTTTTTGTGCCAGCGCAGTCATTTCCACACAATCTCCTGCACAGCCCGGAGCCTGACTCCGCCCACTCAAGTGACTGATCATGTGCTCCTGACATCATGAAAGGTCCTTTTGCCCACTAGGAACTATCATCTCCTGAGGTAGGACATGTGAATGGAGCTTTTCTAGGTGCATGTTTTGGCTGTATTCTGCCCCCTGCCCTGTACTGTACCCCCTATACTGCACTGTGTGTGCCCCCTGCCCTGTACTGTACCCCCTATACTGCACTGTGTGTGCCTCCTGCCCTGTACTGTACCCCCCATGCTGAACTGTGTATACCCCCTGCCATGTACTGTGCCCCCCATGCTGTATTCTGCCCCCTGCCCTATGCTGCACTGTTTGTGTGGCTCCTGACCTGTACTGTGCCCCTTATGCTGCACTGTGTGTGCCTCCTGCCCTGTACTGTACCCCCTATAATGCACTGTGCCCCCTATGCCCCCTATGCTGCACTGTGTGTGCCCCCTGCCTTGTACTGTACCCCCTATAATGCTCTGTTTCCCCTATGCTGAACTGTGTGTGCCCCTTACCCTGTATTGTGCCCGCTATGCTGTACTGTCCCCCCTTCCCTTTAGTGTGCTCCCTATGCTGCATTGTACCCCTTATGCTGCACTGTGCGTCCCCCCCCCCCTTGCCCTGTACTGTACCCCCTATACTATACTGTGCCCTGTACATTGCAGCCTCCCTTCTCTGTCTCTAGTGCTTGCCACTTGGCACTATCATGGCACACTAAGGCCGGTTTCACATCACATTTTGCCATTCGTCTAATGCAGGAGTAGGCAACCTACAGCTGTTGGGAAATTACAACTCCCAAGCATGCATTATTGCTCTGCTCTTCTCATAACTCCCATAGAAATTAATGGAACATGCTGGGAATTGTGGTTTCACAACAGCTAGAGTAAGTCAAGATAGTAATGAGATGAGCTCTGATTTAAAGTTCAGTTACTGCAGGATACGGATTACTGAGGGGATGATATGTGGGGTTGCCCAGACGGCTAGGCCCTTCACAGTAGTTATTAACCCCTTTCAGCAGTCCTCAATTCACTGAAGGGAGGACTGCTCAAAAGGGTTAATAACTACTGTGAAGGGGGGGACTGCTTAAAGGGGTTAATAACTAGTGTGAAGGCCCATGGGGGTGTGGCTGCATGGGATGGGGGCATGGCTTCACAGAGACGTGATACAATGGGCTTGTGCCCCAGATGTTTTCAGACCCTAGCAACGCCCCTGTATAGCTGTCATATAGCTTAGATACATACAGTTGTCATCTAGATTAGATACATACAGTTGTCATATAGATTAGATACATATAGCAGTCATATAGCTTAGATATAGATATAGCTTAGATATAGCATAGATATACATATAAAGATTTGTATATAGAGATCTATATATATCATATATATATATATATATATATGTGGGAATATATATAGTGATCTATATCTCTATATACATATATATCTATATACTTCATCAATATACAGTACAGACCAAAAGTTTGGACACACCTTCTCATTCAAAGAGTTTTCTTTATTTTCATGACTATGAAAATTGTAGATTCACACGGAAGGCATCAAAACTATGAATTAACACATGTGGAATTATATACATAACAAAAAAGTGTGAAACAACTGAAAATATGTAATATTCTAGGTTCTTCAAAGTAGCCACCTTTTGCTTTGATTACTGCTTTGCACACTCTTGGCATTCTCTTGACGAGCTACAAGAGGTAGTCACCTGAAATGGTCTTCCAACAGTCTTGAAGGAGTTCCCAGAGATGCTTAGCACTTGTTGGCCCTTTTGCCTTCACTCTGCGGTCCAGCTCACCCCAAACCATCTCAATTGGGTTCAGGGCCAGTGACTGTGGAGGCCAGGTCATCTGGCGCAGCACCCCATCACTCTCCTTCATGGTCAAATAGCCCTTACACAGCCTGGAGGTGTGTTTGGGGTCATTGTCCTGTTGAAAAATAAATGATAGTCCAACTAAACGCAAACCGGATGGAATAGCATGCCGCTGCAAGATGCTGTGGTAGCCATGCTGGTTCAGTATGCCTTCAATTTTGAATAAATCCCCAACAGTGTCACCAGCAAAGCACCCCCACACCATCACACCTCCTCCTCCATGCTTCATGGTGGGAACCAGGCATGTAGAGTCCATCTGCTCACCTTTTCTGCGTCGCACAAAGACACGGTGGTTGGAACCAAAGATCTCAAATTTGGACTCATCAGACCAAAGCACAGATTTCCACTGGTCTAATGTCCATTCCTTGTGTTCTTTAGCCCAAACAAGTCTCTTCTGCTTGTTGCCTGTCCTTAGCATTGGTTTCCTACCAGATATTCTACCATAAAGGCCTGATTCACACAATCTCCTCTTAACAGTTGTTCTAGAGATGTGTCTGCTGCTAGAACTCTGTGTGGCATTGACCTGGTCTCTAATCTGAGCTGCTGTTAACCTGCGATTTCTAAGGCTGGTGACTCGGATGAACTTATCCTCCGCAGCAGAGGTGACTCTTGGTCTTCCTTTCCTGGGGCGGTCCGCATGTGAGCCATGTGAGCCGCATGTAAACATTCACAGTGCAGGTGGAAAAAGTATGTGAACCCCTAGACTAATGACATCTGCAAGAGCTAATTGGAGTGATGTGTCAGCCAACTGGAGTCCAATCATTGAGATGAGATTGGAGGTGTTGGTTACAGCTGCAATGCCCTATAAAAAACACACACCAGTTCTGGGTTTACGTTTCACAAGAAGCATTGTCTGATGTGAATTATGCCTCGCACAAAAGAGCTCTCAGAAGACCTACAATTAAGAATTGTTGACTTGCATAAAACTGGAAAGAGTTATAAAAGTATCTCCAAAAGCCTTGCTGTTCATCAGTCCATGGTAAGACAAATTGTCTATAAATGGAGAAAGTTCAGCACTGCTGCTACTCTCCCTAGAAGTGGCCATCCTGTAAAGATGACTGCAAGAGCACAACGCAGACTGCTCAATGAGGTGAAGAAGAATCCTAGAGTGTCGGCTAAAGACTTACAAAAGTCTCTGGCATATGCTAACATCCCTGTTAGCGAATCTACTATACGTAAAACACTAAATAAGAATGGATTTCATGGGAGGATACCACAGAGGAAGCCACTGCTGTCCAAAAAAAACATTGCTGCACATTTACAGTTTGCACAGGAGCACCAGGATGTTCCACGGCAGCACTGGCAAAATATTCAGTGGACAGATGAAACCAAAGCTGAGTTGTTTGGAAGAAACACAAAACACTATGTGTGGAGAAAAAGAGGCACAGCACACCAACATCAAAACCTCATCCCAACTGTGAAGTATGGTGGTGGGGGTATCATAGTTTGGGGCTGCTTTGCTGCGTCAGGGCCTAAATGGATTGCTATGATCGAAGGAAAAATGACATCCCAAGTTTATCAAGACATTTTGCAGGAGAACTTAAGGCCATCTGTTCACCAGCTGAAGCTCAACAGAAGATGGGTGTTGCAACAGGACAACGACCCAAAAGATAGAAGTAAATCAACAACAGAATGGCTTAAACAGAAAAAATATGCCTTCTGGAGTGGCCCAGTCAGAGTCCTAACTTCAACCCAATTGAGATACTGTGGCATGACCTAAAGAAAGTGATTCACACCAGACATCCCAAGAATATTGCTGATCTGAAACAGTTCCTGAAAGAGGAATGGTCAAGAATTACTCCTGACCGTTGTGCACGTCTGATCTACAACTACAGGAAATGTTTGGTTGAAGTTATTGCTGCCAAAAGAGGTTCAACCAGTTATTAAATCCAAGGGTTCACATACTTTTTCCACCTGCACTGTGAATGTTTACATGGTGTGTTCAATAAAAACATGGTAACATTTAATTATTTGTGTGTTATTAGTTTAAGCAGACTGATTGTCTATTGTTGTGACTTAGATGAAGATCAGATCACATTTTATGACCAATTTGTGCAGAAGTTCATATCATTCCAAAGGGTTCACATACTTTTTCTTGCAACTGTATATATATATATACAAACACACAATCTATATATATATATGTATATAGTGATATATATTTACAGATTGATATCTCCATATACATATATATTTATACCATCTATATATAGAGAGAGAGAGTATCTGCCTGTGTGAGCTAGGAGATGATCATGTTAGGTTGTGCAGAGCAGGGGGCGGGAAAGGTCAGATTATTCACACCCACAAATATTGGGAGAGCTCAGGCATGGTTATTATACGCCCCCACAACTGTGCTGCAGCATGTAAACAAAGCAATAACAAAGGAACTATGCAAAGGTGTAAGCATGTTTTTTTTTGTTTGTTTTTTAAATCAACCTAATAATGTATATGTAGGTCCTGATGAGAATTATAATGTTGTTTTTTTCCATAACTCAGATAACGCCTTTATAATAATTTTTTCTGGTGGGTCCAAGAAACTCCAGTCTGGTACTAAATGTAAGATAGAATAGTAATAAGAAGGAAGCAGAAGGAAGTGAGCATTACTGCAGGAACAGGTTTCCATAGGCTGTAGGCACAAAAGAGTAGGAGAGCTTTAATTCAGGATATTTGCAGTTACTTCACTTTTCACAATATAATTGGTTGCAAAGGTGAACGTTCCCTTTAAGGAGCACCAGTCACATTGTAAATGCTGTGCAATCTATGGACAGCATGCTATAGAACAGGAGGAGCTAAGTAGTTTGATATATAGTTATGTGTCAAAAAGATTCACTATAACTTGTATTTCATTCATTCAGATCCCTGCTATTTCTGTGCTGAGGAGTCCAGTGGGCGGACTTATACTTCTTATTTACAGACCTCCTTGTATGACTGTATATACAGAGATAGTTGTCAATCAATGACAGGACTGCCCACTGGACTCTTAAGCATAAACTGAACAGAGAATTAAAGGGAACGTGTCACCTATAAACTTTTCTGCCAGTTAAAACCAGATCTAATCAGCTTTTATTTTCTGATCGTAGATTTTTTTTAAATCTATTTCCTGAACATGATTATGGGGGTGGCCATCTTGCATTTAAAGATATTGTTTCCAGCAGCCACCATGAGCCATAGACATAATGGACAAGAAAGGACCTCAATGACTTTTATAGGAGAGTTCTCTAGGTATGGTCTGTGACCAGTGCAGAGGTCAGGAGGGCGTAGATAAGCTGCAATATCCCCTTTTGCGAATGGTGAATCCTGGGTTATCTATATATTATAGAGGTGTTATCTGTCACTAATCCTGTCTGTGATGATAATGAAATGACTGCTGAAAAGTGATCTGTACAGACAAAGAAGTGACACCTATTATTAGAGTTAATGGCCAGTGTGAAAACTGCAGGATTTTAAGATTTCTTAAAATATAAATAGTGAAATGGAAAAATTAATAGAACAACCTCAAAAATTCTATAAAAAAATATGTTAAAGAACAGGTCATTGTCTGATAATACATTCCCTATATAACAAGTTAAACTGCCTTCCCAAAAAACGATATATCAATCTGCTCAGCCTCTTCCATTCTATAACTATATGCTGTTGTCAATCCGATTGCATGTTCAAACACATGCCGCAACATACCAGTACAGATTCCGCAAAATTTTTTTTTTTAACACATTGCCTTCTTCTAAAATGCTACTTTTTATCAATATCCATTACATATATATATCTTAAACTGTATGACAATTAAAATTAGGAGCATGGAGCAGATACAAAAATGGAAAGATGTTTGGCCCCGGTTGGGTAAGAGGAAAGATTCAGGAGGGGAATTGATAAAAAATAAAATAGTAAGGGTAGGATTAAGAGATTTACCATAAAAAGGACCTTATTTGAAAGCTTCTCAGCATGAGACATGTAAACGGCAGTAGTAAATATCTTTATTTTAATGCAGCTTATGTAATTCTGTACTGGAATGCTTAGAACAAGAAGAGCAAGTATGAAGAAAAGAACCAGTCATGATTTCTTGTGTTTAGCTGAACACTTCTGATCTTTAGTAAGAATAGCAGTAGACTAACTTCATTAGTTATATGGTTATTTATTCTTAACAATAGAATCTAAAAACACCTAATTAAGTTGAAGAGCTGTGACAGCGGGGAGATCTGGAATAATTGTGTTATTTACACTTGCTGAAAAATGACTGTGTTTCTGATATGCCACGAATGTAAAAGAGAATGTTTTAGAAAATTGTTCCTTCTATGTCTGATTTTATAAAGAGTCTTGACCTTAAAATATTTAAATTACAAGATTAGAAGCACTAATTGCAGTTTAAATTAACGAAATATTTAAAAATACCTGTGTCATAAAACTGCCATAGAATTCACAAGTACACCAGCTGTCCAAAAAAAATACATTGTAGTTCTCTACATGGAGATTAGAACTAAATCCACATCTACATATTAAATCATAATGGTAAAAAATGCATTTATTGAATGTTTATGGTATATGGCAGTGATGGCGAACCTTTTACAGACTGAGTGCCCGAACTGCAACCCAAAACCCACTTTATTTATCCCAAAGTGCTGACACTGTCCAATATAGTATATCTTTCATGTACTTTATCATTTCGCTATAATACCCTGCCTACATTCAGTGCGCTGCCTGTGCTGTTCATAGTGCGCCCTGCGCTGATGAATGGCAGGAAAAGTCTATAGAAATGTACTTTCAGTAATTAAAGTATATTACAAAAATGGTCAGTATCACTGCCCCTACACATAAAAAAATAAAATAAAATGATACTTTAACCTATCACTATGTTTTAGGAGTGTGTGTGGGAGAGCAGAGGATACCTAGCCAAAACCAGATCATACAAGTTCCAATACAATAGTGCTGAAAGGCAACAGCACAAACCACTGAGTTGTCCTGAAGGTATATTTAAAATGAGAACATTCATTGCATATCAATAGGACATGTCATAAATGTCTGACGGGAGTGAGTTCCACCTCTGGGACCTGATCGTATCTCAAGAATGGCGTAGACATTGGGTGTACGTGGCTTTCTCTATTCACTGCTATAGGACTTCTGAAAATACCTGCCATTCATGCAGAGCAGAAACCTGCCCTAGGAGAGGATTCTGACCCAGATTTTGGGCCCTTACCCATCATTTACAGCTTATCGTATTGATATAACATAAATGTGATAGAAACACCCCTTTAAAGTAGAACTGAGTGAAATTTTAGAAATTGGGGAAACTTGATTATGTAGAATTTTATACCCATATAAAGTATTCACATTGTGTCTGATTTTTCATGTTTGGTTGTTTAACAACATTGAAACCCGGTGGATTTTTGAAGGGATTAGTGATAATCGAGCACCAAAGTATTCGGGTGTTCGGCCCGAACACATTGCTATATTCGTGTTCTCGGCCGAGCACCCGAGTATAATGGAAATAAATGGGAGACAACCAGGCACCCCCTGCTCTGAAGAGGGAAGGGTGCCTGGTCCATTGGAAAAGGTCAGAAAGTGACAGAAACACCACTGAAATGGATCGGGAACACCATGGGGACGATGTCTGAATGCATCTTGGACTGCCAGGTCGCTGGTGGGAACGATGTTGTCTGAGTTGTACGCCACTTTTACAGACTGACAAAAATACGCACAAAACCCCCCAAAAAATCAATTTTACATGAAAAATTGTTAGGAAACATTCTTTCCTGTATATTCAATTGTATATAACGTGCAAGTGCTGCAAAAAATTACAAGCAAGAGGCACTCCAAAACAGCCTGTATATCACATAAAGGAGGGCCTCATTCACATTGTGGTACAATTGTTAAGGTAGTGGGACTCTTACACTCATAAAGCCTATGCACTAAGTGAAGTGGCTGCCAAAAATTACAAGAAACCAGCACTCCAAAACACCTTTTGCTACACATAAAGGAGGGCATCATACACACCCTTGAAAAATTATGATTGATGGCCTGCTGGTGACCCTCAAAGACATTTGGAGCAAGGGCCTGCTGATATGACCATCTAAAACCTTAGGGGCGAGGGCCTGCTGCTGCAATGGTGACTCTATATAACCTCTGAGCGATTGCACGTCCCGGTGACGGCGATGATCCATTTGGATGTCTGCCCTTTCAACTTTCGATTTTCTTTTCTGCGCTTACCATGGTGATAACGGGAAATGGGGAATCAGGGTTCGATGCCAGAGAGGGAGCTTGAGAAAGGGATACCACATCCAAGGGAGGTAAATGGCTGAAATCAGATTTTTTTTCCTAATTGTGAACCACCGAGAGAGTGTGGGTCAAGTTATTAAAGCACAAAATTCCAAGGAAGGCAGCAGACCCGTGGAAATTACCCATTCTGACTCGGGGAGGTAGTGACGATAAATAACAATACAGCACTCCTAAGCGGCCCTGTTATTGGAATGAGTACACTTTCCGTTAACGAGGATCTATTTGAGGGCAAGTCTGATGCAAGCAGACAACTTGCTCCTGGCCTCCACAATGTTCACCCAGTGTGCCATCATGGTGAGAATTGTGTTGACCAGACTCTTGGCTACTGAGACTGGACTTGTAGGTGAGGGCCTGCTGCCGCTTTGTTGACTGTAGATAACTTCTAGGCGATCGCACGTCCCTGTGATTGCAACGATCCATTTGGATGTCTGCTTTATCAACTTTGGAGCCATTTTTCAACACGGACCTTCTGGTATAGCACCGTTTTGCAAGCAAAACGGTGCTATACCAGAAGGTCCGTGTTGAAAAATGGCTCCAAAGTCTCCACCAGAGGAATGAGAGATGAGAAGTTCTCTTTGTAGCGGGGGTCGAGAAGGGTGAACAACCAGTAATGCGTGTTGTCTAAAATGCGTGGGTCGTGGGAAAGGCAGCCTAACATGAAGTCAGCCATGTGTGCCAGAGTACCAACAGGCAAGACTTCGCTGTTGTCATCAGAAGGTGAGCTGACCCTGTAAAACATTATATGTAAAGGCCTGCAGTTGAGCTGGCCCTGTAAAACATTATATGTAAGGGCCTGCAGTTGAGCTGACCCCGTAAAACATTATATGCGAGGGCCTGCTGCTGAGCTGACTCTCTAAAACATTAGGGACGAGGGCCTACTGGTGAGCTGACGCTCTAAAACATTATATGCAAGGGCCTGCAGGTGAGCTGACCTTATAAAACATTATATGCGAGGGCCTGCAGTTGAGCTGACCCTGTAAAACATTATATGCAAGGGCCTGCTGCTGAACTGACCGTCTAAAACAGAGTTGCATAACCTGTGGCCCAGGGGCCACATGCGGCCCTTGATAGCATTCTGTGTGGCCCCCAACCATCTAGTAACAGACAGGTATGTCTATGTCTTGTGGCTGCTCCATAGTCCCGGAACTGGAAATAGACATTAATGGCATATATTTTGTGTTCAATATGCCATAAATACAGTATTTCAGTTGTTAATACCTCTTTACATTTCAGTTTCCACCCATGTCATTGGTTCAGTCTGGTAATGTGGCCCCCAACCAGGGAACGTTGTGCACCCCTGCTCTAAAACATTAGGGGCAAGGGCCTGCTGGTGAGCTGACGCTCTTAAACATTATATACGAGTGCCTGCTGGTGAGCTGACGCTCTAAAACATTATATGCAAGGGCCTGTAGGTGAGCTGACCCTGTAAAACATTATATGCGAGGGCATGCTGCTGAGCTGCCCCTCTAAAACATTAGGGGCGACGGCCTGCTGGTGAGCTGATGCTCTAAAGCATTATATGTGAGGGCCTGCTGGTGAGCTGACCCTCTAAAACATTAGGGGCGAGGGCCTGCTGGTGAGCTGACACTCTAAAACTTTATATGCGAGTGCCTGCTGGTGAGCTGACCTAACCACAACAACAGTGACAACTGTGTCTCATCATCATCAACCTTGTCAACGAATGATTGCCGTTTACCACCGTCATCTTCTTGAGACTGTGAATGCTCAAGAGGTTGGAAATCAGGGCACAATATCTCAGGAACCTCTTCAAGCGTGCTGGGCACGAGAGCCAAATGTAATAGTGCCGCTGGAAAGAGCTCCTCGGAATATCCGAGAGTGGAATCACTTATTTGGCAAGCCTCTCCATGGTAGGAGGAAGGATGATCAGAGTAAGGATTCGGTTGACCAGACTCTTGGCTACAGAGACTGGACTTGGTGGAAGAGAGGGTGGTGCTTAACCGACTGGAAGCATTATCTTCAGCAATCCAACCGACCAACTGTTCACACTGTTCTGACTTGGACAGTGTTGTCCTGCACCGCCCAGCTAAGTTGGACATGAAGCTGGGTACGGTGGATTTTATTGAATTTTTCTGGTGCTCTGGCAGCAGGCACAGTTTCATTGCACCCAGGGCCACGGACTCTGCGTGCACCATCAGCATCACGCCCACTTTCCCATACCTTAGTGCTTGCCTTGTTCATATTAATGGTTTTGTCACTAGATGTGGCGCAGATTTTTTTACTGTACGCTAAAGACACAGTTTTCAGATGCAGGACAGTATATGTCACAGAACACCACAGAATATGGACACTATTTTAGGCCCAGATTATTGGTATCTGCAGTACAGACACTGTTTTCTGATGTAGTTTATATTTATATTTTTCACTATATCTGGGCCTGATAACCACACAAAGTGTTGAAGCGCAGATTACACAATTCACGGATTACACCGTTGACAGCAAAAATGTGGATAGATTATGGGAAGAAAAATAGTGTTTTCTGTATTATAATTTTTTCCCTATATCTGGACCTGACAACCACACAAGGTGTTGAAGCACAGATCACGCAATTCACAGATTACACCATTGACAGCAAAAATGTGGATAAATTATGGGAGAAAAATAGTTTTCTGTATTTAAAATTTTTCTCTATATATCGGCCTGACAACCACACAAGGTGTTGAAGCACAGATCACACAATTCACGGTTTACAACGTTGACAGCAAAAAATGTGGCCAGATTATGGGAGAAAACTTGTTTTCTGTATTTAAAATTTTTCCCTATATATGGGCCTGACAACCACACATGGTGTTGAAGCACAGATCACGCAATTCACGGATTACACCGTTGACAGTAAAAATGTGGATAGATTATGGGGAAAAAACTGTGTTTTCTGTATTATAATTAAAAGGACTTTTGGGTCTTTGAAACGTTATTCACTGGAATATATTGCGATCACAATCTCCCTACACTATCTGTCCCTATCTGCAGCTCTCCCTGACTTGCAATGAGCCGAACCCGCATCATCGGGTGCTATATAGCACCCGATGATGTGTTCCGGCCAGCCAATCACTGTAATGCCAGCAGCCAACATTGATACTGGCATTACAGTGATGGCAGTACATACCTGCACATTTATTGGCTGCTTAGTTTAGTTTATTGGCTGCTGTGTGGGAAGGAGACTTGAGCATGGCGCTCAAGCACATGCGGTACTCGGCCGAGTACCGCCATGTGCCGAGCATAGCGATGCTCGAACCGAACAGGTATTCGGCCGAGCATGCTCGCTCATCGCTTATAGGGATTTTTTACACGGGTCATCAATGTCCACGGTACTGTATAGCTCATAGGTTAGGCTACTTTCACACTTGCGGCAGGACGGATCCGACAGGCTGTTCACCATGTCGGATCCGTCCTGCGGCTATTTCGCCGTGCCGCCGGACCGCCGCTCCGTCCATATTGACTATAATGGGGACGGGGGCGGAGCTCCGGCGCAGCATGGTGGTGCACGGCGAAAGCTGCCGGACTAAAAATACAGTATTATATTTAAAATATAGTTAAATATGCTGAAATAGTTCTGCTATAATTGTTTCCACACTAAATATACATATATAGAATTGCAAAGTCATAATCCCGTTAGCCTCTGTCCACACTATGCTTGTTGTACACATGTATACAGGAAAGATCTCATCTTCAAGCCAGATGTACACATTTTTACAGACTTGACATATGCCAAAGGACCATCCTAGTTCTATTTTTACTGGAAGGTGTGGTTGACTACACTGCTGAGTATCCCATGAAAAAGCAACACCTGTGGATTACATAAATTTTTACAATGGGAGTCAATGGCAGGTGTATGCAACTACACTGTATATGGCATGCAGCTACGTACATCCTGAGATTTCTGTGGCGCATACAACAGGTCTACACCCCAAATGGTGGGAATAGAGCCTGGCAATCAATATTTCCCCACTAACATCATAGCTTTGACCCTCTGTTCACTTTACTTCTACCCTGCTCACCTGACATATGATATGATCCAATTTCATGGGATATTTAAGTAGAGGGCACATTTCTATAATTTTAGCTAGTTTTCAAGCATTCAATAATTTCTAAAACAAAGGATACACATTTATTGGAGCTTTCTGTGTCTACAGGACTGAGAGAGTTGTCCATCACCAGTTACCTTACACCACTATAGGACTGAAAAAGCCAAACACTGGAGGAAATACAGGTAAGGCTACTTTCACACTAGCGTTCGTCGGTCCGCTCGTGAGCTCCGTTTGAAGGGGCTCACGAGCGGACCCGAACGCAGCCGTCCAGCCCTGATGCAGTCTGAATGGAGCGGATCCGCTCAGACTGCATCAGTCTGGCGGCGTTCAGCCTCCGCTCCGCTCGCCTCCGCACGGACAGGCGGACAGCTGAACGCTGCTTGCAGCGTTCGGGTGTCCGCCTGGCCGTGCGGAGGCGTGCGGATCCGTCCAGACTTACAATGTAAGTCAATGGGGACGGATCCGTTTGAAGATGCCACAATATGGCTCAATCTTCAGGCGGTTCCGTCCCCCATTGACTTTACATTGAAAGTCTGGACGGATCCGTACGAGGCTATTTTCACACTTAGCTGTTATATGCTAAAATAATGCAGACGGATCCGTTCTGAACGGAGCCTCCGTCTGCATTATTATGATCGGATCCGTTCAGAACGGATCCGATCGAACGCTAGTGTGAAAGTAGCCTAACTACTGATACACATATGATTTTTAATAACCAGAACTGGGCATCTTTCATCCAGAAGACTTATATTTTTGAATTTCTGTAAATGACCTATGAAGCACTTATTACATTGTAACCAGCTTCACATGACACATTACACAATATCCATATGTCAACATATGTAATTAGGAACTAAAGATGAGATTTTCACACCCTTACTGTTTTAGAGACAGTCATCTTTTTGGCACCATCACAATAGACTGACTCTTCACTTGAGAGGTGCTATCAACATCTTTCCTGGTGGATGACAGACATGCTGGTGATTCAGAAAAAAAAAAAAATCACTTTCAACATGTTAAATGATTAGGCAAATGCTGTAACAAAGTTTACGGTGATAAATATTTTCTGATGACAATTTGTTTTCAGCACGTCTGTAAATGTTACGTTTCATTGGCTGCTTACAATAACGCCAGAATTCACAGCTGCTTTGTACATTATTCTGGACTTGGACTGGAGAAAGACATTCTTCATCATTAGCTACACGAAATTGGCAAAACTGCTGCTAAATTTCTGTAGTCTGGATTCTCATCTATATCAATGCAGTAGTCACCATACAGTATCCAATCAAAACTTTTGATAAGACATCGACTAAAACTTTTGATGGGTCACTATGACAGGTACACTTTAAAGGGGTCATCCCAGGAATAAATGAAAAGCAAGTGTGAAATAGCACATGACAATCTCTTTCTAAAAAAATTATTAGAACCAGTCATGAGGCCTACAGAGATCTCCCCGTTCATTGCTCTGCTGGATTTATTTCAAACTGACAGATCAGGGGTGTGTCATTTCTGCTATAGCTCTCTTCCTATTACAGCTCATGGGCATGTCCTTTCTGCTGCAGCTCTCTCCATGTAACTGTCAGCACTTCTAACAGTAGATATGGATGGAGGCAGATGAAGGATGGAACTCTGCATGTGAGGTGGACAGAGAAATAAGGAAAATAACAAACATAAAATGGCGCTATACAGGTACATTTTGATGAATAACTCAGTGGCTATACTAAATTATTAAGTACATGCAATCACAAAACTATTCAGATCCAGGTGCAGGATTGAAAAATGTAGAATGTCTTTCTTGGGACAACACCGTTAAGTAGAGTGAAAGCTGCAGTTGTAACTAAAAGCCTATTTTAATTACCCAGTTGCATTTAGTAAAACTACATCTTTCACTAATCAGACCTCCCCAATGGTGGTTGTATGGATTACCTAAGGAACCAGCTAAATGATACTTGAAATCAGGGATGTCAAACTCGTGGCCCTCCAGCTGTTGCAAAACTACAACTCCCATCATGCCTGGGCATACTACAGCTATCAGGGAATGATGGGAGTTGTAGTTTTGCAACATCTGGAGGGCCATGAGTTTGACATCCATGCTTTAAATCATAGTCCATCAGAAAATTATCTATTACTTCGCCCCTCCCCAACCATAGTCACTTTCAATTTTTGCATTTCAGTTTTTGATTCCCTGCCTATTAATAGCCATAATGTTTTTGAATTTTTCCATTCACATAGCCATGCGAGGGCTTATTTTTGAGGGACAAGCTAAACTTCCTAATGACAACATTTAATATTCTATATGATTTATTAGGAAGCCAAAAGAGGAATGCGGTGGAATTGGGAAAAAAATGCAATTGTGACATTTTTTGAACTGGTTCCATTTTTACAGTGTTCACTGCTTAGTGAAAATGACATATTACCTTTATTCTGTGGGTCTGTATGATAGGAAATTTATATAGTATTGTTTTTGAAAAAGAATAGTTGCATCACCAAATTTTGATCATAATACAATTTTTATATTTCCGTATATGGAGATGTTGATATAGGCTCTGTCAGCATGATCAACCCTATTAAACCAGGCATACTGCCTAGTAGGGCTCATTATGCTGATTAAAACAATACATTTCTTTTGTCTCTATACTAAACAGCTGCAGAAATATCTACGTTTCTATTCACATGCGGGGCTGAGTCCTTTCAGCACTGCTTTGTAACACCCCCAGTGCTCTGCACATTCCCCCTCCTCTTGACTGACAGGGCTAGCCATCAGCATGGTGAGGACAGAGGTGTGTCCCAGAGCTGTCTTCTAGCACGTACATATCATATACACTACTTACTATAGCCTTACCACATTGATAAGAATGGATTTCTATGATTAGAAAGCTAATATACATATTATTGCTTTATTCACAGACTCAATATAAGATTAAAAAGACACAAGTAATATGTCTTAGCTTTCTGAGCATAGAAAAAAACTTTCTTCTCTATGTGGTAATCTTACAGCCTAGTGTGAAGTGGTCAGCTTAGCATGTTGAGATCCTAAGTTCAAGTCCCTGAAGAGAATTATAACGTTTTTTTTCTGTTATTGTTTTCTCTCTCTCGTTTAACCCATAATAAAAGGATATACTATAATAAATAATATATAATAATAATATAATAATAATAAAATGCCTTACTATATTGAGAATAGTGTTTTTTTATTATTAGAAACCTAAAGCCTATTACTATTTTACAATTTTATTCACAGACACAATATAGGATTATAAAGAAACAGGCAATATGGATTCGCTTTCTAAAATCATTTTTCTCAAAACGATAAGTATATAGGCTTTTAATATGGGTTACATGAGGTGAAAAAGCATATCTGAAAAAAAAATTCTAAAAGTCTCTCCTAAGTTTCAAACCTGGGATCTCAACATGTAAAGCTGAACACTTAACACTAAGCTATAGCATTACCACATAGAGAGGACTGGTTTTGCAAGGCTCAGAAAGCTAATACTGGCATCTTTATAATATCATATGGTGCTTGTGAATAAAGCATAAATATATAGATTGGCTTTCTAAGCAGATCTCAATGTGGTGAGGCTATAGTAAGTAGTGTATATGATACATAAATGCTAGGACACAGCTCTGTCCTCATCCTGATGTCTAGCCCTGTCAATCAAAGAAAAGGGGGGAATGTGTAGAGCACAGGGGGTGTTACAAAGGATAAAACCCTGCCCCTTGGTGCTCAAACTTGCTCATTTGCATATGAATAAAATATAGATATCTCTGCGGCTGTTTAGCATAGAGACAAACGAAAGGTATCATTTTAATAAGCATGATGAGCCCTACCAGTAAGTATGAATGGTTTAGGGTTGATCATGCTGACAGAGCCTTTCTAAGGACTCTTATTCTGCAGGGAAAACTGTAGTTTTTATTGATACCATTTTAGGGTATGAATAGCTTTTTGATTACTTTTCATTTGTCATTTTTGGAGAGGCAAAGTGACCATAAAACAGATTCAAGCATTTTGATTTTTTTTTCATTACGGCCCGTACCAAACTGTTTAAACACTTTATTTTAATAGTTCGAGCATATTTGGACTTAGTGATACCAGTGATGTTTTGGGAGGTGGCATTGTTTATTTTTATTTGTAAAATAGGCACTGTCGGTGATTTGGCTTTTTAAATATTTGTTAACCACTTCACATCCGCCAATAGGATATAAATGTCCTATGGGAGGATGTTTATCTCTGAATGGACGTTCTGGAACGTCCATTCAGAGATCGCAGCTGCACGCTAATCGTGCAGCTGCCGAGCAGGGGGCCCGCTGTCAGTGACAGCAGTGCAACTCAGATGGAAGGCAGGGATAGTTCTCATGTGACCGCCGAGGCCGGGAAAGTGCAGGAGCTGTCGGGTCTTCTACAGACCTCAATCAGCCCTGCACTGAGGCTGTACAGCATTGTATTCTGCTGTACAGCCTCGCTGGGGGCAGTATTTCCCCTGTAACTAGGGCTACTATGTCAGCCCCAGTTACAGGAGAAATCAATGGTGAAAAAAAAAGAGAAGGCAAATGTCCCCCAGAGGACATTATGGGGGACACAAAGTGTAAAATAAAAAAATAAAGTTCTTTTAAAAAAAACAAATTAAAAAAAGGTTTCACGTGTAAAAAAACAAATTCCCCAATTAAGTAATAAAAACAAATTTAAAAATAGAAAAAAAAAATTAAATAGACATATTTGGTATTGCTGCGTCCGTAACTACCGGCTCTATAAATATATCAGATGATTCACCCCGTCCGATAAACATCATTAAAAAAAATTAAATAAAACTGTGTCAAAAAAAGCTATTTTTGTCACCTTATATCACAAAATGTTCAACTCCAAATGATCAAAAAGGCGTATGTCCCAGAAAATGGTACCAATAAAGCAGTCACCTCATCCCGCAAAAAATTAGCCCCTACATAATAAAATCGCTCAAGAAATAAAAAAATAATATAGCTTTCAGAACATGGAGACATTAAAACATCATTTTTTTGTTTCAAAAATGCTATTATTGTGTTAAAGTGAAATAAATAAAAAAAAGCATACATATTAGGTATCGCCGTATCCGTAACCAGCTCTATAAAAATATCACATGACCTAACCCTTCAGGTGAACACCATACATCACAAAAATTGCAACACCAAGCAATCAATAGGTGTATGTCCCCAAAATAGTACCAATCAAACAGTCACCTAATCCCGCAAAAAATGAGACCCTACCTAAGACAATCAATCAAAAAATTTAAAAAAACTATGACTCTCAGACAATAGAGACACTAAAATATGTATTTTTTCTTCAAAACTGCTATTATTGTGTTAAAGTGAAATAAATAAAAAAAGTTGACATATTAGGTATCGCCGCATCCGTAACAACCAGTTATATAAAAATATCACATGACCTAACCCCTCGGGTGAACACTGTAAAAAATAAAATACAAACTGTGCCAAAAAATAAACATTTTTTGTCACCTAACATCGCATAAAGTACAACACCAAGCGATCAAAAAGCGCATGCCCCCCAAAATAGTAGCAATCAAACCGTCACCTCATCCTGAAAAAAAATGAGATCCTAACTAAGACAATCGGTTAAAAAATAAAAAAGCTATGGCTCTCAGACTATGGAGACACGAAAACATAATTTTTTGGGTTTCAAAAATACTATTGTGTAAAACTTAAATAAATATGAAAAAG